>NC_136065.1:1892995695-1894195695 GCF_964261635.1 Lissotriton helveticus | reverse complement strand
AACGAACAAAAGTCTTGCTTTCCACCCAATGAACCTAGGTCTTGAGGGGGGAGAGCTGCCGACTCTAAGACCATCAGATCGAGAAGGAGGGAAGGAAGAAGCAAACCCAGAGTCTGACGATACAAACAACCCCATAACCTATTCTGGCAGCTGATTCAGCTGAAACAAATATTGCGTGGCAGTCTCACCTTTGCAGGTAGGCTTTATCCTTACTGGACGTCACCGTAGTTACTTTCAGGTGCCGAGATTTCACTAGTCATTAATCACTGATGGGGCCGTGGAAGGCTCAATTCTGCGCCACTTCGCCTCACACTAGTGTCCGCCCGTCAGCCTCCAATCAGTGGAAATCGAACACCTGTGGTCGTGGTCTTTAACCGCATCCACTGTCTCACTGCAGGTTTTTTCCGTAATAAGCCAGTTGTAAGCAATTTAAGATGCCAGCCGCCGCTGCCGAACACGCCAAAAATGCAGAAGACCTCCGTTGAAATGCGAGACCTCCGTTCTGGGTCGCTGACGCTCTGGTGCGGTACTGTGTGAGCTCCATTTCGGGGAGAGCAGCAGCGGACACCTGTGGCAACGCGGAGGCGGGGTTCTCCGCAGCCATCCTGAGTCCATCAACACTTCTATGTCAAAATCACTGCCACCTATTCCGACTAAGTGGAATAACCAATTTATTTTCACGGGGAAAGAAGTAAGCTGATCCTCACTCTTGCACAGGAAAGCCTAGTACAATAAAATTGTCCCATTGTTAACTCAATCAAAATTTTTCATCATACATTTGGTTTACTGAAATCCTGAAAAACTTCATAAACCTCATTTAACACAGCCAGACAAATGTTGGAACTGTAACATTTCAAGGAGGGATACAGAGATCATGTTCTTTTGTTGCTCATCAGTCCCCACTCACACTGATTTTAAAAACAAAACTTGACTTAGTTTCCCAGCCGTTACAACTCTAGCACTTACCCTTACCGAAAATCAGATCTTTTACTATTTATCACAAGTATTCTCACAGAGTCTCTTTGAGCACACAGATCTCAGGCTGACTCCCAGGAAACCCCACAGATTTAACAAAATCTTTGGTACTCATTGGATGATTTTACCCAAAATAATTCACTTAGTTTAGTTAATCATGCAATCATCCAATTGCAATATATACCAGCATTTAAAGACTAAATTGTTCTATCTAGTGTTCTTTACTTTTCTCTTTTTTTACAGTATGGCACTATGGTCTGCCCCAAGTCAACTCTTTATTTTAAATTCTTTACTGTAGCAATTACCTTATACTACATGTGATTCACTGCTATATATCTGCTCTGCTTTACTTAATGATGTCTGCAAACCAAGAACTTCTCTAATGTTCCAGATAGACCTCAGACCATAGTCTTGAATCTCAGTGTTCTTGCTTTGCTTTATATGTTTTGATTTATGTTTTCTTCTACATTGGCCTCCTTAATTTCTATACACTTCAATAAAACATATTTAATCCAAAGAACATCTTAAAAAGGATCCATGAGTTGTTTGAAGTCTCCACCGATAATAGGATTTGGAGCTACCGATGACATTAACTGAATCGAAACATTGTCCAAAAACTGAATACCAGCCCTTGTAGGAAAATAAACATTAAATATAGATAATGGTGTATTATTTATCTTGAGATTCAAAAGAAGCCATCTAATATCCTTATCTTTTACTTCAGCTTCTGATCAAGAGCTAAGGATTAGTGGAAGAGAATAATTATCCCATTTTATTATTCTTAGCAACAGAACTAAAAACGTGACTTACCCAATTTTTGTTTAGTAGTTAATGTCCTTGTCCAAAACATGAGTTTGTTGCAATAAAGCAAGCTGACATGTTGACCTACAAAGATTTGTGATACCTCTTTGCTTCATAATAGGGTTGCATAAGCTCTTAACATACTAGGAGATGACACACAGGTTTCTCACGTTATATATATAAAACTAATGATAAATAAATAACAAATGCAATGTGATATATAAATAGGGAATATAGGAAAATTATGAACAAATGAATGATCAAAAGGAAAACAAAGTAGGGCTTTGGTTAAAACAATAATGAAATTTTAGAAGCAGAAGGAAAGTTAAAAAGCGAAAAATAGAGGGAAGTAAGGAAAACTTGAAAGAAAAGATGGTAGAAAGTCAGGAAGACTCAAACATAATACTGGAAGATACAAGAAGAGAAGACAATGCAGGCAGGAGGTGGTGAAAGACGAAAGAAACAACCAACCTGGGATTAGCCCCTCAGGGATATTGGAAATGTACATGCAAGTGTAGGGCTAAGTAGATGAAATATAGTGAGAAATATTATGGGACCAAATTAGAGCACTTACCAAAAGTAAGAAGGATACCATATTGGCGGGTATAGAGATAGGTGTACATTTAGACACTGAAACCAAAGACACATTTTTTGACAAACAGGAAGCCTGTACATAAAACATACAACAAGAAAAGGTGAAAACTGTATTTATAACATACTTTCAAATGTAAGACTTGAAGACAACATTTTTTTTTTTTTTTAAACTTCATTTTTCAATTTTGCAGTTACAAACAAGAAACCCGCCCCCACCCCCTCCAGGCATCGTTAAAAACATTTGGTCACAGATCGATAGACTCATTATGGCACATTACAGGTTAGGACAACATCTGGTAAAGTTACGAACATTCATGTGGTACTATAGCATATGTCAATGTATTGTGGATAGTGTGAAGGTAGATCGGCCAGGCCACCATATCGCACCTTGTGCAGGCGTCCCCTCAGGGCTCCCCCCCTCCCTCCCCTTCAGAGTCTGATCCTTGTGCTGAAAAGAGTTAGACACTGGTCCCCTCTGAGTCGCTGTGCGATGACTGATCGTCAGTAGTCAGCCCCGCCATACACATGATACGCCATGCTAACAAATCCTCCTGTAGTTTCTCATCTTTACGAGAGGCTTGCATGTGTGTTTCCTCTGCGAGGGTCCATTCCCTCACGTCTTTGAGCCAAATTTCCACCCCGGTGGCCCTCTGTCCCGTCCATGTGATGGCTACCCTACACCTAGCCAGCACCAACATTAGTTGCAACAGTTTAAATGGAAGCTTCCTTTTCCTAGGTTTGGGTACTAATCCCAACAGGCAGTGTAAGGGAGATAGTTAAATTTGAAGACCCGTAGTAGCCGCTATACGACCGACCACCCTTGTCCAGAAATTCGCCACCAACGGACATTCCCAGGCCAGGTGTAGGAACCCCGCGCCTCCCGCACCACATCTGGGGCAATTGTCCCTCCTATCTTCCGAATAACGACTCACCGATTTTGGGGTGAGGTAGGTGCGGTGCATAAAGTTGAAGTGAATTAGCTTAAAGCATGCATTACAGGACACCCGCCGTGTCAAAAGCCCTATGCGCTTGCGCTGCCCCTGGTCTAGGGGTGCCCCTAAGTCTGCCTCCCAGGCCGCCCATGCTGGTGGCACCGGGGGGGGGGCCGAATCGCGTTTCATAGCCGCGAAAGGAAGGTTATCAACCTACGTCCTTTGCCTCAGGTCAGCAAGATATGCAAAGTGTGGGTCATCTGAGGTATTTCCGGGCACCGTGGCCAGACTGAGTGCACTATTGAGCGCAATCCTTGATAGTGTAGGTATTGACCGCCCCCAAGGCCGAATGACTCCTCCGCCTGCTCGTATGATGGGTACAGATCAGCGAGAACCTCATATCCCCCTCCCTCCATACGCGAAATGACATATGCTGCTCTATTTCCATCATAGGTGCCAAAATCCAAATCGGCAGTTCTCTATGGAATGGGGCCGAGCGCAGAATCCTTTCAATAAAGCGTTGCCAAATTGCAGCTGTGTGCCTCACCACATAAGGGAGTTCAGCCTTGGCTCCGGACCCACGCATCAACGCCACCCGGAGCTCCGGTACCGTGGCCCTTCCCGCTAACAGTTGTGTCTCCCACACGTCTGTATCTACAAACCACCTGGCTGCCGGAAGGAGCTGCGCCGCATAATAGTAGAGATCGAAGTGCGGGGCCTCCAACCCTCACTCCTCGAAGGAGCGGACAACGGTATTTAGGGCTACTCTGCTACGTCGCCCCGCCCAGAGCAGGAACGTGAGCAACGTATTGAGGGTCCGGAAAACCCTGGGAGGAAGGGGACACAAGGAGTTTTGAAGGACATACAGCGTCCGTGGCAGCATCACCATTTTGGCGATGGCCAACCGGCCCATTAGGGACAGTGGTAAGGTGTTCCAAAATAGTATGGATTGCCGGAGGGACGTAAGCACCCTATCCACGTTACGGGCGAGGGACTGTTCCTCAGTCGAGGTCACATGTATTCCAAGGTATCGGAAACTAGTCCGCTCCCATTTTAGTCCAAGCTCCGGGAAGTCCACCAGAGGCACCATGTCAAAGCCGGATAAGGGACTTAGTACGATTGAAGCGCAAGCCCGACACTTCACCGAACCAATCCAGAAGACAACATTTAAAATATTATTCAAACAATATTATAAATCAAAGTTTGCCATATTCCATTGCTTGTCTATTATATATTCTATTTTATTGTTTTTACATACACATAATCCTACACATAAAACATAAAACATACAATTGTCATGGAAAACTCGTTACAGGTTTTCAGCCAAGGCTCGCTGAGCTGTGTGGCACTACTTTACAGGTTTTTTCGTGCTAGGTTGACCCCCTTATCCAATTGTCCCCTTATAAGGTAGGGGCAGGTGTGAAGAAGAAGGGAAGGGTGAAAGGAGAAAGTTAAATTAGTCCAGAGTTTTAAAAATGTCTGTGTTATTCTTGAACAGTAAAGTAAAAATAATGTTTTTATGCTTGGAAAAATAATTGGTAAGATATTTTGATGTTAATATGTTAAGTATTAATGTAAAATAATTAAACATATTTATTTTAAAGGTAGAAGTAAAAACAATAGGGAGACTCCACAGCTAAAATACTGTTTAATGTTTGAAACTGGGAAAATTATTGTTTGTATCTTCCCAGTGGCCTGAAACCAGTCCCTGCAAACCACCCACATCCCTCCCTTGCATGTGTGGGCATCTCACATGGTTAGCAGAACAACCATCACAGAGAGGGGAGGTTGTGGGGAGGGGATTCATTAATGCGGATACCTGATCCTCACCTGGGTGTGCTCTCCCTGATATGATTGTACAGTCTCCTTTACATTCCTCGCAGGAGGGTGCATCTTCAGTTTTATATCAAAAAGGCCTGTGATGTGAGTGCTGTGTGGATGTGTGTCCTGCATAGGCGGACATAGCATTCAAGGCTGCTTGGCTAGAAGTTTGGCTAATGCATTGGACTGGCGATCCCCAAGAAGGATTTAGGACCAACACTGATGTCTGACAGTAAAATGGCCTTCTTTAAGGTTTTATGTGTGGGGGCAAAAATGCCCTCTTCTTCCTCCAGATCTTCCGGTTTCTCCTCCTCGAACAGTTTCTGTTCATCCTCCTATTCCTCTTCACCTTGGTGAGCAGTGCTGGACACAGATAATGTAACTTGGATGAGGATTGGATTCTCTCCTAAGATTGGCAGCTATCCTCCAATGGTAGACGCTCCAGCATCATCGTCAATCTCAAAGTCCCAAAACCTAGAAGAAGATTTCAACAGTTGCAGTACATGACATCCAGTTTTCTCTCACATTCTCAACACAGTACTTTAATAAACATTGTTCTGCACAAAAAGAGTAAAGTTATTACTATGTAGACCAATGTAACCACTTTAACACAAATGTATACTGTTTAGTCAAATCGCTATATAACTTCAAACAGCATGAAGTAGAAGCACACAATATAATCAAGATATTCAATAGCCAATGTAGGGAAATTAAAAAAATCTTCCACAAGGGTAAAAGGGGCGAGCTGATTAACAGTACCAAAGCTGAATGGTATGACAAACACTGTAAGGTATGTACGGCTGAGTTAATGGCTGCTTTAAAGAATGGTCATAGGAATCTAGTGGCTGCAAATAGAAGAAAACCAAGAGCAGCGCAAAATGTGGCTAAAAGAAACTGGGAAGAGACCCTTTGGAGAGATCTTTTGAGTGCAGCAAGATCAAAGGACAGTAAGCAGTTCTGGCACATGATAGCCAAAGAACCAAGAACGGAATAATGGAAGAAACCTATCATATCCAACCACATTCATTTGTAAAGCACTTTAGCACACTCTACAAGAGCCAGTCTCATTCCTAGTTAGAGGGAAACCATAGAGATTGCTCTGGGAAATCTAGAGAATGGAGCACTGTTGATCTGTTTTTATTTTAGCTTGTCTGAAACAAGGATGGCCCCTTCCACGTTAAAAAAGGACAAAACACTGGGTCTTGATAAAAAGGTGACAAGGGGGCTCCATCAAACTATAGGCCAATAAGCCTTATCGACATTTCACAGACAGAAAGGTTTCAAGTCTGTATATGTGAGGAAAATATACTATTACCATTGCAAGCTGGATTCAGAGAAAATACAAGTTCTGTTGACCACATTTTTTGCTTTCTTATAATTTTACAGAAATATGTGACTATAAGACGAGAACATATATCTAAGCGCAGCCTTTGATCCCATCCATAGAGGGAAATTGTGGTCAGCCCTGGAGCAAATAGGGGTTCCCCAGAACCTATTGCATATTGTAACGCTCCACATAAATAACTGAGCCCAAATAAGATGGAGTCGAAAAGGTGAACTGAGCGAATATATTAGGGTAGACAGGTGAGTGCATCAAGGCTGTGTATCAACACCAACCCTGTTCACCCTATACATTAACAGGATTGTAGATTCCTTGGCTGATTGCAGTGGAGATCCTCCCACGATTGTTGAACAGAAGGTATCATCAACGTTAATTCCTGATGATACCTTATTAGTCTCAAGTTCCCTCATTGAAACCCTACAGAACCTACTCAATCGATTTTAACTCCCGCGTGAGGAATATGGGAGAGAAGTAAACGTGGCCAAAATGACATAATGGACTTTTAACCCTCATAGGTTTTTTTGAGGCAAGATCATACTGGGCAACATATATCTGGAGCAAGTAAAACAATTTGATTTTCTGGGGGTCAGGTTTACTAACACACTATCACGGACCCCACAAATTGCCAAGAGCCAGGTGCCACTACAGCATGTAAACTGTGCTATATTCAAAAAGCTAAATATTTTATATTGTAGGTTGAACTACCTGTAATCTAAATCTATCAGGCAAAAGGTATTGCAGCAGCTCTGCATGGTGCCCGACTCTGGGGTTTGAATAACTTGGGGGGTATTGAAAGAGCAGAGAACACTCTCATGAGATATGTTCTTGCACTTCCTTGTAATGTACCCATGACTCCCATTTGACTAGCTCTTGTTCTAGTGGACCTACTATTCACCACTCTCCTTACAATAATCACTTGCTGAGATTATTGCACTTATTCCCAAAGGAAATATACCTTGGTTCAAACATGTTAGGAAGTGGTTTTTTAGTCTAGGGATGTTTGAATTATGGACTAATCCTAAATTGATCCTGAAAAAACCTCTAATCAGTGTAAAGAATAGATACCTGGGCTACATTTGCCGCACTACTGTCGTGAGTTAACTGGCAGAATTCTGGATTTCAAGGATAAAATGATTTGAGAGGGTTTCCTAACTCATATAGAACTAGATGTTTGCACTTAAAATTCATATATTGCATCTGATCACTGAAAGACTTTCGTAGAAGATGGGTGGGATGTAATACCTTCCAAAATTGTCCTTTTTGCTTGTTAAACTCTGAATCTTTGGATCATTTTTAGTTTTTTTTTTACCCCAAATATACTGATATTTGAAAGCATGGCTAATCCTGATCTGTCAATCAATCAATCAATCAGAGTACTTGTAAAGCGTGCTACTTACCCGTGAGGGTCTCAAGGGGCTGAGGGGAGGGGGGTGCCGCTACTGCTTGAAGAGCCAGGTCTTGAGGAGTCTTCTGAAGGCGAGTAGGTCTTGGGTCTGCCGTAGGTGGGTAGGGAATGTGTTCCAGGTCTTGGCGGCGAGGTAGAAGGATCTGCTGCCGGAGGTCGTTCGTTGGATGATGGGGACAGCGGCGTGGGCGAGGCTGACTGAGCGGAGCTGGCGGGTGGGGGGTGTAGAAGCTGAGTCTACTGTTCAGGTAGGCTGGTCCGGTGTTGTGGAGTGCTTTATGTGCGTGGGTGAGGGGCTTGAAGGTGATCCTCTTGTCGACGGGGAGCCAGTGTAGGTCTCTCAGGTGGGGGGTGATGTGACTGCGGCGAGGGACGTTGACGATCAGTCGGGCGGAGGCGTTTCGAATGCGTTTTAGTCATCGTAGGTGTTTGGCTGGGATTCCTGCGTAGAGTGCGTTGTCGTAGTCCAGTCTGCTGCTGATGAGGGCCTGTGTCACCTTTACTCTTGTTTCAGTCGGGATCCACTTGTAGATCCTGTGGAGTGTGCGGATGGTGTTGTAGCAGGAGGAGGAGACGGCGTTGACCTGCTTAGACATGGAGAGGGAAGAGTCACATCCTATCCATGAGGCACCTGAAGGATGCTATCAGAATCCTAAAGAGTGATAATACACACTGGTTAGTGTTTGCCTAGTCCAGAGATTTGTTCTGTGCTTGGTAGCAAAGTTGCAAAAATAGTTCACTAATCTCAGGGGCATGAATTTGACTTCTTGGTTGGATGGATTGTAAAACTGTTCTTCTTTTTATGCTTATAAGTAAAATTTTATGTATGGAGGACTTATACTGACAATTGTTGCTATCTTATTCAAATGCACATGCACTTTATGGATCCAAAGTGATATTAACGAGGGTGTCCTTGTAACTGTCTATCAATACCATCTATGACAATTCTCACATATCAAACAATTTATATCACTTAGAGCTGAGATCAATCTATTAGCAGATATACGACATACTAGACACATTCTGGGTGAAACAAGGCGTATATCAAAATTGTTAGGGTTGTTCATAATATGGTCCCCGTTTAAATATTAGCACATAGGAACTTTAGGGACTATTCGATGGCTGCTGGCAGTAGAATAAAGTAAAATGTATGTTTTAAGTATTTTTACGGATTTTAAAGTTTTGAAAACAACTGTGTTTTTGTGATGTGCTTTTATGATTTTTACTGAAGACAACATATACTATTGTGTATAAATTCACCAGAAACAAGCACATAAATGACTGTTTTGGAGTTCTCCTGTGAGGTCTGATTCTGGCTCTGGGACCTTATAGATGATATTTCAAAGTATGTTCAGATACAGCAGCTATAGAGATACAACGTAGGCTTAATTGATATTGTCAGTCTATATAAGTCATTGTGACCACAAATCCAGATATATTAGAAAGACATACAGGAGATTATACACCATCATAACAAATATTTAATCATTATGAGCTACATGCATCAGAATTGTAAATTGCGAATACCTAATTGCGAATTTGTTCTTTCTTTTTTTCTTGTAAGTAAACTTTTTGTTTTTGCATCTTAATAGCAGCAAATCCTTATTTACCACTTCTGCAAGCACAAATTTGGCTATCAAGGCTACGATAGACAGACGTTGAAACAAGCTCCCAGGAAGTTCAATTTGATATCTAGGGGTGAATTACTTAAAGACAAACCAAAAGTCATCAAAGAAACAGGCAAATTTAGCTTAATCACCACTTTTTCAGATAACTCGGACCAGCTACGGAATATTATGCGGGTCCACAGATTGGAACATATGAGGGCTATTGCCAAGAGAGATGCAACATACCCGGTTGCAAGACATTTCAGCACACATCATGATAGTAACAGGGATCATCTGACATATTTTTGTCTGGATCATGTAGCGATTAATCCCATAGGAGGGGACAGAATTTTGAGGCTCAGAAGGTTAGAATCGCGTTATATAATTGACATACAGACCAAGGCTCCACAAGGGATGAACAGCAATGAAGAGCTGTCAGTTCATTTAGGAGAAGGCTGTTAGTTTGATGGCATTTATCTCATGATGTGTATGATTTTGGCCGGCTAATTATCAGGTGAAATTCCTCTCCTTGGAATGCGTCCAACAATTGTTTCAATGCCGATTTATCTATTTCTTATTTCTATTGATTGTTGCTCACCGATTAAATGTACATCCCACTTCTCTGTAATGATTTCCAGGCAGGTTCCGCAGGAGCGTCAGGAATCCGAAGATAATTCCACAGCCTTCCCCTGCGGCCTTCCAACTCTATCAAACACTAGAGTATCGAGAGGCTCGCCAGGGGAAAACAGGGAGACAAAACAAGGAAAGGTTGGGAAGGTACAAAGAAAGCTTGACTGTAATCTTCTGCTTGGTTGTGTAACACACTGTACGGAATTTCTGGTGGACGTAGAGCTGAAATAAATATACACGTTATGAAACAACAGCGTCTTATACTCATGTGTCTCTACGTTTCTCTGTATCAATAGTACATACCATCAATGTTTTGTCTAAGCCTCAGAACAGATGTATAGGAGGTGTGGGAAATCTTCTTGAACTATAATTGGATTGATAGAACAAAATTAGTGACCACTCTCCTACAACTAAACACATGTGATGTAAGCACCTAAAGACAATGTTCTTACTTGGATTGATGTACAAGACTGTCCGATGGATGTAGTAATCAAAATACACTTGACAGTATTCCAATGCCAACTCCAATACTGTGTATTAACATCTATAATATGAAACACATGAATTAGAAAACTATACCTATCAAACACTGTTAGATAATCAAGTAGGCAGCGCACAGCGCTGTTACCGTAATTCTTCGATGTGAAGTGTCTGGAATCCTGCACCCCGATTAGTGTCCACGCAAGTATCCCCAAACACGGATGGATGCTGGCACCGGAAATGGATGGTGAAGGGGCCAGCCGTAAGACAGCCAAGTCAAGGGGGAAAGGACAAAATAATGGGCTTAACGTAAAGGCGGAGTACAAGCCCAGCCAAATGAGGTTTGCAAAAAACACAAATAATAATAAACCTAAATACCTAAAAAAGGAAGGGTAGACACACACCACCTGGCCGGACGGCGGAGAACAATCCCGCCCGTCGGGCAGAGCAGCGGACTGTAGGTGGAGAGGGCAGGAATGTAAAGCCCGGCCGGACGGCGGAGAAACAATCCCGGCCGTCGGGCGGAGCAGAGGACAGGAGCAGGTGCAGGGAAAACCGTGCCCGGCCGGACGGGGAGAACCAATCCCGGCCGACGGGCGGAGCAGAGGACAGGAGCGGGTGCAGGGAAAACAGTGCCCGGCCGGACGGCGGAGAACAATCCCGGCCGTCAGGCGGAGCGGAGAACAGGAGCGGGTGCAGGGAAAACAGTGCCCGGCTGGACGGCGGAGAACCAATCCCGGTCGTCGGGCGGAGCAGAAGAAGAAGGCGCGAAAAGGCACCCGTAGAGCTTTTGAGTGGAAGCCGTGAACAACGCGGAAACCGCGAAGGACAGAGGACTCCTCTCTGTAAACAGACGGACTGAATAGAACAGGAAGTCAGGAACAAGGAACAGGACGGAACTGAGAGCAACGGAGCTAGACGCAAGAACGTAAAGCGTCGCTCCCAGGGCTCAGTTAAGATTTATAGTTGTAGTTCTTAAAGGGGCAGTACGTTGAGAATCTTGGGGCATGACAGTACACTCCCCCCACAATTCCCCTCCCCTGGTTTGGGTTTGTCAGGATGCTTCTGATGGAATAAACGTAGCAGACGAGGGGCATGAATATTTGACATAGGTTCCCATGTCCGCTCTTCTATTCCATAACCCTTCCAATGGATCAAATATTGAAGGTTCTTTCCTACTTTACGGGAATCCAGTATTGCCTCCACTTCATACTCCTCTGAGTCTTGGAGAATCACAGGAGCAGGCTTTTGAGGCAATCTAGTCCCCGTTTCCACCGGCTTCAATAGCGAAACATGGAACACAGGGTGAATCTTGAATGAAGGGGGAAGTTCCAGTTTCATGGCCACAGGATTAATCATTTTCGCCACCTTATACGGGCCAATGTATTTGGGGTTAAACTTGCGTGGATCCCCCAGAGCTATGTATTTTGTGGAGAGCCAAACTTCATCTCCTGGTGTGTAAATGGGTTCTAACCTCCTGTGTAAGTTTGCCCCTTCCGTGTACCTCACCTTTGCCATCTCAAGACAGTCCAATGCATCTTTATGTATCTTTTGTAATCTCTCTATTCTATCAGAGGCCGCGGGAGTGGAACACTCAGTAGGGGAACCTGAAGGCAACAACTTGGGGTGATACCCATGAGAACAAAAGAATGGGGTGGTGTTGGTAGACGAGTGTGGACTGTTATTGTAAGAGATTTCAGCTAGCCATACAAACTCATCCCAATCCTTTAGTGAGTGCAATACTTGATTACGTATGTATTGTTCAAAACACTGGTTAACCCTTTCTGTTTGTCCGTCTGTCTGAGGGTGATGGCTTGAGGACAATCGGACCTCAATCTGGAACAAAGAACATAAACACTGCCAGAAACGTGATACAAATTGGGCACCCCTGTCAGAAACCAGGACGGAAGGGAACCCATGGAGTCGGACTATCTGTTGCATGCATACAGACGCTAATTCTCCTGCTGTGGGTAACCCCTGTAATGGCACGAAATGGGCCATCTTCGTGAACAAATCTACCACTACTAACAAGGTGTTGTTCTTCATCTTAGTGAGAGGTAACTCTACTATGAAATCGAGAGACACGGTATGCCAAGGGTCAGGAGGGGAAGCTAGCGGCATGAGTAGACCCACAGGATTAAGATGTGATACCTTAGTCTGAGCGCAAACATGACAAGTCCTAACATAGGATTCTATATCTTTGAGCATTTCAGGCCACCAAAACCGGTCTCTCAGAACCTTGGTGGTCTTCTTAATTCCGGGATGGCCTGCTATAGGATGTGAGTGATACCATTGCATGGCCTGTTCCTGTAATTCTTTGGAGGGTAGAACCACTCCCCCCTGGACACAAGCCAAACCTCCCCTTAAGGTCACTTCCCAGGAACCCACCAAGGATGTCACATCTACTGCGGCCTGACTATTCCGCACTTGAGCTAGATAATCGTTTTCAGTCGACATCCCCCCTATTATACTGGTTCTGGGGATGATGTAGGTTTGTTCTACCCTATCTGTAGGAGAATCAAACCCTAACCGTGATAGAGCATCTGCCTTGCCATTTCTTCGACCTGGCTTATATTGGACAGTGAAATCATACTCGCTGAAGAATTGTGACCATCGCAATTGTCTCATAGAAAGAGCCTTGGCGGTCTTAATGTATTGCAGGTTGCGGTGGTCTGTATACACCATAGCTGGATACCTGGCCCCCAGTAAATATTGTCTCCATTCTTCAAAAGCCTTTTTGATGGCTAGAAGTTCCTTGTCTCCCACAGCGTAGTTGTATTCAGCAGGGGTGAACTTATGGGAATAGTAGGCTACCGGATGACACTCGCCAGATTTCGTGTCAATTTGGGACAATACTCCTCCCACTGCCACTTGCGAAGCATCCACCTCCACTACAAAGGGAAAGGCTGGATCAGGATGTCGCAGGACAGGGGCACTGGTGAAGGCCTTCTTCAGGAGATGGAAAGAGTTCTCCGCCTCCGAGGACCATACAAAAGGAACTTCTTTCCTCAACAAGGCTGTGATGGGCGCCACAAGGGTAGAAAAGTCTCGGATGAACCGTCTGTAGAAATTAGCCAGTCCCAAAAAGCTTTGGATATCTCTCACAGTACGAGGAGCTGGCCATGCCAATACCGCTTCCACCTTAGTGGAATCCATACGAAGACCCCAAGGAGAGATAACATACCCCAAAAAGGGAACTTCTTGTGTGTGGAAGGTGCATTTCTCTAACTTGCAATACAGGCGATTATTCAGTAACCGTTCTAATACATTGCGTACATGTTGTACATGTTCCCCCATTGAAGACGAGAAAATCAAAAGATCATCTATGTAGGCAATGACATATAAGTCCAGCATGTCTTTCAACACTTCATTAATAAAAAATTGAAATGCTGCAGGAGCATTGCAGAGCCCAAAGGGCATCACGAGATATTCAAAAAGACTGAATTTGGTACAGAAAGCGGTCTTCCAATCGTCCCCCTCCTTGACCCTCACAAGATGGTATGCGCCACGTAGGTCTAGCTTGGTGAAGAATTGGGCATTGCGGATTCGGTCAAGGAGAGAGGCGATCAGTGGCAGTGGATATCTATTCTTGATCGTGGCGTCGTTCAGTTTCCTGTAGTCGATACAACAACGAAGACCCCCTTCCCTCTTAGGGATGAAAAAGAGAGATGACGAGGCTGGGGAACGGGTAAGGTCTAATGAAGCCCTTTTCCAGCATGGTGTCCAAATATTCTCGTAAATACGCATTCTCCTTTTCTGTGAGAGCGTATACTCTGCTACAAGGTATTCTTGCCCCTGTCTCTAGGTCAATACGGCAGTCATACACCCTATGAGGAGGGAGAATTTCGGCTTCTTTGACATCAAACACTGCCTTCAAGTCTTGATAGCAGGATGGTAGTTCTGAATCACTCTCTTTAATTGGAATATCAGAGGGTACCTTATCAATGGAGGCTCCTACCGCTTGAGCCCCTGGTACCTGGGGAAAAGTGATCGTAGAAGTTTCCCAATTTATATCAGGATTTTGGGATCTTAACCATGGAATACCAAGGAGCACCGGGAATTGTGGAGAACAGATGAGATCAAACCGTATTTCTTCATGATGTTCTGGTTCTAAAGTCATGTGACCATCAGGATTCAAGCAAGCCGGGCCGAAGACGCCTGAAATGGCAGAAACCGGTCCCCGGAAGCTTGTTTCCTTCCCAGTGTAAGAATTGGCTTTTGTAGTCTGGTCTGCCCTGTTCCCATGATGCACTGGGCCAGGGACAGACTAATTTGCATACAGCCAGGTTCTGAAACTGGGATGGTGCAATGAGCTAAAAAACGGTGTTGGGTCTAGCCCTGATCTCTTGACTGGGTGAGAGTACTCTGCTTAATTCAGAGACTCTGTCCATTCCTACCCCTTGTTGTAAATAATGTGGAGGAGTGTGGTATGATAAGTTACGGGACCTGAAACAAGTGAGCTGCCATCTATGGTGGTAACATGACTGGCTATCTCTTTTTTAGAGTAAGGAATCATATTTTCTTTGGCCCACTCCTCATCCATGTAGTTCCCTGATGCACCGGAATCCACCATTACTAACACATGTATCCCATGCACTCCGTGAGACAGTAACGCTGACACATAGAGATGATTAGTGGGGGTGCGCTCATAATCTGAGGAAGAGACTGTTAATCCAGACCTACCCGGAATCCTTGTCTCACAGGACTCCAGGCTTCCTAGTTTCCCGAATACTTAGGTTGTGCAGGTTTAACAGGACAATCCTTCAAAAAGTGACCCGCCTTCCCACAATACAAGCAAAGTCTAAGTGTTCGTCTTCTTTGTCTTTCTTCTGGCGTAAGGGGTCCCCTTATGATGCCTATCTGCATAGGCTCACTCTCATCACTGGTTTTTTCTGTTACACTCTTCTTTTCCCTAAGAGGCAGATATCTTGCTTCATGTTTACCCCTCTCTTTCTTTCTTTCCTGAATGCAATGATCTATCTTAACCACCAAATCAATGAGATCAGTACAGGAAGTCGGTAAATCTACAATCTGCGAGAGAGCATCCTTTAAGTCTTCTCTTAAGCCTCTGTAAAACATGGTACTACGCTTCTCTTCTGGCCAGTTGGATTCTACTACCAGCCTACGAAAGGAGGTAATATAGGCTACAAGATCTTGATTACCCTGCTTCAGACTCAGTAATTCCGTATCAGACGAATGGGTATAGACATGTCTATCAAATAATTTTCGAAACTCCCTCCTGAATGCGGTGTAGCTATGTAAGAGCGGATCATCTCGGTCAACTAACGGTATGGCCCAATCAGCAGCCGCCCCACTGAGATAGGATATCACAAAGGCCACCTTTGCCTGCTCAGATGGGAAACAATTAGCTTTACAGGAAAAATGAAGCTGACACTGGCTAAGAAAAGCGGCACATCTTGCTGCGTCTCCTGCATATCTTTCAGGGGGTGCTAGAGGTAGGGAAGGAGGTGTGGTGACCTGAACTACGGATGTTCCTCCCCCCCGTCGCCCCAGCAGCATGTTGCCGTTGTAACGTGTCTACCCTAGATATTAATGCCTGGGTCTCAACCTGCAAGTTCCCTAACATACTAGCTACATCAGAGAATGAAACAGCTTCCAGATCCATGACGCTCGGGCAGAACAAACCACGTGGGCTTTACGTTCTGTAATTATTTCCAGGCAGGTTCTGCAGGAGCGTCAGGAATCCGAAGATAATTCCACAGCCTTCCCCTGCGGCCTTCCGACTCTATCAAACACTAGAGTATCGAGAGGCTCGCCAGGGGAAAACAGGGAGACAAAACAAGGAAAGGTTGGGAAGGTACAAAGAAAGCTTGACTGTAATCTTCTGCTTGGTTGTGTAACACACTGTACGGAATTTCTGGTGGACGTAGAGCTGAAATAAATATACACGTTATGAAACAACAGCGTTTTATACTCATGTGTCTCTACGTTTCTCTGTATCAATAGTACATACCATCAATGTTTTGTCTAAGCCTCAGAACAGATGTATAGGAGGTGTGGGAAATCTTCTTGAACTATAATTGGATTGATAGAACAAAATTAGTGACCACTCTCCTACAACTAAACACATGTGATGCAAGCACCTAAACACAATGTTCTTACTTGGATTGATGTACAAGACTGTCCGATGGATGTAGTAATCAAAATACACTTGACGGTATTCCAATGCCAACTCCAATACTGTGTATTAACATCTATAATATGAAACACATGAATTAGAAAACTATACCTATCAAACACTGTTAGATAATCAAGTAGGCAGCGCACCGCGCTGTTACCGTAATTCTTCGATGTGAAGTGTCTGGAATCCTGCACCCCGATTAGTGTCCACGCAAGTATCCCCAAACACGGATGGATGCTGGCACCGGAAATGGATGGTGAAGGGGTCAGCCGTAAGACAGCCAAGTCAAGGGGGAAAGGACAAAATAATGGGCTTAACGTAAAGGCGGAGTACAAGCCCAGCCAAATGAGGTTTGCAAAAAACACAAATAATATTAAACCTAAATACCTAAAAAAGGAAGGGTAGACACACACCACCCGGCCGGACGGCGGAGAAACAATCCCGGCCGTCGGGCGCAGCAGAGGACAGGAGCAGGTGCAGGGAAAAGCGTGCCCGGCCGGACGGCGGAGAACCAATCCCGGCCGACGGGCGGAGCAGAGGACAGGAGCGGGTGCAGGTAAAACAGTGCCCGATCGGACGGCGGAGAGCAATCCCGGCCGTCAGGCGGAGCAGAGAACAGGAGCGGGTGCAAGGAAAACAGTGCCCAGCCGGACGGCGGAGAACCAATCCCGGCCGTCGGGCGGAGCAGAAGAAGAAGGCGCGAAAAGGCACCCGTAGAGCTTCTGAGTGGAAGCCGTGACAGAGGACTCCTCTCTGTAAACAGACGGACTGAATAGAACAGGAAGTCAGGAACAAGGAACAGGACGGAACTGAGAGCAACGGAGCTAGACGCAAGAACGTAAAGCGTCGCTCCCAGGGCTCAGTGAAGATTTATAGTTGTAGTTCTTAAAGGGGCAGTACGTTGAGAATCTCGGGGCATGACATTCTCTTTCTCCTTTTTCTTCTTTTTCTCTTCCTTTTCTTTTCTTTCATAACTATATGAATTATACTGTTGACCGGACACACTTGTAGCAGGAGACAGAAGGGGCTCTATAGTTTAAATATTTTAGGTGGCAACTGACGATGATCTGTATGCTGGGGATATGAGTTGGGGAGATAATTAGACATATGTGAGAAGAGTGGCCAACTAGCCCATCCTGGGCGCTATGATGGCTCATTAATTAATTCAGTGTCACATTAACACCTGATTGAGGCAACAGTAAGATTACGCTAATATGGCGTTACTGTTAGTAAACAGAAATCTCCCTACTATGTGTATGATATTGGCAAGTGTATCCAGGGCAGAATTGGTGTAGCAGCTTTTATCTCCACTATGATTAATTGTATATACAATTAATTGTGATCGAAACATTGATTATATTGTGAATATTATATGTATTTGATGGTACAAAATGTACCAGCATCGCGTTAATATTTACCATGTTAAATTGTCACTGGCTAATCTGCTTGAATGAGCTAATTTTCTGTCATTTCAGAAAGATGTTAAAATGGTGACCACTTCCAGCGCGCCTTATACTGACGAAGGCGACTGACGAAACAAGTCTATTTACTGTGGAACTCACCCCTGTCAGTACATTGTTTTGTGCGCATTAGGCACTAAAAATACAAGCGTCTATTCATAGCACTTACACACCCCCATGGGAAGATGCACCTGTCCACGAGTGCAACAGACTGTGGTGTAAATACGGGAGCTTTGATATATAAATAAATATACATATATATATGTATATATATATATATTACCTACTGGCGGTCGCCAGTAGGTATATATAGTTAGGATTTTTTCTCTATGGGATTTTTGAAAATTCTATGTCTAATAACTTTGGCGTTTGTGGACGGAATTGGCTGAAATTTTCAGGAAAATGGAACATTTTGTTTCTGAGCAGCCACTGAAATTGTGGGGGGGGGTCGTCAAGGGGGGGCCGAGAAAAAAGGGGGGTCCCAAAACACGTTTTTCCCATGTTAATTTCCATAGGGCGGTTGGCCTCACTTTTAGCCCGAACGGCTGAATGGATTTGCACGAAACTTGGCAAAATTGTAGGGACTGGTAGCCCGATGTGCCTTTGCTATGTCTCAATATATGTGCACCAGTGGATTTTGAAAAATTAACGTTCAAAAAAATATATATATCTGTAAGCGCGCTCCGGGCAGCGCCCCGGTTCGCGTACCTGACGCGTAACGGAACTTCGCGAAGCGAAGCTGATTGGCTCTCCGGTGTCTGTCAACATTCTAAACAGTCCGGAGCGGCCGCCATCTTGTCTCTCGGTATGATCGAGAGACAAGAGGAGGCCAAAACAAAGGGGGAAATGATCATAAGGCGGCATAGTAGATCCTCCCTGACCCCCTACGTTTGATGTGGAGGCTTTAAAAGGGCCCCGCGGGGCAAAAAAAAAAAAAAAAATGTGTTTTTTTTTGCGTGGGGAGCGCCCGGTACGCGCACCCGGAAGCGGTCCGGGGAGCGTACTATAAGGAAAAAAGAATGATAGACTATGATATTTTGAAATATTGTATGTTTATTGATTGTTCTTTTTTTTTTTTTTTTATTTTTTTATTTAAGTAGCAGTATTAATGATTATTAAATATAAATGTATTTTTGGAATTGTGCACAGTATACTATAAGTCTGACTTTACATTATAATCAATTTGGTACTAGTTTATGAATTACATATAAAAATGATTAAAGACTCAAACAATTTTTTAATATTAAATATAATTTTATTTTTCGGATTGTTTTTCAAAATTTAATAGAACGTCTAACATTTGACTGTCCGATATGTCCTCTTGTTGAGTGAACATAACTTCCCACATTTGACCGTCATCATAATGAAGTAAACAATCCACAGATTCTACACATTGTAGAAGTTCATGGTCTCGTGATTCATCCATGAATTCCAAGTCAATGGGTTCAATTATTTCCTCATTGTTCATGTCTAGGACAATTTCAAAGGAAAAGTTCTGTTCTCCTTGCATTTTTGTGCTGAAATTTGAATACAAAATAAATATATCAGTAGAGATAGGGCACTGTTGGGTTTAAGTTCAGACAGGTACTTTTGAGGCATGAAGTAGTACTATTAAAAAGTGCCTGTGAAAAAGCCTATGTAAATTCATAATTATACCACAGAAACCTAAATCAATCCATAATTATAATAAACAAGCCTTTCTCAATGTCTAACTCTTACAGAGGGATAGTATATAACTATCTGAAAATGTTTTCAAATTTATAAAATAATATCTTACCTTTTAAAAACAAGTTTAAGTTGTGAGTGAAAATGATCTTGCAATGTAGTTCAGGAAGTAGTAGTCAAAATGGCTGTGTTTCTCTCTCTTTTTTTTTAATATATATTCAGGTACATAACCAATCAAATGTCAGGTAAAAAAAGTAGAAAATGAAAGTAACATTTTAATTGGTTGTAAATTCCAACACTTCATATGTGTTTTGTGAAGTAATTTACCTCAGGGTATTTAGAGAGGTCTACAGGCTAAATGGCTAAATGGAATTCCAACCAAATTTGTGAAAATGGTAGGGATTGGTATGTAGTATGAGTTAATCTATATTTGGTGACATTGTCTCCAGGGTTTCTTCTGTAAATTACTTTCCCACCTTTTTTAATGGAGCGCTTCCCGGTGAGCGCCCCGGGAACGCGAACCGGCAGCGTTACGGGAGTCCACCATTTTGTGTTTTGGTCGAATTAAGATACAAGATGGAGGGCAAATAATGTTCAGAATGGGTAGAAGGGGGCACGGTAGACGTATCTTGACCCCCTAGGTTTTCTGAGGGTGGCTGAGGAGGCCCATATGTGCGAAAAAACATTTTAAAAAAAATTTCGCACGGGGAGCGTACTTTGGTGAAAATTAGTGAAAAAAGTTAGAGTAAAATAATAATTGTGAGTGATCAGATGTAGGGTAGCTCTGAAAAGAGCTTTTGGGTCCTGTGGCTGATGTAGGTACCTACAAGTAGGTACCAATGCACAGTCTTAAATTGAGGATGAAAATTCTGTTCCCCTCATCTGAGAAGTGAACTCCATCTCCTCTGTAGATATCTTGCATGTAGTAACGCAAGTTATTGTTGTAGATGGAGCCCATTCCATGGTCTCTCATGTAAGCTGAAACAGACTTATTTACATGCTTCCTCGATTTCTCAATTTGTGGACAAAATTGGTTTGACCACCTCCATTTCTGTCTTTGGCATATATTTGAATATACCAAGGCAGTTTGAGGAAAAAGTGCCATCAATTGCTCAAAGGTGTCCTTTAAAAGCATTTACAGACCTACCCCAGTCAAAGTGCCCAAGTCATTTCCTCCACAGTGCACAATTAACAGGTCAGGTTTTGGCAAATGCAAAAAGGTTTTCACCAATGGTATCAATTGGTGACATTTTAATCCTCTGTGGGCAATCCACTTGATTTCCACATTTTGTAAATTGAGGTTAGGTAAATTTCTGTTATCAGCAAACCTTTGAGCCCAGTGGATATAACTATGTCCAACAATCCAGACAGAAAACATGGTGAGAGGAGGTTCTGCTGCAGTCAGATGAAGTGTGGCAATGAAATGGGAGTTGAAAAAATAAGAGTTTAAAATGAAAAAACTGTGGAGTTTCTGTGTCAATGAAGCAGTAGCAGTGATTGGTGGATTTTGATTGCTGAAAACAGAAAGTTAGGGTGCATGGATGAGTTCTTTGAAAGATGTAATTTGAATGGTCAAAAAAAATCATTTTATGAAAGATTGCACTGGATATGCAGGTGTACTGAGAGTTCAGAGTTCAATTGAAACATTGTTGTGTGAACTTGCAAACATGAGAGGTCTTTCAGGAGGTGGTTGCTATGCAAAAAAGGCAGAAAGGCCAGAGGGGGGAAGGGTGTTGATTTGAAAAAAGTGAGGGAAGAGTTTTGATTGGGTGACATGAGAGATATGTGTGATGAATTACAGCTTTTCTGTGCTTTTTATAGCTGCAGACTCTGGAGTGCATACCTTTTGCTCTGCTAAAGACAATATGGTGTGTTTCTGAGACTGTTTTGAAACTCATAAAGTATTTGCTAAGGTGAGAAAAGATTCATTTAATTTAGATAGAGAATAGTATGGTTTAGGGAGAAAATTATGAAGAAAGTTGTGTATTTAAAATGTTGCTTTGTGTCAAGTGTTTTACAAATAGATGTTGTTTCTTTGTGTTATATAGCCATGTTAAAAGTGACGCAAAAAAGTGCAAGGGTCTTACAAAAATGCTTTCATGTGTCTTAGGGTATTTTAACTCACTTCCCCATGAATGTATGAATATAATTGCTTTACAAGATGTGTTTAAAAACGTTTTTGAAATCAATTAGGTTTCTTGATATGTACTGCTAGAGTTTCATAGGTTGCATGGGGCATATTTTCAAGGCTTTTGAGTTCCTTTGATGTAATTTTTCCCATTTTAATTTAAGACCTTTCCCCGTGGTGCAAGGTCCTTGTAAATATGCCCCCATCTGTGCTTGGCAAATTTAGATTTTAATTCTTTGACTAACATAGCCATGTTAAAAGTGACCCAAAAATGTTGCAAGGGCCTTAAAAAAAACGATTTCATGTGTCTTAGGCCATTTTAAGTAATTTTCCCTTGAATGTAGGTATATAATTGATTTAGATGATGTGTTTAAAAACGATTTTTGAAAACAATTAGGTTTCTTGATATGTACTGCTAGAGCTTCATAGGTTGCTTGGGGCATATTTATAAGGCCTTTGAGTCTCTCTGATGTTATTTTTCCCATTTTAATTTAAGACCTTTCCCTGTGGTGCAAGGTCCTTGTAAATACGCCCCCATCTGTGCTTGGCAAATTTAGATCTTGATTATTTGACTTACATAGCCATGTTAAAAGTGATCCAAAAATGGAGCAAGGGCTTAAAAAAAACGCTTTCATGTGTCTTAGGGCATTTTAAGTCACTTCCCGATGAATGTAGGTATATAATTGATTTAGATGATGTGTTTTAAAACGTTTTTTGACATCAATTAGGTTTCTGGATATGTAGTGCTAGAGTTTCATAGGTTGCTTGGGGCATATTTATAAGGCATTTGAGTCTCTCTGATGTTATTTTTCCCATTTTAATTTAAGACCTTTCCCCGTGGTGCAAGTTCCTTGTAAATATGCCCCCATCTGTGCTTGGCAAATTTAGATTTTAATACTTTGACTAACATAGCCATGTTAAAAACGACCCAAAAATGGTGCAAGGGCCTTAAAAAAACGCTTTCATGTGTCTTAGGCCATTTTAAGTCATTTCCCCTTGAATGTAGGTATATAATTGATTTAGATGATGTGTTTAAAAACGATTTTTGAAATCAATTAGGTTTCTTGATATGTAGTGCTAGAGTTTCATAGGTTGCTTGGGGTATATTTAAAAGGCATTTGAGTCCCTTTGATGTTATTTTTCCCATTTTAATTAAAGACATTTCCCCGTGGTGGAAGGTCCTTGTAAATACACCCCCATGTGTGCTTGGCAAATTTAGATTTTGATTATTTGACTTATATAGCCATGTTCCATACAGTTCTCACCTTCTGCGTAGTCTTTCATATGCTAGACTCCATCTGCACTATGAGATACCTAAGCAAAGGAAACACAGGTGATGTGATTGTGAAATGAGGAAAAGAATCTCCACATTTTTCAATTACATCACCTGTGTTTCCTAAGTTTACGAATGACATTGTGCAGATGAGGTTTAGGCCTGTCCACGGACACAGAAGAGGTCTGGCCTTTGTTCAAGAGTGAAGTGGACATTACTTACTTCATTGGTAGGCCTTCACATGTATTATCTCCTATGTACTCTTCAACAAGCGTAAATTTCATCTGCAACCCTGAGTAGGCCTCACCTTAAACAAACCTCTGGATAGGCCACACCTTATCGTCATCCTGAATCAATCATTTAAAATGTTAGGGACAGATTTATGATAGATGTATGCCTCTTTTGCGTCACTGTGCGTCACTTTTGTGACGCAGCGGCGGTGCAAAGGATTTGCTATGTGGCGACATATTTACAACTTGATGCATCTAGGCAGATGTGTCATGCTGTAAAGTTCCGTGCCACATGAAACCGATGCAGCAGTGATGCAAAAGATGCACCATGTTGCAAGACAGGCCTCACTTCATCTCCAACAAGATAAGAAGCTGAATCTTCTGTAAATGTCAAAATTGTTGTATACACTGCTGAACATCTGTGTACTCCTTGATATGCTAGACTCCATCTGCACTATGAGATACCTAAGCAAAGGAAACACAGGTGATGTGATTGTGAAATGAGGAAAAGAAACTCCACATTTTTCAATTACATCACCTGTGTTTCCTAAGTTTACGAATGACATTGTGCAGATGAGCTTTGGGCCTGTCCACGGACACAGAAGAGGTCTGGCCTTTGTTCAAGAGTGAAGTGGACATCACTTACTTCATTGGTAGGCCTTCACATGTATTATCTCCTTTGTACTCTTCAACAAGCGTAAATTTCATCTGCAACCCTGAGTAGGGCTCACCTTAAACAAACCTCTGGATAGGCCACACCTTATCGTCATCCTGAATCAATCATTTAAAATGTTAGGGACAGATTTATGATAGGTGTATGCCTCTTTTGCGTCACTGTGCGTCACTTTTGTGACGCAGCGGCGGTGCAAAAGATTTGCTATGTGGTGACATATTTACAACTTGATGCATCTAGGCAGATGTGTCATGCTGTAAAGTCCCGTGCCACATGAAACCGATGCAGCAGTGATGCAAAAGATGCACCATGTTGCAAGACAGGCCTCACTTCATCTCCAACAAGATAAGAAGCTGAATCTTCTGTAAATGTCAACATTGTTGTATACACTGCTGAACTTCTGTGTACTCTTTCATATGCTAGACTCCATGTGCACTATGAGATACCTAACCAAAGGAAACACAGGTAATGTAATTGTGAAATGAGGAAAAGAAACTCCACATTTTTCAATTACATCACCTGTGTTTTCTAACTTTACGAATGACATTGTGCAGATGAGCTTTAGGCCTGTCCACGGACACAGAAGAGGTCTGGCCTTTGTTCAAGAGTGAAGTGGACATGACTTACTTCATTGGTAGGCCTTCACATGTATTATCTCCTCTGTACTCTTCAACAAGCGTAAATTTCATCTGCAACCCTGAGTAGGGCTCACCTTAAACAAACCTCTGGATAGGCCACACCTTATCGTCATCCTGAATTAATCATTTAAAATGTTAGGGACAGATTTATGATAGGTGTATGCCTCTTTTGCGTCACTGTGCGTCACTTTTGTGACGCAGCGGTGGTGCAAAAGATTTGCTATGTGGTGACATATTTACAACTTAATGCATCTAGGCAGATGTGTCATGCTGTAAAGTCCCGTGCCACATGAAACCGATGCAGCAGTGATGCAAAAGATGCACCATGTTGCAAGACAGGCCTCACTTCATCTCCAACAAGATAAGAAGCTGAATCTTCTGTAAATGTCAAAATTGTTGTATACACTGCTGAACTTCTGTGTACTCTTTCATATGCTAGACTCCATGTGCACTATGAGATACCTAACCAAAGGAAACACAGGTGATGTGATTGTGAAATGAGGAAAAGAAACTCCACATTTTTCAATTACATCACGTGTGTTTTCTAACTTTACGAATGACATTCTGCAGATGAGCTTTAGGCCTGTCCACAGACACAGAAGAGGTCTGGCCTTTGTTCAAGAGTGAAGTGGACATGACTCACTTCATTGGTAGGCCTGGACATGTATTATCTCCTCTGTATTCTTCAACAAACCTAAATTTCATCTGCAACCCTGAGTAGGCCTCACCTCAAACAAACCTCTGGATAGGCCACAACTTATCGTCATCCTGAATCAATCATTTAAAATGTTAGGGACAGATTTATGATAGGTGTGTGCCTCTTTTCCGCTGCTGTGCGTCACTTTTGTGATGCAACGGCGGTGCAAAAGATTTGCTATGTTGTGACATATTTACAACTTGATGCATCTAGGCAGATGTGTCATGCTGTAAAGTCCTGTGCCACATGAAACCTGCGTCAGATTTCATATAGGTGTTTTGTTGCAGGGTATGCATTTATTTGCATGAAAGCCCTGTAAAACTAACACAGTGAAATTTAGAAGATTTCACTGAGTCAGCTTTATAGCATTGCTGAATCAAATCCTTACGCCTGTTTGAAACAGGCATAAGGAGTGATGCACCATGCAATGTGAGGCTTCCTCCTGTGCATTGCAGTAGACATGTCGCGCTTACAACGTGATTCCTGCAATGTGCTGCTTTTGCAGCACAGATGCGTGACGCATCTGTGCTGTTTTTGCTCAATGGTGCTCCACATTGTAAATGCGGCACACCATGGGTGGCAGAGCAGCGGTGCACATTAACTGGTGCATCCGTGGGGATGCGCCAGTTAACATAAATCTGCCCCTTTACATTTAAGTATGAGCAGGGGACACAGAGTCGGTGAGGCTTATCCAAGGTTAAGAAGAGATGAGTCCTGTTCACTGAAAACTTGGACGTAGGCCTCACCTCCTCAGCATCGCTGGACATGGCTAAATAATAGCTGCAAAATGTTACTCTTGTTAAACAATTTCACTATTATAATCTCTGAGATTTGTCTCTTACTCTGCAACATCTCATTGTTGTTCTCTTTCTTTAAAGATAACGACAACATCGAGCATGAGTGATAATGAGCAATCTGTTGATCTCGATATTATCATTGAAATTGTGATTGAAACATCAGTGGAAGTAGATCCCTTGGATGATTTAAATCCTGAGGATGATGAAGAACATGATGAGGATGCCGATTTGTCAGAATTGTATGACATAGGGTGGGAAGCTGACCTGCTCGAGCCTATGGAACTATAAACATTTATTTTTAAAATGTACTTGAAGTGAAAAGTAAAAATGTCAACTGTTTCATTTAAAATTAAACACAACTTCAAAAACAGGTTATGTGTAGTGTCTTTAATGAAATAGTAAAATATGCTCATAAAATTAGATCAGATTCACATATAAAACAGAACAGGTAAAATGTAGAAGCATTCCATTTCTTTGCTACTATTTGTGATTTCTAAATTTGCCAATGCACAAAAAATTATTCTATGTAAAAATAACAAGTAGTGTGTTAAGTTTTTGATGACTGTTATTGATTTACTGTTTGCTAATAGTGGTTAATAACATTTTTCATTATATTTTACCACAGATTCAACTGCAGATCATTTCAAAATTAAAGAATGCCTTCGAAGGACAGAAGGCGAAAGGCTACCAAACAGCAAAGACAGCAGCTCCAAAAAATATTGCAGCAGACCTCTACAATAAAAAATTGTCAAGTCACCAAGAAAGGTCCGGGTAAGATAAAGAAATCATTCATAAGAAATATTTGTAGAAAAAAAAGTAGTACTACAGAAAATGTTTTAGTCCAGAAAAAGAGAAGCAATTTAAACGGAAAGGGAAGGCCAATCAAAAATGTTACTGCTAGAGCAGGAGATAACTCTGTGCATGGTAGTAGAAGGAAAAATCAGTTTAGGGACATTCGTAGACGAATGTTCCGCAACAGGATAATTGGCAATTTGTTAAAAAATATTAAGAAAGGTCAGCAGAAAGTGGTTTTTTATAAGAGAAAAAAAAATTGAGAAAGTTATTGATCAGGCATTTGAAATTAAGCGAAAGTTATTTATTTTGATAATCAATAGAATTAGGAAGCTAAACAAGGCAATTTATTATTTCAAAAGAAATAGTAGATGGAAGAGAACAGTTAATCGTAGTAATTTTTGTGAAGTTTTTTAAGGAGAATGGATGCATAGTTCAAGTTGTGAGGCATTTTTTAATGAGGAGAGTTATTTCCAGGATAATGATTTGGTGCATGCAGTTGACATCAGTGGTCGAGCTTATGAGGTGAAAGATGGTTGTCCGGTTGAAAAAGAAAAACTTGTGACAACAGAGGCAGAAGAGGTGTTAGGTAATGAGGTTTTAGGAAGACGTCCTAAGGGACCTGTGTACACCTGGAAGTGTAGTAGTATTTGCAGTGTGCGACAGGATTCCATCAATTTGCTTTGTGATTTTGTACGGACATTTAATAAGAAAAGTTTGAAGCAGAAAATGAAGTTGTTGCAAGAATTAGATCCTTGCAGAGTGAGAGAAGTGACAGGTTTGCATGGTCATTCACTGGCTTGTCTTTCCAGGAGAGTATGCCAGAGTGTTTTTCATCATTTCAGGATGCTAGCAGTGCATCATAATAAAGTGAGGAAATTAGTTAGAATGTTGTATTATGCTAAGAGTCCAGCAGTTATGCTTAAACAATTATGCACTGCTCTTTTGCATGGTTCTGAAATAGATGTGAAGAATATTTGTGAAGAAATTGAGTTTTTTTACTTTGGAAGTAAAGAGGAGAATGTTGAAATTGACCCAGAAGGGGAGGAGCCAAGCTCGCGTCCGAGATGGCCGCGTTTTAGCTCGGCTCCGTTCGCTTTCCTGTCTGGAACGTCTATCCTGTGTTTTATCCTGCCCCGGGAAGTATTATTTGATAGACTATGGAACTACGACATTTCACAGGCACTTACCGTTTGATCCGTTTGTTCCTGGGTGCCGCGGATCCTGGGCTGCACCCTTGTCTGCTTCGGGGCCTCCGGAGCGAGCGGGCCTGACACTCCTTGGCGGCGCCCGGGCGGGGCGGAGCGCTGTGGCCGGCCCTTGGTGGCGGTGTGGGTTCGGTCGGAGAGGCCGATGTGCAATTAGACTGATTACGGCTATCCGGCCCTGATCCGGCGGTCCTGCGGCCTGGTGTTGGGGCGCTGCCTTCCATGGACGGGGTTGACCGTGTATGTGGCCCGTCTCCCCTTTGTTCTCCGGTCCGGCCATTTTGAGTCCCTCCGCCCGGACTCGGAGAACGGAGCCGGTAGCGTGTGGGGAGCCGGCGACCCGCCTTCTTCTGGTGGCCCCCCTTCCTGCTCTGGTGGTGCCTCTGCTGGTGGTCGGCTGTATCCTGTTTGCCCCGCTGGTGTCCGGATGGGGGTCGGAGTTTGCCGCGGCCCCGCCGGGCTTCTAAGATGGCGGCCGACCCCATGTCTCTCGGACTGGCCGAGACTGGCGACGCTGATCCGCCGCATGGCACGTTTGCTGAATACCGTAAAGGTGAGCCTACACTTGGCGACATCCTCGCCGCCTTGCGCTCCTGGAGTGCTCCCATGGCCGCGCCTATCATTGACCTGGAGGAGGATCATTTTGCCGGGCCTGCCGAGCCCCCCCCGGTGTGTGCGGCTTCATTTCTGTTGTGTGCTGCTGGAACTTTCCTGGAGGTCGTGGGCCCGGCGGCTGCCGTTAGTGTGGGTGTGCGGATGTCCGCTGCCCTCCTTCATCCCGTGCTCACCCCTGTACAGGGGGTCCGCCGGCCGGGTCCCGTCCGGACCGGCCTTGTTGGTTCTTCCTTTCCCTTTTTGCCTCGAATGGCCGAACGAAGATCCTGTCATTGCTCTGCCGGATCGGCTTCCCTCATATTGTCGTCGGAACTGTGCCTGCATTGCCTGAGGTGGTTGCCGTCCTTTCCGGTTCATCCGGGTCACAATCGATATGACTTGTGTGGATTGCCGATCGGACTCCCTGTTATTCACCTCCTGTTCCACATGATCTGGTTCCTTGTGCGTTGGACGACTACAGCTTGGGATAAACAAGGACAGGGTTGAGATGAACTTGCCTCGGTGGACTGTTATCTTGCGGTATGATCGGATGATCCGTTTGTAACTGTATGACTATGTTCGATTCTCCTTCATGTTCCTGGAGCTTATCCTTGTGCTTATTATCTTCCCGTGGGTTCTGAGTATTTTCGGACGGGAGGGTGGGAGCTGATGGGGTTTTGATTATATGGCTCCTCTCCCGTTGCCACTTCCCTGTTTTCCCTCTTTTTTTGTCTTTGTGGTTCTTGCTTACTTTTATCTCTTCTATATTTCGGGTTCTGATTAGGGCGACAGGCACGCTGCCGGGGGGTAGGCCATAGCCTTCTGCAGGGGTGCAGGGTGGGATGTGCGGGGTGGGGGGGGGTCTGTTGTATTGTGTTTTCCCCTCATTCCTTTTTTTGGTTCTATGGCTCTTTTGTATCCCCTTTTTTCGAGACGCGGTGTCGGCATGTGGCCCCCTGGGGTGTTTTTGCTAGCATGGGCCTTCTGGTATTCCTGCTGTCACGGTTTACTACGCATTCATTCCTCCTGTTACCACTGGTTCCATGTGCTGATCTATTCTTGAGTGCTTCGTTAGCCGTGGGGCGCGTGCAGTGATGCTGCGTTCTTACTTCTCCCCCCTTTTTTCCTATGTCTTTCCCCCCCCCTTTTTTTCCCCTCTCCCCCTTTTTCTTTCCTCCCCTGGGTTGTTGTGACAGAGGGCTCTTTGTTTTGCAAGCCTATTTTTAGTTTTGTGTATTATTGTGTGTTTTCGTAGTGGTGGGAGGGCGCTGGGCAGCGGTTGCAATTGCTTATTACTGTGGGACTCACGTTCTGACTTTGCCAATATGTACCTGTTCTTTTTGAATTTTCCTGTGTTCGATACTGCTGCTTGTTCGCGGCCCACCACGGCCCTCTGGACTTTACGGATTGCCCTTATTCTGAGACACCCTTTCTTCTATTATAAAATCAACCTTCTCTCATCCTGTACGTGATGGTTGCTCGGTGGCTTCTTGCCTTTGCTTCTCATATGGATTGCTGTGATGTCCTGTGGGAGCTTCTGTATTGCCTGCTATGTTTCTTTTATTGTGGTGGCCGGCCCGATGGGTTGTAGGCCCGTATCTGTGAGCGCTTTCTGTACAATAAAGGTTTTAAAAAAAAAAATAAAAAAAAAGAAATTGACCCAGAAGAAGAGGGTAATGTGGAAGATAGTGTACAGGTTTCCAGTACAGATAATTTTCAGAAGGAAATTGCCACGTTTCAGGTGAAATCAAGTGAGAGGCCTAATTTCACTTGTGTGTGTTGTCGACGCACTTATTATAAGAATCAGACTAAGTTAGTGGATTTATATGCAAAAAGTGAAAGGGAAAATAATAGTGAATGGAAGGATTTCGCAATATACTTGATGGTAGAAAATTGTTTTGATTTGGGATTGGATCAACGTGTGTGTACTTATTGTTTTAACAAATTAAATCAAAACCAGATGCCTGCTAGAGCGGTTCATAATAATCTGGAATTGGTTGAGATTCCTTCTGAATTGAAGGATTTAAATACTTATGAATCTATTTTGATTCAAAGTATCCATCCCTTTCAGGCTATTGTAAGAATGGAGCCAAAGACAGGGAAATTGCCTCCATCAGATTTACAGAAAGGATTAAAGGGAAGAGTTGTTTATTTGCCTCTAGATTTGAAGAAAAACATTAATACAATTGGAGTAGAAAAAGTGGAAGAGGAACCTCTGGTTATCTTAGTTAATGGGGTTCCGACAAAGAATAAGAAAATATGGCAAGATTTAGTGGATGTTAGGAAAGTCAAAAAGGCAACATTGTATTTGAAAAAAAACAATAAGTACTATAAGAATGTATATGTTGCAGAAGAGGAAGTAAGTGAAGAAGAGGATAGCGATTTGTGTGCTGGTCAAATTGAGAAAGTAGAACCCTCTAAAAGTGAAGAAATATATGAACATTATAGTGTTCATCCTTTGCATTCCAAGGAAGTCATGGGGAATGCTATTGAGTTGTTTCAAATGAAACAAGCCAAAGGGAGTCCCATTAGTGTTTGGGAGGAAAGTTTGGAAGCTCGGTGTTTCCCACAGCTATTTCCAACAGGTCAAGGAGGAAGATATGATGAGGGACCTCATCAAATTCCTGCTTCTGAATACCGGACTTTACGACTGTATGCAGAAGATGCTAGGTTTCGACAATGCATTCCCTATTTGTTTCATCTCCTGTTTGAACGCTAAACAACAGTCCTGTGGTGAGGCGCTGCGAGGGGGCTCGCAGCTTACCTGATCCTTTGGCAGCACCGATCTCATTGGGCATTTGGGCACAGCTGGGCTCCTGACGCTGTGGTCTCCCCCGACGGCGAGCTGCTGACATCGCTCGGCCGCGGAGCGGGGTCGAGACTACAGCTCCCAGCCTGCCCTGGGAGATCGCCGCCCACTTCCTGCTTGGCGCGAACGGAGGCGCATAAAGGCGGACAGCCCCCGCAGAGGAGCGGGAACGCTAAACAACATGCCTGTGGTGAGGCGCTGCGAGGGGGCTCGCAGCTTACCTGATCCTTTGGCAGCACCGATCTCATTGGGCATTTGGGCACAGCTGGGCTCCTGACGCTGTGGTCTCCCCCGACGGCGAGCTGCTGACATCGCTCGGCCGCGGAGCGGGGTCGAGACTACAGCTCCCAGCCTGCCCTGGGAGATCGCCGCCCACTTCCTGCTTGGCGCGAACGGAGGCGCATAAAGGCGGACAGCCCCCGCAGAGGAGCGGGAACGCTAAACAACAGTCCTGTGGTGAGGCGCTGCGAGGGGGCTCGCAGCTTACCTGATCCTTTGGCAGCACCGATCTCATTGGGCATTTGGGCACAGCTGGGCTCCTGACGCTGTGGTCTCCCCCGACGGCGAGCTGCTGACATCGCTCGGCCGCGGAGCGGGGTCGAGACTACAGCTCCCAGCCTGCCCTGGGAGATCGCCGCCCACTTCCTGCTTGGCGCGAACGGAGGCGCATAAAGGCGGACAGCCCCCGCAGAGGAGCGGGAACGCTAAACAACAGTCCTGTGGTGAGGCGCTGCGAGGGGGCTCGCAGCTTACCTGATCCTTTGGCAGCACCGATCTCATTGGGCATTTGGGCACAGCTGGGCTCCTGACGCTGTGGTCTCCCCCGACGGCGAGCTGCTGACATCGCTCGGCCGCGGAGCGGGGTCGAGACTACAGCTCCCAGCCTGCCCTGGGAGATCGCCGCCCACTTCCTGCTTGGCGCGAACGGAGGCGCATAAAGGCGGACAGCCCCCGCAGAGGAGCGGGAACGCTAAACAACAGTCCTGTGGTGAGGCGCTGCGAGGGGGCTCGCAGCTTACCTGATCCTTTGGCAGCACCGATCTCATTGGGCATTTGGGCACAGCTGGGCTCCTGACGCTGTGGTCTCCCCCGACGGCGAGCTGCTGACATCGCTCGGCCGCGGAGCGGGGTCGAGACTACAGCTCCCAGCCTGCCCTGGGAGATCGCCGCCCACTTCCTGCTTGGCGCGAACGGAGGCGCATAAAGGCGGACAGCCCCCGCAGAGGAGCGGGAACGCTAAACAACAGTCCTGTGGTGAGGCGCTGCGAGGGGGCTCGCAGCTTACCTGATCCTTTGGCAGCACCGATCTCATTGGGCATTTGGGCACAGCTGGGCTCCTGACGCTGTGGTCTCCCCCGACGGCGAGCTGCTGACATCGCTCGGCCGCGGAGCGGGGTCGAGACTACAGCTCCCAGCCTGCCCTGGGAGATCGCCGCCCACTTCCTGCTTGGCGCGAACGGAGGCGCATAAAGGCGGACAGCCCCCGCAGAGGAGCGGGAACGCTAAACAACAGTCCTGTGGTGAGGCGCTGCGAGGGGGCTCGCAGCTTACCTGATCCTTTGGCAGCACCGATCTCATTGGGCATTTGGGCACAGCTGGGCTCCTGACGCTGTGGTCTCCCCCGACGGCGAGCTGCTGACATCGCTCGGCCGCGGAGCGGGGTCGAGACTACAGCTCCCAGCCTGCCCTGGGAGATCGCAGCCCACTTCCTGCTTGGCGCGAACGGAGGCGCATAAAGGCGGACAGCCCCCGCAGAGGAGCGGGAACGCTAAACAACAGTCCTGTGGTGAGGCGCTGCGAGGGGGCTCGCAGCTTACCTGATCCTTTGGCAGCCCCGATCTCATTGGGCATTTGGGCACAGCTGGGCTCCTGACGCTGTGGTCTCCCCCGACGGCGAGCTGCTGACATCGCTCGGCCGCGGAGCGGGGTCGAGACTACAGCTCCCAGCCTGCCCTGGGAGATCGCCGCCCACTTCCTGCTTGGCGCGAACGGAGGCGCATAAAGGCGGACAGCCCCCGCAGAGGAGCGGGAACGCTAAACAACAGTCCTGTGGTGAGGCGCTGCGAGGGGGCTCGCAGCTTACCTGATCCTTTGGCAGCACCGATCTCATTGGGCATTTGGGCACAGCTGGGCTCCTGACGCTGTGGTCTCCCCCGACGGCGAGCTGCTGACATCGCTCGGCCGCGGAGCGGGGTCGAGACTACAGCTCCCAGCCTGCCCTGGGAGATCGCCGCCCACTTCCTGCTTGGCGCGAACGGAGGCGCATAAAGGCGGACAGCCCCCGCAGAGGAGCGGGAACGCTAAACAACAGTCCTGTGGTGAGGCGCTGCGAGGGGGCTCGCAGCTTACCTGATCCTTTGGCAGCACCGATCTCATTGGGCATTTGGGCACAGCTGGGCTCCTGACGCTGTGGTCTCCCCCGACGGCGAGCTGCTGACATCGCTCGGCCGCGGAGCGGGGTCGAGACTACAGCTCCCAGCCTGCCCTGGGAGATCGCCGCCCACTTCCTGCTTGGCGCGAACGGAGGCGCATAAAGGCGGACAGCCCCCGCAGAGGAGCGGGAACGCTAAACAACAGTCCTGTGGTGAGGCGCTGCGAGGGGGCTCGCAGCTTACCTGATCCTTTGGCAGCACCGATCTCATTGGGCATTTGGGCACAGCTGGGCTCCTGACGCTGTGGTCTCCCCCGACGGCGAGCTGCTGACATCGCTCGGCCGCGGAGCGGGGTCGAGAATACAGCTCCCAGCCTGCCCTGGGAGATCGCCGCCCACTTCCTGCTTGGCGCGAACGGAGGCGCATAAAGGCGGACAGCCCCCGCAGAGGAGCGGGAACGCTAAACAACAGTCCTGTGGTGAGGCGCTGCGAGGGGGCTCGCAGCTTACCTGATCCTTTGGCAGCACCGATCTCATTGGGCATTTGGGCACAGCTGGGCTCCTGACGCTGTGGTCTCCCCCGACGGCGAGCTGCTGACATCGCTCGGCCGCGGAGCGGGGTCGAGACTACAGCTCCCAGCCTGCCCTGGGAGATCGCCGCCCACTTCCTGCTTGGCGCGAACGGAGGCGCATAAAGGCGGACAGCCCCCGCAGAGGAGCGGGAACGCTAAACAACAGTCCTGTGGTGAGGCGCTGCGAGGGGGCTCGCAGCTTACCTGATCCTTTGGCAGCACCGATCTCATTGGGCATTTGGGCACAGCTGGGCTCCTGACGCTGTGGTCTCCCCCGACGGCGAGCTGCTGACATCGCTCGGCCGCGGAGCGGGGTCGAGACTACAGCTCCCAGCCTGCCCTGGGAGATCGCCGCCCACTTCCTGCTTGGCGCGAACGGAGGCGCATAAAGGCGGACAGCCCCCGCAGAGGAGCGGGAACGCTAAACAACAGTCCTGTGGTGAGGCGCTGCGAGGGGGCTCGCAGCTTACCTGATCCTTTGGCAGCACCGATCTCATTGGGCATTTGGGCACAGCTGGGCTCCTGACGCTGTGGTCTCCCCCGACGGCGAGCTGCTGACATCGCTTGGCCGCGGAGCGGGGTCGAGACTACAGCTCCCAGCCTGCCCTGGGAGATCGCCGCCCACTTCCTGCTTGGCGCGAACGGAGGCGCATAAAGGCGGACAGCCCCCGCAGAGGAGCGGGAACGCTAAACAACAGTCCTGTGGTGAGGCGCTGCGAGGGGGCTCGCAGCTTACCTGATCCTTTGGCAGCACCGATCTCATTGGGCATTTGGGCACAGCTGGGCTCCTGACGCTGTGGTCTCCCCCGACGGCGAGCTGCTGACATCGCTCGGCCGCGGAGCGGGGTCGAGACTACAGCTCCCAGCCTGCCCTGGGAGATCGCCGCCCACTTCCTGCTTGGCGCGAACGGAGGCGCATAAAGGCGGACAGCCCCCGCAGAGGAGCGGGAACGCTAAACAACAGTCCTGTGGTGAGGCGCTGCGAGGGGGCTCGCAGCTTACCTGATCCTTTGGCAGCACCGATCTCATTGGGCATTTGGGCACAGCTGGGCTCCTGACGCTGTGGTCTTCCCCGACGGCGAGCTGCTGACATCGCTCGGCCGCGGAGCGGGGTCGAGACTACAGCTCCCAGCCTGCCCTGGGAGATCGCCGCCCACTTCCTGCTTGGCGCGAACGGAGGCGCATAAAAACAGACAGCCGCCACCGCATCGCGGACGCGCGCGGGCGGCACCGGGCGGAGCCCGGGCAGAGGGCCGGCCGTCTGTGGCCGTCCGGGGACGACGAGGGACGGGACGGGCCACCCCCCTTGGTCTGTACGTCTATGATACTACACACAGGTACTGTACTCTGGCCATAGGGGATTTTCTTAGGGCAGAGGAGCCCTTGAAAGATCACTCGCTAAACCCCCACGGTAGCACGCAGAAGGATTGGTATAATCCAACGCCACACATTGTTGTGGCGCAAAGGAAGGAGACCACAGGGGAACGATATCCACTCACCCCAACACACGCTCGACCGGGATTAAGCCTTCTAAGAGAACTACCCCTAAGCCAACCCGGGGGGAAACAAAGGAGGCAGCCCATGCAAAGGGGAATAAACCTACAGCAATTGACCTAATGCTAAAAAAAGTTACAGGTGAAATTGAACGAATGGAACGGAGCCTATCCTCCTCGCCTAATCTGAATGCCATTAGCCAAACTCCTCCCAGAGACGCTTCTCTGATTGATAGCCTAAATGCCCAGGGCAGTATGTCACAACCAAATTATGACACAGTGGATGTCCCTTGTGCCCAAACCTCAGGGCTTGAATCCCCGGAACTTATTGACACAGCCCCTCGGAAAGCAAGGAAGCGAGTGGGGAGGAACAAGGGGCAGCAGAGGCAGAGGAAAGCACCCCCAAGAACCAATTCCCCAATAAGCCTTCAAGAATATAATTCACTAGAAAATAATCCCCTAGTAGACACTATTCCCCCAGGGTGGATTGAGCAAGTAGTAATAGATATTAAAAAACAGTTAGAATCCTTCATTGCGGCACAATTAAAACCCATCATAAGCAAGGTAGACAAAATAATCTGTGAGTTCTCCAAACAATCTAAAGCATTAGAACAGGCACTTGTAAAAACTTCCGCTGACCGTCCACAATTGATGGAGGAAATCACAAATGACAAGGCAAACACAAAGAGGGCCCAAAATAACAACTGTGTTAGCCATGTCCAACAGGCTATAGTCCAGATCCATGAGGCCCCCAACTCTGTCCCAAACCCCAAAGGGGGAACAAATGATAATTCTAGAGGGAGACAAAATCAAGGTGCGAATAACACGCAGAGGGAGAAACCTCCCATACATCCACTAATGCAACGGAGACACGATGAGCGCCCGCAGAGAGAAGGGCATTACAACCACTGTTATAAAGACTCTGATCCCTTTGATAACATCAACACTCAGGCACCACATTTAGATCTACCTCCCGAGGCGAATCCCTTTGTAATAATCTTTGCAGGGGTTCCTGAAAATAGGCCTAATGAAAGAGAAACACACCAACAATTGCTCTCAAAAATTTCCAAATGGTTGAATATCCACAGACCCTTAAATAGTGGGGAAAGAGGAGAGATTCTAAGTGTAAGAAGGGTAAACTGGGTTGGGGGGAGAAAGAAAGATATTAGAGGAGACTGTATAGTCGCAAACTTCACGGACACTAGCCTGGTAGAGTACATCTTGAAGAACTCCAATAGGAACCAAACAAGCACGATTTGTGCTCTCTCACTGGGATATTTCTACCCAAAGACAAGAAATAACAATCGTGTGGAGGATGAGGGAGGATGGACGCTGGTTAGATCACAGCGCCCATACAGACCTAGACTAGCAACCCACCCCGAACAGCCCCATCTCCATCGTGATTACCCTCAATGGAGAAATAGATATGACCCATTTCAATCTTTAGAGGATATAGATTGACTCAAATTCACTCCACCCACCAAAAAGAACTTTATAGGAAGCCTGGCCATTAGTAGTTATCTTGGCCCACAAGTAGGGATTATAGGGGAGAGCAAGGAGAGTATATCAACCAGGGGACTAGACTCACCCCGGCCCGAGAGGGAAAAGGAAAAAACAACTACATTGGATTCACCATTAGATGGGGAGGTAAGAGCAGCTGAAACCCATAAGGCAAGAGGCACAGGAAAGCGGGAGGGCCTGACCATTCTATCTTGGAATGTTGCAGGGTTGGAAGCCAAATTAAAAAACAAGGAATGGCTAGAATTTATTAAAGGTTTTCATGTGATAGCGCTCCAGGAAACATGGGCAAGAGATTCGGGCCCATGTCAATTGGAGGGCTACAAATGTTTTTTTAACCCCGCACAGGGTACAAACTCGGGAAGAGCAAAGGGAGGTTTAGTTTTATATGCAGATTTAGACCTGAAAGGTTCCTGGTCATATACTGATTGTCCCTCAGATAACTTACAAGCAGTTAGACTTACTCTTCAGGGGGAGTGTCTACTGTTTGTGAATTTCTATAATTCCGGACCGGTGGAGGGAAATTACCCAATCTTAGAGCAGTTGGAGAGCTGTCTAATCGAGGAATTAGATCAAAGGACGACGGGGATTGAACCAACTGTCCTGTTGATGGGGGATTTTAATTGCCATCTATGCCCCAAATTACTCCCCTTAACTTCCGATTGGTCAGCTTGCCCTCTAGAAAAGGGCCCCCACTTCTCACACACTAAAGAGGGCAGATTATTGATGAAGCTATTAGACAACTTTGCCCTCACTAAGGTCATGGATCTAGCCGCTCATAAAGCAGGGGAATCACCAATACCAACATTCAAGGGTAAAAGCGGGGGTTCTATAATAGATTATGTTATGATATCCACCTGGGCTAGGGAAAGGATCATTAATACCAGGACAGAGTGGAGTCCCTTTAGCGATCACAACCCTATTATAACAGAAATCAAAGGGAATGATTTTATTAAAGCTCCAGGGGTGATCCAACAAGCAGAAATCCAACCGACAGATCGAGGGAGACGCCTAAGGTGGTCAGTGATCAACCCCCAAGATTTCTACGCTAAACTAGTTAGTGAGGGGAAAGAGCAAATAGAGACCTGTCTAGAGGTTTCAACAGAGGGCAGAGGAGTAGTTGAGGCGTTTGAGTCCTTAACCAAAATCATAGAGAAACTCCTGACAACCAAGAAGCCCGTAAACCTGCAATCCACGCCTAGATGGTTTGATGCCAACTGCTCTAAAGCGTTAAGAGACTTAAAACAGAGCTTGAAAAGGACACCAAGGGATAAAAATGAAATCACTCGCTGTAGACTGAACTATAAAACCCAGGTTAAGATTAGAAAAAGCACCCTTCATAAGGAAATCTGGGCAGACTTAAGGGAGGCCGGCGAAAACAAGGACTATATCCAGTTCTGGAAAATTATAAATAAACCATGTTTCCACGATTCAAGCTCCCCAGTCATCAGCTCAAACATTCTGCCGGAACAATGGATTGCCCACTTTAAATCCCTTTATAACCAGCAGGATGTAGACACTGGTGACGGAATATGGAGGGGGCCAAGGGCGGAAAAATTCGAATTATCCCTGGATGAAGTTCGGAAGGCAATCCTAGGGTTAACACGAAATAAAGCCCCGGGTCCAGATGGAACCCCCCCGGATCTATATCTTAGCAATACGGACCTTTGGGCCCCAATGGTAATGAGAGTTCTGAATGCAGCCATCAAAACGGGCCTGCCGAGATCATGGTCCACTGCGGTGATTGTCCCGATTTACAAGAAAGGCTGTAGGGACAGCCCGCAGTGCTACAGACCAATCTCGCTTATCGACGTCTCTGCCAAGGTACTGGGGAGGGCACTTCTCAATCGCCTACTGGACTGGACGGACACCCATAACATCTTGGTGGACACCCAGTATAGATCCACCACCGACCAGTGCCTCAACCTGTACCTGCTGACTGCTAAGTATACTAAGGCGTCTGAAGGCACCATGTATATGGGGTTCATGGACTTAGCAGCGGCGTTTGACAATGTTAACAGAGCCAAATTATGGTCGATCATGTCCAACCTGGGAATTGACCCGGATCTTATCAACATCCTGAGGGAACTTCACTGGAACACCACTGCCAAGGTCCGCTACAGTGCGGGGGGGGGTGAGTACCGATCCCTTCCTGTGCTCAGGCGGGGTCAGGCAGGGGTGTATCCTGGCACCTTTTTTGTTTTCCCTCTACATAAACGGTCTGGAGAGCGACCTTATAGCATTGGGAACTGATTGCCCAAAGGTGGGCTTACGTCACCTGCCAGTACTTTTGTACGCCGATGACGCCGTCCTCCTAGCCCGGACGGCGGTCGGCCTGCAGCTCCTAATCAAGGGTTTCGCAGACTTCATGAGGAAATTGGACTTATCTGTAAACATGACAAAATCCTTCATCATGATAGTGGGGAAGAAACCTAAGAAGAAATTCGCATTCAAACTGGGGGATCATGTCTTGGATAGTGTCAAAACATTCCCATATTTGGGTCTTTTATTCGACGAGACGCTAAAGTTCGCCCCGCTGGTAGAGGAGAGGGCGAGGAGACTAGTCTCAGCCAATAGAGCCATATTAAACTTTGCACGTCGAATGGGAAGGTGGTCCCCAGAGCAGGTGTTAACTTTGTACAGATCAGTCAGCATCTCAAAGACTATCTACGGATCTGAAGTCTGGGGCTTCAGAGATGCTAAACTAATTCAATGCGAGGAAGAGAAATTTTTAAAAAAACTGTTAAAACTTCCCCAGAGCACCTCAGCTGCAGTAACACACAATGAGCTGGGAATAACATATATAGCGGACTTGATTAGATTGAGACCCATACTGGCCTGGATCAAAATTTGGCTAAATCCCAATGCGGAACTATCCAGACAGATTATCCAGGATTGTTTGACGAAAGAAAAGTGCCTCCAAATTCCCTGGTTGAAATACATAAAAGACACCCTGGGGGAAATAGATGAACAGAGACTATTTTTGGATCCATCCCTGGTGGACATATACACCACCCGCTCGGTACAAGGGCAATTGCTGGACAAATTTAGTGGCAGGAGGAGGGAGCTTGACTCTATTAAATCCTCGGTAGTTGCTCACTCGCTAGTTTCGAATCAAGTTGGCATGGAACCTTACCTCTTTTTATTGCATAGTCAGCATGAGAGGTTTTTAATGACTCGTTTTAGGCTCAATTTGTTGCACCACAATTTAGCTCATCCATCAGGTTTTACTCCAACAATTGAGCAGAAGGGTGCCTGCGGCTGCGACAATAGGTCTCCGCAAGACACCCTTCATTTTGTATTATTGTGTCCTTTTTTTAAAACACCTCGTCAAAGATTTTTAGTAGGGATTTTAAAAGACTCAAAAATTATCCATGCCAAATCTGCATTACTGTATCTGCAAAGAGCCACTGAAATGCGAACCCTATGTGCCATTATAAGCTTTCTTAAAATCGCCTTTAAATTGAGAAACACTAGGGGATGTTGAATTGGTTGGCAAGGGAGGCTTTTATTATGTGATTCTGGGTTTCTGTATGCCATCTGCACTTTGGTCCTATTACTTGCAAAAACGCTTCTTTTTTAAATGTGATGCCCCTTTTTCCCTCCTTTTTTAATAAAAAATAATGACATGTTGTTGAGAAAGTTTGTGATCATGTATGTATGTTTTTATTGTGATGTATTTTCATGATGGTTTTTAACCTTCGAAATAAATAAACAAACTGAAACTGAAACTGTCTGGACTGTCATATGCAGTGAACCACATCTTGAAAAGTGGTATACAGATGCAAAACATCTCTGCAAGTGACTTTATGGATAAAGTCAATGTGCAAGACAGTATTTTGGATTGTCACCTGATTAATCTCATGGCGTGTCAGCGTGGTACTAATGAGTACTGGTACCGTCGTCATGGTGATTTAAAATGTATGCTGAGGAACTTAGGAACTCCCACATGGTTCCTCACTCTGAACTGTGCCGAGTATGGCTGGGAAGACTTACTTGAATTTCTACGAGAGGCAAATGGAAACATTGAAAATATCGAATTCAAGACACCCGGAGAACTGTGCTCTTTGGATCCAGTGAATGTATGCAGGTACTTCAATCATAGATTTGAAGCTATGATGTCTTTCATCATGAATAAGAAGAATCCACCTCTTGGAGAGGTGTTGGATTTCTTCTGGAGAAAGGAGTACCAAGCAAGAGGTGCTCCTCATATACATATGCTGCTGTGGATCAAGGATGCACCTAAATTTGGAACAGATCCAGAAGACTTAGTGATGAGTTTCATACAACAGTATTCTACGTGTGCTGTTCCAAACGCAAAGGAGAAGAAAAGCCTAAGAGAACAAGTTCTACGTTTCCAAAGCCATCGTTGTGGAAAGTACTGTCGTCGTAAATTCAGAAACAAGGACAAGTTCTACACCAAATGTCGTTTCGGCTTTCCACGACCGGTGATTTCTAAAGGAAGAGTAAACAGTTTGATGTCTTCGCTGCGACATAATGTGATGAAGAAATCACCTAAAAACACATACAATTTGAAAAGGAACGAAGAGTCCAAGTACATCAACGACTACAACCCAGTGATTTTGTCCTTGTGGAATGCTAACATGGATATACAGTTTGTGGCTGATAACTGTATGGCTGTGGCTCGGTATGTGACATCTTACATCACCAAAAAAGAAAAGACAGAATTGAAGGATATGTGGGAGGACAATTCCCATGAAAAGAGCCTCAGCAAGAAGTTGTACAGTTTCAGTCTGAAGATGTTGTCACATCGAGAAATCGGAGCTTACGAATGTTCTGACCGGTTGTCTTCAGCAAGTCTCTATGCCAAATCCAGGAGTATCGTTTGGGCGAGTCTTGGTTTTGCTGCAATGCGTAATCGAGTTCTGAAACCTGTGCGGGAAATTGAGTATTTGGCAGAAAAGGAGCCGAACAGTACCGATATTTTGAAGACCAACATGTTGGATACATATTATCCAAATCGAAGCAGTCACCTCGAGAATGTTTGTCTGTATGAGGTGCTACAAAATTACATATTCAAGAGGAACATCAAAGAAGATATTGATAAAGGAGTGTATGCTGTAATTGGAAGTGAGGGATGTCTGGTCAAGCAAAGAAAATGCCACTTGGTAAACCATCGAAAATTGAGTGGCGAATCTCCTGAAAAAAAGGAGTTTTTCTATTTAGCACTTTTGCAACTTTTTAAGCCTTGGCGTGCAGAAGAGGAACTGCTTGGAGATTTCCTCTGTTACGAAGACTCTTTCACTGCCGCCAAGGAGACCATAGAATGTCCTGTTTTTCCCAAATATCTAGAAATGTTGAATGCGGAAATCGAGCAGGAAGCAACGATTGCAGCCGAGATTGCCAGAGACAGTTCTCAGGACAGTCAGAGTTCTGTTTCATTGAGTCAGGATCCACTAGGAGGACCTGTTATCGAAAATGAAGCTGCCACTGCCATGAATGAAGTGGAAAGAGCCATGGCACATGCTCAGGAGGATGCGGTTAACTTAGAAGACTTGGAAAGACAACTCAACGTTGAGCAAAGGAAAATATATGACGAGGTTACCAACCAAATTGATCATGGATTAAGTCATGAGAAGAAAGAGTGCTCATGTACGTCGTTGAAGCCTGTCCGACTGTACGTGAGTGGAGAAGCGGGAACTGGAAAAAGTTTCCTCATTAAAGCAATTTCATGTTATTTGCAGAAAAGGACTGAGTCATCGCTGTCTTGTGTTGTCACCGCTCCAACTGGACTGGCAGCACATAACATTAAAGGTATTACTTTGCATCGTCTACTGATGCTGCCAGTGGAGCATGATAACAAATTACAATACCACAAGTTATCTGGAGATGCTTGTTGTGAAGTTTCAAGAGTCTTGAGGAAAATGAAACTTCTTATCATTGACGAAGTAAGCATGGTTTCCAATGTCATGCTTGCCTTTGTGCATTTGAGAATGCAAGAAGTTCTTAAAACAGAGTATGATGTGTTATTTGGTGGCAAACACATCATTGTTTTCGGAGATCTTCTGCAGCTGACACCAGTGAAAGGACAACCTGTGTTCAAAATGCTCACGCATGAAAATACCAGGAAGTGCCTAGGGAGCATTGGCAACGTCAATATATGGTTAAACTTCAATTATGCTGAACTGCATGAAAATATGCGTCAGGCGAAGGATGAAGATTACAATGATATTCTACAAGATGTTAGAATTGGAAAAGTGACCGAGCATGGGAAAGAAGCTTTACATGCACGATTACTGTCAAATTTATATCCAGAACAAGACGTTGTGCCTGAGAATATTTTTCAGAAAATTACTGAGAAGAAATCTGGAATATGTTTGATGCCAACTCTTGCAGAATGTGCCATCTTCAACAACAAAATGTTGTATTTAGAAAACCAAGAGATTGTGAAACTGGAAGCTATTGACAGAGTAGAGCATATGGGATCAACAATTATTTTGTCTGAGAATTTGAAAACAAAATTGGATTCATTAGAGAAGACTATATCTAAAACTGCAGGTTTTGAAAAGACTCTGAATGTGTGCTTAAATTGCCGTATAATTTTAAGAAGGAATTTACATGTTGAAAGAGGTCTGGTAAATGGATCAATGGGTAATGTTGTTGATTTTGTGAAATACAGAAATAGAGATGGAATTGAATTTTTAAAAATTAAATTTGATGGCATTGAGGAAGTACAGCTAATTGGTCGTTGTTCTGCTAGATTTTTGCTTGTAAAAGACTTATATGTTCGCCGTAAGCAGTTTCCTGTTTGCTTGGCATATGCGGTGACAATCCATAAATCGCAAGGTTTAAGTGTAGACAGTGCATTGGTGAATATTGGCAGTTCTGTGTTCAAGGAGGGTATGGCATATGTGGCATTGTCACGAGTTAGAACTTTATCGGGATTGTACTTGATTGAGTGTGATGTCACAAACATTTGTGCGGATCTAGATTGTGTTAAGGAATACAATAGGTTAAGAAGAGAGTATGCGCCACATTTGCCTCAATATCCTTTGTTTGAGAAACGTGTGGTAGGCCGGAAACGAAGAAATGTGACCAATACTAGGGAGGTTGTAGCAAAAAGACGAAAAGTCGATGAACCTGAAATTATAAGCAGAAAGAAAAAGGATTCTGTTGAAGATGTTGTTGGTTTTCAATTTGAAAACAGTTCTGGTGTCAACTGCTATGCTAATGTAGTGGTTAATGTTTTGTTTTCTCTAGAAAATGTAAAAGAAGAGATTGTGGTCAATTCGGATCAGAGATTTTGCAGTTTGTTGAATTCTGTGTTAGAGAAATATAGCACTGATAGAACAAAAATAGAAAGTGTGTCTGAAATTCGAAATCTGTTAGACAGATGTTCAGGTCAAACACAATTCTCTCAAAATATTCAGCAAGATTGTCAGGAGTTTTTAATGTATATGCTTGATGTATTGCATGCTGAAGGTGTAGATGTAGATCACCTGTTTGGGCTTTCTTATCAATGGCAGCATGACTGCGAGAACTGTAGGGTATCAAGTACTACTAGTGTAGACTCAGAAAGATTTATATATTTAACTTTGCCAGACAGTAAATCAGTGTCCTTTAATAAGCTAGTAAAAGCAGCTGATCACAACATGGAGTGTAGCCAATGTAAATCTGAAATGATGTCAACATTATTTATACGAACATATGGCCAGTATGTCATTTTAATGTTCCAACGATGTAGGCCTGATGGAACAAAATTGACAACTTTAATTAAAAATGTTGTGGCTTCGCAGTTGTCAATATCAGGAAGGACTTTTGTAACTGCAGCAATTATATATCATGACGGTCCTTCAATAACATCAGGACATTACACAGCTTATTTAAAGTCTAGAAATGGCTGGTCATTCTGCAATGATTCTGTTTTAACTTTTAAAAAAAAATTGCCTTTTGACCTTAAAAATTCTTACCTGGTGTTTTTAAAACCAAAATTTTAGGGAAGGAATCTCAGGATTTGCTCTGAGGAATTTCAAGAGGTTCTAATGGCTCCTACACAATTTGGCCTTGAGGATAAGTGTAGTACAGAGTCAAAAGTTATTTTTGAGTTTTAAATAGTTCCTGGAAAAAAAGAAGGTTTTCTTACAGAAAGTGGTGGGCACGGATTAGTTAAAGGACAACAGAGTATTTCCCAAAGCAAACGGTGTTCTTACCATAACACTTGACGTCATGGAAAATTAACTGCACTTTGAATGAGTTCAGAAAAACTGTTTCTTTTTATAAGCTAACTCAAGAAGCCAATAAAAACATGGAGTAGAGGTAATGTAAGTCTGCAATGCTGTCTAGATTATTTGACCAAACTTTTGGTTATAATGTCATTTTAAAATTCCAACTATATAAACCTGATGAAAGTAACTCTTCAACTTTAATTACAAATGTTGTGGCTACACAGTCGTTGATTTTAGGAAGAACATTTGTAACTGCATCTATTATATGACATGATGGTCCTTTGACAACATCCGCTTATTACACAGCTTAAAATGTAAAAAAAGCTGGTGTTTCGGAAATGATTCACATTTGACTATGAAAAATGTTGCCTTTTAACTTACAAATATTCTTACTTTCTGTTTTCAGAAGACAGAATTTAGGGTAGGTAACTGGCCTATAATGATTCTAGGGGTTGATATAATTTTATCTACTGTTTTATATTGCTTTGTGATTAAAAGTGATGTAGAGAATTAAATAATTGTATTAGTCATAGAGGTAGTGTAAGTCTGCTTCATAGTAAGCAGTAACAGTGTCATAGGAAATGTAGAACATGAGTGAGCAAGAAGGGTAAGATATTACTAGTCCAGGATTGTGAAAGTGATCTTGAACGTTTTCTTTCTGAAAGTTGCGGAAATACAAAATGACGGGATTTGCTTACAAGAATTCCAAGAGTTATAAATGGCTCTTACATGATTTGGCCTTGTGGAAACGTGTGGTAGAGAGGAGAAGTCATTTATTGTATGTAACATATTTTTCAAAACGATGGAGGTTTTCTTTCAGAAAGTGGCGGGCTGAAAATAAAAACAGCACAACAGAGTGTAAGCTGTTCATAGGACATCCTTCGACGTCATGGAAAGTAAGTTACTTTTGAGGAGTTCTGATTTCTGATTGGTTATGTTATATGGGTTTTTTAAACACAATCATTTTGATTGTGTTTTTTTTTCCCCGCTGTTATATGATGAATACCTTCAAGTCACTGTTTTTAGTGAAATTTGATACATTCTGAGAACAGCAAAAATAAACCATTTAACATGTATAATTAATTCTGTACTTTTTGTATTTATGATGTACATTTAGAACTGTGTAGGAGGTATGGAGAAGCTGAGGCTTCTGTAAGTGTCAAAGTTGTTGCATACAGTGCTCACATTCTACGTAGTCTTTCATATGATAGACTACATTTCCACAATGAGATACCTAAGCAAAGGAAACAGGTGATGTGATTGTGGAATGAGCAAAAAAAATTGCAAGTTTTTCAATTACATTACCTGTGTTTCCTAACATTACACATCACATTGTGTAGATGAGGTTTAGGCCTGTTCCAGGAGACAGAGGAGGTCTGACATTTGTTCAAGAGTGCAGTGCACATGAGTCACTTCGTTGGTAGGCCTGCACATGTATTATCTCCTCTATACTCTTCAACAAGCCTAAATTTCATCTGCAACCCTGAGTAGGACTTACCTGAAACAAATCTGTGGATAGGTTACACCTTATCAGCATCTAGAAACAATAATTTAAAATGTTAAGGGCAGTTTTATGAAGGCTGTGTGCCTCTTTTGCGCCGCTGTTCCGTCACTTTTGTGTAAAAGATGCACCATGTTGCAAGATAGGCCTCAGTTCATTTCCAGCAAGATACCGTCAGTTTAAAATGTATATAATTAGGACTGTGTAGGGGGCATGGAGAAGCTGAGGCTTCAGTAAGTGTCAAAGTTGTTGCATGCAGTGCGTACTCTTTCATATGCTGGACTACATCTGCACAATGAGATACCTAACCAAAGGAAACACAAGTGATGTGATTGTGAAATGAGCAAAAGAAATTGCACGTTTTTCAAATACATTACCTGTGTTTCCTAACATTACGAATCACATTGTGCAGATGAAGTTTAGGCCTGTCCAGGGAAACAGAGGAGGTCTGAACTTTATTGGTAGGCCTGCACATGTATTATCTCCTCTGTACTCTTCAACAAGCCTAAATTTCATCTGCAACCCTGAGTAGGCCTCACCTGAAACCAACGTCTGGATAGGACACACCTTATTGCCATCCTGAAACAATCATTTAAAATGTTAGGAACAGTTTTATGATGATTGTGCACCTCTTTTGCGCTGCCATTGCGTCACTTTTGTGAGACAACAGCAGTGCAAAAGATGCACCATGTTCCAAGATAGGCCTCACTTCATCTGCATCAAGATACTGTTAGTTTAAAATGTATATCTTTAGGACTGTGTAGGGGGCCTGGAGAAGCAGAGGCTTCTGTAAGTGTCAAAGTTGTTAAAAAACTGTTTGTCCTTCAATCTTTTCCCTTGTCTTTTCTAATTTTTAAATACATGTTTTAATATTTTTCAAATGTTTGTTCTCTCTTTCACAGATTGAAAGTATAAAAATAACAAGTGACTAAGTTAACGACAATTATAAGGTAAATGTTTTGTACTCTTTTCATTACATTTCTATCACATTTAACTACTATTAGTTCCACTGCTTCATTTCTTTAACCCTCACTTTCCTGCCTTTGCTACTTCCCTCATTCCTTTATCTATTACTTACTTACTTACTCTACTCCTTCCACTCCTTTTCTCAGTCCCTCTCTTCTCATAGTTTCTCACTCTTGTTCACTCACTCCGTCTCTATTACTCTCACTGTCTCTGACTGATCACTCTTTCACTACTTGTTCATTATGCTTTCTCTGTGTAGTTGAAGCACACTAAGGGGCATATTATGAACACAGCCAATAAAATTATTGCTGTTTTTATCGGCAGAAAACTGCTGCAAAAGCGGTTTTAGCGGCAGTTTTCTGCCGCAAAAGCGGCTTTAGCGACACATTTCTGCCGATAAAAGCTGCAAAACTTTTATTGCCTATGTTGATAATATGCCCCTATGTTATTTACATTTCTTTGCTGTTTCAATTATTCCTTTTCTGTTACTTCTTCTTTTCTGCTTTCTGTTTTTTCTCTCTGTTATTCCACATGTTTTAATCTTATTTTGAACATTCACTCATATTCTCTAAGAAACTCTTCTTTGTTATTCTTCTACTCTCCTTTTTTTCTTTCACTTCCTTATCTATTTTGTTTTTCACAATTATACCCTCTTCCATCTTTTCTTCGGTAAATAGATCTAATAAACAGTATCTCTGGTTTAGTCCCTATAGCTGTCTTTCTTTTAACATTACTCTCTGTTTACTTCCCTTATACTTACTCTTCTTTTTTTTTAAAAAAATGTTTTGGTTCGCTCCCGGTTCGCGTACCGGGGAGCGAACCGGGAAGCGAACCAAAAGAAATAGAGGTTGCCAGAGTGCTAAACATTCTAGCAATTTTTTTTATAAAGGGGAGGTAGTTCTGAAAAGAACTTTTTTTTATGTTTTTGTTGTTTTATATATTTTTTTTATTTTTCTGAACATTTTTTGTTTTTTTTGTGTTTTTTGAACAATTTTATGTTTTTTTTGGTTTTTTTGGGGGGAAACAACGAAAAACAGAAATCAGAAAGGGCTCAACAGGAGCAAATTTTTTTATTTTTTGGGGCGTTTTGAGCACTTGTGGTTTTCATATGCTCTGTTTATCAAATTAATACTCATATTGGCACATGAGAGTAGGCTACCACAATAGATACACACTATTTTCATGTGCACAAAATTTTCTTGAATGTTTGGCACTGTTTCCCGTGCCTCTGGCCCCGACAGAGTTACCTGTGCCGATGTCCTGGCCACAGGAGTTGGGGGGTTGTCTTGGAGGTCACGCATCTCTGCCCTGCTGTAATTTAGTGGATGCCACCTCTGCATATGACGATGCATAGTATAGTTGCCGTAACTATACTTCTTATCTGTGCCTCTAGATAAATCTTCTTTGCATATGAGGCATGTCACATAGCGAGCATTCACTTTTTTTTGTCCTTCAGGAAAAGAAAAAAACTGCCAAATAAAACTATTTTTGTGGTGAGATATCCGGGGCTCCTCACGTAAAAACTGGCTTGGCTGTACTTCCTCTTCCTCTTCTTGGTCCTCTTCCTCCTCTGTGTTGGGAAGGAACTGTGGAGGTGGTCCTCTCTTCCTTGGTGGTGGTGGTGGTGGTGGGGGTGCACCAGCTGCAGCTACTACTGAAGCCATTTTCTACTCAGCAAAATAGGTCTTCCTTTCACAAAGTTGAAAGTCAGAGTGAGAAAAAAGGTGGGGACTTTCATCATTTTGGAAAAAAAAATAGTTCTAAACCAATGAAAAGTGTTATTTTTAGGTCACATGACCTAGCCTTACATCATTAGGAAACCAAAAGTGAAATGAACCAATGAAAAGTTTTATTGACAAGTCACATGACCTGTTACGCTTATGTTACACGCTGCGGGCCGCGCCCCGGATCGCTTCCGGTTCGCGCTCCGGAGCACTTCCGTGTGCGCTAACGCGGCGCGTCATAAGACGCATTACGCGGCAACGCGATACGTCGCGCTTACGCAACGCGCCCCGGATCGCTTCCGGGGAGCTGCGCTTCGCGCCTCGGTTCGCGTAACGGAGCACTTCCGGGTGCGCTAGCGCGGCGGGTCACAAGACGCATTACGCGACAACGCGATACGTCGCGCTTCCGCGACGCGTCACGATGTTGATTTCTAACGCGGCAGTTGCGCAAACGGAACGTTTACCGGTTCGCGTACCGAGTCGCGGCACCAAATTGAGCTAACGGGAAGCTACCCGGTTCGCGAACCGGGAGCGAACCAAAACATAATAATAAAAAAAAAATTATTAATAAACATATAAAATATATTTTTTGATTTAAAGAAGAATACATTTTACAGCTATAGATATTAGCTTTTAAAAAACCATTGAAATTCACTGAAAAAAACATAGGTTATAGACCATATATAGTTAGGAATTAGCATTTACAAAACCTTGAAAATTCACTGAAAAAACCATGGGTTATAGACCATATATAGTTAGGAATTAGCATTTACAAAACCTTATTTTACTCACACAAAACCATTGAAATTCCATATATAGTTAGTTGCACTAACTATATATCGCGCACCCGCAATCCACTGCTGATCATGTCACATATTACATCATTCATGACATGGTCAGTGACATCACTGATGACACCACTGATGACATCTCAAATGACATCACTGATGACATCACTGATGACATCTCAAATGACGTCACTGATGACATCACTGATGACATCTCAAATGACATCACTGATGACATCACTGATGACATCTCATTTGACATTACTGATCACATCACTGATGACATCATTCATGTGATAATACGATGAACCTCTTCAGACTCTAATATAACCTTAGATACACTCAGTGTAAACAGACACTCACAGACTGTCACTCATCCATGGAGTTACTCACACACCTAGTCAGTCATGCAAATAATCAATCACACCTCCTTTTAATCAACTATACAGTTATACACACCTTACTTATTCAAACATATACTAACACATATTTACTCTCTTATACAATCCCTGATACAAGTTCACAATGATCCATACAGCCACTCACACATTCACTGGCTCTTATGCACAGTTATTTATATATGTCAACTCTCACATGTACTGTGTTTTACATATGTACTTACTTTGACATGTAGCACTGAGATATCCATTCACTCACCAATACACTCATGCACACAGTCAACTGCCCATACAGCTGTTTCCACATGCACTTTTGAACCCATACATCTAGTGAATCAACTGCTCACACATCTATGCATAGAGTCATACACCTCCCAGCCACCCACACACACACTCAGTCTCCCATACAAATACTTGGGCAACCAATCAATAACCCATATAGTTACTCATATAGCTACTGATCAACACATGCAGCAGTTTACAGAACAACAGACATAATGATGCGCAAATTAAGACAGTTTAGTCACTAACCCATGCACTCAGTGAGACACATTTAATCACTCACTCATACAGTCAGTCATGCACCTACTAAATCCTTCATCCAGACACTTATACATCCACTCATTCTTCAATATGTAAGACATATTTTAACTTTACAGAAACATACAGTCACTGGATGTTGTCATCAGTGATGTCATCAGTGATGTCATTTGAGATGTCATCAGTGATGTCATCAGTGATGTCACTGACCATGTCATGAATGATGTAATATGTGACATGATCAGCAGTGGATTGCAGGTGCGCGATATATAGTTAGTGCAACTAACTATATATGGAATTTCAATGGTTTTGTGTGAGTAAAATAAGGTTTTGTAAATGCTAATTCCTAAATATATATGGTCTATAACCCATGGTTTTTTCAGTGAATATATATATATATATCTATTCATCAAATGCCCTGAAGCTTTCACAGGACGCACAGGACAGCAAGCCCACCATCCGGTTCTTCAATGACAACTCTCCTTTTCATTCAAAGTCAATTAATTAGCCTGACGCGTTTCAAGACACTTCGTCTCTTTATCAAAGGCAGCTTTACAAGTGAGTATGAATTGCTCTCCTTTTATTTAAAACTTTCTTCCTTTTCATTGGTTGTTCGCCCGCAGTGGGCTGCGCTGAAACATTAAGCATGATGGAACATGTAGTTTAAGAAGGGCCGCACTCACTTTTAAAATACAAGCATATGTTCTTCCTATAGTAGGATACTGGATGCCAAGGAAAGTTCAGTATGTCTGGCTCGCCCAATCCGCTCACTAACTCCTTTGTCGGGAGAAAAGACGGACACAGACCCAAGATTCAGTGCTGGTGTTTATTCGCTCCAGCAAAGCGCCATTACTTGTTTCGGCCTCATCGACCTTGATCACAAGACATATATATAAAAAATTTGTGAATGCTCTTAATGTGAACCAATTTAATTTGTTTTTCACCTCTAACATCAGCGACATTTCGGCTGATTTTCTCGATGTTTCTATTAACATCATGGGCAACAAGATTATTACTTCCCTACACAGAAAGACCACTGCTGGCAATAGTATTTTACATGCCAGCAGTGGTCATCCCAAGCATGTTATCATGAGCATCCCGCTGGGCGAATTACTGCGCCTTAAGCGAATATGTAACACTCAGGAAAAGTTTGAGGAGGGGGCAACGGCAATGCTTGAGAGATTAGAGGCAAGGGGCTATAGTAAAACCTGTTTAGCCACCGCATTGCAAAAGAGCAAAGAAAGATCTAGGGACTCTTTATTGGTACCCAAACCCCCTGACAGCGATGGCACATCTAACGCTACTAGACTAATAACCACGTATAGTAGACAGCATCGTAAGATAAATTCTATAATCAACAAACACTGGGCAGTTTTAAAAACGGATGGAGTTTTACGAGATAGGACCCCAGACAAACCAGTGGTCACATTCAGGCGTGCATATAGCATGCGTAGTAAGCTAGTACAGTCCAGCCCTGAATTGCCCACTATTACTAAATGGTTTGGAGGCAAAGGCTTTCACAAATGCTCCTCATGTCGAGCGTGCAAGTTTGGACAGAATACCACTCATTACCGCACTCCTTTTCCTGAAATTGAATTTCCGATTCACGGTAATTACAACTGCCTTACGGAGATTGCGGTTTACGTCCTAACTTGCACCTGCGGTCTACGTTATGTAGGCAGCACAGGCGCACAGGTGCATGTTAGAATACTGCAGCACCTTCGTGCTATAGTTAATCACGATGGGGCATATCCGGTGGCACGCCATTTCAACAGCAGGCACAACAGGGATCTGTCATGCCTCAAATATTTTGTTATTGATGCTGTTGCTCCTTTAAGACGTGGCGGTGACCGTGAAAAACTATTACGCCGTTTAGAAACGCAGTATATCATTAAACTTGACAGCAATCAACCCAATGGGTTGAATGCGACAGAGGACATGCACAATTTTCTGTAAGAGCATTAGATCCATTGTATATATTCTGTATAGACCATGTTCATTATACAACTCAAATTCCAATATAAGATTTTCCAACAGAGCAAATCGTAATATTTGTAATATGTATATACACATAATTCTTGAAAGCAAGCACCTGTTTTAGGCAAATTTGTAGTCCCGTCTCTTAATCTAGAGCTAGCTGTCCAGGTTTCTGAGCAGTGTAGTCTTTTAACTGTATTTGGAAAATGGTTTCTTTTGGTGGTTTTTCTTGTCACTGTAAATTTGTTACAGCACTTTTTTTCACAAACATAATTGTCTTGTAAATAGTTCCTAATTATTTTTTTTGATATATAAAATTTATAATCGTATAAAACTTTTTTAAAACAATGACATAGGACTAAACTTGAGAATGTGTTTTTTTACACTAAGTTGCTGTTTTTTTGGCGATATATATACACATATATAGAGAAAAAGAGAAGAATTTTTTTTTTTTCTTCACATTATGTTGTGCCTAGTTATGTAGCAATTTAGTATTACACGGTTATGATCTGCATCTTTGAAATACTTGTCTCATGCTTTGCGTTTGGTGAATGATCCAGATTTGTAGTTCTGGTATTATGAGGTGTGCTATGCATTCATGCATATTATAAATATATATGTTAGGTATAACAATAGCAGTGCATTCATGCAGTTATTTTGCCACCCATTTAATGTTTTTTACTTACAACTAATAATCAATCAGGATTGCCAACAATATGCATTCAAGCATGAAGTATAAATCTGTGTTTGTTTTTGATGCAACAAATGTATACAGACACTGTGAATAGAGGCACTATGCCTTTAAATCTTTGTTATCTAACATCAGGCACAACCATGTGACCCACGGGTGGAAGGTGTGGCCCTATAGGGTGGGCCTACACTATGCAGATAAAAGAACTTTCCATTGTTTGAAATGTGGTGTGTGAACAAGAGTACGTCAGTACTCGAAACGTTGCATTTTGGAAGGCACTTGGAATAAATAACATCTTGCCTGGACTACGTGGGGTCTGTCTCTTCTCTCGCCGCTGCTGCTATCGCTGTATGTGGAGGTTTGAAGAATTTGTAAAATATGTATATATATATATATATATATATATATATATATATATATATATATATATATATATATATATATATATATGTATATATATATGTATGTGTGTGTGTGTGTGTAAATATATTTATATATATAGAGAGAGAGACAGAGAGCGAGAGAGAGAGATAGAAAGAGACATGGGGAAGTAAGACATTATAACTCAAATGCTAGATACATGATACTAGTGTTGAGAAACACAAAAATTAGTGTTCAAATATTTACAAGGCCTAACATATGAGCCAGTAGATAATCCTTTATTCGGCTATCAAATCCATAAAAGTTTAAAATAACAGAATACACATAAAAATCATGTAATTATAACAGATTGCACCTAACTGTATATGTTCAATCAAATGCACTACAATCCTACTAATAAAGCTGCTCCCTTATTGCGCCATAACATTATTATATTAATTGGCACACAGATGACAAAACAAATTTAAATCAAAAATGATTATCATTGTCTAAAATTAAAATAAAATGATACATATTAACAAATTACAAAATTCATATAATCAAAATTATGTAAAATGTAACTGCCCTCAATTTCTCCATATCAATTATATAAAAATAGGGTTGAGGGTAACTGAAACAGGTGACATCAAGTTTCTTGTAATTTTCACTGCATGACAAACTTTAGGGGTCCCTAACTGCTGTAAAAAGATCATACCAAAAGAGCAATATCTTTTATTAGCTGCATTTAAGATTTGAGTCTAAAAGGAGGACCGTGGCGAGGAATATATAGTGCAGAAGCATAAAGTGAGTAGTGCATTTGTGGTTCTGAAAATTCTGGACTCGTGTAATCATTCTGGACTCGAGAATTAAAACTTCGTCGAAACATGACGAATTTGGTATCAAAAGACCGAGAATGACGAGCACACCATGTACAAATATTTTCAGCATATGCGAGTCACGATTTCACCTCGAAATCGTCATTTGCGTTCTGAACCCTTGGCTTCCATTTTATATATACGGCAGCCATTTTATGTGTTGCCCTTTGCATAGGCCTTAATCCAGCTGAATTCAATTCCACAAGGACACATACTCCTTAATCGACTTTCCTATGACCTGTGCAAGTTGGAACCATTGCCCCAGGCCGAACTCGTTAGGTCAGTTCCCCTCCCAGTGGCCGAACAAGATAGCATCAAGGCTCAACAAGCCATAAAACCATTTCAGCGCGCACACCTCCCGTATCTCGCTCACATCTGTCTCTACTCTTTTTGCTCCACTTACTTTATGGTGGGGAGGTGCCTGTTTTATTGGGGGTCCACCGATATCTGATGAAATGTTGGGCCTTGCCGGGTGATTTGTTGTGGGCAGCACGAAGTGAAATATGTACATGTCATCATGACTCTGCTTTTCCTTTGTAACAAACAACTGTAAATGATATACTGTAAATTCGAAGAATGTTTGCCTTAAGCTGAATATTCTGTATAAAAAGAGAAGCCTGACTTTGTAAATTCGAGCAGTCTCCTGAGAATATACTTCCCGTGTGTTGTACTTCTAGGACACTTGTTACTTTTGTTGCAGCCAATAAAATCGATCCTTGACTTCACCTAGAAGACTCTGAGTTTCTGTGGTCTGAATCAGGAAGAACCCGAGGTCTCTGGGTGTACCCTGACACCGCTGGGTTGCCGGTTCTGTGCCGGTTCTTAAAAACCCAGTACCTCAGCTGGCGCACAACGTTTGGGGCGATTCCAGTGGTACCAGCCCATCCAGAGGTTCGTGAGGAGCTTCGTGTGAAAATTCCGGAGGACGGCCAACCACCTCATCGACCCCTGCATGTCGACGTGGTCCGAAGGTCTTTGCTGCGAGGTTCCCCGCTTCCCAACGGCTACAGAGGTCTGCTGCCCTGGCTATCGCCCTGATTTGGACCCTTGAAGTTTGGTAGAGCGAAACACGAAGACGAGTCTTCTGGTGACGTCATCGATATCTCAGTTAAGTATAAGTGGAGCGTCTCCCAGTCCTTAGTTGGCTTTGATTTGGAGCTTGCAAGCGCCAAAGCCGAAGGACTCGTGTATTCACGAGAAATATCGTAATCGATAATCCTTTGAAGTTTGGAGCTAGACTAGAGAGCGAAGATGCCTAGTCTTAGACTTGGAAATTTGTTTTGTCTAGGTTGTAATAATAGGGACTCCCGATTGGAGGACTCATGTCCGGTTCCTCCGGTTGGAACTCCAACTTACGAGTTATACGTGAAACATGGGGTAAGCCCCATCACATACAATGAAATGTGGATCAAATACACCAGAAAAGATGGTGTTTTAAAATGGCCCCAATATGGTAGCTTTGATACCGAAATCTTAGACAATCTTGAAATTAAACTCTCTAAAAAGAAAGCCCGGCCGGCGATGTTTGACTCTTTCCGCCTATGGCGTAAGGAGGCCAAACAGAAGGAAATCAAATTAGCTAAGAAAAATAAGAGAGAAGGGGGACTTTCAGTAATGCAAGCTGCTATGCAGTTTAAAGACAATGAAGAAGAGCAGATGAGTGAGCAGTTGCACAGGCAACGTAAAATGGCAATGGATAAATGCTATCCAGTTTTGCCGTCTCTTCAGCAAGAGGCAGCAAAAGAGCGTGAAAAAGATCCATTAATGTCGCATTTATTAAGTTCACCACCCCCCTATGCGCAAAATGCCACTGCACCCCCGCAACCTTTAGTTGTGCAACCTGTGCCTCCTATTCCTCCGCAGCACCCACCAGCTGTTCTTCAGCTGACTCCTGTCTCTATGGTGCAGCCTCCTCCAGGCCCACCGATCACATCTGCTTCACCTGTGCTTTCTACGATTTTGCCTACTGTACTTTCTACTTCTCCTAATGCTCCCTCTACCATTTTGCCTAGTGCTCCTTCTGTTTCTCCTGATGCCTCCTCTGCTATCGTCTCTCCCCCTGCCTTATCTCACCCCGTTGTTCCACCCGTTCTTCCTTCAGTTTCACCTTCCATTCGGCAGAAAATGGCCAGCACTGTCACTAACCTTTTCTCACCTCTTTTCGGGTCGCCTACTACGACCCCTAACATGGGACGCAGACAGTTGCAAAGTCGACTGCCTGACTATCAAGAGAGAGACTCACTGAATCGTTTAGCACGGAAATGGGTTATGGACACTGTAAAGTATGATGTAGAGTCTGTCATGGAAGTCTTCCATCAATGGGAAGCACCGACGCAGAGATATGTTTTTGAACAGATGTGTGTTTTCCTTTGTGAGGATTTGGAAGACAATGATCTGGAATGCAACCCGCAAGAGTTGTGTTGTGTACGGTTCAAGTTTGGAGAGGGCATGATTGTAGGTCCCGATGTGGAGAAAGAGGTGGAAATATTGTTATCATATCGGAGTAAGGGGAGCAGTTCTGGGTCACAATATGAGCCTGGTGCATCTAGTAGGAAAAAGGCGCGACAATACCCGATGAGAGAAGTTCCCCCACAATGGAGAGAGGGCGACACAACTGTTAACCCACCTATTCTGCCACACTTTCAGCGTGTATGGGTACATGTCCCATGGAAGCGAGCTGAAGTTTTAGCCCTTAAAAAGACATTACCTGATCCGCGTAAAAATCCTGCAGGGTATTACAAAGAGTTGTCACAGACTGCTGGATCATGTATAATGAATTTAGCCGATATCGATATGCTATTTGGGAATGTTGTTCCACAGCCTTTATGGGGTAAAATTCGTCATACAGATCATGATCAGGAGTTAGGTGACTCATGGGCTAATATTGCTGCTGCAGATGCCCGACAAGTTGGTGGTGCTAAGCCTGAGCCTTTGATAGCAGAACTCCCTGGTAAAATAGTTGATTACATGAAAACGATAATGCCTGCAATACGTGTAAATTGGGATAAGCTGTCTGCATGCAAGCAGAAGAAAGAAGAAACTGTCTCAGATTTCTTCACCAGGTTTGAAGAAACATTTGTCGACCACAGCGGTCAAGATATGACCACAGAATGTGGTCAGAGATTGTTTGTCGATAAATTCGTGCACAATCTGCTTCCAGAATTGTGTAAAAAGTTAAAGGATTCAGAAAGTTCTTGGGCAGTCTCATCTTCAGCCCAGATATTGGCTACTGCACAATATTACGAGAATAGAGACAAGGACGAGAAAGATAGAGCAGTAAAGAAAACCAAGGAGTTGAAAACGAAGGTTTTGCTACAGCAAGCATATCTGCCACGTGGTGGTCAAAACAATAATGGTCAGAATAACTATCAGAATAATTTCCAGCAGCCTCAACAGTATCAGAGGAACTTGCAAAGAGTCGAGTACACTCAGCCACGTGTCCCTGTAGGCCCCAACCAGTGTTCGTATTGCAAGGAAGAGGGTCATTTCAAGTATAGTTGTCCTATTTTGTTACAACGTGCAAATGGTGCTTCTAGTGCAAGAGGTCGTGGTGTTCAGCAAGCGCATAGAGGTTGAGGACGTGGAAACGTCCCCCAGAACGCACGTCCTCTTCCACCCCAAAATTCTATGAATAGGTTCGATCAGCAGAACAACGCATCTGACAGGACAGCTCAATACTATGTTGATGATTACTATACAGAAGATGAGTATTTGGAGGGTAATGATTGCTAGGACAGCCAAAGACAAAGAGAGGGAGTTGTTTCAGTTCCAGTAGATCAGAGTGGACCTTACGTTGAGGTGATTACATCAGGTGTGTCAGAGCCTTTTCTGTTGGATACTGGTGCTACAAAGAGTTCTATTATGCACTCCAAACTCCCTGGCGCACCTTTGTCTGGCGAAATGAACGTTTCTATAGGTTTTTCTGGCGCCCCTATTAGAAATCCGATTTCTGACCCTTTGTCTCTTTCTGTTGGTCCTTGCGAATTCGAAGCACCCCTCATTCTGACAACAGGTTGTGGCGAAAACTTGCTAGGATTGGATTTGTTAAAAAGATTGTATGCGTCTTTGTACTGTTCTCCTTCAGGAGTACAGCTTACTTTAGGCAAGAAAGTGGTTTCTCCAATGTATTTGTCGAGGGATAAACTTCCAGCAGAATTGTCGTTTCTTCCAGATATTCTTTGGGCCGCTGGTCCAAATGATGTGGGTCTTTTAGAAATACCACCATATGTTGTAACATTGAAAGCCAATGTTAAAATGCCACGAATTCCCCAATACAAAATATCTAGTGAAGGTGAAAAAGCTTTGCTAGCGATCGTTTACGAATTGATTGAAAAGGATGTCATTGAAGAAACACAAGGCAACGTTTGCAATAGTCCTGTTCTGCCTGTTTTAAAACAAACTGATCCCTCTCAGCCACCTGTGTACAGATTCGTGATTGATCTTAGAGAGGTGAATAAAATAGTTGTGCCACAATTCCCAGTTGTCCCCGACATTACCACATTATTGACTATGATTCCAGCTTCTGCCTCTTGGTTTTCGATGATTGACCTGAAGAATGCTTTCTTCAGCATCCCGTTTGCTGAGGAGAGCAGGGATATTTTTTCCTTCAGTTTAGGAGGTCGCAGCTTCCGCTTTAAACGTGCTCCTCAGGGCTACTGTGAAAGTCCATCAATATACAGTCAAGCTCTAAAAACACAGCTTGATACGATTGTTTTACCTAAAGGTGCTACTCTGGTACAGTATGTGGATGATTTGCTCATTGCTGCAGACACTGAGGTAATTTGTAAAAAGGCCACGCTGTCATTATTGCGTCATCTGTGTGATTTACATCACAAGGTGTCACTTTCCAAACTGCAATATTGCCGACAAGAGGTGACCTACTTAGGTCACCTCTTATCGAAGGAGGGAAGGAAACTGACCCCAGAAAGAATTCAGGCAATAGCGAAATTGAGTGTGCCAAGAACACAGAGAGAAGTGCGTGCTTTCCTGGGCATTACATCGTACTGTAGACAGTGGATTCCAAATTTTTCGTTATTGGTCAAACCCTTGGTGGCATTAACGTGTAAAAATACACCCAATCCCATTCTTTGGTCTGAAGAGTGTCAGAAAAGTTTTCTCAAATTGCGCACAGCATTATGTTCGGCTCCTGTGTTAGGTACCCCCAACTACAGTAAGCCTTTCACATTGTATGTCCACGAGAAAGAGGGCTGTGCATTGTCAGTGTTGACTCAGTTGTTTGGAGGTAGGCAGCGTCCATGTGCCTATTTTTCGTCGACTTTGGATCTGGTAGCTAGAGCATTGCCAAGTTGTTTAAGAGCCACAGCAGCAGCAGCTGTTTCTATTCGACAGTCTGCTGGTCTAGTAATGAATAATACACTAGTCGTGATGGTCCCACATGCAGTAGACACGTTGTTAAATAGAACCAAGACACAGCACTTAACTAGTGCTCGATTGTCCAGTTACGAATTAACATTGTTAGCGAGTCATGTGCACATAAAAAGGTGCAGTACTTTAAACCTAGCCACATTGTTGCCAATTACAGAGGAATCAGGTGTTTCAGAACAGCACGACTGTTTTCTTAGAACAGAGGAAGAGACGAAAGGGAGAGTAGATCTATCCGATACTCCTCTTGCTGAATGTGATGGTACATTGTGGGTGGATGGTTCATGCTTCAATCTCCCGAATGGTGGCACGACTGCAGCATATGCTGTCACGACTTTGCATACAATTGTTGAGGCTGCACGTGTGCCACATAATTCAGCTCAAGCAGCAGAATTAATTGCACTCACAAGAGCATGTGTGTTGTCGAAAGGAATGAAAGTGACCATCTACACTGATAGTCAGTATGCATTTGGAGTGGCTCACAGTTTTGGACGATTGTGGAGAGAACGTGGGTTCCTGACTTTGCATGGAGCTAAGATTCAGCATGGTCAGTTGGTGAATGAGCTTCTTGAATCACTGACCTTGCCTCTGCAAATGGCGATTGTGAAATGTAGTGCTCACAAGAAGGTGACTGATGATGTTGGTCTTGGAAATGCATTTGCTGATGAGATCGCGAAAGAAACGGCAAAGAATGTAATGAGCCGAATGTATGTTGCAGGCCCTGCAAGATGGACTGGTGATGTTGGAATGTGTGAAGACACGATAGAGAGTGTGAAGTCCATCCAAGCTGAGGCCACCGAGAAAGAGTTGAGCACGTGGAGAGAAAGTACGGGTAGAATGGATGCAAATGGTTGTTGGATTGAATTATCAGAGCATCAGAGATGGTTGTTACCCGATGCATATGTGCTTGCAGTGGTTACAATGGCTCATGGAATGGCTCATATCAGCGTAAAAGGGATTTGCGAGTTGTTGGCTCCAGTATGGCAGAATCCAGGGATTCCCAAGTGTGCAGAGAATGTTGTCAAGAACTGCATGGTGTGTCTGAAACACAATCCTGGTAGGGGAACCCCAACTCCAGCTGGTCATTTTGCACCTCCTACGTATCCGTTCGAGGTTTTGCAGCTAGATTTCATTCACATGGAGAGGTGCAACAATTTAAAATACGTACTCGTTGTTGTTTGTGCCTTCTCAAGATGGGTAGAAGCCTATCCCCTAAAAGACAACACTGCCTTGTCCACAGCAAAAGCCCTTGTGAAAGAGTACTTCCCCAGGTTTGGAATGCCTAGAATGGTCTGGTCTGATAATGGAAGTGAATTTGTGGGTCGTGTGATGAAGAGAGTGTGCGAGGGGCTAGGTATTCGGCAGAAGTTCCACGCTGCAAATCACCCCCAATCAGCTGGATTAGTAGAATGCTACAATGGCACTTTAAAACTTAAACTGTCCAAAATCCAAGCGAGCACAGGTCTTAAATGGCCTGACGCTCTACCCTTAGCACTCCTGTCCACCAGAATGACTGTGCATTCACGAGTGAAACTTAGCCCGTATGAGATCGTCTTTGGCCGGCCAGCCAACATATGGGGAGTGCCTAGACCCACAAAATTCAGTGAGCTTGAACACCCTGTTTTGCTTGATTATCTGTATGAATTGACGGCTAAATTGCGTGTTTTGCATCAACAGGTTCACGACACCCTGCCTCCGGTCTCTGAGACTCCGGGACATCAGATAGACCCTGGATCCTGGGTCTTGGTCAAGAATTTTCAGAGAACTAAAAACGACCAGCCCAGGTGGACCGGACCACACCTCGTCCTTCTTTCCACAAGATCAGCCGTTCGGGTGGAGGGGAAGGCCAACTGGGTCCACGGGATCCATTGTAAGAAAATCCCTTTTCCTCTGCCTTATGACCAGTGGGTCCAGAAGGGTGTCGCTGACCCAGAACCTGATACCGTGCCACATGTCATACCTTTCAGTGATGCACGGGTAAAAAGAACTGACTCTGAACGAGAAAATGAGAACATTTCGCACGAAGCCGTGCCACCATCCAAGCGATTGAACTCTACAGAGCCTGAACTCTTGTTCCAGGATCAAACAGTACCTGGAAGACAACGGTATAATTTGAGACCAAGAAAAACGAACTAATAAAAGCGATTTCTTTTGCAATTCGAGACCAAGATCCATGGACTAATAAAATTCTTTTCCCTTCCAAACACCATTTTTTTTTAAAGTGCAGCTCTCCCATCTGAAGAAAACGTGCTTATTTTTGTTTTTCGAACCGCCATCCGGGTTCCGCTGCTAGGGCCGCGGTTGCTTAAAGTCTTTGGGGTGCAGCTAACGACGTTAGGTCGGTAGTTCTGGTTGGTCCAAGGGAGTTGCTCTAGACTGACAGAAGCATCCCTTAGCAGAGTCAACCTCCCACCGCGGGCAGCACTTTAGAAAGGATGGAGTTTTCCGAGATGGAGAGATCTGCCAAACCAATGAACTTTAAACGCAAATTATGTAACGTGATGACAAAGAAAAGTTTATTTTTAATAAGTTATGTTTTATTCTCTTTTCGTGTAACATTTGCACCCACTGCATCACCCATACCTCCTCCTACTGTTTCCTCTCATTCTTTCCACCCTCTTCCTGACCATGAATCCAATAGGAGATTGGAGTTCATTAATAACTCCTTTGTTCAGCTCTTGCACCAACACCAACTTGTAATGAACACAACTAACTGTTGGGTGTGCGGTCTTATGCCTCACACAACGGATAAAGGTATCCCTTATCTGGTCCTGCCATTTAGTCACAATGGTTCTGTATGGGCATTTAGGACAATGTTCATATATGCCCACGAAATCTACCCCCTACGTTCTGTAACAGACAATCCTAGAAAAAGTGCTCTAGTCAAGGGTATAGTAGACATGATTAAAGAAGGTATTTCTTATGAGACTATCCTGAGAGATGAGACACTAGTATACATAGGATGGAACATGACTGGATATGGAGCTACTCTGAGTGAGAAACAGCAAGCTAAGAGATCGTCCCCGATTTGGATTGTACCCCATCAGGGTCATCTGTGTCTGCAAGGTAATGGCACGAATCCCAGGGCTCAGTTAGGGAAGAGTATCTGCACTAAAACATATGTTTTTGCAGCCCAGACTTCCCCCGCGTTCTTAGCAGCTAAGGGTACTTATTTAATCTGCCATGATAGAGCCTATACATGGTTGCCCCCTGACTTTTCGGGCTCATGTTTTGTTTCATTTCTGTTGCCCCCCACCTACACAGCAGCGGCAGATTACCACAGGACAAGGATAGTTAGAGGTGTATTGAGTACAGAAGACACTGCAGGTCAAGAATTTGGGGACTTTGCAAAGGGTTTTCTGCCATTCTGGGGATCCATGGCCAACAGCAGGAACATAAGGCAATTGACAAGGGTAGTTGAGTCCACCGTGATTGAAACTGCCGGTGCCCTTAGTAACTTGACTGCTGAGCTCCAGTCGGATCGACTCATGACCCTTCAGAACCGGGTCGCGTTAGATGTCATACTTGCAGACCGAGGTGGGGTATGCAGATTGATCCAATCGAGTTGCTGTGTTTTCATCCCAGATAACGCTCCAACGGTGTACCAGGCCATCTCCAAACTACATAAGATTTCCGAATCTATTCATGTGGATAAAGGAGATTGGTCGTTAATGGGGTGGTTCTGGGAACTGATATCCGCCTGGGGATGGAAAATTCTGATGGTCATTGGAATGGTCTTAGCCATTCTTTTCCTGTTCTGTCTATGCGTGCAGTGTGCTCCTGCAATATGTGGCCTCTGTGTCCCATCATGTGTAAGGAAACCTGTATCAAGAGACGAACTAAGTACTAGAATGATGTTACAGCAACATCTCAATGACTTTAGGAATATATATCTGGACTCAGATTAGCATGAGGACAGATTAATTGCCTATGTAAGGGCAATAGGAGGGTTTGTGGTTCTGAAAATTCTGGACTCGTGTAATCATTCTGGACTCGAGAATTAAAACTTCGTCGAAACATGACGAATTTGGTATCAAAAGACCGAGAATGACGAGCACACCATGTACAAATATTTTCAGCATATTCGAGTGACGATTTCACCTCGAAATCGTCATTTGCGTTCTGAACCCTTGGCTTCCATTTTATATATACGGCAGCTATTTTATGTGTTGCCCTTTACATATGCCTTAATCCAGCTGAATTCAATTCCACAAGGACACATACTCCTTAATCGACTTTCCTATGACCTGTGCAAGTTGGAACCATTGCCCCAGGCCGAACTCGTTAGGTCAGTTCCCCTCCCAGTGGCCGAACAAGATAGCATCAAGGCTCAACAAGCCATAAAACCATTTCAGCGCGCACACCTGCCGTATCTCGCTCACATCTGTCTCTACTCTTTTTGCTTCACTTACTTTATGGTGGGGAGGTGCCTGTTTTATTGGGGGTCCACCGATATCTGATGAAATGTTGGGCCTTGCCGGGTGATTTGTTGTGGGCAGCACGAAGTGAAATATGTACATGTCATCATGACTCTGCTTTTCCTTTGTAACAAAGAACTGTAAATGATATACTGTAAATTCGAAGAATGTTTGCCTGAAGCTGAATATTCTGTATAAAAAGAGAAGCCTGACTTTGTAAATTCGAGCAGTCTCCTGAGAATATACTTCCCGTGTGTTGTACTTCTAGGACACTTGTTACTTTGGTTGCAGCCAATAAAATCGATCCTTGACTTCACCTAGAAGACTCTGAGTTTCTGTGGTCTGAATCAGGACGAACCCGAGGTATCTGGGTGTACCCTGACACCGCTGGGTTGCCGGTTCTGTGCCGGTTCTTAAAAACCCAGTACCTCACATTGAATTGACAAGTCATCACAAGGGCATTTGGGAAGGTTTGAAAATCCTACTCTCGGTGATGGGAAAGCTACAAAAACGTGTAGTGTGCTGAGTCGAAAGCGGGTAAGGTAAAACCTATATTTGGAATTGAAAAATTAAACCATATAGGATTCCATCATGAAGGTAGTAGACACATCAGAATTTTTAACCACAGTCTCCCTAGATTGGGCCTTCTCCGAGCGCACCTCCCAACGATGGTTGTAATCCAAAAGTTTACCATGCTCTCTGGAACTGGCCACAATACTCCGTGGATTAGAAAATAACTCAGGGGTGCCCAACTTTGCGAATACTTTTTTCACATATACAAGCTAGGGAATCTGCTCAGTATTGTCTAATGCAAGGCAGTCCTTTAGAATCAGCCTCACAAAGCCCGCCTCTAGGTTTGCATCAAATACTTATCCATGACATCAAAGGGGCAACAGCGACAGCATCTTCCAAATAGCCTAATCCTACCTATGCATGCCATGTAAAGGTAGCTGTACTCTAAGGGCGTGACAATAATCTACCAACAAAGCTATTCTCAACCCATTGGTGAATTTATGCAATAGTCTACGACCATATGCTTGCCCCATTAAGCCCCACATTTACTCTAATACATTTTAATCAGTTCTCTCACCAACCTATGGCATAACCTGTCTGCAAATCAAAAAATGCTCTACAAAACTGCTGTGATTTTTAATTTAAAAGATTCTCCCAAAATAATGATAACGTATCATAGTTCTACCTTTACATTGCCAAATGATAGGGCCAATTTGAATGTTATTAAAAATATGTAAGTAGGCTGACATATTGAGCATGGTACCAATAGGGATATGTGAGGAAACGACAGACATTTACCCTGTCAGCAATACATACATGTATTAGCTCCCTTGTAAAAAGAGCAGAGATCGAGCTTACCAGTCTGTACCATTTTGTCTGCTGTGTGGTGCAAGTCCCAGTGTTGTAGCACTGCTAGATGCGGAAGTTGATGTTGTGGCAGGTGGTGAATAGACAACAACATAGGCCCTTAAAATGAAACATAAAAGCATAACTATATATTAGCGTACCAGCATAAATGAGAAGGTGAGATTTGAGTACAATTAAAAGTCATGGCAAGACACATATTGACAGTTTTGTTTTGCATAAAAATACAAGTGAAAACAATCTCTGTAGGCTGGTATTAAAAGACATGGTAAACACATATAGACATTTATGTTTTGGTATGAAAAAACAAGTGACAACAATCCTCTGTAGTCTGTTATTAAAAGACATGGCAAACATATTGTCATTTCTGTTTTGGATAAAAAGAAAAGTGAGAACAATCCTCCAAAGTGTTTTAGTGTGTAAACTTGTTTGCAGAGGAGTCATACCTGTATGACAAGAAACTTGATGTCATCTATTTGGCGCCGGGAGACCCCATGTGGGTAGCTGTGCGCCTTATAAATGTAATTACAAATACAAATTACAAATGTAAAGGCGGCTTGTGTTGTAAGACCTGCCCTATACGTTGCCCTGCTACTGATTTTTTCTCAAGATGAAGCAATCAATTTAGCTGTATGATAAGTAGCAAAATAAACATTTACACAGCATATATTAGGCCTTATGTAACATAGCATTTGTACGGGGTATACATGTGATGTGCAACTAACAATGCAGGTTCGAGTGAAGGACAGATACAGAAGAATGCTTGTAAGTTTGTTTTTATAGAGCCAGTGAGAATAATAGCTGCTAGGTTTCCAGGACCATGTGTGACTAGGTAGGCCAGAGACAGTTTGTTCTTGTAAATTCTGAGAGTTGTAGTCTTATATAATCAAATATAAAACCTGGATTACAAGTCCAATAATTCAAAGAAAAATCTGGACTGGTTGGGACAGTCCTCGACCGCAATGGAGACTTCGCCCTGATATCCTCCTTGATAACCTGTTTCGTACTGAACTAGGTGAGGAGATCGAAGATTTCTTCACTAGGAACAAGGGATCGGTAGACTCAGTTGAGCACATATGGGAGGCATTCAAGGTCACGATCAGGGGGCACTGCATTTCCAAAGGCCATGGCGTACTACGCTCCATCCTCACATCACTTAACACACTGGAGAAGGAGCTGCGCGATCTAGAACTGCGAATGGTTTCCGACCCCAGCCCCGACCTACAGGCCGATTTTAGGGAGACACTGTCACGATATGAGGAGGAGGCTGCGCGGGAGGCAAAGTTTAGGGGCAAACACTGGCAGGCCCGTAAATATTGCGAGGGGGACAGGCCCGGAAAGGCGCTAGCTGCGATTACACAACCACCCCGAGCTCGTAACACCATATTAGAACTCACCGACACCTCTGGCACTGCTATTAGGGACTCGGATGCGATCCTTGCTACCTTCGTGGCGCACTATCGCTCACTCTACACCTCCACTGTAGGGCCCGACGTCTCCTATGCTGACTACCTCAGTGACGTTGCGCTGTGTTGGCTTAGCGACGGCGATAGAGAGTTCCTTGCGGCTCCGTTCGAGCAAGACGAAATACGCGAGGCCATTATGTCCCTCAAGAATGGCAAAGCCCCTGGGCTTGATGGCATACCAGCCGAATTCTACAAGGCTTACATCGACATCATGGCCCCAGTACTCAGCGAGGTCTTCTCTGAATCCTTAGATGATGGAGTACTCCCTTGTTCAATGCGCGAGGTAGTGATTACCTCCCTTCTTAAACCCAATATGGACCCCAACTCCTGTAACTCTTATCGTCCGCTCTCCCTTCTAAATTGCGACGTCAAAGTACTTGCTAAGGTCTTGGCCACCCGGCTGTCGCTGTTAATGACCAGACTCGTGCTGCCCGACCAATCGGGATTTGTGGCGGGCAGGTCTACCTCCCATAACCTCCGCACGCTTTTTTCCCTGCTCCGCACGGTACACCCCGACACACCCGTGGCGGCCATATTTCTGGACGCAACCAAGGCGTTCGATTCTGTCGAATGGCCATACCTGTTCTCTGTGCTAGCTCGTATGGGATTTCCTACATTATTTATATCCTGGGTCCGCCTGCTGTATACTCGCCCTATGGCAAGAGTACTGATCAACGGTCATCTGTCACAGCCCGTCGCACTTACCAGGGGTACGAGACAAGGGTGCCCTCTCTCTCCCCTATTGTTCGCCATCGCGGTTGAACCTCTCGCCTGTAGGCTGCGTCAGTTGCATCGCGGAGGCGCGGTGCAATGCCTGCAGCGCCAGATTGATGTGTCACTCTATGCGGATGACATAACGCTATATGTCAAGCATCCTGAAACATATCTCAATCCGTTGCTTCGGGAGTTTGTTCTGTATGGAGGGATATCCGGAGTCCATATCAACTGGTCCAAGTCGCAACTGCTCCCCCTGACTGATGCGGTGACTGACTTCCCCCTCGATTACCCACTAGAGTGGTGTCGGTCTGATATCCGCTATCTTGGGATCTGCGTTTCAAGAGACAGAGACGAGACGCTGCGATCCAACTACGGTGTAGCGATAACCAAACTGATTGCTTCAGTGGACCGCTGGATCACCCTGCCGCTATCCATGGCCGGGAGAGCGTCGCTCATAAAAATGGTGATACTCCCCCGCTTCCTTTATCTCTTTGTCAATGTACCGTACTTCCCTGGCGCTCATTTTTTCCGAACCTTGCGGTCGGAGTCGCGACGGCTCTTTTGGGGAGGCAAGAATCCCCGACTTAAGTGGTCTACCATTACCCTCCCCTATGAGAAGGGTGGTTTCGATGTCCCTGATTTCGAGGCCTACTATCAGTGTGCGCAAGCGCATTTCGCTTACCACTGGATGGCCCCTACTCCCTTTATGCCGCATGTAGCAGTGGAGGACTGGATCGTACATCCCCTCCCGCTTAATGGTTTGCTTCACTGTCCTGAATCTGCCATTACTACACCGAATACGTCGGTCTCCTGCACATTAGACGCATGGCGCCGCATCACCAAGAGCTTGGTATGTGACTTTCTCTACTCGCCCAAGCTACCGCTCACGCATCACCCTGATCTTACCCTTTTGGGGGAAGTGGGCTTTCGCAACCTCTGTGCAAAGCTGCGAGTCTCTTGCTGGGGGGACCTCTTCTCCAATGGCACCTTCAAGTCGGCAGACCTGTTCTTTGCTGCACACGACCACACTCCCCTCGACCTCTTCTACTATGTGCGACTACGGGCGGGGATGAGAGACATCCTACCAGACTTTCCCAGCGAGCCCGACACCACACCTCCGCTGCACTTTTTATTAAGCTCACAAGAGGGGGCCCACCTGGTTTCCGGCCTTTATCGCCAGATCAGGGGAGCTGTCCCGGTGTCAGAGTCCAATGCGCGGTTGCGCTGGTCTGCTGAACTCGGTCTCGACATATCAGATGAGCAGTGGGGTCGCTGCTGCGCGCTCACCTCTCGCATTTCTGCCAGCAGCAGATTAAAGATCATTCATTATAAATACCTGCAGCGTGTATACTACACGCCGGTGAGGAAACGGCGCTTTGGCCTGGCGGATGATGACCGCTGTGAACGTTGCCATGTCCCTGGTGCCGACTTTCTCCATTTGGCGTGGACGTGCCCTCAGGTGGCGGACTTCTGGCGCCAAGTGCTGGATGCTCTTGCGGAGATGGTTGAAGAACCAATGCCTTCCGACCCATTGGTGGCCCTACTCGGGGACACTGTCCGTTTTCCTAGATCCTGCCGGAAATTTGTTGACACTGCGCTCCTGCTGGCCAAGAGGCGCGTGGCGTGCCAGTGGGGACGGGGCAGGGCGCCCAAATTTAAGGATTGGCTGGGCGACCTAACATACTGCCAAGATCAGCATACGACATTTGCTGAACTGCTGCCCACCTCGAGTCGCCCCGGCGACATTTGGGACCCATTGCTGCGATATCTCCTCACACGCTCAGACGATGCGACCGTAGCAGGCGATCAACCCACAATAGATTAGCGCACTACTCCATTCTTGACCCTGGCTGGGAACCCTGCTTCTATGCGCGTGCCCCCCCTCCTTGCATTATCCAAGTAGGGCCCCCCCCCCTGGACTCGGCCACTGCACACTTGTCAGCCTTCCCCGCCTCCTGACTCCATGCTCCGCCTGCACCGTGGCCTTGCTCCCTTGTCTTACCACCACTCCCCCATACTCTCACGCAGACTCCTTCATGCCCTGCTGGCAATATGTCGTGACACCCACTGCTGGTTGACTCTCTGGGGCCCCACGCCCGACCTAACCTCTGGCTACTAGAGACCCTCTCGCTGGATTGATTGTGCCCTGCACACACTCCTAAACGCACCTCCACTCACATAGCATGCCACACCTATACACTGATCCTTAACTGACCAAGATGCATGACTTGCCTCATGGTCATTGCACTGTTGGGTAATGTTGTTACGTTGTTTTATTACACCCCAAAAAACGGAGAAGGAAGGACGTTCTTTTTGTCTCCATTAGAAAACACTGTTCTGCTGCTGTTCATCCTCTTTTACTGTGCCACATCGGAGAAGCACCCCCACTTCCTCCTTCTACGCAATGCCGCCGGGCCTCCGGGATGCCGGCAACAAGGCTGTGTACGCTTCCGTTTTTTTATTGCTGCCGGCCTCCGGGTTGTGGGCACGACAAGCTGTGTGACATATCTCCAAATACACAATAAAGCAGAGTTGAACCCCAAAAAAAAAAAAAAAAAATCTGGACTGGTTTACATAGACACACTGGGACCTGGGAAAACTGCCAGCTATGGAGAGCATGTGGGTGGTGAAGATCTTACCTGGTACCATATTTATTGTTGTGCTGAAGTGGCGGCTCATATACCAGGTGATCCTCCAGGAAGACCTTGAGATGGCTGAATCCGAGAGAACTTTCACCCGCCTCCTCTCATCTCGCCATTTTTTCTTACTGTTCCTCACTGTCGAGACCTTCTTCCCCTATATATTGACTGAGTTTGCGACCTCCTGCCGTAAGACTGCCTTCTCGGTTACACTGAGGGAGCAGGGAGGCAGCCAATGTCGTTGCTTGTAGTAGTTACCTACAAATTTACCTACAAGGGCTCTCTCACCTCAGAGATTTTTTCCTCTTTAACACATGTAGTATTCTGGGGTAGAAAAGATGCAGTACTGACTGCACGGTTCAAAAGTTGAACGGGAAAGAAACAGATCCTATGATGTGGATAATATTTATGTGGTTGTAAGGGAATGTGTGTAAGGTATGTCTGATTACTTTCTGGCGCGTATCATTTTCTTGTTCACTGCTATGCACAGTTCTGCAGTTCACTACCATCCAAGGGTCTCCGCCTTGTGAGTGAAGATTCCTCCCGGTGTATTCAGTACCATGTGGAGTTTCTGCTCTGATTTCGGAGTCTCCCTGTAAGTCTGAGGGTTCTGCTAGACATAAAATACGGTTCTAAGTTGCATGTAGTAACTATACAGTTGTACATTGAGATTATTCTAGCTTCACCCCCTAAGCTGAAGGGTGTGGAGACATGTAAGTCTTCACTTTTACGTTAATTTACATTCAGGTTTTGTGAATAGCCAAAAGTGAGTAATTTTTCTCAAACATGTAAGAGTACATTACATATATAAATGTATTCACAAGTGTAAGTTACCTTTGTGAAAAGCCCTGTGTAAGATAAATCTGCTCCTTGCCTTCTTGTGAGAACTTTTCACCTCACAGAGAGATCAATTTCCAAGGAACATACAGGCTATCTTTTACCATCATTAGCAATATCACACAAATATCAATGGGTCTGGGGTGAATTCCCCCAGCCATTACTTCTGTTTGCTCCTTTCTAGTCATGCCCATCAGTTCAAGTCACTTTATTCTTCTGATTGGCGGGAAGTGGAGGAGTGGGAGGAGCTGCCAAGCTTCTGCAACCCTCTTTGCTATCAACTCTCCCACCCTGCTAAAAGAAGAAAAGAACCAGGAGTTGGGGACTCGAAAGGGAAGGATTATCATTGCTCTTTGTCCCTCCCCTTTTGAATCCCCACTATCTGATTCAATTTAAGCCAGCAACTGATGCTTCTCTTTCTAGAAGAAGTATTAGTAAAGGAAAGAGTTATGCGGCTTTCTTTAGCCTAAGAAAACTTGCAACAATAAAAAAGGTCTGACTTCTTTCTGGAGCATAGACACACATTTCTTCCCTCCAGGAAGGGGCCAGATGAGAATAAAATATCCAACACACACACGCACATGCACACACACGCACTAACACACAGACACACACACACTCCCCCATGTGGTGGAAATATGCGCTACCAATAAAAACAGTACCTCACAGATGCAGGCAGGCCTATGGTAAGTGCCAGAAACAGGACAAATATGTGAGCAAGTGAAGTCAATTTTGTATCAATGTAATTTTCAAATGGTCACAATTTTGGCCTATTCCTGAGAGGTGCAATAGGCCTACTTCACACATGTAGATACTGGTTTGATTTGAAGAAGTGTGAGAAGATTAGATCGTAGAACCTTTGCCCATACTTTGACATTTGCTTCGGAGGATGGTTAATAAAATGAGTTGGGATTCATGCAAGCCACATCCCTGTGGATTCCCCTGAGTCTCTAGTTTGCAGAAATGTCTGAGTTTGATAGCTCCTGTGGGTGCCAACTGTGCCACCAAATGCTACAGACATCCCCCCTCAGCCGAAACATTCCTCTGTTTCAGGTGTGTGGATCTCTGCTCAAACCCATAGAAAGCCACCTATGTCTTTTGATGCCGCACCCAGAAGACATAGTGGAATACAAGTTTGGGTCAAGCTTTGGGATGATATGTTTCTGTGTGACAAAGACTAAGAAAACTACCATGTTCTGTGAAAAAACATTGAAAATCTGCCAAATGTCTTGTTCAGTGCTATGTTGCAGCCAGCCAATTAGGGTAAGGCAGTCTGGCACCAAGAGCTAGAAATGTTATGCTGCAGTGACATTAAAAACACGTGGTTGTGGCATATTCCATACCGTGTAGGGGTGATAACTGTGACCAAAACACAGATACCCTGTGCCATCTTTTCACCATCATTTCGCTTGCAGCTGCTTTCTACATTTTCAAAATGCACTGCAACCAGTTCGCCTGTGGTTACCCTGCACCCATAGAAAATGCATTCATGTCTGGCACTCCCATGCTCAGGAGACCGAGGAACAGGTTGAGTAGTCAAGCCTTGGCAGATGTATGTTCCTGTGGAAGGGAGACTGAAGGGAAACACCATGTTTTGGGAAAGAAACTAAAAATCTGACATATACATCATGGTCAGCAACACCTCTCAGCCAATAAGGTTGAGGGAGGTATGGCTCCAGGCAATAGAACCCTCACTGTGTGTATATATTAAAAAACATATAGTGTATGCTTCCATGTAGCTCAGGAGTGATATCTGTGGCCAAATGAAAGGTTCTCTAAACCTGGATTTTGCATGCAGCTGCTTTCCCAAATTTCCAAAATGCATTACACCCAATATTTTGTCTGGGGCTCCCTGAACCCATAGGAAATCCATAAATGTCCGGTAGCCCAATGCTAAGGAAACTCAGAGGAACAAAGATGGTGGGTTCAAGAACCGATACCTTCTGCAGGAGGCTGGTGGCAATTAACATGTTTGAAAACAATACTAGAAATCTGACAAATTTCATATTGAGATTGTTCTACTGGCCCACCAGTCAGGGGATGGGAAGTCATGCTTGCACCAGTAGAATCCTTAGTTTGTACATAATTATATCCATTCCTGGTGCTTCCTGCTAATGTTGTAAACGTTTGACGAATGGCTCGGTCAAACAGGATGACTGTCAAACTTTTACAAAGCAGGAGTTAGACTTTGGAAAAAAATAAAACTAATGTTTACCACAGTTCGGGAGTTTTCTTCCATAGTTGGGGGCAGTCAATATTTTTTTTTCTCAAAGAAAAGAAAAAGCCATCTAAATACTCACTCTACATAGGTCAGTCAGTCAATGGCCAACCTCCGATCGCCCCATTCTCTGTTGGGCCATTGGAGGAGTCTTTTTTATTAAGTAGTCTTCATTGCCGACATACTTTCAGTTTTGCCTGCCTCTAAATGAGGCAGGTAGATCGACAGTTTAGCAGAGATGGTGCATCATTGCAACTGAGTAACTTCACTGCCGAACTTCAAATCAGCCCCTATATGTCTTCCCAATAAACACTACATGACACAGACTTTCTGTCTATGTTTAGCTTTCCACCTAGAACGTCAAGTGTATTCGGCCTTGGATACCATTTGTGAAACCTCTTCCTATATGGAGCTATTCTTGCTCCCTCTTACATACCTTTCAAAGGGGCCCTCCCGTGGAGAGAAAACACAGTCTTTCTTCCAGTTCTGCATCTGTCACAATCAACAATAGGCATTCTAGAGCGGTGCTTTGTTTGAAGATCTCTGCTGGGGTTTTGAGGTCATTCATCTGTTGGCCTCTTTCAGTTTTGGCTTGAAGACCAATAAAATTGGTCGGAGCCTCTTACGCCAATGTGTTTATAGAAATCTATACCTAAAAAAAAAATGTCATCTTCAAAAGGTTATACAGGCCTTGACTAGGATAGTTCAGATCATATTAAATAAATACAAATTAGGCATATTAAAGATCATACAGAGATGACACATGAGTCTTAGGGAGAAGGCTGGGATCAATGTAGAAGAATCAGAAAATTCATTTTAGATCTCGTAGGGAGCCAGTAGCTCAAGAGCTGAGAAGGATCAATACAACAATACTACACTATTAATTGTTTGATTGCAATAGGATACAACTACTAAAATAGCAAATATTCTAATGGTATAAACGTCGAGCACATGAAGGGGGTTTCCCTTACCCAAATGATCCTGAAGTTCATCCCACAAGGTGAAGGTCCTGTGAGTGGGGAGCTTGTAGGACAGTAGCCCTTCCCCTAATGTGTTTCAAAGTTCTCCTTTCTGTGACATGGCATATGGCTGTGGGAGTAGTACATGAAATATGTTTTTCGATGTCTCCAGCATGCGTCACAAACGTTTTCTAAACCACCATTATTAAATCACCACACAATAATTGTTCTGCTCTTTATTTGATCGTTTGCTGTTCAGTAATTCATATCTACATAAGAGTATTTTCTGTATAACATCTCAAGCACAAACATGGAAATCAAACGTAATATTCAGGTAGAACACCAGATATCTTGATTTAGCTCTCAAATGATACCCAGATTTTGTACATCCTCTTGTGCATTTAACAAAAATATGCACCAGACTTTCTAAACATGGAGAGCATGGTTTGGGGATTATCTGGCAAGGTGCACATTGGTTAGTAAGAGGACAGCATGCAGTGGATAGTTTGGAAGTTTGGTCTTTTCAATGCTTATTGGAGGTGTTAGGGTGATGGGTGGCATTGGTAGCAAGCAGTGCTTGCATTTCTTGCCTGTTTGTACAGAGTAAAGGCAGCATTTTTTCATATAATCAGAAATATCGTTCAGTACTGGCCAAGAATATCTGCAGAAACGTGCACATTCACACAACAGCACACATTTGCATATACTTGTACACACACGCATAAACTCATGCCCCCACGTGGCCCTGAAGAAGGGTTTGCAAATACGTAATGTGAGCCGATACTGCACACATCTGAAATTAGTGGAACATGCATGAACAATATACAAATTAAAATTATGTGAGGTACATATTAATATAGTGTCATTAGTAGGTACACTCTGTCTCGGTTGAAATAGGCACTCCCTCCCCTCCCTTTGTGTTACAACTGCCTGCTTTCCTATTTTTGGGAATGAGGAAGCCACTGCACCATCCTACCAGCGTGCCTGTTCATGTAACTGCATTTCTGTATGAATTCTGAAAATCTCTTTCATGTTTGTTAGTTAAAAAGGTTCTGTGGGAAGAATATTTGCTGCCATTGCCTGCTCTTCTTACGTACCACAAGGTTGGGTCTTACATCTGCATAATTTAAATTCTGCACGTAAACCATGCCTGTATGGAAGAGTTAGCTTGCATCCCGAGTGTCGTCTCTGAGATGCGGAAGTGACGTGAAAGGCATTTGGAAGTTTAGTGGAGTCTTTGAATCAGTGCTTAATTTGTAAAAAAAATAGAAGTGCAGGTGCAGAACATTTTGCCAAGGAGGCCACAGCTCACTTCTTCCTCCGGTGAGCCCCCCATTCAACACTCTCACTGCCTCAGTCTCTATCTTCTAGCATTGATCTGTTGTCTGTCCCCTAAGTCTTTGCTCTCAGAGTCTATCCTCTCACCTCTGTAATTGTTTTCTATCATCTTTGTCACACCTGGTGTGTTACCTTATTCCCTGTATTTCTGATTTGCCCTCTATTCATTCTAGCCCTGCCCTTTTTCCTCTTCACTTTTATCCATGCTCTGCTCTATCTCTCCTCGATTTTGGCTCTTTACTATCACTCTTCTAGCAGTGATTAGCTGCGTCTCCATTTTATCATTTTTCCTCTGCCCTGTCCTCTACATCCTTTCATTCTATCTTCTCTCTTCTTAGTGCTCTCTTCTTCACATCATGGCTGCTTTCTCTTTGTATCTGATTTGCTCTCCTTTTCTTCTACTTAGCTCCGTCTTATCTCTTTCCTCTCCTGTTGTTTCTTTCTCCTCTTTACTCCTGCTCTCTCTCTCATCTATAACACTGCTGCTGCCTGTGACCCATGTCCTCAGCCTGTACATGTCCCTGCTATTTTGAACTCTGTGTTTCCCTGTTGTCTTTCCTAAAGAAGAAGATGACATGTGTTTTACTTTCTTACCTACACCGAGTGCCAAAACAAAATGTACACCAAATGAAAATGCTTTTTTGCATATATTAATCAGTGCAGTATAACTGTGTTTTTTACAGGAAAGGTAGCTGCTCGAGCACAGCAAATGATGTCACTGCCTGTAATGAGTAGGTCCAGGGATGGCGATGACATCGGCATCCACTGCTTAGCTTGCTGTGACCCTGCCTGCTACAGCACAGGCATTGTCCCCAGCCGTAATGCTGCCAATGCCGGTAAGTATGGCTGTGGTGCCTATTGGACTCATGCACGCTCAGCAATTACCATGCTGAGGTGCAGTGCACAGATTCTACAGGTGACGCCATGGCACACAAAAGTTGTGTTGGGCCACTGCCTCATCGAGCACGTTGAAGATACCTGCAATGCAGGGCTGCAGGATATGCTACTCTGGCTACACAGCAGGTGGAAAGACCACCCTTGCTTTCGTTTATTCTTCCTCAAGAGCCCTCACTCTCAAGTTCCAACTGTGCTCTTGCAGCTTCCTTGCCTCAACTCCATCATGAGCCAGCTCCCAGCTACAATTATCCAATGGGAGGCTTAGGCTCAGGCAGTGGCAGGGTGCAGCAGACTCAGGGAACAGAATGCAAGACATAGTTTGTCGATGACTTCTTGGAGGGATCGGCATGATGACATCATCACTAACGTGGTGATACACATTCATGCCTGCCTGGACAGGCCTATGCTGGCCTGTCTATGAACATTTACAAGCCAGTCACCATACAATGTATGTAATTCTTTTTATTTTGAATTTGAGCAATTAATATTGAGACCACCACCTGCAGGGTCAGAAATTGTAGCCCCGGCCCTGTGAAAGAAGTGCCGGAGCTGATAAAGTGAAAGCACCTGCTCAAATTAAGCACTGCTTTGAATTACGTTTCATGATTTAAAATAGTTCTTTAGAGCTTCACTTCATTCATAGAGTATTTGAAAATGGGATCTAGATATAAAGAAAAAGTCTGGCCTTACATTTTAATGTTAACACTATTGATCTTGTTAAAAGAGTTTAAATTTCAAAAGAGGAGCAGGGATAAAACATTTCCACGTATCAGCTTCTACGTGTTTTTTTCCTAGATTTATTCACAATCTGGTAAATGTATCTATTGGTCACGAATGCTTGCATTAGGCTAATTAAGTTAACCTGCTCGTAGTGACAACTTTTGTTCCACATTTGTGTACACAATTGCTAATATCATTGTATGTCCTTGTTAAGAGCGACATATTCCTTCGGTGTGTCTTTGCTGTGCTAGTTTTGAGAGCCGTCTACTTGAAACAGATAGGATGGAGTAATGTTCGCATCAGATATCTGTTCAGGAAACTGCCAGGCCTTGACCAAGCCAGGCAAAGAGATTTTCTGTGGCGTGAATTGCATTAAACAGTAACATACATCTGGAGAAGCAACACTGACAGCTCTTTCACCTGTATCAGTAATACTAGAAACATATGGGACGGTGGTTTGATGCCGCTCTAAATAAATTGGAGCCGGACGGTGAAGGATGACTTGTTAAGTGGCTGGCAGACAAGGTCATTCACCCAAGAGGTGTGGTCTAGTTGCCAGTAGCTGACGTTGAACCTGTGGACCTGTGCTCGAGTACCAGCCGTGGCACCTGGGCAGATCACTAAGGGGCTCATTCCCAGTCTGCCCCCCCAACTTCTACATTTTCCTGAGTGTGACCATGCACCTGTGCATGTTTTGTGCACATTTGTCTCCTTGTGTATGCAGAAATGCCCCAGAATTGGGAACTGCGTGTCCTGCTGGTCCCAGTAAATTCAGGCCCCTGAAGTTCATTCGGGCTGACCATAGGAGTGCAACAGGTAATAAAACACAGGGAGTTTGTCGTAGAAATGGGCAGCAAAGACACCTTTAAGCTATCCTTTTCTTGCCGTTTGCGGTGCATGTTTAATAGCGAAGTTAGGCATAATTAAGCCAGTCATTAACTTTCTGGGCCCGATTCACAGAACTAACTTAAGATAAAATCCTAAACTTACTACCATTTTGGTATTCACGGAAGGCACTTAGGCCCAGATGCATCAAGCAAAAAACAGGTCGCAAAGTTTGCGACCGGTATTTTTGCATTTGGGTGCATCATCCCAAATGCAAAAATCATAAATTGAGAATTCGCTAAATTGCGATTACTTGCATTTAAGGAATCTCAAATCGAGATTCCTTAAATCCAATGCATTAAAGTTTAAAAAATAGCGATTTTGCTAATAGGGCTCGCAAATTGCCATGAAGTACAACTTCATGGTAATTTGCAAAAACTTTGAAAAATGCACTGAAGTGCATTTTTCAAAGTTTCATGTTGTGCACACACATGCCCTAAGGGCATGTGTGTGCGCAACATATGTGCACAGATCAATTTCAGGGATGCAACAGGGTGTCCTTTGGACACCCCTGCACCCTTGAAATCGCAATCTCATTTTGCGATTTGCTAATTGCGAACCGCAAATTGAAAATTCTTCCCATTCATTCCTATGGGCCTCTAGGCCCATAGGAATGAATGTGGATGTATTCCTTAATTGCGACTCGCAATTTGCGAATCGCAAATTAAGTAATTTTAAGAAATCACTATTTTTAAAGTGATTTCTTCTTGCATACCATTTTGCTATTCCTTATTAGCGATTCCTTATTTTTCGCTAATAAGGAATCGCAAAATGGATGCTTGATGCATCTGGGGGTTACTCATTTCGGTATTCACAGAAGTTAGGAGTCCTAACTTGAGGACTCCTAAATGCCTTCTGTGAATACCGAAAGTCTTAAAGTTAGGATTTTTCTCAATTTAGGAGTAGTAAAGTTAGGATCCTAACATTAGGACTCCTAACTTCTGTGAATACCGAAATGAGTAAGTGCCTTCTGTGAATAACAAAATGAGTAAGTGCCTTCTGTGAATACCAAAATGTTAGTAAGTTTAGGATTTTGTCTTAAGTTAGTTCTGTGAATCGGGCTCATAGTTTTTTTACTTACTACTTATAATTTCATTGTCATTCAAATCTACCTCTGCAACTAACTGCCTTCAAGATGAGTACATTGTATTCATTCAAATACCCTTATTAAGATATGCCTAACCGAACAGCAAGCAAGAAAATAAAAAACAGAAGAATTATTGTGTGATGATTTAATAATGGTGGTTTAGAAACTTTTGTCACACATGCTGTGGACATGGAAAACATGAAGTGGGAAGGCTGTCAAAGGACTACTAACCGACACAGCTGAAAAGCTTATTTTCTGAATTTCAAAAATATTTTAAACTATATTATCACTCACTAATGGAACTAGAAATGATGTAAAGTGCTTCTCACAGCTGGAGTGTTATTAGAACAAAAACTGGCGAATATCAAAAACACATGCTGAACTTATTGTGGGCCAGATGTACAAAGAGTAGGAATAGGGATTTTGGTCCAGATATACAACCCTTTTTTTGCGGTAGCAAACAGGACTTCGGCCCTTTTGCGACCCCCAAAAAGGGTCCAGGCATGTACAAACGCTATCTTGCGAGTCGGCGACTCGCAAAATAGGGTTTGTGACTCTCGCTATTAGGAAGGGCCATCCCTAATAGAGAGTCACAATGCAATGTAACATTGTTTTGCGGCTGCAAAACACTTGCAGTTTACCACCTACTTCAAGTAGGTGGTAAACCACTTGTGAACGGGAAGGGATCTCCAGGGGGACCCTTCCCATTTGTGAGTGTGTGCAAAGATATTTTTTAAGAGCATACAGTGGTCCGAGGGACCACTGCCTGCTCCTAAAAAAAGAAACAGAAATGTTTAATTTTTCTTTTTTTAAATGCATCCCATTTTCCTTAAAAAAAACTGCTCAATTTAAGAATCATACACGACATGGTGGTCTGCTGACCCCAGCAGGTCACCATCCCTGTGAGTGCTGGCCATTCCTAATGGGGTCGCAAATAGCACCTGCCACATGAATATTAATGAGGCAGGCAATTTGCGACCACATTAGGAATCGCTAACAGTGTCTGAGACACTGTTGTAAATTGCATTTTACGAGTCGCAAAGTGGCGCAATTTGCGAATCGCAAAATGGGCAGATCGTACATATGGCCCTTTTTTCAACTCACTATTTAGAAATCGCTATTCTTTATGTATGAAACTTTTTATTTCATACTTGTGATTGTTAGTGGATCGCAAATCGACCTACTGCATGAATATTAATGAGGTAGGTTGCACTTTGCGTCCCATTAGGAATATCTGCAATTACAGGGATTATAGCCTGCTGAGGTCAGCAGACCACCATGTCTGTTATTGCCTTTGAATAAAGGCTTTTTTTTAATTGACATTCAACCCATATTCATTAAAGAAAAACAAGATGCGTATCAACAATAAAAAAACTAAAACATTTTGTTTTAATTTTTTAAGAACAGGCAGTGGAATGTTTTTCACACATTCACAAAGGGGAAGGGGCCCCATGGGGTCCTATTTCAATTTGCGACTGCATTACCACCAACTTTGAGTTGGTGGTAAAATATCAATATTTTATGACCGCATTTTGGTCCCAAAACATTGGACCATATGTATGAAAGTTACTGTTTGTGATTTCCAAATAGCAAATCCATAGAAATCGGTATTTAGAAATCGCAAAATGAGGTGTACGTAAGAGCATATTCCACTAATAGCGATTTCTACAAATTTGCATCCACAAATAAGAAAATTCCTATTTGGAAATCGCACAGTTGCGATTTCCAAATAAGAAATCGTAATTTGGAAAAGTTGCATACTGGATGCAAAATGATGATGTAAAAACCAGGAAGGTTAGAAAAACAGGATGTGGCCACAACCCAGAAGCCTCAGAAGGTGCTGGAAGGTAGGTGTGCTCTCTACTGGCAGTGGAAATTCAATTTCCGAAGTGCACCATGTCCAAGGAAGAAGAGAAGAAATATCCTGTCAGTTGAAAGCACAATCAATCAATCAACCATTTGTATAGCGTGCTACTCATCCGCGAAGGTCTCAAGACCCGGGGGTGGGGGATGTCACAGCTATTGATCGAACAACCAGGTCTTGAGGAGTCTCCTGAAGGTCAGCAGGTCATGGGTGTGACGCAGGTGGATGGGGAGGGTGTTCCATGTCTTGGTGGCGAGGTGGGATAATGATCTGCCGCTGGTGTTTGTGCGGCAGATGCGTGGGACGGTGGCGAGGGCAAGGTTAGCGGATCGCAGTTGGCGGTTCTGGGTAAAGAAGGTGAGCCGTTCGTTGAAGTATGCTGGTCCGGCATCGTTTTGTATGCTGTCTTCTTTATAATGACATTTAGGTAAGGAGCAATTAAGTGAAACTGAGGAAATAGTAATCATGATACAACTTTAAAGGTATCATTATCTGAGAAGCATATGCATGTGTGTCTCTCCATTGTTTGCATTCCTGCCAGTGGTTAATTTGTTAAGGAGTGCTGGTGTTTGAAGATCTGCTCAGAAGCCGGTGACCGGTGCAATCAAATGTTGGCACACCGAACACCAAGGCTGGTAGTCTTTAGTCCACTACCAGACACTCTTTACACCTCTTTCTCGCTCTTGCAGGCTTGTGATAGTTTTGCTGTCTTTCCCTTCCTCCGTCTTTCTGATCTGTGTGTTTTTCCCTCTCTTGCACTTAGTAAACATCTGATGCAGGAAATAAGTGACAGTCTCCAAAAATATTTACCGTGGCCCCACTGGCAACCACTTGCTCAAATTAGGCACTGATTCCTGCTTTCTCGCTGCACCCTGTCTAGACACATGTATTAGAATTCTGCATGTTTCGCATTAAAAGTTACAGGTTCATCTGGGTGATATTTAACTTTGGAAACAACCGAATGTTACTCTATTCTCGTCCTCTTATTTCTTTTTCTTCTCTTCTTCTCCTCTCCCCATAACCCACAAAATACAAACTTTAACTTGCTACAGATGTAAGCTACTACAACTTAGATTTATATACTTGTTCTATAATTCTATTGTTTTATTTTCCTTTTTATCTCCAAGTACATACCCAATATTACATTGGTTTTGTTAACTTTTGTTTAAATAGATATATATATTTAGGGGCTTATATACACGCACCTTGGGCCACCGGTACGTCATAAGCCCCTTAGTATCTACCATTATTGCCATAACAATTCAACAAAGCTTGTTCAAACTTAAAAAACAATGGGTGATATATACCTGTGTATAAACACTTTCTGAACAAGGCACAAAGGCAATTAGGTGCACCCATTATTAAACAAATGTATTTAAACACAGTTACAGTTTAGCTTTTTCTGTCAGTCTTAGAACCTGTACATTTTGTGACACAAGGTAATTTGCAGAAAAATAAAGTACATTTTATTTCATTCCCAAATGTAGATGGCTATCCTCTAGCTCGCACCAGAGGAGGGGAGGCTTATTAAAATGTATGCACGCACTCTCTGTGATGAAATTATTGATATAGACACACAACTGTTTCATTGTTTTGTTAAGTGGTGATTAATGTTTTTTTCTAAGTGTAGGAATTGTCTGATACTCCATGTCAACATGTTTATTGAGCTGCAAAGTCTCATAATAATTATAATTCTGTATTTACATGTAACATGTGGTAAAGTATACTTATCAATGAATGTTTCTGGTAATTGAATGGCAACATGCAAAAAATCATATTTAAAAATCGAGTTTAAATTCACCCAAGAGGATTTCAGAGACTGGGTCTTTAACTGCCCAAAACATTCCTCTAGAATGATCATTGATTCATCAGATGGGCAAACCTAGAGTGAAGGCTCTAGTTGGGACAAAGTCGTGTGGTGCCACTTTTTGTACATATAACTGCCTCTGTCTGCCCCAGTATCCTAAAAGTTTTTAAAGGCAGGACATAGGACCTTAAAATTCATCGTGGTGTGGATCCAATGGGTTGATGTCAGGATGGATTTGATCAGGTGCAGCTTATCAAGCTTAAGGCAAAATCTGCTACTCTGGTTCTGAAAACTTATCAACTTTGCAAAGACTTGCTCCATGTCACCTGTCATAATAGATGATGTTACAATAATCAAGTCATGCCAGAATGAGGGATCACTTCAATGTGACTTTGTGGTTGGTGTGATGGACAAAGGAAAATGCATAATTACACTCTTAGCACTTACCAACAAAATTACCTAGAGAGCAATTGGTCGGCTTTGAAAAAACCTCTCCATTCATGCAGAGAACGAGCTACCTCATCCAAGGAACATGTGGCCCAGTCGTGAAGTGATCTTGGTGGGAGTCACAGCCCCATTCTACAATTGAAAATAAATTTGTATGTTGTCAGTGGACATGTGGAAGGTCACCTAACATCACCTGTGCAGCTAAGCTAGTATGTAGACATTGAAGAGAAGGCATAAGAGGGATGACACTGGCTCATAGGCAATTCAAATGATGGGGAGAAGCCCTGCACCCGCAGGTAGATGGAGGGGCCAGAGCAGAAATCGCAGCACTCGGCCCACTCCCTATTAATGATACTCGTAATTCTCTTGGAAGGTTGGAAGTATTAGCCACAGTTTATTCAACTTTGATGTACAGCATGTGCCCCTTCCGTGTACTTTATTAGGTGTATCATAAATCACTTCTGACATATTTATGATGCAAGAAAAATCTGTAAAATCATAATTCACTTTATGCATCATCACCTGTCACTACTTGGCAATCATACATCAACTATCCATAAATCAATCCAATGGTTTGTGAGAAATTGAGTCCGAGCTGTTGTTTATTCTTTTGTGTGGGGGAGCACTCCTTTTAAACTTTGTAGGCTTAACTCGCTACCTTTGATAATTCATTGCATCCTGCCCTTTGGCAGACCTAGGCTGCGAGTGCCTTGCATCATGTACCCCCTCCTCTGACTGTCTTACCTTCTCGTAAGGCATTCTAAGGTAAGTAGCGTGTCCTGCCACCTGCCATGTCAGGTGTGGCTTACCTATCATCCTTGTGCTCATCTCTGCCACACCATCTGCGATTCATTGCCTGAGGGCGGCTCCCTCAAAATTCCTGTCCCTTCATTTGCAGCCTTCTAGTTTCATGGCTGCCCATAGATTGGCCCAGAAAACCTCTGACCCCACTGGGGACAGGTGTCCCCCTTCTCTGTGGAAGTATTCTGGCTTCTGGTGATTGATGAGGCTATGTATGATGCTCTCCCACCCATTTGCAATGCAGAACTTTTTCACTGCCACATTCAATTTCTTTCGTGACTTATCCTGAAGCCCTGTCGAACAAGTGCCCCTCCATTTCTGCATTGGTATAATCTCTGACCAGACAATTTTGATACCTCTATTAAATCTCTCCGAATGCGAGTCAGGAGCTCCTTCCTGCCCAGCCTCTTGTTGGGTGTCACTTATGTGGGGTCATTAAAGGAAGATGCTGAAACGCTCAAAATAGGCACATGATATTGACCACCCCATGGGTAACACTTTGTCAAAATACATGTTCCCCTCAAACTTGAATCCCAGGAGATGGTAGATTTCTGGGTTACCGGGAGCAATGTGAATGCCGACTCAATGTGCGCTTTTGTCATCAGGGCCACCCATCCTGTTGTGTGTACAATTTCTATCATGTCCTGTAGGAAAGTGACCCTTTTTGCATGGTTGCCCCCCACTTTTGTGTGCCCTGGGTTCCTGCCAACCAGGGCCTATGTTCTTTCCCCAAACTGTACTGCTGCAAAACCCAATAGGCAACTCTTTGGCCACATGTAAGCCGCTTGTAAAATGATCCTATGTACCAAGGGCACTGTGATCAGGGAAGGCCTCCAAGGGCTGCAGCACTTATTGTGCCACCCTTTGAGGCCCTGTACCTTTACACACTCACACTGCCATTGCAGGCGGCATGCTTTGGTGCGGAACAAAGTGAAGAGTCGACATGGCCGACACCCCTGTGTGCCAGGCCTACAATCTACTGCCATGGCATAGGTAAGCCACCCCTCTAGCTGGGTGCACATATCAGTGGTGAGGGTACAGCTGCATGAGCCCTGTACCCCTACAGTGTCTAAGTCAGTTCTTAGACACTGTAAAGGCAGTAATGCCATAAATAGTATATGATCTGGGAGTTTGTCATTACGAACTCCACAGCACCATAATGGCTTTCCTGAAAACTGGGAAGCTTGGTATCAAACTGATGCCAGTGTGGGATTTAATGAAAAATGCACTCAGAGGGCATCCTAGAGATGTCCTCTGAAAAATGACATAACTCTAGTGTCCTGGCTGAGTGGCTGCTCACCAGCTTCCACCACCAGACATGTTTCTGGACCCGTGGGTCAAGAGCCTGCTGCTCTCGGGGTCATGAAACAAAGCACATCCTGGGACGAGGTGCCAAGCCTTCTCCCCCAGGATTGGCAGGGTCCGTGAAGGGGAAGCTTCAAAGCAATGCCGCCTTTGTGAGCTACCCCAGGCATTTACTGCTCCCAGAAACCGGTTTCCACCGGTTCTGACCCCCACTTTGGGCAGGAGAACCGACAGGAAAACCAACTTTTGAGGAGAGGTGCGCCCACCTTTGCCAACCCCACTCCTCAGGTGAGGGAGGCTAGGTGAAGCACAACTCTTAGTCCCCGCCATCTTGAAGATTGGGGGACTCAGCCAACCAGAGTGAGGCTTATACCCCCTCCCACTGGAGGGTGGTATAATAGGGGGTGTACCCACCCCAACAAATGGACCCATTGGTCCCAACCTGTATCTACCTATAATGTCCTTAAAATGTGTATTATGGGGCAACCCTGAACCTTTCCTCCTCAGATAAGAAGAAATAAGAAGATAAAAGACCGAAGAGCTATGCTTAGGAAGAAGAGGAGGACACCAAATGATTTTGCCCCAGCCCTCCCGGCCTGTCCCAACCTCGACTGACTACAGTGAAATCCCGATGTGTCCTGCAGCCAGCAGCCCCAAGAACCCGGAGGACCTGCCCTGCCTTTCCAAACCAGACTTTGTCTCCCGTGAGCACCATATTTGCTCACCCACAGACTCTGGCCAAATCTGGGAGTCTGCACCCGACGCCCGCAGCCCGAGTTCGAGTGGCCCAACACCCCGAGAAGGTCTCCTCGGTGATCCTGACCTGGATCGGGTGATCCCTGACCTACCTCAAGTCTCCAACTGACGCTTGCAGCCCCTTTCTGGAAGATCTCCCCGACCAGAGCCGGTAAGAAAAACCAGATGCTAAAAGACTCCCCTGTACCCAACGTCCCACGGCCTTGGGTGGCCCAACCAATGGTGTCCTGGCATCCCAAGACATCCCAGCCTACCTCTCCAACTGGTGGTCGCCTCCAGAAGATCTTCCTCCCCGAGCCTGCAGTGTATGTTGCAACCGGAGTATCCCCTTTGAAAACAACAGGGCACCCAACGCCAAAACAGCACCCTTCACCCGACTGCCCCAGCGCCGCTGTAGGTGCTAAATTGGATCCCCCAACCTTTGGCTTGCTCATGAGCATCCACCAACCGGAGGCACCCTATCCCCCATTGGATAACATTGGGCCTCAGCACTCTGCACCTGGCCGCCCTAGTGCCGCTCAGGTGCTTTGAGAGTGCATCCTTGACCCCGGGGAGATCCTGGTTCTAACCTCCGAAACCCACTCCCAAACCTAAGTGCTTACCGTTAAGTCAATCACATTGTTTTCTCCCATAGGACTGCATTGACTGCTTTCTTGTGAAAATTGTTGTGTGTGGAGTTGGTTTGTATGAAACCTTAAGAAACTGCAAAAGTACAAAAACTGATTTACTTACCTTTCCTCTAGGAAATGTCCCAGTGTGATGGCTAGGTATATCACACTGAGTAGAGAAAGTAACTCAAAAAGTAATCTGAAAAGTAACTGAAAAGTTATTCAAACTGTTTTATAAACAAATGCCTTAACATTAACCAATCCAATAGCATTCAACTGCATTCAAACTGTATTTAAACTGCATTGTTCTTGCAAAGTATTATTATACTTACCAGTACCAGGCCTGGCTTGGTACTAGAAAATAAAATACAACTAGATAATATTTTTATACAAACAAATTGGTCTGGGTTCAGTCTTTGAGTGAGTTACCTCATTTCTTGCCTGAGTGTGTACAATAAATGCTTAACACTTCCCTCTGATAAAGCCTTACTGCTCGCCCACACTACTTCAGATAAAGAGTAAGGTATTATCTACTTTGACCTCTGACTACCTTTGGGGTTCCACTGGACTCTGTGCACACTATACTTACTTTGGTATAGTATATACAGAGCCAGCTTCCTACACATGCTCTATGGAAGCGTACCCCATTGCGCAGTCCTCTGGGTTGATCCCATCATTCACTGAGCCCCCCCCGGGAACTAGAGGTGTGAATTAGCCTGAATTGCCTAAGCTGTTTCTTGGACACTATGCCAAGCATCAATATGACCAGGCCCGGTGCTCCACCACTCTCTAAGGGGCCTAACATTCTCCCCAGCTCCCTCTTTTTCTTGATTTTCTTTCTTACTACCTTCGGGTGCTCGAGTGCTGAGCGAAGGTTCTTAGCTTCTTTGGGTGCAATAGCGTCTTTAAATGGGATTCTAAAACCTTTTTTGAAACATTCGCTCAGTATCCTTGCATCCTCCTTGTGTCATACTCATTGTCTTGCTGTCTGAACCTGTGAATATGTATGGGGGACCTAGCCAACTCCACATCCCTCACCAACTCCCAGGCCTTGTGTCTAGTTGGGCTACTTTTTCTCTTTTCCGTCTTGTGGTGGGTGTGGCTGGATCCCCTTCCTTTCTTGCAGTCTGTTGCTGGGGGTCCCCCCCACAAATGGAACACACATGCCTGAACTTGTATTTCAAGCCGTCACCCCCCCGCTCGCATTGCTGGTGACTCGTGAGCCGGGACGGCACTGGGAAGCACTGACGGGAGCAGGAATAGGCAGCCGGGGGCGCGAAAATTGTGCAGACACCACCAGCAGATTGTCGGTTCCAAACAGGGGGCCGCAAAACTGCCGCGGGCAGTATCGGGCGATGCCTTAGAGAGCCCCTGCACGATCCTTCCTCCACGAGATCCCCTCACCCATAATGATAGCGTGACATCATTGGACCGTGATGAGATATTGTTAAGAACAGCACCATGGCCAGTAAACTCTAATCACCCTTCATTATGTGCCGGAGCTGCCTGGACACTGGGGGTTACTTCGGTGGAAGCACTGCACAATGCTGGGTGATGGACAAATAGCGCCGTGGGAGGTCTGAGTCCACGATGCCGGTCTATAAAATGGCAGATGCACTGCGTGGAAATTGGCCACAGTGTGGCTGATGCAAATGATTTGGGGTCACACTTGCTGCAGTGCACTGCTACTCCTCTCACAATCACACAATAACTCTCCAGGTACACCGGTGGGGAGGGGAGGTTGCTGAACAAGCCAGCCCTGGTCGTCCCTGGGGGATAACCAGGAATTTTGATCCGTCTGCAGTTCACTTCTCTCCATCCTCCCGGGTTTAAACTCCAGACCTTCTAAGTAACTGTGATTATGAACCTGACCGCAGAGACCGAGCAATATGACTGATACCCGGTGGAGCTGCCTAGACAGCTATTGAGGAGATCGGCTTTGGTTCACCCTTTCGGCCGTCACCTACCCAGCCGGACATTGGACATTGTTTTCCTCGTCTCTCCTCTGTCCCCCCCCTCCTACCATGTAACATTGTTTTTAATATGTAATTGTATTTTGTAACCCTAAAACTGATGTTATTTGTAACTTGTAACTCATTTGTCCTCATGTAAAGCACTCTGATACCTCTGGGTCTAGCCTGCGCTATATAAAATTCAAGTAAATAATAAAAAAATTAAAAATAAAAATACCGGGAGCCAGTGCAGGTCTCTTAGGTGGGTGGTGATGTGGCTGTGATGAGGGATTTTGAGGATGAGGCATGCAGAGGTGTTTTGTATGCGTTGGAGTCATTTCTGGAGTTTCTGGAGTTGGAGTCTTTTCTGGAGTTTCCAGCTTAGAGGGCGTTGCCGTAGTCCAGCCTGCTGCTGACAAGGGCTTGGGTGACTGTTCTTTTGGTTTCGGTGAGGATCCATCTGATGATCTTGCAGAGCATGAGGAGGGTGTTGAAGCAGGAGGAGGAGACGCCGTTGACTTGTTGGGTCATGGAGAGCGTTGAGTCCAGGATGAACCCCAGGTTGCGTGCATGGTTGGTGGGTGTCGGGCCGGCTCCCAACGTGGCCTGCCACCAGAACTCGACCCATGCGGAGGGGGTGGGGCCAAGGATGAGAACCTCCGTCTTGTCGGAATTCAGTTTCAGATGGCTGGACTTCATCCAGTTTGCGACGGCCTTCATTTCCTCTTGGAGGTTGGATTTGGCGATGGCCGAGTCCTTGGTGAGGGAGAGGATCAGCTAGGTGTCCTCGGTGTACAAGATGATGCTGATGTGGTGTGCACGCACGATGTTGGCCAGAGGTGCCATGTAGATGTTGAAAAGGGTCCGGCTGAGGGATGATCCTTGGGGTACGCTGCAGGTGATTGTGGTGGCTTGGATCAGAATGGCGGGAGTCGGACTCTCTGGGTTCTGCCGGTGAGGAAGGAGGAGATCCAGTTCAGGGTTTTGTCATGGATTCCTGCGTCGTGGAGGCGTGTGCGCAGGGTGTGATGGTAGATGGTGTCGAAGGTGGCCGAGTTGTCCAGGAGGGATAGGGCCGCGGTTTCGCCATTGTCCAGTAGGGTCCTGATGTCGTCGGTGGCAGCGATGAGGGCAGTTTCGGTGCTGTGATTGTTGCAGAATCTGGGTTGGGAGGAGTCCAGGATGTTGTTCTCCTCTAGGGAGTGGGTCAGTTGTCTGTTGGTGGTCTTCTCAATGACTTTCGCTGGGAATGGGAGCAGGGAGATGGGCTGAAAGTTCTTGAGGTCCTTTGGGTTCGCCTTGGGCTATTTAAGTAGGGCATTGATCTCGGTGTGTTTCCAGCTCTCCGGAAAGGTGGCGGTCTCGAATGAGCTGGTGATGATCTTTTGGAGTTGGGGAGCGATGATGGAGCTTGCTTTGTTGAAGATGTGGTGGGGGCAGGGGTCGGAAGGTGAGCCGGAGTGGATGGAGTTCATGATTTTGTTGGTGTCTTCATCGTTGATGTTGTTCCAGGAGAGCAGGAGGTTGGTGTGTATGGTAGGCGGTGAGTCAGTGGTGTCGGTGTCTGTGGTCCGTGTCTGGGTGTCGCACCTGCCGTGGATGTCTGCGATCTTGCAGTGGAAGAGGGTGGCCAGGGAGTTGCAGCGTTCTTGTGATGGCGGGATGTCGTTGGAGCTAAAGCTGTGGGAGGCGAGTTCTTTCACGATGTTGAAGAGCTCTTTGCTGTTGTGTGCGTTGTTGTCGATGCCTTCCTTGAAGGAGGTTCTTTTGGCGGTTCAGATGAGTTGGTGGTGCTTGCGTCTGACGTTCACGAGGGCTGGATGGTTGTCTGGTGTCTGGCCTTGACGCCACTGCTTTTTGAGTTGTCGGCGTTGAACCAAATGGCTCTTGTGTCAGTGTGCCTGTTTGAGGGTTTCTTAATGTGGCGAGGGTGTTGGCGCAGTCGTCGATCCACTGTCTGAAGTTGTGGGCTGCTTCGTTGGTGTCCGGGGGTTCGGACAGAGGGTCTCAAGCGAGGGTGGTGAGGAGCTGGTCTTTGGTGACTTTATTCCAACTGCGGTGTGGGAGTCATTGCGGTTGGTTGTGCGCGGTGTGTTTCTCTAAGGAGAAATGGATGCAGTGGTGGTCAGTCCAGTAGAGTTTGGTTGTGTGGCTGGAGGTGACGTGGTTGCTGGCGAAGAAGATGGGGTGGAGTGTGTGTCCTGCGGAGTGGGTGGGTGTTGAGACGAGCTGTTTGAGTCCGAGGTTGGTGAGGTTATCGATCAGGGTTGTGGAGTTGCTGTCGTTGGCGTTCTGGAGGGGGAAACGTCGTTTACAACGCGGTGTTTACACTGCACGACCGTTTCCCCGCAGCTATTACAACGCAAGTCGTTACTACGACTTGCGCTGGATGGCGCTGTGGGATAAGGAATGTTTTAATTTTATAGTCCAACACCTTCCCTACTGTTACGGGGACTGGTGTTGGAATATAAAATTAAAAAATTCCTAAATCCGCGCCCTCCAACGCAAGTCGTTGTAACGACTTGCGTTGTAAAACCTGCGATGTCAAGTACCGTGATCTAAAAGATCGCGTTGTACTGACATACATCCCCTGGAGGATGTAGTCTGATGAGGTCGGCGATGGAGTCGCTGAACTGTGGTCGGGTCCCTGGGGTCTGTAAACAAGGGTTTCTCTGAGGGTGGTGTTGTGATTGGCGTGGATCTGGAAGTGTAGGTGTTCGGCCATGCTGAGGGAGTCTCAGGTCTTGGTTGAAATGTTGATGGTGTTCCTGTGGACGATGGCGATTCCCCCTCCTGGTTTGTTGGTGCGGTCCCTGCGAGTGATCTTGTAGCCGTCCGGGATGGCTATGGCTATGTCGGGCGCTGATGCGGCGTTCATGCAGGTCTCTGTCAGAAAGGCGACGTCCGGGGAGGATGAATCAAGGAGGTCCCAAAGTTCGACGGCGTGCTTGTGGACTGAGCGAGTGTTGAGGAGTATGCAACTGAGGTGGGTGTGGCCTGATTTGGTAGGAAGAGCAGGTCGTGCAGGTGTTCGCTGGCTGGTGTAGCTGCAGTTGCGGCAGGTGAAGGGTCCATGGGTGAGTTTCGGGGTGGCCTGGAAGCAGGTGGAGGATTGGCCGGCATTGAGCGCGTGGAGGTTGTTGGCGTTGTAGCGTCATTTGGCGCCGTGGTGCTTGCAGGGGCCAGGGCATCTGGGGCTGGACGCGGTCCAGGTGTGGACGGGCGCAGACGGGCTTGCCTTAGGCACGTCTCCGCGCATGTCCGCTGCTCGACTGAGCAGCGGTCTCCATAAGAAGGGGAGGGGGATGGGAGCGGAGGCAGGGAGGCGGGAGCCTCTGGGTCAGGGGGGGGCCTCAGGGGCAGTATGTGGTGGGAAAGCGGGCAGAAAATACACACAATGAGGGTACAAGGCAGCATAAATGAGCACAATGTCAAATATTCTGAGAAGGAGGTGGAGTTGATAACAGGGGAACGTGAGGGAAAGCATCATTTTCTGTTCCAGAGGCCCAGAAAATAACAATATGGAACACCATCCTGGAGAAAGTCTACTCTCATGGTGTCAAGCAGAGAACCATACAGGAAACACTGGTAAGACCTACAATCCCGCACCAAAGAGAAGATGGACAGCAGGATGGCTGAAGCTTGTGGCACAGGTGGTGGACCCTCCAAACATCCTCCTCCCACTCTAATGGAGTCACTGATTGAGGGGACATTTGAACCTGAAAGTTTAGTTGGAGTGTCAGACATTTAAACCTCCAATCCTGCAGACTGCAGCCATGTTAAGTCATTTTCCTTTTAATTTCTTATTGTAAAATAGTGTTTGTAAGTCCTCAAGCACAACATCTTAACTAACAAAACTCCATTGAGATGTTTGCTGTACTTTGGCACTGCATTATGGGAGTTGTCGTACAACTTAGTTATATGGTGTACTATGTGTTGATAATAAAACTACACATATCTATGTATGCTCTCCTCGTCACAAACACATAAATCACATTTTCAACAATATATTACACAAACTTATTAACCATTCAGTTACAATAACTATAAACATACATTTCCACAGATCATTCCCAAGACGTGTCTGAAATCATTGATTTTGATGAAACAATTGACACACGTGGAAATGGAATACAGCACAATTGCTACACATACGCCCATTACTCCTACTCCAACTAGTAGGTGGTCAAATGTGTCACCACTACCAAACTTCCAGGAAGGTGATGAGGAGCTAACACAAGGCAGGAACACAACTTCGTCTGTGCACACAGACAACATAGAGTCCACAAACAGTCCACAATGATAATGTCCTGGATGACATGGCAGACAGTTCTCAATTGTTTGGCGAGAGAAATCCATCCTCACAGTACGGCGCCTGTAAACAAAAAATATAAAAACTGTTATTATGCATCTGCAAAGCATGTTACAGTCAATGCTGCAATTTCAGAAAGGACAAGGCAGTTAGATTGCTGCCATTAAGAAGGAGTAAAGTATGCAAAGACGCAGGCACATGCAGCACATAGCACCCTATGATGCATTCATTAAAACTATCAATCGATTGGCAGTAGCCACACCTCTCTTTTCAGGAGAACAATCAATATCTAAAAATGACAAGGGGCACTGCTGCCAATATGTTGCACGTAGGCTGGTCCAAGTAACCACAGCTCTGAAAAACATCTATATGTTATGTGTCTATAACCTGTCTGTCCCTAACATTTTGCCACCAAATGAAAGTGAATACGGCTCTAGCCTTGGTGCTACAATGGATGCTGTACAAGGCGAACATGTTGACACACCGATATATCCCCACCTTCACAGCCAAGTCCTTCTGAGAAGGCGACCAACACCAGTGGCTGTAAAAAGTTGCTTTTGTAGACACTGATTTATGTGACTACTTTATGTTTGCATTCACATACTGAGTTGCTTTGTTTTAAAAAAAGAATCCTATAAGGATAAAGTTGATGATAAAGAAGTACATTGTTACAACCTGAATAAAAGGTTATCTTTCAGTCATGCAAAAACATTAACTTCATATGTGTTGTCTATTTGTTAGAAATGGTCATCATTCTTACCTGAAAAATAGTTGTCTGGGATCTCTGTGCATCAAGCTCGACCTTCTGCTGCATGTGTCCTGTCCTGCTGAATGTGTAGTGGTGGTAGTTCATCATCTGAGTCTGTATCTGGCTCTATGTTGATGCTGTGAAGACTCTTCCTCATGACCATGTTGTGGAGGATGGCACATGTGGCAATTATTTTACAACAGGTTTTTGGTCAGCTTCACCAGTTTTGTGGAGACATCAGAAACGAGACTTGAGTATTCCAAACGTATGTTCAATTATTGAGCGCGTTGTCTTATGTGCCCTGTTTTATTGCCTTCCACTTCTCGTTCTTGGATGCAAGTATTGTTTCAGTGCCCAAGAGCGCAAGGCATATGCACTGTCTCAAAGGGAAAAACTATTAAGTCAGTTTAGAAACATACTATTGGACACTGTATGAATTGAGTTTGCCATCCTCTTACCAAATAGAAAGCCATCGCCCAATCACCCTGAGACAGACGGTTATTTATTCCACTGTGGTGGAACATTAAGGAGTCATGTGTGCTGCCTGAGAATCTAGCTATAAGGTTAGTTATGATGCATGAGACATCCCACACTACCTGTACATTGAGTGAATGTGTGTTTTTCCTGTTTCTATAAATACATTTATTTGCAGAGGGGGGTCATATGGCAATATCTGTGCAATCAACACAATCAATCACATTGAGAAACTGTGCTACTCAATAAAATGTTAGTTGGGTCTGTTGTAAATATTGGGGAGTATTTGGAAAAAAGCATATTTGTTCACTTTGCTAACCAGAACGAACACGAACGGTGTCACGCCGGAGCTGTGATATCCAACCTCCACAACTTTGCAGGACTCGGCATCTGGTTGTCATTTTGCAACCTTACGCGCTTACTGAAAATAAAGACATAAAGAAAAAGAAAACAGTTTAACCATGGAAACGACTTCTCCATCATTGGTACTCCACTTACAGACACCCTTTTCAGGTTGGAAGTATCAGTGAAAATAAAAGAACTCAGGACACGGACATTAGCCCTGAAGAAGTCGCAGGGTAATCCCATGTAACAGCGACAAAACACGTGTTGGCTAAGAAACAAACTGAGTGAAGTACAGAAACTACTTCGCTTACAGACGAACCAGAATAAATGACCACGATAAATACAAGACATGCCGGATTGTGATTTATAGATGCCATTTCATGCTTAAATGTTAAAAGTGTGCAGAGGATCTGTTTTTGTAGCCTAAGTGGTCTGTTGACCATGCATTTGGGGATGTGGTGGTTTTCCCTACCTGATGCACCGTGCCGCTTTTTACCATATAGACACTGGCACTTTATTTTAATCTATATAAATGAAACAAAAAGTCACCACCCTCCCATAATATTCTAGCCGTATTGTGATTTATAGATGCTATTTCATGCTTATTTATTTATTTTTTTTAAATATTTTTATTTTGAACTTCAAAACCGAAGCACACATCTTAAAAGAATACAACATTTTCTTCTTACATTTGTTCATCTCACAATAGTAAAAGGGAAACTTAAATTAAATCAAAATAAGCTCAAGAGAAAAACAACCAATACATCAAGGTACCAAAATAACACATTGCCGCATTTATGAAAACAAACTAGTAGATCATCAGCACAACCTATCAGCCTATCAGCCTATCCCTGTTCTCCACTTCTCCAAGGGTCCCCAGATTTTAATACCTCGCGCTCTCCCCACCCTACCTTTTCTTGCATATACGTGCTTTTCTAGATTATGTATAGCAATAAGATTTGATAACCATACTTGCATGGATGGGGGATTCTTATCCAGCCATACTCTGGCTAACATTAATCTAAAGACAGCAGCAACCATAAAGAGAAACATTGCATCGTTGGTATCCAGTTGGGCATTTCCCGCATCGACTCCCAGCATAATTAAGCTTACTGTAAGAGTTATCTTTATCCTTAATGAGTTGCCTAAGAAATGCTCAATATCCTTAACTACAGTATATAACTGGGGACATGTAGCAAACATATGGAAAATATCTGCCTCAGAGGAATTACATCTGGGGCAGGTGATACCCTCGGTACCCCCCCATTTTGCAATCCTAGCTGGAGTGTGGTACAGCGAGAATAGCGTTTTGTAATGTTGGGATTGCAAGGGGGCAGAGCAGAGCATTGTCCGACCTAGTTCCAGTGATTCATTAAAGGATTCGGGAGTAGCCTCTATTCTCTCCCCCCATTTATCCCTATGCTTATTCAAGTCATCCGTTTTATTTTTTGCCAACGCAGCATATATCGACCTAATGGAATATTCCTGCCCCGTAGTTATCCCTTCCATCAATTCATTAGGTTGAAAACCCAACGGCCCTCCTTGTTTATTTCTTAAAAAACTCCTGATCTGAAGGTACTTAAAAAAGTCCCTTCTATTTATTTTATATACATTTACCAGATCCTCAAATTGTACAATCGTCTCTGAGTTCATTAAGTCCCCAATTTGATGTATCCCTTTGACTTCCCAGCCCGCCATTACGGAATCAGCAAAGATTTCTTCAGGGAATGATTTATTTTTAAAGATTTTGGTGTACCTATTGAACCTACCCATACCCGTCTTTTTAAGAAAGGAGCTCCAGATTTTTAGTGCCGCCCTAAGAGTCTTATATGCCTGTCTTCTAAGAAAGCCCAAATCCGTAAAGTACAGAAAACAATTTTCTGTATTTTGCCCTAATACTAGTGTATAAGCTTCAATTGACATATTATTAGTCTTTGATAGCCCCCCGCCTCCTCCTATTAGTCCCTGCATATATTGGAGAGCAGCAGCCAAGTAATACAGTCTAAAATCAGGTGCACCCCAACCCCCTCTATCCCTTGTCAAAGTAATGAATTTATAAGCTCTACGGGTTTTTCCTTGGGCCCAGATAAATCTATTAGCTATACTTTCCAACGTATTAAACCATTTATTCTCAAAGGTTAGGGGTATTGACCTAAATAGGTACAAAAATTTAGGTAGGACCATCATTTTCAACACATTCGTGCATCCGACCAAAGAAAGGTGCAAGTTATTTATCCTCTCCAAGTCGCTTTTTACCTTTACTATCAGTGGCTCCATATTACGCTCGACTAATTCATCCAATTTTGCAGAAATATCAATCCCTAAATATATTGCACTGTTTACCACTCTGCTATCGTGACTACTTGCAAACCTATTCATGATAATCTGAGTTTTGGTTTTGCTCAGGCTATATCCTGAGACCCGCCCAAAGCCATGCGCCTCTACTTCCACTCCCCCTATGGCTGTATCCGGATTCGGAGTCAGTATAGCCACGTCATCGGCGTAGGCGAGAGTTTTCATAGTGCACCCATTTAATGACATAGGCCGAATTACAGGGTTTGCCTCTAATTTGCGAAGTAGTGGCTCTATGTATAGGGCGAAAAGCAGTGGAGAAGACGGACATCCCTGCCGAGTCCCTCTTTGAATATGCACTAAATCCGAATGCCCTCCATTCACCCTGATTTTTGCAACCGGGTCTCTATATTGGCCTTTTATGGCAAGTATATATCCTGGCCCGATACCACACCACTTCATAACTTCCCACAGATATCCCTAGGCGACCCTATCAAAAGAGAATTGATTGACCTCTGAGGCGGAAAGCCGGAGGTGTCCTCACGCTCGCTTTTTTTTTTTAAATTGAAAACTGTGAATAACTTGTATGTTTTAAACTTGTGCACTTACCCCCAGCCACTCCAACTATTTCCCCTGCCAAGCAGACACCCACATTCAGCGGATTTTAGCGCTGTTGGGAAGGGAATCGGCACACGGACGCCATCGCTGGGAAACGCGAGGCCACGCCCACACGATAGGCCACGCCCACCGCCCATTCTATGTAAACGCTGAGTAAAAGCGCCGGCCATAGAATTGATTGACCTCTGAGGCGGAAAGCCGGAGGTGTCCTCACGCTCGCTTTTTTTAAAATTGAAAACTGTGAATAACTTGTATGTTTTAAACTTGTGCACTTACCCCCAGCCACTCCAACTATTTCCCCTGCCAAGCAGACACCCACATTCAGCGGATTTTAGCGCTGTTGGGAAGGGAATCGGCACACGGACGCCATCGCTGGGAAACGCGGGGCCACGCCCACACGATAGGCCACGCCCACTCTCTTTCTCCATAAATGTGTGTCCCACGCAAGCGCAGCGGGAGCACCGTTTGCGCGCTGAAGGCGCGCCTAAGGCAAGCCCGTCTGCGCCCGTCCGTGTCCCGGACGTGGCCAGCGCCAGCCCCCCTGTTGCTGCTCCCCCAGTCGCTGATCGGTCGCGTGTCACCTACACTCGTGAGTATCTATTAACATGTAGTGCTAACTCTTGCCCCTGCTTGCATTGTTGGGACCTGGCTGATTTATCTCAGCGTATTTGCCAGGCATGCAAATTTCGCTTTCAACCTACCTTAACTGCTCATATCCAGCTTCCCACCGATTCGACATGTCTTCGGGCTGGTTTGATCAATGCTAGATCACTGGTCAAACATTTCAATGACATATCTGAATTGCTAAGTGACAATGAGTTTGATCTCCTTTTTGTCACAGAAACGTGGCTTAATGAGTCATGCAATCCAGTGATTGAATTGGCTATTCCACCTGGCTTTAAAATCATTAGACAAGATCGCCCCTTAGGCAGAGGAGGTGGTATAGCAGCCATTTTTAGAGATAAGTGGACTCTGTCTCTGGATCCTATGGGCCCCTCAGTTGATGCAGAGGTGCTCCACTTCTCTCTCACTCTGGGGGCACATTTCACCTTAGGTGGATCTCTGGTGTACCGGCCACCTGGCCACGCAGGAAAATATCTAGAGGCACTAGAGGACATGATAGTCCCACGTGCCCTGAAATACCCCACATATCTCCTTCTGGGAGATTTTAATATTCACGTGGATCAGCTAGATCTACCCGACACAGTTCGGCTAAACGATGCTCTGGCGATGGCCCAGCTAAAACAGTGGATTAAAGCTCCCACCCATTCTGGGGGTCACGTTCTTGACCTATTATGTACCAACTTCGACATAAATATGTCTGACCCTGAGATAGTAAATTGGTCTGACCATATGCTGATAAGGTTCACCTGGCCCCTGTCCCGCCCCGCTGAGTCCAATCACTCTGCTGCTCACACACAGAAAATTAACATAGCTATGCTCTGCGATCAGCTTGACACCTCTCACCCCACACTTCCCTCCGAAATTGAGTCAGCCGTTAGCTCATTCAACTCATGGATTGAAGGCGGCGTTGCTTCTTCAACTAAAATAGGTCGTGTCTGTAGAGTGCGCTCCACCCCTTCTAAGCCGTGGTTCTCCAATACTCTCCGCGATCTTAAATCAGGTTGTAAAAAACTTGAAAGACGTTGGAGACAAGCCTATCTCCCTGAGGCCAAGAAAGAACTAAGAACGGCTCAAAAGAGGTACTATGCAGCAATTAAATCAGCAAAAAGTTTATATTACAACGGACGCATAACCAAGGCCAACAACAGTAGCAGGGAAATCTTTGCCATTGTTAAAAGCTTTGTTTCCCCTTGTGCCACTCAACCTCTTCTAGCCTCTTCGGAAAAATGGTGTGAAGAACTCTCTGTGTTTTTTGTGGACAAAATTGCAAAAATCCAAGATGACTTGCTTACTGTATGTAACAACTTTCCAGCTTCAATGACTATTCCTTCCCCCATTATGCCCATCTCTACGGACCAGTTTACTCTCTTCACTCCAGTGGATACAACAGAGGTTGTTAAAATTCTCGCTACTCTACAATCAGGATCCCCCGCTGACCCCTGCCCGGCCAGAGTCCTTGCGGGCCTGGCTAATACTGTCGGCCAAGAGGTGACACATATTGTCAACCTCTCTCTCTCCACCGCCACTGTTCCGGCATGCTGGAAGCAGGCCAAACTGCTTCCACTTCTTAAAAAAAATGGCCTAGACCCGAAGGCCCCTGCCAATTTCCGGCCCATATCATTACTGCCGGCCCTGGCAAAGATATGTGAAAAAGTTGCATTCACACAGCTAAACAAATTTGTGGAAAGCTCTCAAGCTCTTCACCCTGTGCAATCAGGCTTCAGAGCTGCTTTCAGCACAGAGACGGCTCTAGTCGAGGTTTCTGAGGCCATTCGGGAATGCCTGGACGGAGGTGGCAGAGCGGCTCTGATTTTATTGGACCTCTCTGCCGCCTTCGATACGGTCCCTCACTCCCTCTTACTCACCAGACTAGCAGCCATAGGCATAACGGGCTCCGCTCTTGGCTGGCTATCATCTTTCTTGGATAACAGGTCCCAGCAAGTGTGGATGCCTCCTTTCTCCTCCTCTCCCAAAAAACTCTCTACTGGTGTCCCACAGGGGTCTACTCTAAGCCCCCTGCTTTTTAATATATATATGACTCCCCTCATTTATCTTGCGGAACAGCTAGGAGCCAAAATTATGGCTTATGCCGATGATACTCAGCTTCTGTTTACCTGGCCCAAAAACAACTCGGACACGTCGAGGGTCCAATTCTGTTTATCATCGGTTTTCTGCTGGCTGGCGTGTGCCCAGCTCAAATGCAACGAGAGTAAATCGGAAATCTTGCTGTATGGCTCCTTCCCAGATAACTTTAGTGACTCCCTTTGGCCCACCGATCTCCCATGTCCCAAATCCATTGGTGGACCTGCAAAAAATTTAGGAGTCTGGTTTAATAACAATCTCAGATTTGAGGACCACCTGAAAAAACTCACTGGAATCTGCTTTTCCACCCTCAAAACCCTGCGCAGATTTCTCCCTCTGCTCCCGAGAGAGGCCAAGGAGACGGTCATTCGCGCTCTCATACTATCCAGATTGGATTATGCGAATGCCCTCTACTGCGGACTCCCAGCCTATTTGATCCACCGCCTCCAGGTAATTCAAAATGCCGCGGTTAGGCTGCTGTTCAACATACCCAGAAGATCTAGTGTCCGTCAACCCCTCAGAGATCTTCACTGGCTCCCAGTTGCTCAAAGGATCTTATTTAAGATCCTCGTGCTAGCATACCGAGCACTTCATCAAACGGGTCCAGCTTATCTGAGAAAAAGATTTTCCCTTTATGTTCCCAATCGCCCTCTTAGATCAAGCAACCTCCACCAAATGACTGTGCCAAAGTTTAAATATAGCAGGCTCGGCGGCCAATCCATCTCCGTCAGAGCAGCGAGAGCTTGGAATACTCTTCCGCTTCTTTTGAGAACATCCCCATCCATCATGGCGTTCAGGAAAGGCCTTAAAACCCACCTTTTTACCATCACTGCCTAATGGATGTCTCTCTAACTCCGCATGTAATATGATCTGTCTCCCTTTTCTCTCGCGCCAGGATACTATACTTTTTAGTAATAGAGCGCGCTACAAAAGCCTCTATAATAATAAAAAGCCTTCTCGGCATCTAAAAAGAGTGCTGAGATAGGGTCGCCTGTGACCTCCGCAGCATCCAGCATAGTAATCACTGTCCTAATATGCTGTGTAGTACCCTTCCCGGGTATAAAGCCATGTTGTGTTGGGCTTACCAAATGTTCAATACAACCTGCTAATCTCCTTGCCAGCATCTTTGAATATACCTTAACATCTGAATTCATCAGTGTAATTGGCCTGTATGATCCCGGGAGAGTTAAGGGCTTCCCTTTTTTAGCTATGACAATTATATCGGCCCCCCCCCATGAATCCGGTGGCTGCCCCCCTTGTTGTACATATAACATAACTTCAAACATATAAATCAACAAACAATCGCGAAATATTTTATAAAACTCGGCCGGAATTTGGTCAGGCCCTGATGCCTTTCCTGATGGTAAACTACTTAATGCCTCAATAAATTCCTCCAAGCCTAGGTTAGATTCTAACATTTCTCCTTCCTCCCTTGAGATAGATGCTGGGACTATATCCTTAAGATAGTTGCTAATCTCCACTATTCCCCCTGTGTCTTCCCGTGCATACAATTTTTCATAGAATATTCTAAAAACATCTCTTATCTTATCCGGGTCTGTAACCGTGACACCCAGTGGATCCAGTATCTCTTTTATTTCTGCAGCTGCCCTCTGCTGTCTAACTTTGACCGCAAGGATATGTCCCACTTTCTCGCTACACTCATAGGCTTCTTCTTTTTTAGCTAAATATTTTTCAGCAAGCTTTCTAGAAAAGCTCTCTACAGCTTCTGCCTTCAATTCTACCAAGTTTAATAGTATATGTTCCAAACTGGATTTGGATTCTACTGCAGCAGCTAATTTTCCTTCCTCTATATTCAACTTTTGCCGGATGGTTTTAGTCTTTACCCTTTCCTTCTTGCGTCTTGTCAATACATAGCACAATGTTTCCCCTCTAAACCCAGCTTTAAAACAATCCCAAGTTTGCCCAATAGAGGCCGTACCATGGTTAATCTCCCAAAACAACCTAATCCATCCTTCCATGTGTTTGCTATATTCGACATCTTGGAGAAGACTCCTCTCGAAGGTCCATATTGACCTCTTATTCTGTGGCTGCGGAACCTTCACTGTCAGTACTAATGGACTATGATCGGAGATAATCCTTGGTAGTTTTTCAATTTGTGTCTCCGAAACCAAAGACCTTGAAACTAGAAAGTAATCTAATCTTACCAACACATGATGTGGTGCAGAAAAAAAGTACTACTATCTAACAGTGGATGTTGCGTTGCCCAGGGATCTACCAGAAGATTATTGTTGACCATGTTAGCAATAGCCCTATTTACCTTTCTCTTTCTACCACTGTACACCGCTCCTGTATTCATGAAAGAGCTTGTGGGGTCATTTAAATTAAAGTCGCCACAGCATATCACTGGTTCAGGCCACTGTGCTAATTCTGTATCTATAAATTGCCAAATCTCCGGATCATCCTCAGTAGATCCATATACTGTTACTAATGTTAACCTGAATCCTTTAAAACATAACTCCGCAATGGCCCATCTCCCCCATTGATCTTCTTTTTTTCTTTTAATTACCACATCTCTTCTTCTCCCCAGGATTGCAACCCCTCTTGTCCTAGTTCCTTGCCTACTAGCTGCCAATACATCAAAGCCCAGTTGGTTCATTAAAAATATATGCTTTTCCTCTATATGCGTTTCCTGTAAGCATACTAAGTCTACTTGTAGAGTTCTGATGTAAGCTGCTACATTCGCCCTTTTCCTTGGATCGTTTAACCCACATACATTTATAGAAACTAGCTTACATGACATTGTATATTAAAGCAAAAAAAAAACAATTCTTCGTTCCCTTCTCTACTCAACAAAATAAACACCAAAGTATATATGCAATCAATGTGTGCTACAAAGCCTAACCAAACTATACCCTTCCACTGATTTTTTCCCTCCCTTCCCCCTCCCCACCCCTTCCCTCCCCATCCCCCTCCCTACAGGCAAATAGGTCAGCAATGACCTATGTGTGGACGCTTCCTGGTTGTGTTAGTCGCACCCCTCTCCCACCATCTCCAGTGCCCCCCCCCATTCTACCAGATACATTTCTCCTCAGGGGACCATAGATTTACTTTGAAAAGCCTTCAGCCCGTTTAGCAGAGATCAATCGCTTATTTCTTATTTCTTCTCCCTTCCCAGTTCTTGTATAAACTCCTGTGCTTTCACTTCCGACATCAGCATCCTGACTCTACCTTTGGTAATCACTTTCAGCCTAGCTGGGAATAACAAGTACGCCTCTGAACCTAGAGCCTGAAACTGCGGGATCATACTTCTAAGCCGCCATCTCCTTTCAACTGTCACATGACAAAAGTCTGGTCTCGAAAAGAAGGTAACCCCCTCCACAGTTCTTTTGCTGTCAGGTCTGATTTTCTGAATGATTTCTTCTCGGAGCAGAAAATTGCCAACGTACACTAATATTGCTCTAGGGAGTGGCGCTTTAGAGCCTCCTTCGGCTCCGTATGTCTTACGCTGGACAAAGGGGAATCTATGCGCCCTCTGGATCTCTGCCTCCCACTGCCACTGGGACTCAGGAAAAGCACCCTTCAGTAATTTGACAATGAACCCCCGAGGGTCCTGCCCTTCGAGCCCTTCTTCGACCCCCAAAATGCGAACATTATTACGTCTCTGACGATTTTCAAAATCTTCCATCTTCCAAAGAAAATCGTCTGCCCTCCTTTCCTGTTGTGTTTTAAATTCACTAAAGCTCCGAAAATCATCCTCTATCTTGCCTGTTCTTTCCTCCACCTCAGCAACTCTCCCCGAGAGGCCTTCGTATAGCTTGTTTGTTTTCCGGAGCGTTGTTTGAATCTTCTTAAAGTCTTGTCTTGTTTTGCGACTTGTAGATCTCGCTTCAGATTGTATTTGTTTCAACATGTTGAATACCATTCCTCGTGCATCATCTTGTCTTGCACCGGTTTCATACTCTTCCTGATAAGTCTGTGATGTTGCCGAATAGTCCCAAACCAATTTCCTCTCAGCACCTTTTGTGGGTGATTTTTCATACCTGCAGCGCCTTGTCTGTTTCCTTCTTTGTGTAGTGTCTTTGCCTCTGTCAGTTCCTGAGGAGGTAGATGCTGACAATGAACCTTCTTCGTCTTCATCCTCCTCCTTCTCTGCCTCTTCTTCCACCTCTTCATCTGTTGTCTCCCCCTCTTGTTGTATCCCATCGGAATCCTCATTTACTGAGTAGAAATGCTCCCCCTCCAGTGAGCCTACATCTTCTTTCTCCCTGGGGTGTCCAGCTTCTACATTTCCCGATACTAGGCTTACCGAGCTTCCCCATGTAGGATTAGGGGAATTAGTCAAAAGTTCTGCTTCCACCTGCATGATTGCCTGCAGCATATCTGCATTTGCTTGCCCCCTTGGCTCCCCCTTACCGCTTTCCTTATCCAGAGTAATCGTCCTATGCAGAGTTTCCTCCACCCCTCTCTGCTCGGCAGCACTCACAACCCTCTGTCCCGCATTCTCATGAGCCTTCTCCTCTGAGTTCCTGACAGCGACCTGCTCGAGGCTCACAGAAAGCGGTTGCTTAGCAACAACCGGCTCGGCGTCTGACACAGCGTCTGCCACGTCTCCAGCTCCCGTCGCTGCTACTGCCGCTGCGTCCTCGAGGACGCACCTCTGACTAGCTCCAGGGCCCGGTTCTGCCACACCAGGGGCCCCTGCTGCCAAGGCCGCCGTCTCCGCGCTGACCGGGCGGGTAAATGATTCCGGTAAGGTGGGCTGCCTAAGGGGGGTTCCTTTGTCTTTCCTAAGGATCGCAGGCTTTTCCACAACTTTGGTGCGCCCTTTCACTGTAGCGCACTCCTCTCCGCCCAGTGGTTTTCCCTTTGGGTCCAGTTTCTTTCTTATAGGAGGCGCTGTCGTTTTCTTGATAGCACCCGGGTTCTTCGCCGGCATTTGTACCTTCGGTGCAATGGGTGTCACCGGTTCAGCAAGGGTTGGTTTACCGGTCTCCACACCTTCTTTAGGCTTCATTTTCACGGATCTTAGTGACATTTTTGCGCGCCACGAGTCGCTGAGATCCTTAAGATCAAATACTGAAATGTACTTGATTTGCCGCAGCAGGCTACCTGCGAGAGCTCTCAGATTCCGTGTAAGCCTGCCAAATTCAGTCAGCACATCACTTCTGAGCTGGCTAGTAGTCGGCTGGCCAGGAACCAAACCATAGTCAGGATTGAGTACCATGCACTTCTGAGTACTGAATCCGCCTCTCATATGGACAAGGTCAGCGGCTATCCGGAGGGTCTGGCACTATCCTCGTAGTGCCCAGCTATTCCATGTAGTAGCGTCCAGGTGGGAGAGAGGTTTTGGTGCGACTGCTCACCACAACCCACCCGCGGCCATCTTGCCTTCTCAATCAGGCTTTGCAAGTGATGCTATTTCATGCTTAAATGTTAAAAGTGTGCAAAGGATCTGTTTTTGTAGCCTAAGTGGTCGGTTGACCATGCATTTGGGGATGTGGTGGTTTTCCCTACCTGATGCACCGTGCCGCTTTTTACCATATAGACACTGGCACTTTATTTTAATCTATATAAATGAAACAAAAAGTCACAACCTTCCCATAATATTCTATCCTTCGGTGCTACAACAAATGTTTTCATGTATGAGGGACTGGCTGGGTTCCATGTACAGTTGTACAACAGTCTTCATTTCACAGCATAGCCCAGATGAAGACTTTGTTGCACTGCACAGAATCCAGTGGCCCAGTAATCTGTGGAAATGGTGGGGTCCCATATTCCAAGGATTATTCTCTCATTCTGTGGTGAAGCACTAGTTTGGTTCATTGCGTGCACTGGATGCACAATATGTCACAGGGCAATATTTATACTGATGGATTTCCTCTGTGTTTTTTTTAACCATATAAAGTTTTTTTCTGTTCTTATTTTCTATCTAACATTCTCTTTGTGTTGGCCATTGCTTCGGCTGTTTCAAGTGGACCGCCTGGTGGTGAAACACATTCTGAAGCGAATCCAGGATTTCAACTGATCACGCCATATATCTGAAGGGAATAACCTTTAGCGTATACAGGGGCATATTATCAAGGGCTGGCGATAAACTTATCGCTGCTTTAGCGTCCGTTTTCAGGTGAAATGCGGCTATAACTTTATCACTTTATCAACAGGGACACGCTAGCGCGTGTTCTGCTGACTTAGGGCCCGTTTCCAGCACACCTAAATTTGCATCGCTAATGAGATGCAAATTAGGCGTGGCTGTGAAAACAACCAGGGAAAATATTGCGAAGGCAGCTTCGCGATATGATCAACCAGGGGTAGCGATATTTGAAATCGCATAAGCTATGCATTAATGCAGGAATTTAAAGTCTGCTAAATTCCTGACTAAGTCATACCTAACGTGGGAGGTGGATTGTGTGGCTAAGGCCACAGGGCCTTACCATCAAGTAATCGCCGTTTTCCATCGAACATCGCTGGAAAACCAGCGATGTTCCATGGAAAACTCCGCTATCGCTGGAATATTTATCGCCATAGCGCTAAGCATTGATAATACAGTGCTAGCTTGGCGATATATTCCAGTGATAGCCAGCGATAATTAAAAGCGCGCTAAGCGTGCTCAGTGATAATTATCGCTGAGGCTTGATAATATGCCCCACAGTGCATTATCGGTGAACTTTTGAAAAATCCTAATTTTCTATAAAATTTCCAAAGTTCCTATCAGATCGAATTTAAAAAAAAGATAATCATGACGTGAGGAGAGCAGTTAAGACCTGACTGTCCATTGGTCGTCTTTGGCATGCGCCATTTAGTGGAGAATGTGTCCACCATTAAAGGCCCAGGCACACTTTACTTATATATGCTTTTGAATGCACCATCGGATCTCCTGGTTCAAGAATGTCTTGGGGAGCCGCCCTCAACTCTCGAGGGCAGGAGTTTGCCTCATTTGCTTCATTCACACAGGTGCCCATGAACAAAGGTAATTTACAAAAGCCCTATGATTTTAGTGAACTGATGCCAGAGGGTAGCACCACAACTCTGAAATGTGTTCCAGCTCCACTGCCCTGGTTACTGGGGGGGCAGCATTGTTAACGTCGACCAAGGTATCTTTCCCTCTAATTACTAGGGATCTCATAATGAAAGCCCTAAAGTTTTTAATCCTTAAAGTTAAAATATATGGAATACATTTAAAAAAACGTAAAATGTAATTGTGTAATTCAAAAAATAACTTATAACCCGTTGCTGCTCTCCATCTAGGGTTGCGTCATGTAAGAATCAATACTGGAGGTTTAGCATTTGTGTTGTATGATGGGAGACAGAAATAGACATTGAGATAGTGGGGGCTTACATATAAAGGAGTTATATACAGAGAGAGGAGCAGTAGAGGGTGTGATACATTATTTTAAATTGGAATTTAAAGTCAAACACATTTTACCTTTTAAGCAAAAATAATGGCCAGCTTGTCACAGCTCAGAATTTTTCACTGGGTAGGAAATAACTACTAACACTAAATTCTGGAGGAAAAAAAATCTGACCATTTACCAGGAATTTTTGGAGCAAGCAAAAGCTGATTGGCTTGATATAGTCATTTACTATTGTGACTGTGGGCCATCTAATTTATCATGCCGCGAGTTACATGCTTCCTTGCTTGGTGCACTATCTGCAGGACACCAACACTAGATAAGATGATGACTCTCAGGCACCTATTACAAATTAGGTGGTTTTGGGGGTGAAGAGGCTGGCTTTTCAACACCTAAAACACCTATTACGAGTTCATCTCCACAGAATGGGAAATTCTACATGATATACCTGTTTCCCTACGTATTACGCGTATTATTAATGCACTCCATTTACTATCTTCGTTGACCAGGTGGATAAACCGGAGGGCAGAGAGGGGGCGGGTGGTGCTTGGGATAGGAGAGTTTGGAAGTTTGTGGCCTGCCAAGGGGAGCATTACCTGCTTCCCTCTTGCTGTAGGAAGAGATTGGACAGGTCCCTCGGATCAAGCCGGGCTGCACTTGCATCAAAAACCAATAGGGATTTTAAAGACTTAAAGAGAACTTAGACACTTTACAGGATGAAAGCAATGAGCCTGGTGGATGGTCTCAGATACCGAAAGCGCGACCATCGTCCGTCCCTCTAGTTTCACCAAGTCACAACCGTAAGGAAACTACAATAGCATTAAAGAAAGAAATACACTTATTTCAGAGTAAAAATCTTAATATTTTGATAGAAATTATGTAATCTAAAATCTGCACTAATTAAAACTTTGCAGAATTTAAAGCCACAATATGTAGGATTCTGGCAGGTGCAGAACACATACATCTAGAAAGTCCTGCAATAAAGAGTGTTCAACAAACAGGGTACACGAAGAACTCCCCTTCCACTGGTTGGAAGCTAGTCATCACCCTTAATTGAACTCTTGAGTATAAAAGACATCTCATTAGTAGGTCCTGGCCAGGCTCAGTGCCTTGTTTTTGCAAGCTATGCACTGTCGTTTTCATGGTAACTCACCACTGCAAGCGGTATCTTGGAAGCACTGATGACTTTCAAGAGGCTCGCGATGGCGAGACAGGCCTTTTGCATCACAAAGTGAAGTGTCTGGTGTCCTCAGCTGAACCTCGCCTGTCACTAATGGACGGAGACCTGTCTGGAGCAACATTCAACAATAGGGCTCGAATATGGCTATTTCAGAAGTTTTTTTACTCTTACGAATATGAATGGCGATGTCACGACAACAGCTACAAACGTGGCTGATCTCAGGGTTATTTAGCTTAGTAGGTTAGTAGCTGGGTCTGAGATTTCTCAGACATGACTATGGTGTACACGACTAAAAAAAAGATTTAGTGTTGAGCATTGTTGGGCATGGGCTGGATTCAGAGGAGCAGGGGCAACTGATATTGTGAAAAGTAAACAACATTATTGAAGCACTTCAAAACTAGCAAAGCACGGAGGACTCTGTGTGTTGTAAAAAATAAACTTAGGAAAAGCGGGCAATGGACTGGCAATTTGAGCATGAGGTCCAGAAACTTAATCACATGCTGTTTACAAGCTCCAATCCTGGTGAGATAACTCAAGAGGTTGAGTTTCTGTTGTAGTGGTCTGTGCGTAACCAGTAAGACATATATTGTAATGCACTTGCTGGGTGTGTGCCTTCATAGGTATTTGTATTTTATATTAGTTATTTGCAATAGAGCTGCTGGTCACTGTACAAAGAACATTTTAATGCCACTGGGAGCATATGTGCAGTAAAAAGGCTATCCGTTGCCCCACTTTGCTCGTCAACATTACTAAGATTTACCTTCCAACATTTGGCTCAATGAGCTTTTATGAACAAAAAAGGAAGTGAGGTCTGTACTCCCACCATTCCACACACACACTCCAGATATAGGCCAGAAAGTAAAGGATAGTTTACTAAAAAGGGAGCGCTGTGGAACATGAACATACATACACGGAGGTCTCCGAGTCTAAATACATGCCCTCTTTCATCTTACAAAGCAGCAATATACAGGGGGGTGTTGTCTGCTTTTGACCTACTCTTTCACTCCACTTCTTTCCGAAAGCCAGATCATCTGCCGAATGGTGATACCACGCTGTCCCGCCACCATCTCACGAAAGGTATGTTAATATTGTCTATCGGCCCCCAAGCACCTGGTCAAAAAAGAATTGAGTGAAGGTCATTGCCTTGAGGGCAGAAATGGTGAGGAAAATATGTTTACGTGTGAAAATCCCTTCGAAATTGGATCATTTAAGAGCTTCCTAGTCTCACTGCCCTCTGTTTACTCCTCCCCGCGACAAGTGGCAGGAAGAAGGAGGGTTGGTTGAAACAAGTTAGTGACAGGTTTGGCGGAACATCTATTTTGTGCCACAAGGACAGCTGTTGCCAATGCAAACATAACACTAGACCGGGAGTCCTTGAACCTGACTACCAATACCAGAAATAAATTGATGAGAGTGTCACACCACAACCTGTGGAAAATTAGTGCGTTTTGGTGAACATTATCTGCGCCATCTTGCCTCTTCCCCTGATGCCACACTTTTGTCGTGCGCGCCCGCCATTTTAAGATGCCCCGATCAGAACAAACCCTTTTGCATGCCGCTGGCCCCTGACATAGCCCTTTGCCTTCACTAAGCCTGCACGCTGACCACCCCCTGCTTGCACCTGCCTTGAGTCATAAACCCCTCTTCGGCGCTGCTCTGCCCCAGGCCCTCATCCTGTTCCCAGCGCGACACCTCCCTGCTTTCCTTTCATGATCTCCGGCCCTTAGATGCAAACCCCCTTTTCCCCGTGTGCCCGTTTTGTCCTCCCCGTTCCCAAGCCGACACCCAGCTCTGCCGATACCATCCTTGCCCCTCCCCGTACAATAGAAAGCTTCCCCCATCAAAGAATCCCCGGGTTGATCAAAGCCCCCACCCCATGAGATCCGATCAACCTCCCCACATTCCGTGAATCGGCGGATTATCCAGCTGCGCGATGCTCATCACCCGTTGTGACTAGGGTGGGGACTTCAACTGTAAATGTGTGTGGGAACGGGCCCAAAGGGGAGTTCCGAGAATGTCTTTTCCGTACATCAAAGCTTTAAACATGTATGTGTAATCTACAATAAAGTCATAAATGTGGGTATAAGAGGCCAGGCCTCAGAAATACAGTTAGAGCACCTCAGAACGATACCTTCTGTCCGTTTCGTTGTGTTCTCCTCCGGAGAGAATAAAAAAACCTTGTTTCCTGCTTTCCAGTCTCCAGCGCCTGCCTCTTCATTGATTTAAATAACTAGGGGGTCACAGAGGCAATACCGCCGGGCAAATATCGATTGTCCCCGACCCGATTGAACTTTTTACAATTGGCGTCCCAAGCGTGGGGCCCATCAGCGACTCGTGGATCCAGTGGGAGAGGTCCCGACGACAGAGTGAACGACTGCAACGATCGGGAGAGCTCTTGCCCAATAGACCCTCGTCTGGCAGCCGATCATCCGAACTTCACTAGTTCCGAACAGACCTCTCTCGAGTGATCTACGGTCCTGACTGGGAACCATCAGGAGTGCCGTGAGAAATACGAGAAAAAGAGGACGATCGGGCGCTGGATTCGGAAGACAAGAAACTGTCCACATGGTCCGGGTAAGGTCGTGTTGCCACGACAAGTTGAAAAAAAAATTTGTTTTGATTGCTTGATTGTTCAAAATACTAGTATTGCTCTGTTTATTTTTATTTGGAGATTCACTGTCTGCAAACGGAGAAACAACAGGCTCTCTCTCCCTTTGCAAGCAGTGGAGGATAGGTAGGGTAGCAGCCGTGCTTGTTCTTTTTCTCCCCCACTCAATAATTGCTTGAAACTGAACTGTTGTTCACAAAACTATTGTTTCCTGGAGATTCCCTGTCTGCAAGCAGGGAAGAGACCACCCTTTTTGCAGATAGTGAAAAGGGTAGGTAACGCAGATCTTTGCGGACCTACTCATTCTCCCCATTGTTATTTATTGGTCGTTTGGTTTTATATTTTTTTTTGATCCATGAGGTATTCACTACCTGCAAACAACGTAGAATAGAAATATTCTGTCTAGTCTTTGCACCTAGTGATAAGATAGGCAGTGCTGACTTTTTAGTCCCTCGTTACGAGCCGTCATGTCTGTCTTCTCCCCACTGATAAATAGCCTGTTTAGCCCGGACCGGGTGTTAGAGGTGGACCATATAGCTCCACTAGAAGGCACCCCTAATAAGGACATGTTCATAAACTATGGGTTAGTCACCATAGCTTATAATAAATTATGGCACAGGTATACCGAAGATAGCCAAGACAAACAGTGGCCACTGGCAGGATCCTTTGACCTTGATAAAATAGAAACATTAGAAATAGCCCTTCGAAATAATAAGACGACGCCAATTATGCTCGACAGTCTCGGTATGTGGCGCAGAGAGGCTACGAAACGACAGAGAAAAGACGAGGATAAACCAAGTAGGGAAATATACCGACAGGACAACCCCAGGACACCGCTACCCACAACTTATCCCCCGACACTATGCAAAGGACGACCAGACTTAGGGTCAGACCAATGCGCTTTTTGTAGGTATGTCGGACACTGGAAAGCCCAATGCCCGACTCTACTGAGCGTGAGTAAAGGCAAAGGGCCGACAAGAACGACAGACCGACAGTACGAGAAAAGGCGCGAGACAGAGAAGAACCCGACTTACATAGACAGACCAGACAGAACCACCACGTTTGATTATGCCCGATGGCACAGATTTCGCCAGGAAAATCTCAGCGGCATGCTCAAGTTCTCCTAGGTCGGGCAATGTCAAGACGGGAACCCAGCCTCGTTTAAAATTCACAGACGGAAAGAGATAATTATGACCAATAACTGTTTTTATATTTGTCTTGGGTCTTTGTATGTCGTACTTGTACTGTCCCCCGTCTGAGTTTGTGTGTATGTAATGTACAAATCTGCGTCATCCCTCTACACGTGTTTCCGTGTTACTCGACCTCTGTTAGCAGAAACTTAGCATAAAAGCAACCTGGAAAGAAAGAAATGGTAAAACAAAATCCGTAGACCATTAATAAACTTGAACTTTTAATTTAACACAACAAACAAGGAATAATAACGATAAACTGTAGAAAATGAAAGTCAAACAGAACATTCGCCCCCCCCCCATTCTGGAACCTTCCAAAGTAGGGCAGGGTTACGGCTACGCCCAACCAACGGCAACCCATATAAGGCGAGCCCCGCCGCCAACTCTTGGTCAGGAAATCTTAACGTATGGGGGAGCCGGAGGAGAGGCAGGAGCCCGCAGCCTGGGCATTTGCAGGTAGTCCCGCCACATGTCTCCTTGGCCGGCCGCAACGGGCCTGGAAAGACTAAGGTAGTCCCGCCACATGTCCAGAGGAGAACGAGGCACCTCTTCCTTTTCTCTTCCGTCACAGCCGCAGCAGTCCTGGACGGCGGGATGTCCTGCACGTACCTCCACAACAATTTGTCCAAGTTGGGCTGGGAGGGAGAGGCGACGCGGACGAGCCTCTCCCACCTCCACCGGTAGGAGGTTTCCCAGCCCCCAGCCCGACGCCGAACATCCCCAGTCAGGCGATGGTGCCCATACTTCCACAGCACCGAACACACCATGGTGGCACCCCAGTACTTGCGCAGCACCGAACGTACAATGGTGGCACCCCAGTATTTGCGCAGCACCGAACGTACAATGGTGGCGCTTGGGGAACACCGGATGTGGAGAGGCCTTCATGCGGGGCGATGAAAAGGAGCGGCATGGAGTGCACCGGGAGAAGGAGACGATGTGAACGAGTCTCCCTCGCCCCCCCCAGGTGGGGGCATCACAGCTGCACCCCAGCAGAACGTCCCGCTCTCACAAAACAGAGACCTCTTCCTTTCACTCCGAAGGGTCTCTTCCATTCTTGCAAACTCGACGAGAGTGACCCCTGTAGGGCCTCAAAATGGCGTCTGGATCCGCTGGAAGGCGGGCCCCGGCCACTAGAGTAACTTTGGCCAGCCGTATAACTCGAACATTTGTCCCATGGAGCACGAGCCCCCATCTCCGACAGCATCTCCGCAGCCTTGAAGATCATACAAAGGTCCCCGGCGGAACCTTCGGCCTTTGCAGGTTTCCGGTAAGGGACGGCTGCCTCGATCGCCAACGAAACAAACATGACATTGCCACACCTTCTGTTAGCGTGAATTCTAGAACTGCCGAAAAGGACTCTGGTCCAAACTGCCAGTAATGGAAACATTTTCCCCTGATGCTGCTTCCGGACTGTGCCGGCCCCGCCCAAAATGGCGCTGGTATCAATCGGAACTTACGAACACCTCGTGGTGTTCCTTCGCACTAATATAAACTTGATGTTCTGAGATTTTATATGATCCTTTGTACACTTGGCTAGAAAAGACGAAGAGAACTCACTCGACGAATAGTGTGAAAAGATCCCCGTTACAAATGTTGATTACGAATGTACAATGTATTATATTTTTATAACTGGTGTAAACCCCATTTACGACGCACACGTACGGTATGCATATAGGAAATCTGATTACAACTGTTATGATTATGCTTCTAAATTATGAAAATATATGCCCCCGAACCCCCAGCCAATTAATAGACGTTTTAGTCTCTTACAAATGAATGAGTAAAACTTTCCGATGTTTTTATTGTTGCAAACGACACCCCCCACTGTACGCACTTTAGCCATTGCCACGACCGACCAAATACGACCGCACCCTCATAATCCATATGCTGAAATGATTTTGCAAAATAAAGTCTTTGAAACTATGGACGGGTATTGCATGCTTTATTTTAAAACAATATGGGATGGGTGGGAAAGTTCTTTTTCTGTGCACCCTACTCTGCTCTCTCTTTAAGGTTAAAAGAAGATGGTTGCCCAGCCCTGGAGGACGGATCGGATCGACAACACGACACTCCGCCTTCAAAGTACGCGACTGACTCATGAACTCTCGCGTAAAGGAAGACCTTGACTTCCAAGGATGGGTAAAACGAATGGTGTAAATGAGGGAATGTAAAAGGAGGGTGAAATGAAATAATGTAAATATTATAAAGTACAACGTTCCAAAGTAGCAGGGACCCAAGAACCGAAGAACTTTAGAACGCCACGGCGTTGAAAGAGGTTTAAGGATCCCGATAGTGAGATATATCCTTTGACTAGATACCTCGCACTAGGCACCTCTGGTTTCCTTTTTATGTTTCCCCGCACACGCCCTACATGAACACACTACCCCCCCCTCGACTCCGGAAACCATATCCCCGGGGACCCTGCCCCAAGGAGGAAAGACGAGTAAGAGGTAAGTAAAGGACTTATGAATCCATGTATTTGAATGCGCGCGAATGCTGTCTCCCCCACCCCCCCCCCCTTTTTTCCTCCTTCTGCAGGTTACATCAGAGATTACAGCTGAGGTGTGGCGAAGATCTGAGACCTTGCCATGTCTAAATACACGAAACGGACTAGCGCCGCAGGGTGGTGTCTAAGCACGCCGGCAAACTACTCACGTATCGAACAAACCCGAAAAATTAGCACAACCTGATAAAAAGTGATCACCCTTAAACCAGACCGGACGAATGAACCCATGTCACGTATGATGTGAAACTATGAGGGAATGTGTGTGTGTGTGACTGAGGCGTTGGCCCAACTGGTCGAAGGACCGAGAATGCGAGAAAGTGCGACAACATGGTACCTCCTTTTCCTTTCCTTTTTCTCGAGGCACGTCCCCTCTACCCTGTCTAATGCTCAAACTGCATGATTACAAGATTCTAACGCAGACTCGTGAATGCCCTTTACTGTGTAATGCACTAAATAGCCTTTCTTGAATACACTGCCACCCTCTCTGTTGCACGTGTACTATTTAGCCTGCCGTTGCACTCTCTCTCTCTCTCTCTCTCTCTCTCTCTCTCTCTCTCTCTCACACTCTCTCTCTCTCTCTCTCTCTCTCTCTCTCTCTATTTTTTTCACTACCACTCTTCCGAGTGGTTAGCCCCGAAATTGGCAGATTGCCACCCCTAGCACACCACCTAATTGGCTTCAAATACCGTCAGTATTTGCACAAAAACTTGTCTCTAATACAATCACCCTGAAGCCGCGTCATTACCTCTCCTTTTCCGCTAGAAGTCAATGAACCCAGGTTGGGCCGTAAGGGAAAGGACAGGTAAGACGACAGAGGTTCCCTAATCTGACCCGAAATAAGGGAACTACATGTCAAACGGCTCCTATAGTATAAAGCAAGGACCTCCGAATACGCGACCCTCCCCTCCCCGAATTGTCGCAATACCCAAACCGGAAAAGTGACCACCCCCGTTACCTCCCCTGTCTATGTCCCTGGTTGTTTCCCATAAAACCCCTGTCCTTCCTAGTTAAGTAACCGGGCTGTAAAAGGTTACGTAGGACCCAGAATGATGTTTTACAAGGTTAACAGACTAGACCAAGGTAAAGAAATCATCAAAATGAACCCCGCAGTAGTTGAAAAGCAGGATGCACCGATAGAAAGGAAATGTTTAGCCATGTTCTTCTCTCAGCAAAATACCTGTGTAGTACCATGTTGACGACTCACTGTACCCTTTTGTAAATGTGAAACTCTAGAGAACGGCATATCTTTGCCAGATTTGTCTCCCGAAGGTGGGTTACCATCAGATGGACTGTCATGCCTGTAATAAATAATTATGAAGGAAAGTCATAATAAATCCAACAGGTCCGTCACCGGTCATTCATATGCCAGTTGTGAACATTAAATATAACGGACATTTTCATTCTTTGCCTGGAGCTGGGAGAGAAATAGACTTTTGATTATCTTCATCTGCAAATTTTCTAAAGACTGCCTTTTCAAACTTGTTTAAGGGTACTGCTGTTGGAGGAGAGAAGGACCGGATGTGGGAGCACGAGGCCCGACTGCAGACTAAGGAACACCTGCGACATTAGCCAAGGCGAGACCACGACTGAAAAGAGCTGCAGGACGAGGCACTGTTTTCGACAGCATGAAAAGAAAGGGTCGACCTGATGCCCCTGCTCGACGTCCAGTGCCTGTCGACAAGTCCCCGCTCTCTGAATTCCGTCACACGCCCGCCTATTTGAAGTCACTCGTTCCCCTAGTTTGTTCCCAATTTGGCCTTGCTCCATCCCCCTTTTTCCTCTGACCTACCCTATGGACTGTTTTGAACGCTCTTCTTCCATCGGAACTTTCTGACAATCACCTCAAAGGACACAGGGCGAAAAGGACCTTTCCGACCAGAAACGCGAGGAAAGGGTCGTGCCCTGCAACGCAGAACTTAGAACAGAGCTGGACTTGTAGCTCCACCGCCGGTGCTCAACAGCGCCAACGAAAGACCACAAAGAACAATGAGAACTCATAAAACTTCGAACATTTGACATCCTCAACCACCGTTTTGCTACGCCTCATTTCTCTCCCAGCCGCCATTGTATTGATCCTGCTCCAATCCGAATCTGAAATATGTATTAACCTGCCAGTTCACGTTATGATATGTACTTGCTGCTCGCCGTTTTTGTATTTCATTCCTATGACTTTCCTGCTGAACAAATTTATCAAAGTTTATCAAATAGGTGCACCTCCTAAAAACTAGAAACCTCAAAATGTATTGTTTACAACTCTTTTTCATCTAGGGTTCCTACCGTTTTCTTTCTCATGCTCACCACAGTAGAACTGAATAGAAAATGAACCAGCAAGATGTCTTGAATATGTTAAAGGGAGGACTGTGGAAAATTAGTGCGTTTTGGTGAACATTATCTGCGCCATCTTGCCTCTTCCCCTGATGCCACACTTTTGTCGTGCGCGCCCGCCATTTTAAGATGCCCCGATCAGAACAAACCCTTTTGCATGCCGCTGGCCCCTGACATAGCCCTTTGCCTTCACTAAGCCTGCACGCTGACCACCCCCTGCTTGCACCTGCCTTGAGTCATAAACCCCTCTTCGGCGCTGCTCTGCCCCAGGCCCTCATCCTGTTCCCAGCGCGACACCTCCCTGCTTTCCTTTCATGATCCTCGGCCCTTAGATGCAAACCCCCTTTTCCCCGTGTGCCCGTTTTGTCCTCCCCGTTCCCAAGCCGACACCCAGCTCTGCCGATACCATCCTTGCCCCTCCCCGTACAATAGAAAGCTTCCCCCATCAAAGAATCCCCGGGTTGATCAAAGCCCCCACCCCATGAGATCCGATCAACCTCCCCACATTCCGTGAATCGGCGGATTATCCAGCTGCGCGATGCTCATCACCCGTTGTGACTAGGGTGGGGACTTCAACTGTAAATGTGTGTGGGAACGGGCCCAAAGGGGAGTTCCGAGAATGTCTTTTCCGTACATCAAAGCTTTAAACATGTATGTGTAATCTACAATAAAGTCATAAATGTGGGTATAAGAGGCCAGGCCTCAGAAATACAGTTAGAGCACCTCAGAACGATACCTTCTGTCCGTTTCGTTGTGTTCTCCTCCGGAGAGAATAAAAAAACCTTGTTTCCTGCTTTCCAGTCTCCAGCGCCTGCCTCTTCATTGATTTAAATAACTAGGGGGTCACAGAGGCAATACCGCCGGGCAAATATCGATTGTCCCCGACCCGATTGAACTTTTTACAAACCCACTCCCTCCCAACGCCCCCATGAAGAAATTCCCCTGGAACATTTCAAAGAAATCAGAGCTCCTGAGACCTGTGCAGCAAAGACAAAAAACAGAGTTAACATGTGAACTTTGTCTTACAAAAGAGTTTGTCCATTACCCTCAACAGCTAAAACACACAGAACATCAGCAAATATTTTTTTTAATGTGAACAGTGAAGAATGCAATCTGATTGATTGGAGGGTGCTGCTGCTTTGGCCCATACCTCAGTTGAAGATGGCATTGGGTGGACAATAGCTACTGACCTACTGGTTTCTTAAAACACTCAATAATTCCCCAGAGGTGTAAAGAGTCAGGGGAATGTGGTTGGCTTAATATTGAGATGTCCTAGTGGTATTTAATAAGTTTCAGTTTATAAGCCGCCTCATTTCAGAGCAGTTGTTACAACACCATTAGCACCTGCCTGATGAGTTATTTGTTTTGGAATGGTGAACTGTGTCATTACCCACATATTAGCTTCTAAAATGGAGGCCTCAAAAGTAAAATTGACAATCCACAATCTAAAATCTCTGTAATAGAGGTATAAGATTCTTGAAGGATCGCATATGAGTTCAGGTTTGCCAAAGAGGTTCCTACTAGACTCGGACATCAATAGCATAGACCGGCCAGACAAATCTGATTAGGAATGGATATGAAATATGAAGATATATGGTCTGTGGTCAGATCAGATTAATGGGGAATATGTGGTTGACGTCTCAATGTGCACATCAATTCAAGTGGATATTCAAGATACCAGCTAATTTGATCACGTCTGAAGAATGATCTTAGGTAATTGTTACTTTGTTAAAACTTACTTTATACAGTTTGGCATCTGTGAATTTATGTTTTGTGTATTTGTAAAGTGCATCAACACCTGTAAGGGTATTGTTGCGCTCAGCAGGTGTGCATGCCTAGTTCTGCCTATGGTAGGTTGGTTCATTGAAAAACCAGGTGTCCAGCTTCTTGAGGTATTTAAGAGGAGCGGAGGAGGCTCTGATGTGGAGCGGGAGGCTGTTCAATGCTTTAGGATCAATGTAATTGATCCTTGGTAACAGGGCTTGTTCCTTCTGATTTTAAGGAAGCACGGGTGATTCCACTCTTAACGAAACCAGGTGCCGATCCTAAAACTTTTAAGAATTTCAGGCCAATCTCCCTGTTGCCTTTTTTGGCTAAAATCCTTGAACAACATGTACTACACTCTCTCACTCGTCACCTGGAATCTAACCTGCTTCTTGAGTCTAATCCGGCTGGGTTCAGAGCCCATCACAGTACGGAATTGGTCATGCTCTCCGTACTGGACGATTTGAGACTTAAGGCTGACAAAAAAAGTGCTGTGTGCTCTGGTACTACTGGACCTATCCGCGGCGTTTGATACTGTTGATCATTGGCAATTACTATCGCGGATCAGGGATCTAGGGATCCAGGGCACGGCTCTGGCCTGGCTTACCTCATTCCTTGGGGACCGCTCCCAGCGAGTCCAACTAGCAGATTTGGTGTCCCATCCAGCCATTCTGGTATGCGGAGTGCCTCAGGGTTCAGCTTTATCTCTTCTGCTTTTCAATGCCTATCTACAGCCATTGATTGCAGCACTGAACCAGTTGGATTGCAGGGTTTATAACTATGCCGACGACACTCAAATTTGAATCCAGATTGACCATACACCTAGGGCTCACCTGAGAATGCAAGATATTCTCAAGTTCACCATCAACTGGATGTCGGCCAATTCGCTAAAAATAAACCCTGATAAAATGGAAGTTTTAGCGGTCACCACAGTCTCAAACCCCTGGAATGATCTGTTCTTGTAGTGTAGTTCCTATTATCCCAATAGGCTCTGCGCATTGGAATAATATCTTCAATAGTATAGACGTAGGACAGAGGTTAACTAGGTCTTCTACTGACGATATTAGACTTAAGTTTTGTGTGCCAGCTAGCTCAGAGTTCGCTAGAAACTTTTTCGAATAGCCGAGGAGGAGTTTAACCTCCCTGGATAGACAAGAAGGGATTTAGTTTCTGACAACCATAGAACATGACAACTTTGCTCTCCCTGATCAAGAGTATATCTCTAGAGTCGTGTGAAAACAAAAGACAGCTATTTTACTCAGTCAATACGTGCATACTTATTTTCAGGAGATTGTAGAGAAAAGAAGAGACGGGCGTGTTCAATAAAAGGTGTTATTTATTGATCAGTCTCTTTTCTCATACAAGAGAAATGAATCGCTACAATTGCAATACTTAAGGTTAAGTAGAATGCATATAATAAAAGCAGGATTATAAAATAATACTGTAAAATCATTGATATGGTTTCTTAGCCATATGATACTTTAAAATGAATAAAAGATATACATACATATATACATTGACTAATCGTACTCAACTGGTGCTTCTAACTATGCCTACCCCGGTGTACCTGACCTAAGCCTAATACGTGGGAAGGAGTAAGTAAGTAGCAGTTTAAGTTAAGTTTGTTTTGCCAAGAATCTGACTCAAGAATTCTCTGTAAGGGGTTAGTCAGTTCAGTACCTGGGATTTAGAAGGCAGGAGGGCTGGTATCTCTGTCTCAGGACTCGGTATCCCAGTTACCCGCGAGGGCAAGCTGGAAACGCTGGAGGCTGGATTTCTCGGCAGGAGAAAAGACAGCGTCTTCCTCAGCGCGTCAAAAGGGAGGGGCAGCGTCCGTGGGCTCTCGCATCAGCTGGGCTCTCCGGCAAGTAGCGCTGCTCCAAGCTCATCACCACCGTGTCTTTGCTTAGGGCAGCGTCGGTATATTTATACCTGAAAGGTGCCGAGTTTGACGTAAGGATGGACATAAAACGTCAGTAAGGATGTCATAAGTACTGGTCGTTCTTACATTCTTTACAGGAGTTCTCGAACGAAATCAAAACAATAGCTGCGGGGGATTTCCCAGGTCTGCTGGTGGTTTGGTTTGTTTTGAGAACTCGGTGTGCTTTCTAGGGGGCTGGAGGAATAGTGCTTGCTTAATGTGATAGCATGCGCTATGACTTAATCTGAAAACGGGTTTCTGTGCCGTTGTATGGATATTAGTGAATTATAACCGGACAAGGGTCAGAAATAGGAGTATCGATACAGGTCCCTATATAAACACACTACACCCACTCCACGCATTTATGTACATATTTACTAACCTAAGCAATAGTAAACATAACTAATAGTGCATGTGTATACCGAACCACCCCAAAATACATTTTTTTGCATTTAAAAATGGCATATGCGAAATACACGAAAATGAGTATAGGTACTGTATGCATTCAAGCAGTGTAATCATTCAAGAAAGGATGCATATTTTAAATCAGCATGAATCATTCACGAAAATTACACATGAAATGGCTCTTAATACAGAAAAAAAAGTGCGAGGCCACTTCATCACATATAAATACAATCATTTGTAAAGAAGCTAGAGGTTGAGGTAATTTCTCTAGAGGTCCTAAAAATAGAAGCTCTGTTCTCTAAGAATAGTTTTACTTTAAGCAGAAGATAAGTGCAAAAAGGTAAATATTTTGGATTTGGTAAAAAAGTTTTCGTTATCAGAGGAAGAAGGGAAAAAGTTCTCAGTAGCTTTGTTTTATAAAACTGAAGGCCAAATTCAGAGTTCAGGGAACACTGTGTGCACGTTTGCTTAAAGTCACTCTCTCTGTTCTGGTGAAAACATCATTTCAGACAGACTCTCGAAAAAACAGTCTACCGCTTCTGGTGAAAGTTCGACTAGGTTGGAAAATGTCGCTACCATGCAGTCATGCGCATGTTCGCTTTCAGTGATGTTTCGATCAGCATTGCGCACAGAAGGTCGTACCTGGTTGATGCTGCTCTCATCTTGTACTTCACTACCCTTCAATCGTAGTGGTGAAGTCTCCACGAATGCCGTCATCAGGATGGGTAGCCGCTGGGGACAGCACAATGCATGAGCCTTTACTGGACCCAACAAAGTATCTGCATCCAATGGTACTTCTGATTGTAGTGTAAGACAGGTGTCCAACACGCATTCTTCGCCGCATAGCATGCACCTCAATACAGGCATAACACAATTCTGCCACATGGGTCTGAACGAAAGAAACCAGGTCATATTCAGATCTCTTAGCCGGGCTAGTCCAAGGACTTTAGTTATGCGGTCCTGGTAGCGTATAGCTAGGATCGTTTCTTCCATTGTTGCTGGAGTCTTGTCTGTGACATGGCTTGCCATAACGAAGCAGGAATAGCAAAAGAAAACTGCCTGCTACGAGTCCCAACAGGAGTGGAAGTCCGCCAAAGATGGAATGGACGAAATTAGGAAAAATACCCAGGACTGCTTTGAATGGTGTTAACAGTCCCGAAAAAACTGTCTTAAATACACTTGCGATACCACTTGTATCAGAAATATTTAAGATTTCGTTTAGCATTTCTGTGAAGTGTAGGGGGCAATTTGTTGATAACAATGCATGTATCTCACCCGTTGTCCTTGCAACTTGGAGATCATACGTTTCTTTTGATGACGTCAAATGGGTTGGCGTCTGTAGGAGCACAGTCTTCATTCTGCTTAAAGTATCAATTCGAATAGAAGAGATTTTCAAACTGGGCCAAATTTTTCCCTCCCTGTCTGGAGTGTCATTCGGAAACAATACACTTTCACAGCAAGTGACCATGGAGCTCACACTTACTAGATAAGGTTTTCCTGGCAGCAAGCCACAACATCTGTGATCTACAATTAGAATGTAACTCCCGTTAGAAAGTCTTTTAAAGAATGGTTCTATTTGTGTTGCAGGTGTGCCGAGCTGGTGACATGAAAGGTTATTTGAAGTCCCTTCCCAGGCCCCATGCAAACTTATACCCTGACACAGAAGTATACCACTTAGCGATTTTTCACAATTATTACCACTAAGAAATACACTCTGTCCATTATTACTGTAACATGTGTGTGTATAAGGTAAGTTCCATGTTGACTTAATGTATCCTTTACCCAACCTTTCATACTGGCCTGCCTGTATATATTTTTGGCAGTATCGAAACCGGAAAGTTGTTATTGGAATAGTTATTATCCCATGTATTATCCATTCAATGACAGGTCGTTCTGACATTGTCAATGGCAATCTCTCAAGTTTTTCAATGCTCAGAATTGTATAATCAGCACCCTTTTGTGCCAAGCTGATTTGTGTATCAGTAAGATTAAAGATACTGAATAATGACGTTGTGTTGAATAAACGCCAAGGCACGTAGCCTGAACGCAGATTTTGTAACATCCAGCCAAGCTGTACAATAGAACTTAATTGGGACTAACCTTGTTGCAACATCAGTAAGTCTTGCTCTATTATATCGATTGCAGATGATACAATACTGTCCAGTGAATATATTATGGAAGACAGAGTCATTAACCCATTGTCTACAACAGAAAGTGATTTTTCCAAATTAACACGGTCAATTTCCCGTATTTTCTCTGCTGTCTCAATTTGAGTTTCTTTCCAAGCTTCGTTGTAAGCTGCATATATAGAGGCCGCTATGAAACGTTTTTGACGCTGTTTGCGTGGTCCCATAATGAAATCACGCAAGTCAGCACCTTCTTTAAGTAAAGTCAAGTGTTGCTTAATTTCAACCAGTGTGGATGTTTGTAGCCATTCGAGGCAGAGTTTCCCTACACTGTAAGTAGTTACTATCCCTGGATGCTGTCTCTGGGAGTATCTAGGGTCTGGCCTGGTCAATGTGAACCCCTGTGTTTTGTTCAGGAATCTATCTTGACAGTTATTTGTGTCTGTGGGCCAGATCAACCATTTTTTCCAATCAGGATGTGTTCTGTTTTGGTTTAAAATATGGGATACGTCTATTTCAACATCTGTGGTGCTATTACTGTCAGGTGTTGGTTTAGGAATAGACGGTTTGTTTAAGTCTTTAATTTTGGCTAGGCCAAGACAGGTTGTCTGTTGAATTGTATCATTCAAAAATATAATTTGTTCTGGGATCATGCAGGCTCTAAATAATGATTCTATCCCTTGCACTTGCCAATCTTTTGTGCCCCAGATTGTTTTCGTTTCAATATTATTGTTCCAGAAATCAAAACCGAATGTTTTCATTTTTTCAAAACATTTCTCAGAATAGATTCGTAAGCATGGTTTTCATTCCTTTCTTATTTGACAATTTGAAATAAAATGTTTCTGCATTACTTGTGTTAAACCCTGAGAAGTATGAGAATTTTTCATAAAATGTTTTTGAACTGCCTTTTGGTGGAGTTGCACAATGTTCCCATTGGTTATAATTAAAAACATTTCTAGGTTGAGCAGATTTATGCAGAAAATGGTTACCATAGTGGTTGTAACAATACATCTGGTCATAATTAGATGAACCTTGCAAATAATCATGTTCTGTAAATTTAGCTGACATCACTAGATCAGACATCATATCATTAATACTTTCAAAGTCCCAATCATCAGCGAATGTGCTTGGTTTTACAAAGTCACTTAATGAAATCTTGAATTGATGAGGATACTTCAGGAGCTCAACCGGGCCATAGATTTCGTAATCAGTTTTGTCCCATGCTACCCCACCGGGTATAGGATTGGCTGTGAAGTTTACTGAAGAAAGTTCTCTTTTCTCGATGTGTGAAGACTTGTGTGGTTTCAGGACCAAGGTGATTTTCTGACTTGCTGTGTCCATTGTAACATATTTTCCCTCAATGAACTGTCCCAAGCATAGTACCATGATGAGCCAAAGTATGAGGACAAATACACCTTGTGCCACCCAGAATTCAATCCATGGAGAAATCAGATAGGTTTCTTGTAGTTGATGAAATAGTTCCTGTGCTTTGTCTTTAAAAGTTTTTGTTGTTGGCTGTTCCCCAGGTTCGCTTGGATCCTCAGAAAAATCATCAAAGTTGATGAAGTAGCCAGATGCTGTTCTGTCAATTGTTTCAATTGCTTCTGGATTCCTTTTTGCTTTAGGAATTTGCTTTGTTTCATTAGCATAGTCAGTTGTTACATCATTGTAGATTGGTGTTTCTTGATGTAAAATTTTGATTTGGGTTTCAAGAGGTTTAAGTTCCATTGCTTTGTTGCATAGTCCTTGTTGATTCACTGTAGGTTTATCAAATGTGATTAGCCTCTCAGTTTGAACCTCTGTAATTGTAGCAAACTTTGGTGTTCTACTACTTCTTGGGAGTCCACTTGGCCTACTACTTGTTATCGGCCACATGATTGTGGTTTAACCAGGTCGATGGATACAACTCGGTTCTCCTTTTTACCAGCAAGGGGCGGTAATACTACTGATCTTGTCCCGTTGACAGACAAGACAGGTACTGCTTTTCTGTAAGAAGGCCCAAATTCCTTCTTTACCGCGATCTTCTCTCTGACCAGATCCCCGATTTTTGGAATCCAGACAGGCCTTGCTGGGACAGGTGGTTTCTCTTCAGTGGTTGTTGGCTGCTGTTTCAACTTTATGTTGCTCAGGTCTTTTCTCGTTTCATTTAAGTCCTGTAAAATAGCCAAACGATCTTTGATATCAAAGCATTTTTCTTTCACCACTGAAGTTTGACTATCGAGGTCCTGGATTAACATTCTAGTCCCAAACAATAGTTCGTACGGACTGAGACCTCTCAGAGAATTTCTTGGCAGATTATTAAGACTACGTTGGACACTTATTAAATGTTTGACCCACCCAGCTCCCGAACCTAATACCTTTGCTGTTATAGATTGCTCTATGCCTTGGTTTTTTCTTTACACCATCCCGTTTCCCTCAGGAAGGAAGTGAGAAGAGTCCCGCAATGTAATGCTCATGCTGGCCATGCCCCCCCTATAAGCTCGAGAGCTAAAGGCAAGACATTGGTCAGAACGTAGCATGCTCCTAGCGTATATGCCATTATAGACTCGCAAATCTTTTTATAACAGTTCAGACGTCAGCCGAGTGCTGGGGTCTACATTTATAAGTGAAAATAGTCTCTACATGTTAATTTGACGCATTATTTATACTGTTTTTTTTTATTATTGTTTAATCCAATCTGGAGCGAAACGCCATGGTAATATACCGTCTCGGTCGCCACTGCGATTTCTGTTGCAGTCTGGGCAGTTTTTTACAAATATGTGATGTTGCAGGCTCATTCCTGGCCACCAGTATACTGATTGTAATTCTTCCAGAGAATCCTTAAGCTTAAGGTGTCTAAGACCCTCACCCATATGTGCGTCTGCTATTAACAAGACTCTCCTGTTCGTGTTTGGAATTACCCTATCCCCCACTCCAGGGATTAGAGCAAAAGGAACGGAGTTTGCATCGATTATGTATGTATAATTGAGTGGATAGTTGATGGGTAATGCTGAGCAGTCGCCTTTGATGACGTTTTCACCGCCAGCATTGTTTCCCCGTCAATGTATTTTTCTGAATGCTTTTTTGTAGCTACAGAAGCCGATTTAGTTGTTTCCGCTGTGGCTGTCTCAGCCAATGAATTCCCTGCAGCGTGAACGCCATCACGCTGATGACTCAGTGAGCGTATCACATGAGTCTTTGGTAGTTCTTTCTGTAAAAGAACTACTTGTTCCCAAAGTGATTTTTTCTTTATTGTTGCACCTGTGTCATCTTTGTAACCGTTTTGAATCCATTTCTGTAAATCGTTATTGTATGATTTGACGCAGTAATACGAATCGCACACTATTAGTGTTGGGAATTCGCGATCGACATTATCTAGCGCCATTTTTAACGCTATTATTTCAGTTCGTTGTTCTGAATTATTTTCCACTGAGTGTGTTTTTGTAAACAGAGGTCTCAGTTTACCTCCGCGCCACACGTTCTTTACAATTTCGCATGTGGCGGTATATGCTTGCTTTCCCATACAGCGGGTTGAGCATGTCCGTCTGTATATATAACACAGGCGTACTGTCGTATGGACAGAATGTCGATTGGCAGAGGATATTCTCTTTCATATTCTAGATTTTTTAATTTTTTCATTTCCGGATCAAAATAGTATTTTACTTTGTCTGTAGCAAGAGAATTTTCCCATTGCATCCATTTAGGATTTAGTGCCATAGTAGGTAAATTACATGGGCTTGTTAATGCCTCAAAAGCTGATTCTGCTGTTCTGACTGTAATACGTCTGCCGTCAGCTTGGTCTTTTTCTCTTGCTACAGCTGTTTGAACCGCATGAACAATGTTTTCCTTTATACTGAGTGTTTTTTCAGCTTCTGTGTACAAATGTGATTTGTATGCTATTGGTACCGTTTCTCCCTCATTAGAGGTTAGGTATGTGAATCCGCATCTTCCTGGGATGACTCGGATCACAAGGTTGCGTGTGTTATCGCGTGTTTGTAGTTTTGTTTTAACTAACATGTCTGTTTGTAAAGATCTCAAAATTTCTGTGTGTTTTTGAGTCCAATTGATTCTTTTAAAATCTGGTTTTATTAGGTCGTAGAGAGGTTTAACCCTCTCTGCATAATTAAGAATGTAAGTTCTTCAGAAATTCAGGAAACCTAGAATTGATTGTAAGTTTTTCAGCGTTCTTGGTGCTTGGATTACAGCACATTTCTCTAGGAAATTATCAGCCAGGCTTTTGCCTTCACTTGATAGTTCATATCCTAAAAACAGGACAGTTAGATGGGCAATTCTTGACTTTTTGAAGTTGAATTTGTAACCCTCTGCTGCGAACCCAAGTATTATGGTGTTCACTCTCTTCAAGTGAGTATCCAAGTCATCATCTGTTAGATAGATGTCATCGACATAAGATAATGCCTCATCATCATATATTTGTAGTAACTCTGTTACTCTCGCTGAGAATAATCCTGGGCTGTTCTTGAACCCCTGTGGCAAACGACAGAAATTTTTCTGCGAGCCGTTTATTGAGAAAGCGGTCAAATATCTGCTTTCTGGTGCTATATTTTGACAAAAGAATCCATTAGAGATGTCTAATGTTGTTTTGTATTTTTTGCGCACTATGCTATTCATTAGTGCTGCACTGTTTGAGTTTTGTACTGCAAAAGTTTTGCAACATGAGTTTAGGTGTCTGTAGTCCAAAACTAGACGATATGAATCATCTGGTTTGGAGACAGGAAACAAAGGATTGTTCATTTGTGAGGTGCAAGTTTCAATCACCCCCTGGTATTCAAGTTGATCTAAGATCTCCCTGACCTGTTTCTTAGCTTCTTGCTTAATTGGGTACTGCCTCTGTGCAGTTGGTTGAGATTTTAACTGGATTTTGTGAGGAGGAGAGTCTTCATCCCATCCCACATGGTTTTTATACAATGCAGGAGCTTGGGCTACTGCCCATTTTCTTGCAAGTGTATGTTTTTTATGAATTGGAATATGATTTGAGAAGGCAGGCATAATCATTTCTTCGCCATGAGGGCACTCCCCGACAAACTCCGGTGGCCAGTCTTTTTCAGCTAGAAGGATGTCATAGCCTTTGGAGCGATTATCCCAAAATAGACCCCTTATTTTCCTAGTCTTATCTCCCTCTATACGTAATGTTATTTCATATATTTTATGAGGTTTGCTAACTCTGGTATCTGCAGTTTCCACTTGAATGTATTCATTCGTGTCCACTGTCTCCAGATGATTCATCAGGATCTTGCGAGCTATGCTCACTTCTGCTGCGCTGTCTAGCATTGTCTGAGCCCACTCTCTGTTTTTCAGCTGTGTCCTCAGTATCATCGGCATGTTTGATTACTTTAATACTGGCTACCTTCTTCTTTGGAAATTGTAACTTTTTACTTTGATGAGCAGGTTCCCTGTCTTTGGACTTGGCGTGCTCTTCCCTGTGTTCTGACCGTCCTCTTCTTTCCGATTTCTGCGAGGAAGTCTGAAAAGATCGAGAGGGACGTGTATCAATATCTTGATATCTATCAGGTTTCTTTAAATTATCCCTATTTCTAAGGTTGTATTTTTTCTCAGAGGGCTCCCTCTGGGGAGACTTGTGTCCTTGGTCCGGAGATATTTCTCTCCGCCGAGGAGACCTTCCTCTGGACTGGAATCTTTTTTCTTTGGGAGTGGATTGTTTATTTCCATCCCAGCTCTTTTTTGGAGTGTTTAGATTATTTTTAATAAATACCTTTTCAGGATTTTCAGTTAGTTGGGGTTTCACTGGTTTCCCACCCAAACTATCTCTTCCTAGTTCTTCATAGGATTTTTCTATGATTCTGGCAAGTTCAAATGGTTGGTCTGCTATATCTGTTTCTTTCAACCTTTGGCGGATCGCCACAGATGCTGCTTCCCCCTTTATGTTTGCTAGTAATATTGCCGAGACCTGCTTGAAGTCTTTCAGTAATTTCATACCCAGAGTTAAGGCAGGTTCTGGACCGTATTCATTTTGAATCTGTTTTAGCACATATGGTATTACCGCCATGGACGGAACACCATGTGTTTTTGTGTAAATGGAAGCAAAGACTGTGCCCCAAGTGTCACAGTCCTCCACATGTGGTGCGATCCCCATTGGGAGACAGATAGTCAGAATTCTGTGTTTCTCAACAGGGGTAGTATCCGGAAATACTGCCTCTATTTGAGTGATTTTTTGTGCTAACCAGAATGGAATTTGTTCCCTTTTAATGGGTATTTTACCTAGACAGGACTGTATGTTCTGTGGTGTGATTTTATTTGTGTTCCCCTGATGAGGGGTCAGCTGTGGAATTTTAATAGCTGTTTGGACTGTTGAAGTCCGCATTACATATTGGACTAATTGTCTGTGTATTTTAATCAGTTGTTTTAGCTGTGCTAAAAGTTCTGGTATTGAAATTTTTTCAATGTCTGGATGTGGTGTGTATCCGGCTAGAACCGGCCACGTTGCTCCTGGTCTACCTAGTGGACCGAGCCTGGTGATGTGATCATTATGTTTTAGGGCACCTTTAAACCAGAGCAGGTGCTCTTGGTATTTTAGTGGTATTTCCACCTCCTCGAAAGGAGTGTACTCATCTGGAGGTTCCTCTATCTTGAAATAGTGGAATTCCTTTGTTACAGCGTTTGCTGCTGGAAAGTTTATCCATGAATAGAATACCTCTGTCTGCCGATATTCGTGTGCCTCAATTACGAATATGACCGTACCACCTCTCGATGTCAGTCCATTTTCTATAAGTTTTAAAGTTATAGTTTTTCTTATGCTGACCGGGATGAGTATTGCATCCGGGTCAGTCTGCAGGAGACTATTGTCATCCTTTAGGAGTTGAGCTGCTATTCTAGCCGCCTCCCTTTCTCCTTCGCTGTCTGAGATTTTACTGACAGGAAGGTTTTTTTGTTTTTGTTGCAGATCAGGTTTTCAAGGAAACAAAGATTAGGTGCACAATATTGTGGAACACTGTATCCTTCAACGTTGAATAAACCAAAAAACCATACATAGGAGTCTCCTCCTACTAAGTTTGGCGGATGTAACCTTTGACCCACTCCAGACGTCTTTGGAGTATTTATGGGAGAAAGGGTCTGTGTGAAAAAGCACGACTGAGTTACTCTAATGCCTTGCGTTAGATTTATCGCCTATTCAAACCGTTGGGCGCCATGTAGTGTAGTTCCTATTATCCCAATAGGCTCTGCGCATTGGAATAATATCTTCAATAGTATAGACGTAGGACAGAGGTTAACTAGGTCTTCTACTGACGATATTAGACTTAAGTTTTGTGTGCCAGCTAGCTCAGAGTTCACTAGAAACTTTCTTGAATAGCCGAGGAGGAGTTTAACCTCCCTGGATAGACAAGAAGGGATTTAGTTTCTGACAACCATAGAACATGACAACTTTGCTCTCCCTGATCAAGAGTATATCTCTAGAGTCGTGTGAAAACAAAAGACAGCTATTTTACTCAGTCAATACGTGCATACTTAGTTTCACCAGATTGTAGAGAAAAGAAGAGACAGGCGTGTTCAATAAAAGGTGTTATTTATTGATCAGTCTCTTTTCTCATACAAGAGAAATGAATCGCTACAATTGCAATACTTAAGGTTAAGTAGAATGCATATAATAAAAGCAGGATTATAAAATAATACTGTAAAAGCATTGATATGGTTTCTTAGCCATATGATACTTTAAAACGAATAAAAGATATACATACATATATACATTGACTAATCGTACTCAACTGGTGCTTCTAACTATGCCTACCCCGGTGTACCTGACCTAAGCCTAATACGTGGGAAGGAGTAAGTAAGTAGCAGTTTAAGTTAAGTTTGTTTTGCCAAGAATCTGACTCAAGAATTCTCTGTAAGGGGTTAGTCAGTTCAATACCTGGGATTTAGAAGGCAGGAGGGCTGGTATCTCTGTCTCAGGACTCGGTATCCCAGTTACCCGCGAGGGCAAGCTGGAAACGCCGGAGGCTGGATTTCTCGGCAGGAGAAAAGACAGCGTCTTCCTCAGCGCGTCAAAAGGGAGGGGCAGCGTCCGTGGGCTCTTGCATCAGCTGGGCTCTCCGGCAAGTAGCGCTGCTCCAAGCTCATCACCACCGTGTCTTTGCTTAGGGCAGCGTCGGTATATTTATGCCTGAAAGGTGCAGAGTTTGACGTAAGGATGGACATAAAACGTCAGTAAGGATCTCATAAGAACTGGTCGTTCTTACATTCTTTACAGGAGTTCTCGAACGAAATCAAAACAATAGCTGCGGGGGATTTCCCAGGTCTGCTGGTGGTTTGGTTTGTTTTGAGAACTCGGTGTGCTTTCTAGGGGGCTGGAGGAATAGTGCTTGCTTAATGTGATAGCATGCGCTATGACTTAATCTGAAAACGGGTTTCTGTGCCGTTGTATGGATATTAGTGAATTATAACCGGACAAGGGTCAGAAATAGGAGTATCGATACAGGTCCCTATATAAACACACTACATTCTGGCCTTCAGAACTGGGGCCCTTTCCCGAATCTGCCGTGGCCGTAAAAAGCCTTGGTATCAAGATCGATGCCTTGCTATCCATGTCACAGCAAGTGTCGGCGGTGGTCGGAACCACTGTGGGCCTAATGCGTCAGCTTCGGAAACTGGCTCCACTGTTGTCCTTTGCCACCCTTAGACTGGCAGTTTCAGCCCTGATTCTGTCACGTCTCGATTATGGTAACTTCTTGTATCATGGCCTACCAAAGGATCTTCTGGCCAGGCTCCAGGTGGTAATGAACGACGCGGCGAGATTAATCTTTAAAAAACCTAGACATGCACATGTTACGCCCTTACTGCAGGACCTACATTGGCTCCCGATCATAAATGTAAATGTAAATGTAAATGTACAGGAATTTATATAGCGCAAATCACCAAGCGGTTTCTAAGCGCTTGCTTAGGGAACCCGTCCTGGTATTCCCCTGTGAGATAACCCCGGCAGGGTATCCGCAAGGTGAAAGCCAGGCATCCCGCCGCGAGGGGCCGTTGTGGAGATTAAGCAAGCTATTGCCCAGAGTCGCAGAGTGTGAACCCGTGAATCGAGTAGGCACCGGAGCGAGAATTGTCGAGTCCATGGACAATTTAGGACTCAAGACCCCGCTGAGCCGGGAATTGAACCCTGGTCCCGGGCTGACCTCTGCTTCCAGGTCTGCCTCCTCTAACCAGTGAGCCACACTTCTCCACTCGATCATACAGAGAATGAAATTCAAAAGTCTCTGTATTGTGCATAAGGCTGTTCATGGCTTAGCCCCCAGCTACATTAAGGACCGACTGACCAACTACATCCTGAGTAGGGCTCTCCTGTCGGCTGATGCCAGCTACCTGGCCTGCCCCCGGTTTAATCGCTCGTCCCTGGGTGGTAGAGCCTTCTCGACCATAGGCCCTCAAGCATGGAACCGTCTCCCTGTCAAACTACGTAAAGAAACAAATCTCCTTCAATTCAGGAAGAGTTTGAAAACGGTACTGTTTTTAGAGGCATGGGGATCACTTTTTAGAGGCATGGGGATCACTATGAGCAGGTCACTTTGTTCTCGACTAGTATTGGACGTCCGTTGATAGCGCTTAGAGACCCCTTGGTGATAATGCGCTTTATAAATTCATATTAACATAACATAACGTAAGAGAGCGCCCGTGTTCCTGAATTGGTTCTGTGTATGTGTGGCATGTGTGCGAGTAGGAGTCCTGCAGAGCGGTGGTGTCTGGGTGGTTGGTGGAAGGAGATGCAGCTGTTAATGTAATATAAAAACAAAAGAAATAAATATCTTGAGCAGGGGGTGGAACAAATTCCACCGTCTGACTATTGAAATTCACTTTTGAGAGGAAATCAGGTATAGGTCATTGATACAAGCATTAAAATGTCCAACAACGGGAAGATGCTTTTTTACCTATATACCAAGTACAGAGAGCCCAGCAGTAGAGTCATCAAAGGCAGTTTCTGCACCAGGAAGCCTTCAAACATTCAAAGTCGAATTATATAAATATGAACTAAGGCAACAACCTTTACAGATTTAACGTAAAGATTGCATAAAACAAAAATAAAAGACCCTGGGGTATAATATTGATAATGAGAGGCTACTTACATACTTTCATATAATTTCAATAAGGAACCATAAAGATAGTGTGATTCAATATATCAACTGATCACGGATGTTTCAGATTAAAACACCAACAAATAATAAATTGCAATAAACCTCAATAAAGAGTGACTTTATTTGGGATTGTAACAGCTGCAGACAGGATAAACCCAGAGTATATTTCACTAAAGAGTATTTTCGCAATCGCAGTCCTTGAGGACATTCTGCTCTCTTTAATCGCAGCATGTTTGTTGTTCAGTCATGTTTTGAATCTAAAATACTTTTTACTAGCGGACCGCCGCCTGAGCTCCTTGTCCTGTGCTTCTAACGCAGGTATTCACATTTTCCTGGCAGCTGAAGCAGAATCTTGGAAGCGCTGATTACTTTCAAGCGACTGGTGATGGGGAGACCGGCCTACTTTCAGCGTCACATAGAGAAGTGGATTTTGTCCTCAGCTCGACCGCTCGGGGGCTTTCAAGGACAAGCATTCAGCAATGGGGGCCGACCAGGCTCGCTCCAGAGGGTTTTCGTGTCACTGAATGGAAACGGCGATGTCACCACAAAACTTGCAAGCTTTTCTAATCAGTCTCGAAAAGAAGAACAAGTCGGGCCATAGCCATTGTGAGTGATTGAGGGGGAGGGATGGGGGAGTTAAGTGACCTACTATTAAATATAAATGAATCAATCACTTGGAATTAAAGCATGCAATGATTTTCAATATATAGTAGAAACTCCTGAAGATATTAGAGAGCTTTACATGAGCACCAGTTACATTACACATTCATTTTTTAAAGCACGGGGATATTAACCCCTTTACCGCGGCGATAATTTCGCCGCAGTGTGGGGGTCCTATTGTGTGGGCGGGGCCGCGTCTGACAACGGACGTGCACAGCACTACCAAGGTAGTGCTTGCGACGACCGTTGGCCGACGGCAGCAACGAAGGGGTTAAGTAATTTGCCCAGAATCACAGGATGTTGAGCCAAGGCAGAGACTCAAACATTTACGGCCACATGCATCATTGTAGGATTTTGCAATTCCTAAATTGCAAAAATTAAGGAATCGCAATTTAGGAATTGCAAAATCCTATGCATCAAGAAATCTTAAAGGTTTTTAGGATTTCTTAATTTTCGGTACTTGCGATTCCTTAATTGCGAATCGCAATTAAGGAATGGCATTACATTGATTCCTATGGGCATAGAGGCCCATAGGAATCAATGGAAAGGCATTAGCTTTTTGCGAATTTGATTTTGCGAATGACAATTTGTTGATGCATTGAAAGGGTGCTTTGGACCCCCCCCCTGCACCCTTGAAATGTTTTTTTAGTGCAAGTTTCACACACACATGTCCAAAGCACATGTGTGTGTGTAACATGTCACTTTCAAAAATGCATTTTTGAGCTTTTTTGCACAATTTCGCAAATTAACACGAGGGTCAACCTCGTGTTAATTTGCACTTCCTATTTCCTAATTCGCATTTTTTTAAAAATTCATGCATTGCATTTAAGGAATCGCACAAATGCGATTCCTAAATGCATTCGCATTTTTAAGAATTGCTAAAAATAGCGAGTTTTCTAAAATTATTTCATGCATCCCAAAAAGGGATTTTGGAATCGCAAACGGCCGATTTTTCCGATTCGCACCGTTTGCGACTCCAAAACCACTTGATGCATGTGCCTGCTAGTCCTGGCCCCTTCTTATACCTACATCAAAAAACTGTTGTCCAGAGATTTTCATTTTTGATTTGTGAATTTTGTAACATTAAAGAAGTAATTTAGCTTGGGTAGACATTGCTTATCCGCCCCGATTTTTCTGGATGCCATTTTTAAAAATGGAGGTTGTGTTACAGTGATGATGTACAATTTCAGGAACCACAAGGCCTTTATACTTAATTTTGGTGTTAAAACATAGGTTCTGGGAATCAAGTAGTCTTATAGAGGCAGAAAACTACTCCTCAGAGCAACTATTTCACCACTTTTCAAAAAGGCATCTCTTTAATGATGTGTTTAGGCATCATATTGGTAATTTATTTTAATATTGTTTTTGTTTCAGGTGTTCCTTTGTTTCAAATTCGTAAACATGAGTGAAGCAGGTAGTGGCAGAGGGTTTTACCTCCCGATGGAGTGTTGCTAATTACAAAATCTGAGGACTCCTTCAACAAAGAACAAATGTGTCATATGCCAAACTAGTCTGAAAGAAAAGCAGCTGGACAGAAAAGAGAGGATCAAATATTTTATCAATGTAACAACAAGTCATAAGTAGATATGAGATTATCCCTTGGTGGACAGTTAATTTAAATCATGAGAATTGACTGCAATATTGAATGTCACACAATATGAACCCATACAGTGAAAACTTGCCTAATTCAAAACATAATCAATCCAATGTCTAGAACTAGAATATCACAAAAATATTTTTATTTTAAAAACAGGATAGTATTATAATGTTGCCAGTTAAAAACATATATTGCCATACAGTGCACAGTTCATAATACAATTCATAAAAACCTATATATATCCATCTAAAACATTTTCTTTAAGCAAAAAGTACATAAAAATAAATGTTGCATAACCCCATAGTAAGCTAAACTCATTTAGTCAAATGTGAAATTTATACGCACACAATTATAACCCTGTAGCTTATCTTCAACAAATTGGTTATTGTCCCAAAGATTGTGACGCCACTTTTTGACACAATCTTTGGGACAATAACCAATTCGTTAAAGATAAGCTAAGGAAATGTGCTACTAGGATTGGTTTAAAAAAAGATCTTGACCGGGATATGTCAGTTCATGACAAAGTGAAGTGTCTATTTTTCTGTCTCTCTGTTTTATCTGTGTGAAATTCAAAATAGGTACAGGGTTATAATTGTGTGCCACATTGTTTGAGTACTTAACAGCTAATTGGAGGAAGCTGACCTTTGTGTTGTGCCACATGTAGAGTGGGTTGCTCGAAATGGTTCCAATAAATAAATAAAGTAGTTGTACTGTCAAATGACACAGATGTTATTATTATGCTACTTGTTCCAATGTGCATAAGTCAAGAATTGTCAGAGTTATGGATACCTTATGGAACAGGCGAGAAAAGACACTTAGGGGGGTATTTACAAGCCCTTTGCGTCGCTGGTGCCTCACTATTTATATGGGAATAAGTGACATACCAGTGGCGCCAGGGCTCGTAAATAAGACCCTTAATCCCACTTCCTATTCTGTACAAGAAACTTGACCCAGAGATGCCCAGTGTTCTTATTAAGGCACATATTCTTTTGAGTAATGACACTACGATCAAAATTGGTCATAGCTTGGAGCTTTAACTGCTGATCCTGGAAAGTTTCTAAATGGATTTATTGAGACCAAAGAAGAATATGACTTTAAAGAAGTAGACACATACCTTGTGTGTGTGTAGAAAATGATCAGTCCAGCTAAGTTATCTTCCACTGACGTCATATTCTGTGCATGGACACATTAAAAGAGCGTTCTACTTGATCAGAAGATGGGTAAATGTTTTGGATCATGCATATGTAGAGAATGATCCGTGTGAATTTGATTGGGAAGATATTGATGGGGGGCTAAAACTTATGAAATTTCTAAAGCCTCTACCCACACAACTTACACATACATGTACTTGCAAACCCTGTGCTACAAAAATATGTCCCTGCCGATATGCTCTTCTTAAATGTTAAACATTCTGCAAATGTATCTTGAATGATTTCCGAAACAAATAAATACAGTGAACTATGAAAATGTGTTTAAAACAGGAGTGCTAAACATAATTTTTTTCCATATCATATTCAGAGCATAACAGTGTTTGCTGTATACACAAAAGGATTAAAAACCATTATTATTTGTTTCATTTCTATATATGTCTTTTCTTCTTCCTCTCTTATAGCGCCATTTTGGCAGAAGGCTTGTTCTGAGGAGATTATTTTCTGTCTCTTTAAGACTACTTGACCCCCAAAACCTATGTTTTGACACTGAAATGAAGTATATTGGTCTCATGCTTCCTGAAATATTGCATCATCACTGCCACACATCCGCCAGTTTTTAAAATGTCGTCCAGAAAAATTGGTCATGGTTCAGCAATGTCTACCCAAGCTAAATTACATCTATAATGATCCAAAAACACAAATCAAAAATGTAAAGTTCTGGTCAGCAACCTTTTCTTAATGGCGGTATATCAGAGGGTTGAAATTACTGGTTCCCCAACATCAAATCCGGCAGCTCTGTGCGTTACGCTATATTCTCTCCCAAAGTAAGAGTCACAGAAACATTTTAAAACCTCAAGCATGCTTTAAGCGAGGCTGGTGTGTGATTTTGAAAATGGTAAAAATGGTAAAAACGCAAAGTGTAATGTATGAAAGGTACATATATGTAACTGATTTGCTGGTTTTCCCTTTGTTGCAGTTTGCACCCATTTTTTTATTATTGTCTTCTTTCATTAAAAAAAAGTTATGTGGTATTTTTCAAAGACCTTTCATCCTTCAAATATCCATTACTTCCCTTTCTGGTCAATGGTAGCGCCTTTAAGCCATTTTAGGGGGTTTAAGTGCTGCTCAAGAAACAGAAATAATGCACTGGCCCCCCTCATTTCAATTTGCTTCTTGGTATCACCAGTTAACCTCATGTCTCTGCTCCTTTGATGTTTCATATTCTGCATGAACGGATAATATGAAAACATATTCATCAAATCCTCCTTTTTAGCTCAGTTTGCAGTTTTCATTGCTGTGCTTAGACATGCACAATAAGCAGATGCTTTTCGTCGGCCCGTGATGTTAAAAGGTGCTGAAAGGCAAACCAAAGAAAGTTTTCTTTAACAAGTATTTATAGTTCAGCAGGTGCAGTGGCACCGGGCCCAGAATTGCAATGGGCCCACTGCATGTCAATTATGGGTGTTTCTGCCACAAATGCATTTTTTCTTGTTGGCGTAAGGGTAACTAACACCCGTCTGATGCCCCTGGATAGCAACTATGGCTGCATTTTACTGTTCGAAAATGGACTAAGGAAGCCCATGTTCCTTGCTTCTATTAAGGCCTTCGGCATTCATGCTCATAGACAGCAGCGGCATGGGCTGGTAAGAGTGGTGAGGCCGGGTTGGGGGGGGATTCGACAGATGACCACAAGGGAAAATTAAATTAATAACTCATTTTCTCTCGTCGTCTGTCAAAATCCTCCCCCACCCAGCCCCACCGGTCTCACCTGCATGGGCCGCAGCTGCTCATAGCTGTCTAAAATACATCAGGAATTAAGAAATTGTTGCTTGGAGGAACGCAGTCAGAACCTTTGAGAGTCCGTTAAGTTGGGGAGCAGTAGTGCATTAAAGCAAAAAGTTGGGATATTATGTCTTGACCAGCTGCCACTAATGCAGCAAGAGGGAGGTGCTACTGACTAGGCCTGGATGAAATTCAAATTCCTGAAATGCACCATTACCCCACGTCACATAATTACGACAGACTTTGTAACAAAATTACAGCCTGGCTGTGTAGGAAAGCCGGGCTGAAGAAGGCTGAAATGCCAGAAAACGGTCCTCGGTAGCTTGTTTCCGGTCCAGGGAAGGCATGGCTTGGCAGATCGGGTTGGACTGTTCCCATGAGGCACAGGGTCAGACTGATTTGCATATGGCCATGTCTGAACTGGGGTGGCAGAGTGGGCTAAAGAATGGTGATGGATTAAACCCAGATCAGTTGACTGGGGGTGAGTGCTTGTATTGTCAACGCTCCGACAATCATTTCCTTTGTTTTTTCTGTGTAGGAAAGTGAACAGTCATAACATTAGTGGATATTGTTCATGACAACGTGTTTTTCGTGCTATTTTCTTGGGAAACGGCCACTACAACGCGGCCGTTTCCACGAGTAACCATAACCACGCATGCATTACAACGCATGCGTGGTTACAATGAAAAGCCTTAACCACGCATACCTTTACTACCAGATACGTAGTAAAGGCATGTGTGAAAAAGGTTACAAGAAAAGGGGGGGTTAGGGGGGTTTAGTGGGGGCTTTGGGGAGTCTCCCCCCCCCAAAAAAACAACATGGGTTTAATAAAGGGGGTTTGGGGGGTCTCCCCCCCCAAAAAAAGAAACTCACCTGATTCCGTAAGATGAAGAAACTGAAGAGAAAAAATGTGGAGGCAATCGTTAGAGGAAACGGAAAGACACTTCCGTTTCCTCTTAACGACGTGAAACGTCACCTCGGAAGGGCTTGGAGTGGAGAGGACGTGGAGAGGTAAGGAGGAATGAGGGGTGGTTTCGCGGGGGAAAAATATAAGGGTTAATAATTAGTGATAGGAGATATCCTTTAACATAACAATGCCATTAACATGCATAGTTTCACAATGAAAATTGTTGTAAAAGTGTGCGTGTTAAAGGAATTTTTGTGGTAAAGGATATGCGTGGGGAAGGAATTTGCGTTGTAACGCATGGGTGGTAAAGGCATGCATTGCAACGGAATTCGTTGTAACATCATACAACTATTTTCTTTTGCGTAAAAAATTGATGCGAGGACACATTTAGCTCTAAAATATAGCACTAAATGACAGCATCGCATTTCTCGTAACTAAGCATAATTCTGCATAGTTTTCCTGAAAGTACACATACTTATCTGAAAATTAAGCGATTTCGCACACCTCTACTACACACCTCTATTGTCTAGCCTGAATCTAAAGGAACATCCACTGGTAGCAAGTTTCTGCAGTAGTCCTCACCAAATCAGAAGCCATAACCGAAACATATTTCATATAAATGGCAGACTTCTTGGAAGGAAGTAAGGTTGACTTAGTCTTACTAGAGTTTGAGCATGTGGTCTGAAGTCACAAAAGGTCTGTACAACAGATGAATCAAAACCATTGTGCTTTGTGGGTCTGATATTACAAATGCTGCGGAAAAAGCAAGGTTTACACTGGGACTGCTACAATTATCCCAGCCCCACTCTGTCTATGAGTGCATTTTGTAAGTTGCTGAATTTATTAAGATAAAACAAAAGGCCTAACCTTGCAAGGGATAGAACAGGTCACAGAGAAGAGTAGTCATGACTGTTATTTACAGAGCATAGAAATTGTGTATAGGGCTTTGATGCAGTACAAAGCACTATGGGGTGATTTCCATATCACTGTTGCTGTTTTAGATTCCTAACAACTTACTGATTGGCGAGTGCTCGTCGAGGAGGAAGTTTGTGCCTTCAGAACATACCTGCTACTGCAGTTTTACAGTCCGCAAGACACCATTCTATTTGCAACGACTAGGAAACTGCATTTATAGGAAGAATTTAGGCAGAAAATTTCCATAATATCAATGGGATTACAATATTTTATTCATGAGGCCAACTGCTGTTTGTAATATTACCCATCATTTTAAAAATATTAAAAGTGATAAGCCCCATCAAAATACACAGAAAACACTTCCTTTGACAAAATCCACCATGTCGGTGAAGTGGTAAATTCATGGATTACTACAAGAAAAATGAAGAGTTACCTGCAGCGATAAACTGGCGGAAGGCCTAAAATGTGTAGGGAAATAACCGGCATTTCTCCACAGGTTCTCCACTTTGTACTTGCTGTATGGATACATTTTTTAGACAGGTTTTACCTCCCTTTCAATGCCAGGGCAGACATAATTAAATTATGAGAAAAGGGGGTGTGGTCTAGCCGTCAACTGCAATGACCGTATGGCGTTGAAGCTCTGCCAACCGATGCCCAAATCCTTATCGAATAAACAATGTGAATGGGATGGCGGCACACCTTATGTAAAAGTTCAACAAGAATCTACTGAAATACGATTGTAGTCGTGTCTTTGGGTGCCGAGGAAAGAGTTCCTCCTGGCCGGTGGGGGCTCCAAGTTTATACAAAAGAACTGGGGGAGTGCAGGAGCCTCCTGCACTACTTCCAATGGCACTCCAGATGGAGAAGAGTTCTCCTTCAAGAACAGTTTAATAAATGTAACCAGAGTAGAAAATGAAAATATGTTGATGGTCGGTAATCAATTTCTGGTATATTTATTTGGAAAGTCACATATTTTAATCATAGCAACTTCATACAAGAAACATGTAGTCGATTTGAATTCAGAAATATCCGATTGCATTAATAGTGTTCCTATGCATTTCGGGACTGTGGCCCTTCATCAGGGGACAGTTCACAATCTGAAAAGAAGAGTGCAAAGGTTCAGGGAGAGGAAACGCCTCCGAGGTACAAGTATGACAAGGAGAAAAACAAACGCGGGACTGTATTAGAAGCAAGGCAAAATGTGCAGGAAGTTAAAAAGGTTCGCATGTGGTGAGTCGAGTCTGTAACGGTGTGAAAGAAAAATATTGCAGCATGCTGGAAGGTGGGTGCTAAACATGGGGTGAGTGAAAACTAAACGGAGAAAAAAGTGAAAATGAAATGAAAAGTACTAAAACGAGTGCATCGAGAGAAGATAAAAGTAGGGCTATACTTAAAACGTGGCTGGATGTGCAGAAGGTTAGAAAGATTATCGAAACAGCGCTAATCACACACCGCCATATGCTGGAATCGCCGCAGAAGCCCTTTGGAATGTGTCGAGGCCCTTCTGAGGCTGAAGGACGCTATACGAAGGGTCTATCTGGCCAGAAACATGAGCTGCATCATCGAGGGGAGCGGAGTGGAGGCCCGGCCTGCATCGGAGACCCCGGGGAGACAGGGTCTATGGGTGAGCCTTAGGCCGGAGCGGTGGAGCTCCGCGGGTCCCACCGCCTCCCCGAGGAGTCACGACTGCTGCGGAAGCGGAATGAGCCCCACTTGAAGTAGCGACCGGCCTGAGGGAAGCTGCCTGCACCGGGGGACGGGTGAGTGAGGGAGAGGGGAAGTGGCGAGCTAGGCCCAGACACCGCTTGTTTCCCTCAGTGCTAGACTCGATAGCTGCGGTGGGCCTCTGCCGGTTTCTTGAGCCCCCCTGCACTTTCCCCCGCCCCCCCCTATCGTATGTAGCTGAGTCCTCCGGAAACCGCAGGAATTGTGTAGCTAGCGGACACCGGGATACTGGGCAGCGCGGTGGGCTCTCAATTTGGGGCCATTACTGATGGCGCTGACCTGGCAGGGCAATATTACAATAAATCCCTGAAGAAATGTTTTTTTTCTGCACTAAGATTGATTCTGCAGGGAACAAAAGCAAGGAAATCTTTAACACAGTAAGAGAGTTCTCATCTTTGAGTGCTATGGACAGCCCTTTCACTCCCACTGTGGAATGGACTAGCCACCTCGCCTCTTTTTTCTACGATAAAATCAAGACTTTCCAAGACTCTTTTGAGACTCCCTCCCTGGTTAAGGAGATGAACACAGGGCCTTCCTCCCCTGCCCCTCCTGTGACTGGGCCATCTCTAACACAGTTTCCTCCAATTCCCCTGGAGAAATCCTTGGAGATAATGAAAGCCTGCGGCTAATTGTATCCTCAATGTCTCGCTGGAAAAGGGGCAGAAGCCTGGCCGACCCCTTGGTGGCTTCAAATTATAGGCCAATTTCATTACTCCCTTTTTTCTCAAAGGTTCTGGAGAAATATGTGAACTTAGTGACAACAGAATTTATGAAAGCTAATTAAGTCCTCCATTATAGCCAGTATGCGTTTAGAGCAACCTTCAGCACAGAGACTGCTCTGTTGGAGGTCTCTGAGGTAATAAAAGAGACACTAGATAAAGGTGGAAAAGCTGTGTTGATACTACTGGACCTTTCCGTGGCCTTTGATACCGTGCCCCATGACAGCCTCCTGCAAAGACTCTGTGAGAGCGACCTTTGTGGTATGGTACTTAAGTGGTTTGCCTCCTTTCTGGAGGACCGACAGCAAATAATTTGGTCTCCTCCTTTTGATGCTACCATTCCCCCATGAAGGTCGGAGTGCCACAGGGCTCGATTTTGAGCCCAACACTTTTTAACCTGTACATGGCCCCCCTGGCCCACCTAGCTGAAATACATGGCGCAACAATAATTTCATATGCAGATGATACCCAACTGCTGTTTACGTGCAACAAGGGTACTGACTTCAGCGTTGCTGAGATCAATAAATGTCTGACAGAAGTGTTTGCCTGGCTAAGAAGGAACCAACTAAAGTGCAATCCGGTGAAATTGGAGATCATCTTCTTTGGGTCCTTTGCCAGCGACATCTGGCATCAATGGTGGCCTTCAGACATGTCTCCCCCTGCTACCTCAGTTAGCACAGTCAAGAACTCGGGTATCAGGCTAGATGACAATTTATCTATGAAAGGCCAGATCCAAACAGTAGTGGGGGCGTGTTTTAGCCTATTAAAAATGCTTTAAAACTTTCTCCCCTTACTACCAGTCACTCACAGAAAAACTGAAGTCCAGGCTCTTATTTTCTCAAGGCTGGACTACATCATCGTTCTGTACCTGGGCCTCCCAGAATATCAATTGAACCAGCTGCAAATGGCTCAGAATGCGGCAGCCAGAGTGATTATCTTGTTAGGCCCTAGAGTGTGGGTTACCGCTCACATGAAAGCCTTACACTGGCTGCCTGTCCAAAAGAGAATCCGGTTTAAAGCATTGGTATTGGCATTTAAGGCCTTATTTGACACCTGTGCCTCTGACATCAGCAAGAGAGTCCAGCACCACATCCCGGGCAGAACTCTGAGATCATCTTCGCAGCAGAGGGCGACTATTCCTAAGTTTCTCCTTACCCGCAAGGGTGGCCGGTCCTTCCAAGTGCAGGCCTCCCATCTGTGGAATCGCCATTGTCACTTGGAATGTGCCATTGTCACTTAAACAGGAGCATGATTTACTCATTTTTCGGAAGAGGCTAAAAACCTGGCTATTTCAGTAATAGCCGAAAGCCTCTCCCTCTACTAGCATAGTTCAGCACTCTGTCATGAGGTCGTTGAGCGCCAGGACATTCTTCTGAGTAGCCGTGCACTTTTATAAATACCAATTTATATTACACCCATACTGCTGCCACTATCATGCGCACACCAATGGACCCTGCCATAATTCCCTACTCCACGTGGCAGATATCCATGACTATGGAGCTGCTTGGTTTGATCACCGCCTTCACCCCCAGCTGAAGTGCGCCAGGGGCCTTACGGGGTGGAAAGGGTGGGGGGAGTTCTGCCTCAAACCCCCCCCCCCCCCCCCACCCATGGACAAGGTCGGTGCTGCACTAGCTGATTGGAGTGAGACCCAGTGAACATCTTTGTGGCCCATTTGAAGATTGCCGGTGGGCTAACCCGGGTGAGGTCAGCAAGGGGCCTGGTGCTATGCCCTACCCTGCTGAAGACCCAGTGAGAACCACACATGAAAATTAGCCTGAAAGTCCACCGGTGCGTGCGGCTTGATTCACCCCTGCTACCGGCCCTGGTGCTGACAACTACTGACTGCCTCTCACGTTGAATGAATGAATGAATGAATGAATGAATGACTGAATGAATGAATGAATGAATAAGATATTTATTGAGCGCACTGTGGCCAAGCGGCTTCCTGGCGCTGAGAGCTCTAAACAACAGAGACAGACAGGGCCGAGGGAGTTAACAGGTGTAGGCCTGGGCAAACAAGAAGGTTTTGAGCGCTTTGCGGAAGTGTGAAAAGATGGGAATTGAGCGCATAGATAGAGGGAGGGAGTTCCAGAACCGGGGGCCCATCACAGAAAATCTTGTACCACCAGTGCGGGATTTGCGAAAGCGAGGAACAGTGAGGAGGGCGGAAGTAGATGAGCGGAGGGTACGGGCATGGGTATGAGTGGAGATCAAGGTATTGATGAATGCCGGAGCAGAGCGATCAACAGCCCGGAAAACTAGGCACCCTAGTTTAAATAGGGATCTCTGCAAAACAGGTAACCAATGAAGTGATTTAAGGACAGGAGTGATATGGTGGGTTTTGGAAAAATGAAAAATAAGACGGGCAGCCTGATTCTGGATTGCTTGAAGACGGCGAGTTTCGTAGGCGGGGATGCCCACGAACAAGCTATTTCCATAATCAAGGCGGGAGGTGATGAGGGCCGAAATGATAATTTTAAGGGAATCCAGGGAAAAAAACGGGAGATTTTTCGGATCAAGCGGAGGGAGAGGAAGCAGGAGGACACTACAGAGCTAACCTGTGCATGCATTGACAGGTCCTGGCTGACCTTGATGCCCAGCGTTTTAACAGAGGAAACCGGGGTAGGAGGGGGGCCAAGGATGGGGGGCCAGAAAGCAGAAGACCATGGACTGGATGAGCCACCGGTCAAGACAAGCTCAGTCTTGTCCGGATTGAGCTTGAGATGATTGGCGCTCATCCAACCAGACATAAAAACGAGAGTGGAACGAAAAAATGAAAGGGAGTGAGTAGAGGAGGAGAGGTCGAAAACGAGCTGGATGTCATCTGCGTAATTATACACAGAGACCCCCAGATCAAGAAGAGAAACAATGAGGGGACGAATATAGAGATTAAAAAGAAGAGGGGAGAGAGAGGAGCCTTGGGGAACCCCACAGGACACCGGAAGGGGGGAAGCGGAGAAACCAGAAAGGTAAACGGCTTGTGAGCGTCCTGTTAGAAAGGACGTGATCCAGGAGAGAGCAGAGCCCCGAATGCCCGCTGCGCCGACACGGTCAAGTAAGATGGTATGATCAACCGTGTCGAATGCAGCGGACAAATCGAGGAGAACCAGAGCTTGAGGGGAGTTGGTATCGGCCTTAGCTTTCAACTCAACAAGAACTGCAAGCACCACTGACTCCGTAGAGTGGCCCGAGCGGAAGCCCGCTTGATGGGAAGCAAGGAGATGGTTCTGCTCAATGTAGGAAGAAAGACAAGAAGTGACATGGCTTTCAAGAATTTTAGCAAGATAGGGTAGGAGAGAAATGGGTCTGAAATTAGAAAGAAGAGAAGAATCAAGACCAGGTTTTTTGAGAATAGGAAAGACAATCGCAGATTTAAATGAAGAAGGAACCAAACCAGAAAAGAGGGAAGCATTAAGAAGAGAAAGGGGAGTGGTAGGGCAAGAGGTAAAGAGAGTTCTCAGCACGCGAGCAGGAGCACAATCGGCTGGAGAGCCGGACTTGGTTTTAGTGAGCAAGGCAAGAAAAGAGTCCAAGGAAGTAGGCGGGAAGGAATCGAAAGAGGAGTTAGACACAGAAGGGGCAGGATGAGGGGAGGGAAAAGGTGTGGTGGGAATGTTAGATTTTATTTTAACGATCTTCTCGATAAAGAAGTCGTTTAAGGAGGAGCAGAGGGCCTGGGAAGGAATGAGCTTGGGGCATACACGATCAGAGGTGGCCAAGTTGTTGACCAGAGAAAAAATCTCTTTGGATTTATTTGCGGACAGTGCGACCTGCTCAGAGAAGTACTTGGTCTTAGACGCAAGGATGGCTTTCTTATAGTCATTCAGCAGACGTTTGTATTTAGCCCTGAGGTCGGGGCAGTAATTACGGCGCCAAAGACGCTCAGAGCGTCTGAGTTCCAGTTTAAGAACCTTAAGTTCAGAATTAAACCATCTATGGGCCTCATGAGGGCGAATAGCCTTGACTATCTTGAGAGGGGCAACTTGGTCACAGGAAGAAGATAGCCAGTTGCTGACTGCAGCGGCCTGGATATCAAGCGGGAGACCATTAAGGTCAGGGGGAGAAGATGCAAGGGAAAGAGAGAGAGAGTGCTGCAAACCGTGACAATAAGTCGGGAGTCCCTAAACAGCGCAAGATCACCTTTGATAAATTGGACACCTCTGACCGGCCCGACCATAATACTGATAGGGTGGAAGGCCCAGAACGTAGCGAATCTCCACAACCCTTGGACGGGGCTGCTGCTTTCATTGCAGACCTCCGGGTGGGGTTCCGTGGTATAGATGCAAGATTCAATACACTGACCTCCAAGCTTGACAGGATGGGTGAACGACTGGATGGGCACAACACCTGGATCGATGAGGTGGAACAGAGATTATCTGCCCAGGAAGATCTGACTCGAGACACGACGCAAAGGCTTCAGTGGATGGAGAGGCTGCTAAAATCAGGGGCGATAAAGAATGAGGCTCTGGAGGCCAGATTACGTAGAAACAATATCCGCATTATGGGCCTTGCGGAGTCCACAAGCACGCTGAGAGAACTATTTGGCATTGAGAACCTCTCTGGAAATGTTGTGGGTGAGCGGGCGCATCGATCCCTTGGCCCGCGGCTCCCTCCCGGCAGCCCACCACGCTCCATCATAGCATGCCTGCTCAACAACAGGGACCGTGATACAATACTCCGCCTGGCCCGGGAAAAATCTCCAATGCAATACCAGGGGACTGTGCTTTCCGTCAACCCTGATCATACTATTGCGGTCCAGGAGTGCCAACAAAAATTCCTGGAAGCCAAGCGCCAACTTCGTACGCTGGGTCTCAAATATGCAATGCTCTACCGAGAAAATTGAGAGTGATAGTGGACGGTAAATCCCGCTTCTTTGAAAACGCTACTGACACCTTGGTCTTTTGCAAACAACATCAAGGAGCGGCTCGTAGGAGCCTGGCGCGTTCCTCAGGACATTCCTCCGTGGATAAGCAGTTGGCCGTTAGCGCAGACCGCTTCACTGCAGATTGAGGACCTAGGAACTTGTTTTCAGCACTTGTTTAACGACTAGGTTGTCAATATTTGATACCAAAGTGTCCCCTTTATACTGATGGTGGTTTTATATACTTAGAAATGTTCTACTGTTTCGATTTTTCTACATTGCAAATGTTATGTAGTTTACAATGTGGGCATCGGACGTTCGAGTCGTTGCCCGCCTTCCTAGGATGACTCCGATTCAACTTCTATTGGGGTTTTTCTTTTTCACCTATTTTTGGGTTGATTGGGGAGGGGCAATGTTCTCGGGGCCTTTGAGCCCAGGTGTGGGAGGTGGGTGGGTTTTGAGATGTCTGTTTAGTGTGTTATTTCTTAATTTAGTGCATTGGTATTTCTTGTGTCCGCCCTTATGTATGCCCCCCTTGTAGGTCTCCATCCTCTGTTGCTCATGCCTGGTATTATTTTTACTGGCTAGGCGGCTACAAACGCACCTATCTTTGGGTATGGCCGTAGCTAATGTGATGGATATTCATCTCATCACTTGGAACGTGCGGGGGCTCAATAATCCAAGGAAATGTAAGTTAATGCTGGAGTATCTCCGGAGACACAATGTGAAAATAGCATTTTTGCAAGAAACTCACCTTCCTGTACAGGGAACCCCAAATTCGCATCCTCCTAGGGATCTCATAGATTCTTCGCAAACTATAATACCTTCTCCCGAGGGGTCTGTGTTCTTATTCATCACTACCTCCCGTTTACGCATAAAGAAACCATAACGGACGCACATGGGGGTAACTGTTGGTGCTGGGCACACTATTAGGTAAAGCAGTACTTTTCCTTAATATTTACGCCCCTAACGCACACGACCCTGATTTATTTAAATGCCTACATGTCTTGCTAAATCGTTATGACTACAACACGATTTTCCTTGGAGGGATTTGAACCTTTGGCTTGACCATACTCGTAATTCCTCTAATCCACTCGCCACCACCAAAACACACTCCCTTAAAATGATGAAGGACCTCATACACTCCCTGGGTCTGCAAGACCTCTGGTACATACACAATCCCACGATCCATGGATACACATTCCACTCTGCACCGCACTCCACCCACACATGCATTGATTACCTGTTAACAGATGCACTGGGATGTCAATGGACCACGGGTATATGCGCCGGTGCTCCTTCACTTACATATTCCCTACTCGGCTGGGTGGGAGCGTAGGTGGTTGTTTCCGGCTTTGGCGTTGCTGGATGAGGTGTTCCGGTCGGAAGTGCGAGAGGCCATCACTGAATATTTTACTCTGGCACAGTGGCTAAATATTCCATGCTCTGGGACGCCTTTAATGCATACATTTGGGGCGTTATCATATCCAAGCAGGTGGGAGTCCTACGATCGGTTCGCTGGAGTATCGGTAGAGTCTAAGCTGCAATAGCGTTAGTAGATCCTGCTCCACTTGAGCCACGAAGTCAGAATAAAGGTAGTGCCCTCATTTTGGAGTTTAATGAACATGCTGAGAGGGAGGCGTCACTGCTTGGCAAATTTGATACAGCTCGTAGGTATGGGGGGAGAGCGACCTGGTAAAATGTTGGCACGTTTGGTGTGCCCCCACCATAGGCTCTGGCCATATAGCAGTGATAAAACGCGCGGATGACACCTTGGCTACGGCAGACACTTACATATTAGTGTAACTAGTCGCATATTACTGTTCACTCTACTCCACCACTCTTCCCAAGGATTTCTCCCAACATTTAGCGTACTTAGAGGAGGTCATGATGGTTTGTCTTACTACAGGGCAAGCAGAATTTCTGGCAGATCATTTCACCGTTGAGGAAATTACACTTGGTATAGATGCCCTGACCGGCTCTAAAGCACCGCAGCTTGACGGGCTATCTGGGATTTTTTATAAAGCCTTCAAAAGAGCTTTGCAGCACAAATCCTGGAGGTCTATGTGGAGGCCATGGACGTTGGCACACTCCCTCCTTCCATGCGAGAGGCGGCCATTTCCTTGCTACTAAGGCCAGGTAAGGAACCCACTAACTGCTCATCCTATTACCCAATTTCCCTAATAAATGTTGACAGCAAAATCCTTGCTAAAATGTTATCCTCTAGGCTGTCGTTGTTATTAGAACAAATCATTTCCCCTGTGCAATCAGGCTTTATCCTGCATAGGTCGACGACCCTAAACTTAAGAACTGTCTTTTCTGTCATAAGCCTCATTGAACCTACTACTCCTGCAGTAGTGGCCCTATTGGATGCCGAGAAGGCCTTTGATTCTCTCGAATGGCCTTAACTCACCGCCATGCTGCACAAACTGGGCATCCCAGACAATTTTATTGCCTTGATTGCATTGCTTTATTCGTCTCCAACCGCTCGGCTTCGAGTAAATGGTTCTCTGTCATCTCCAATTCTGATGACCCGTGGGACACGACAGGGGTGTCCTCTATCCCTGTCACTCTTTATAATAGCCTTGGACCCATTGGTCTGCCACATGCAGGGAAAGCACATGTTTCGTGGTCTGCAATTTCCCTCAGGACCTTTGCTAATGTCCATGTACGCAGATGACATCTTGCTATTTATACGTCATTCCAACGACAACTTCCAACCCCTCATAGAGGAGATTGGCCACTATAGGGCCATGTCTGGGCTGATGATAAACAGGGACAAATCAGAACTGTTTCTTATCACGACTGCAGCCTTGGTGGATGAGACCGAACTTCCCTTGCGAACGGAAGGTGACACCACCAAGTACCTTGGTGTACACCTGCACAGAGATAAAGCGCAGGTTATACGTTTAAATTATGGACCTGCAATTGAACAGTTTACTATGCAGGTCGAAAGATGGATCCAATTGCCCCTCTCAATGGATGGCCAAATTGCTCTTATCAAAATGAAAGTGCTGCCCAGATTCTTATATTTATTCAGTACTATACCCATCCCACTTACCAACGCTTTCTTCAGTCGATTGCGGGGATTACTGATACGACTTATATGGGTAGGATGCAGACCGAGAGTCTCTTCGGATACCCTGACACTTCCATACAACCTGGGCGGCTTTGCGGTTCCTGACCCTAAACTCTATTTCTTAGAGGCTCAGGCACAATTCGCTCATCTCTGGTTCCACTCAGATACTCGTATACCCTATGCGAAGCCTGGACGTGACATGGCGGGCCACACACCATTGGAAGGCCTGCTCCCAAAGGGCATACCTCTGGATCCCCAAGACATTCAACCCCTTTCAATCGCTTGTTGGGCGTGGCATAAACTTAACAACGCGCTGAGCAACGGCCTTCTCTACTCTCCGGCCATTCCCCTACCCAATAACTCGTTCCTCCCGCTGACCTCCGAAAAGGTAGTGCAACACACTCTTACTAAACTAGGCTTGGATACTCTCGGCTCCCTATTCCCGGAGGGTCGGGCTCACATATTGATGGAAATGCCTACACACCCTGAGATGACATATATGGATAACTTTATAGCCGCCCAATTGCTTGGTACACTTTGTTCTACGGTCACCTCCTTCCCATCCCTGCCAGCAGGTTTCACCCCACTCACACTGCTTATCTCGGATAAGGAAGGAACTCACTTGGTTACTAAACTATAAAACGCTTGTTTGGCACTTAGAAAGGTCTGTGACAGGGGGGTCAGACAACGCTGGAAAGAAGACCTAGGGCACTCACTGACGGATAAAATCATGTCCCTGAATAGCCAGAATAAACTAAAAGAAAGAACTCAAACAACAAGAGGCCCCCCACATTCCTCCCCCTCTGCTTTTTCTCTTGTAATTGATTGTCCATATTTTTTAGGTTTGTGTTACATTTTTGTATCTGTATCATATATATGTTATTTTGAAATTGTTTGTGTGTTAAATTCTTTTGCTTCAATAAAAATTAATAAAACAATTAAAATAAAAAAATTATGAGAAAAAAGTGCAAAGCCCCACGATTGAATAACAGAATCCCACAAGTGTTTAGCACGCATACCTTCACAACGACGGCTTTAGAACAAACGTGTTATTACAATGCTTTACTTTAGCACGCAATTTGTTACAACCACTTGCCTCAGGGGGCGCTGGACTTTGGCATAGTATCATTTACTATTCCAACTCCAGTCTGTGCAACAGTAGTGAAAGAGTTGGGCTTAAAATCCAACACTACTTCACCAAAGAGCCCCCTAAAGCATGTTGTTTTAACAACTTGTGTGTTAAACGAATGCGTGGTAATGACACGTTTGTTCTATTGCTGGCGTTATAAAGGAACAGCATGATTCCGGCATCCTAATAAAGGATGTTTACCAATCTTATCCTCATTGTGTGATGGAATCCTGCATGTGTTTAGCACGCATGCCTTTACAATGCCAGCATTAGAACAAATGCTTTGTTTCAACACGTTTCTTTAGCACACAAGTTGTTACAACAACTTGCCTTAGCGGGGGCGCTGGACTTTGGAATAGTATCAATTACTATTCCAACTCCAGTCTGCCCAACATTAGGGAAGGTATTAGACTTATAATCCAACACCTCTCCACCAATGCGCCCCCTAAAGCAAGTCGTTCGATAGCCACACTTTATCCTCATTCTCCGTCAAACCTGCACTTTCTCGAGTTTAAATGAGGATATGAGAACCTTACTTGCAACAGGGACAATGATAGAAGGTCCTGACATTGCTTCAGGGACATTAACATCAGAGTACTGATTTTGACTCACTGACTCAGGAACAATAAAATATGGCACCAACAATTAAACAAGGCACCAACATGGCATATGGACACAATCACTGATATGGGATACTGACACAATGGCATAAGGAGATTAACACATAGGCAATGACATTGAGGGACTGGGGCACTCATATGAGGAAAGTGACACTACTCCTAGGACCCTCGCATGTGGACATTTATAAAACAAACACTGACCCAGGTACTTTGACAAAAGAATGCTGACTTAAGGACGCTGACACTGGAATATCAGGAAGATTGTGACACTGGGACAAAGGAAGGTTGAGACAGGGACACTGATGAAGGAATACTTACATGGGGACACTGCCACTCAGACACAATCACTAATGAATAGTCTTTAAAAACTGGCACAAGAACACCAACCTGTGGAGACTCACAATGGAACACTGAGAAGGGGACAGGACAATGGTCATGGCACATGGCACGGGAAGGTGACACAGCACAATGATCATGGAAGAATGATACTGAGACACTGACTAGGTGACATGTACACAAAGACACAGGAACAGGGGCACTGATATGGCAACATTTGCTAACAGAAACTGACTCTAATTGGGACACCGCAGTGTGACACTGGCATTGACAATGATACACTGAAATTGGGTTACTGAGTTAGAGACATAAAGACAGTGCACAGGCACAGGGGCACTGTCAATGCCAAGGTGACATTCACAGAGGGCCACTTGCAATAGAACACTGCCAGGTAACACAGTGAGATATGTTCAGGAACATAAGAAAACATAAGCTTTGTCAGAGGAACAATGGCATTGGTTCACTGGTATTATGATATTGACACTGGAGTGCAAAGAAACATATGAAATAATGGAACAGGTAAGATTCTGACACAGGGACATTTACGTGGGGCATAGAGACTAGTCTTCAAAGCCAGGGAGGGTCATTAGGAGGCCTTGGGAAAAGGGTTATGGACATCAGAACAAGCAAGGCCATGTCCTAAACTAAAACACACAATCCTACAACATCCCTCAGAGCCAGTAGCAATGCCATGTATTGCATTTTACAAAACAATCATTTATATTTTTTGTGAATGAAAATTGAAGTGATAAATCGTGCAAAGGACTGAGGGTTGGTGGGTTTCTCATTCTCACGTCCTGTGCTTGGCTCTCACTCGCCCTCCATGAAAATGTCCATATTGTACTGAATTTCAGTACCCTCATAAAATAGTGGAAAGTGGGCTTGTCAAATGTATTTATTAATAAATGACATAGCCCTGTAGGACAGGAGCTTTGTATAATTGTGCCTAGCTCCGACAATGCACCTTCTGTAGACTAGGAGGCAGGTATGGAAGTTGCTGCTGTCTAGGAAATAACGCTGCTTCCATTTTTAAGGACTTCCACCTACCACTGCCAACCAGCCATATGCTGTGGATCAACTTCAGCAAGTTCAAAAGGTGCTACTGATAGGAAAAGCGTCAAAAGCCAAAATGTTAGCATTAAAACCAGTGATTGGCCTAAGATGAGCCTCCTGATATGGAAGGCATATTTACTAAAAAATTATGGAGCGCTGTGTTACGTCAAATCAGGCAACTCTGCGCTGTGATATTTTTAAAACGCTGGGATGCACCGCATTTACAAAAATACGGCACACCACTGCATTTCCCCTAGCGCTAAAAAAGCTGCCTAGCACCAGCAGAGACACCCTTGTACCATGTTGCAATCATGGCAGCGCTAAGTTTTTCTTTGCAGGATCAACCGCGGTCCGTGCAGGTAACAGCTGTGGTGCCGGATGGGGGTATTTTGAGGGACGATGCTGAGTGAAACCTAAATAATGAATGAAATGAAAAGACCATTTGTTAAGCACGATACCTACCCTCAGGCGTCCTAGCGCTACAGACAACGTGTGCTGGTGAACAATTGAAGATTATTCAGATTTATTAAAAAGCAGGGTTTTTAAATGTTTATGGAACAGAAGTAAGTTGGGCTCTGATCTCAGATGGAAAGGGGAGGGAGTTCCAAAGTTTGGCCGAGTTATAGGAGAACGAGCGCCCCCCACATCTGGCTCTCTTGATCCTGGGCACTGTGGCGAGAAGAGAAGATGCTGATCTGAGCTGTCTGTTTGGGTGCTAGGGGGTGATCAGTGATTGATTGATGACAGCACCCGTTTTCCAGAAGGCTCAGTGGGCGATGCACAGGGCCTTAAGTTCAATTCTTTCCCTGACTGGGAGCCAGAAGAGGTTCTTTAGTCCGGGTTTAACTGGGAGTCGACGGGGGATCTGAAGGAGTGTTCGGGCTGCGCAGTTTTGGATGATCTTAAGCTTGCGCAATGTGGCTTGAGGGGCCCCTAAGTATAGGGCATTCCCAAAATCCAAACGGGACAGAACGAGCTGTTTCTCTTGAAAAAGACAGTAAGGGGAGACTTTTCCTTAGAATCCTGAGAAGACCGAAGCAGGTGGCTGACAGTTTAGCTGCTTGACAATTAAAGTTAAGGGACTTATCCAACCAGATGCCCAGGCTCTTGATTGTGTCCTTTGGTGTAGGAGCAGGGCCAAGTCAGGTGGGCCACAATGAGTCGATCGTGAGCATGGGGGAGTTACCTAAGAGCAACAGCTCAGTTTTATCTCAGTTCAACTTAAGACATGACGATGTCATACATTTGGTCACTTCTACTAAGCAGTCCCGCAGGCTGTTGTGTGCGGTGTGCGGCTGATTGAGAGCCACCACTAGCTGAGTGTCGTCGGCATAGGTGATGATTTTTATCCCGGATGGACGGACAATCTCAGCTAGTGGGCTCATATATATATTAAATAGCCCAGGGCTCAAAGAAGAGCCCTGCGGCACATCGCAGCCAAGAGCCTTGCTGGGGGAGGTGATTTCCCCCTCGAAAACCTGGAACCAGGTTGTTGCAGCGGGTTTGTGTATTGATGGAATTTGGAGGTTTTTCTAGGAGCTTAAGGAGGGTTTTCACAATACGATGTATTTCCTTAGGCCTGGAGGCAGTTGAATTAATTTTACCTTCAAAAAAGTTGATTGTGCGATTTTAATTTCATTTTGTAGGTCTTTATTGCTTCTCTAGATGCAGTTTTACTGGAAGGGGAATAATCCAGTCGCCATTTCCTCTCTAATTTTTTACAGTGACGTTTCCTTTCCCGTAATCCAGAGGAATACCAGGAAGCAGTTCTGGTACTGCGCTTAGGTTCAGGGGAGTACGGAGTCTAGTGAATTGGAAATCCAACTTTTGTAATCCTCATTGGCTAGAGTGGGGTCAGGGTTGTTGGGTGGTCTGGAAGTTTCAAGAGCTGACAGCCAGTCATCTAGGGATAGTTTTAACAAATTTCGTTCCATACGTATAACTGTATTGGTAGGAGAGTGGGGGTCTGGGGTGACCCAGGAAAGGGGGATCAGGAAGTGGTCCGTCCATGGGAGGGGAGAAGGAGTTCCCACTATGAGATCTGCGCAGTTACTAAAAACCGGGTCAAGTAGGTGACCTTTGATGTAGGTCGGTTTACGCACTAGTTGTTTAAATTGTGTTGCGGAGAGGCTTGTGGTCTTTTCTAGGGTGGTATGGTCCGAGATGTCATCAAAATGGATGTTAAAATCCCCTAATAGAGTAAAATTAGATGGACTGCATCCTAGGTTGGCTAGAGTGGAGGGAAGAGCATTAGGAAATTGTCCCAAAGATCTGGGTGGGCGATATGTAAGTATCCCGGAAAAGGTGCTAGTGGGGAAGAGAGACTTTCGCAGTCTGGTATCGGGTTGGAGGAACTGCGGCACTTATAACAGCCTTTATAGATGACTGCTAGGCCACCTCCTCTTCCCACTATGTGGTCTTCAGGTAGTATTTGATATCCTTGCGGGAGGGATTGGATAAGATCAGGTTCTGACTCTGTGTTGAGCCGCGTCTCTGTCAGATATAAAACATCTGGATTGAGCTCTTTTAAAAGCATGGAGATTTCCATAGTGTGTTTAGGGAGTGACCTACAATTCAAGAGGTACATGCTTCGCTGAGTTTTTTTGTATAGTGGGGCAGGATGGAGCTGAAATTCACAGTGTGAGCATGTGGTGTGTTGATCTCCTAGATTCCAAGAGGAATGGCATAGAGCAGGGGTTTTTCGTCTTAGTTTGTGAAGAGAGTTGGGGCTATAGCTCCTGATATGAGTGGAGAAACGAGCAGGGGTTGTGGACCCTGGACCCGGACGGCCGCAGACAGGTGCTGACGGGCTTTCCTTAGGCGCGCCAGTGGCACGCCCGCTGCGCCCGTCCGCTGCGCGTCTATTTGGGCATGTCCTCTTATAATGGGGGCAGCCTACTTGTAGTTTTGTTCCTGCCTTTTTCGAGTACTTCTGTCTGTTAGGCGCCTTGATGCCTCCGGGTTTTAGTTGCGCGTTATAAATTGTTTTTCATTTCATTTCATTTCAGTCTAGAATGCTAACCTCAGTGGTAGTGGGAAGGCGGAAGTGGTTAAACCATGACTTCTGGTGAGTGGCACCTCTCTCCAGACAAACGGAAGAATCCGCGCTGGACCGGGGAGGGAAGTCAAACTCGACCGGCAGGTAAGCCACAAATGAGGGGTATCAGTGGTTAAAAGTATTTATTTCCTTTTTTTTTTTAAAAACACAGTACACAAACTTAAAATGTGGTGACAAAGTGAATAATGAAAACAGGAGAGCCCTTTCCCAGGCGCTCTCGAAGTGAAGTGCAGCAATGAGGGCAAAAGCGGTCAGGAAGATTTACCAGAAGAGGCTTGCAGGGAGCCCTTTCCCAGGCGCTCCACTGTTTGTGTGAAATAAATAGTTCATTTTCCCACAGCATTGTCCCTCGAAATCCCCCCACCCGGCCCCACCGTCCCACCTCTGTTACCTGCACGGACTGTGGCTGACAGGAAAGGACTCCTTCCTGCACATACACAATAACGGCGATTTGCTCTTTCAATGTGTGCTGCAGAACTAGTAGGCAGTATAGTTTAATAGTGCTTGGTCTAGAGACGCACAAGCTCAGAATTTAAAAAACAACACCATAGTTGGGAGTTCTCTTTAATAATGAGAATAGATTTCTGCCCAAATTAATCCCTTTTCCGACATTAATCGTTCCTAAAATCTATACTTTGAAGCTTGCATGTAGTTCTTTGATAAAAGTTAATAGTTCAGTGCAGTTACAAAGTTCTATTTATAAGATCCAGTCCTATATTAGGATTTTAACATAAATTGTAAGTAACAAAATTATGTCTCTATTAAAAGCAGTAACCCACTGACCTATATACATTATATGCACTTTGTAATTTGCTCTGTATTTGTTTCCTGCAACAGGCGCTTTAATCCTCTGCGCTACTTTATAGTGGGTCAAAACACCAATTAAAAAAACTCCAATCTCTCTTCAGGAAAAACATTCATCACAGGATTTATCCTGACATATTTTGTTGCCTGGAAAGTGCTGGAGGAAACTCACGCTGCAGCAGGTGCTTTCAATTAATAACAAACTTGCATAGATGGCTGCGCCCCCCGGAAGCCAGCACCCGGTGCTGTGGCACAGGTCGCACCGCCCTAGAGCCAGCCCTGCATACAGGAAACTGATGTGGGAGCACACTGCTTCACCTGCCAGGAGGTTCGCCCCTAGGCATCATGGTAGATGCAGTTCAGCCAAGTGTGTATACTTGCAAAGTCTCTCGAGCGTTTCACCAGGTGGGTGCAGATTAGTGCTGGCCATCTCTGGACACGTGTTTCTGGATTATTATCCATCATCAGCAGAGATTAGTATACATACTTGGCGAACTGTATCTACCATGATGCCTAGGGGCGAACCTGCTGGGAGGTGAAGCAGTTTGCTCCCACATCAGTTTCCTGTTTAAAGGCTCCCTCGAGCCGCGTTGAGCTGACGAGCTCGTGGAGATGCAACTGCGCGCCTGGAGAGGTACTGTGACCCAAGAATACGGCAGCCTGCTCAGCAACCCCAAATAATCTTATGCCTAATCTCTGCTGATGATGGATAATAATACAGAAACACGTGTCCAGAGATGGCCAGCACTAATCTGCACCCACCTGGTGAAACACTCGAGAGACTTTGCAAGTATACACACTTGGCGAACTGCATCTACCATGATGCCTAGGGGTGAACCTGCTGGGAGGTGAAGCAGTGTGCTCCCACATCAGTTTCCAGCCCTGCATACAGTAGAGTAACTATGTCCATACAATTGGCACTGCTCAATAATTGTATGGCAGACCTACTGCCCCAATGAAGAAACTGCAGCTCTCCTGAGAAGCGCTAATACTCTACTTTGAAGCACAGCAGACCTGAAAGATATGCTCTTGGAGCCAGATGTACGACCATTGGCATTAGTAACTCGCAAATTGTAAAAAATTGCTTATGCCAATGTACAACAGTGTTAGAGACACTGTTTGTGATTCCCAATGGGTCTCAAATTGCATGCCTCATCAAAATTGTCTGAGACTGCTTTTAAATTCCCTTTTACGAGTGCTATACCACTCTCTTGAAGAGGGCGGAAAATTGTGAGTGTTTTGCGACCGCAATTGTGGTTGCAAAACTTTCATACATAGGGTAGCGAGTCCCTATTAGGAAGGGACGCCCTTGGAATGCCCCTTCCTAATAGCAAGTCGCAAATCCTATTTAGTGAGTCGCAAATAAATTGTGACTCGCTAAATAGGTTTTGTACATGGCCCATTGGTATTTTTGAATGCGCAAACAGGTCGCAAACCCGTTTGCGCATGCAAAAATTGGTCGTACATCCGGCCCATAGTCTCCAATAAAGGTGTGGCAGCACTTCCTAAAAGTGGTATTACTGTTCATGAACAGTGTAGTAGCACTAATAAAAAGTGTTGGTCCTTCTAATGAAGGATTTGGTAGCACTGCTCAAAGAGTGCTTGCTATTGGTGATATGATGGGTTCTTGATCTGCGTTTCACTCAAGCCTTTGCCTCGTACTAGACATTCTCGACCTTGTTCTGATCAGCCTGTACTGGTGAGTTCACAGATTATTTCTTTTAAACTCCAGAACTGATGCAGTTGTTATGCACCTATGTGCAAAATCTGGTATACATTTCCTCATGGATCCTTTGTGAGTTAACCCCAAAATTACTATACAGTTATGCTTGACCAATGTTCCTGCCACACAATGCACCAAGTACTATTCCTCCTTCCAAATATTATTTAAGGGGAACTCCTAAGTCCCTCTTATAAAACTATATCCAACATCTTTCTGCTGTCACCACTGGTAATAAACAAACCCTGTAGAAAAATACCATTTGCCACAAACTTCCTAGAAAGATGCTGGGGGATACCCCTGTAAAATTCCACACTATGTTGAGGAAAGTTCCTTAATAACAAAAGTAATTTAACAATGTTTCTTTGGAGAACACACTCCATCCACCTCCAGGATCACTTTTGCAATATTCTCATTACCAGGGGCCATCCCTCTCCGCACCCCCACCCAACAAAGTTATACACCTGGCCATGGGCCTGGAACCAGTTCTTAGAAATAAGAGCACATTTGTGTTAGCACATTCAATTTGCCTAAAGGAAAAAAGCTTTGGCCTGCTGATCTCACTGTTTCAAGGAATACAAAGCATCAGCAAATATAATTTTGAAAAAATCATTTTGAACAGCCTGGTGTACAATTTGACCTGCCTAAAGGTGCTGCCGCAGCCAGCACTGGATTCAGACCCCCGCGCCACCCGAGAGACAATCTAAGCTTAGGTTCTGCAGTGATCTGTGGGGAAATTATTTTAAATTGAAAATGCATTGCTTAGGCAAAGCAAGGAGTGTACCTATTGTGAGAGACGTTATCCCAAATGAGTCACTGTTCCCTTCCAGATGGATAATATTTAGATTTCTAATGAACCCATACATTTATACATGTATCCACAGACACAGAAACAAATATCTACATTGCGCCACTGATTTTTTGATAATTCGCCAGTTACACATAATGCTCGCCATTACTCGCACCGCCCTAGTAGGATTATGTAACGTGGAGGACCAAATTATGCAACAAGCTTATCTAAAATATGTGGAAAAAGGGGAAAAGATGAGGCACACTGACCATGTCATGAATGATGTAATATGTGACATCATCAGCAGTGGATTGCGGGTGCCCGAAATATAGTTAGTACAACTAACTATATAGGAGCAATTTCAATGGTTTTGTATGAGTGAAATGTCCAGCTAACTATAACACCCCTAAAACTTATAGTTTTTTGAGTGAATTTTAAAGGTTTTTTAAATGCTAATTCCTAACTATAAAAGGCCTGAAAAATATGTTTTTTTCAGTGAATTTCAAAGGTTTTTTAAATGCTAATTCCTAACTATATAAGGCCTGAAACCTATAGTTTTTTCAGTGAATTTGCAAGGTTTTTTAAATGTTAATTCCTAACTATATAAGGCCTGAAACCTATGTTTTTTTCAGTGAATTTCAAAGTTTTTTTTAATGCTAATTCCTAACTATATAAGACCTGAAAGCCCACCAGGAATCTCCAGTATGCGCCAGGGGACTGCATTGCAGAGAGGTGTAATGAAGCCACGCCCCTTTTTACACCTCTCTGCAACGCAGCCCCCAGGCGTGTTTGCAGAGGGGGAACTAATTCCCCTTGCATACTGGGGGCCCCTGGGGGCCAACTAGCCCACCTTGAACCTCCAGTATGCGCCTGGGAGCTGCATTGCAGAGAGGTGTAATGAGGCCACACCCTTTTTTACACCTTTCTACAACACAGCCCCCGTGCATGTTTGAAGAGGGGGAACTAATTCCTCTTGCATACTGGGGGCCCCTGGGGGCCAACTAGCGCACCTGGAACTTCCAGTATGCGCCAGGGGGTGCATTGCAGAGGTGTAATGAGGCTATATCCCTAGTTACACCTCTCTGCAACGCAGCCCCCTGGCGCGTTTGCAGAGGGGGAACTAATTCCCCTTGCATACTGGGGGTCCCTGGGGGCCAACTAGCCCACCAGGAGCCTCAAGTATGCGCCAGGGGGCTGCATTGCAGAGAGGTGTCATGAAGCCACGCCCCATTTTACACCTCTCTGCAACGCAGCCCCCGGGCATGTTTGCAGAGGGGGAACTAATTCCTCTTGCATACTGGGGGTCCCTGGGGGCCAACTAGCCCACCTTGAACCTGCAGTATGCGCCTGGGAGCTGCATTTCAGAGAGGTGTAATGAGGCCACACCCTTTTTTATACCTCTCTGCAACGCAGCCCCCGTGCATGTTTGAAGAGGGGGAACTAATTCCCCTTGCATACTGGGGGCCCCTGGGGGCCAACTAGCGCACCTGGAACCTCCAGTATGCGCCAGGGGGTGCATTGCAGAGGTGTAATGAGGCTATGCCCCTTGTTACACCTCTCTGCAACGCAGCCCCCGTGCATGTTTGAAGAGGGGGAACAAATTCCCCTTGCATACTGGGGTCCCTGGGGGCCAACTAGCCCACCAGGAACCTCCAGTATGCGCCAGGGGGCTGCATTGCACAGAGGTGTAATGCAGCCCCCTTTTTACACCTCTCTGCAACGCAGCCCACTGGCGAGTTTGCAGAGGGGGGACTAATTCCCCTTGCATACTGGGGGTCCCTGGGTCATATCTGCCCAAACGCCGATATTGCGAACGATTGAAAATGACTTTTCTTGAGAAACATTTGGATTTGGATTATCATGTCCTATACTTTGGAATTTTTGAAAGACTGACTTTGAGGATGCTATAAATTACTCAAGTCTGCCCGAATTGTGTGGGTAAAATTGATACCTAGTCACTTTGAATAAGAATGTACTTACGTCTCATCTAACATTTGGAAGAAATATCTAGTTATATGACAACAGGATACCGACATAACTTGAAGGAAATAAGAACGCCCTGAAGAAGTTCTGTTGTACAGAACGAAACGCGTCGGCTGGCTGTGGTACATAAACTTAAGGAAAATAAAAGCATTTGAATATACACCAAGATTCAGCACTTCAATAAGGACTCTAAGTGATATGATTTGATTGGACTTATTGTGCAAGTGGTGCTGTGCCAAACTTTGGAATATTCTCCACTACTCTCTACTACTTACTCTCTACTACTTCACTACTCTCTAATACTCACTCTCTACTACTCATTCTCTACTACTCTACTACTCTCTCTCTACTACTCACTCCCTACTACTCACTATCTACTACTCTCTACTACGCACTCTCCACTACTTACTACTCACTACTACTCACTCTCTACTACTCTCTCTCTACTACTCACTCTTTACTACTCACTCTCTACTACTCTCTACTACTCACTCTCTACTTCTCACTCTCTACTACACTCTACTACTCACTCTCTACTACGCTCTCTCTACTACTCTCTACTACTCACTCTCTACTACTCACTCTACTACTCACTCTCTACTACTCTCTACTACTCACTCTATACTACTCTCTCTCTACTACTCACTCTCTACTACTCTCTACTATTCTCTATCTCTGCTACTCACTCTCTATCACTCACTCTCTACTACTCTCTACTACTCACTCTCTACTACTCCCTCTCTGCTACTCTCTACTACTCACTCTTTACTACTCTCTACTACTCACTCTCTACTGCTCTCTACTACTCACTCTACTACTTACTCTCTACTACTCTCTACTTCTCACTCTCTACTACTCACTCTACTATTCACTCTACTACTCTCTACTACTCACTCTCTGCTACTCTCTCTACTGCTCTCTACTACTCTCTACTACTCACTCTCTACTCTCTATTACTCGCTCTCTACTCTCTACCTCTCTCTACTTCTCTCTCTACTAGTCTCTACCTCTCTACCTCTACCTCTCTACCTCTACCTTACTACCTCTACACCTCTACCTCTCTCTACACGCACACATATACACATATATATATATATCCATATATATGCATATGCATTTATATATATGTATGTGTGTGTATATATATATATATATATACACATACATATATAATCTGTATATCTATATGAATACAAATATAAATGCATGCATACATATACATATATGCATACATATGCATGTTATTTACATGAAAGTTTTAAAAACACTAATGAAAGCAAAGCTAAAAAGCCACCTCATTACAAACAGAATGGCTTTAACTTAAACGAGGGCGAGATCTATTGCATTTTCAATGCTTGTTTACTTTGGTTCCATCAAGAAGGCATTCAGATGTGTCACACATTTGCCATAAATTCTGAATGTTAGCACTCTAGTTGCTTATTAGATCACTGTAGTAAAGCTACTGCTCACCAGGGAAGTCTGCTGCTGGTATTCAAAGTGCATGTTTCAGTCTGCATGTCAGAATTTCTTTAATGAAATAGAAGAGGATTTGAGAAGTCACTCAAAATGTGCCTTAATTTTTCTTTCTGAAGCACTAATCATACTTTCTATGGCAAAATGAACCCCCTCATTTTGTTCCTTTTTAAATTAAATGTTTTTAGACTTACCACTTCATTCCAATCAAGATGGCTTCTGGTGTGCCATACTTTTGTCATAAGTAAGACTGTTAGCGCTCTAATTGTTCTTTAGAACACTCTGGGACATTCTGTCATTGGGCTATACTTGGGCTACATCTGGGTGATATTTGGGCTACATTTGGGCTCTTTTGTCTCTGGTGGCCATCTTGGGAGACTGCATGTCAGAATGTTTTAATGAAATAGAAGAGGATTTGAGATGTCACTCAAAATGTGCCCTAATTTTTCTTTCTGCAGCACTAATCATACTTTCTATGGCAAAATATACCCCCTCCTTTTGTTCCTTTCTAAATTAAATGTTTTAAGAGTTACCACTTTATTCCAATCAAGATGGCTTCAGGTGTGCCATACCTTTGTAATAAGTAGGACTGTTAGCGCTCTAGTTGTTCTTTATAACACTCTGGGAAGCTGCAGTAGAACACAAAGGAATCAACTGACAGTCTCTGTCCTTGTTGGATGTACATGTTTTACTGAGAATGTCAGACTTTATTCTCACATGACTGAGAAAGATAATGTGAATTTACAGAAAATATGCTTTCAGTTTAGCTTATAGATACCCTTCCAAACCACTGTGGGAAAAGCATGAGATAATAGTTTTCTTTCAAACATGATTCCTGATATCCCAGCAGAAGGCTTTTTCACATGGTAAAATTACCTTAGAACACACCACAATTCCTAAAATGAGTATGGTACCATCAACAAATGATTTATAATGTAACTAAAGTCCTAAAACCTTCTATTAACTACAATGCTTTTTAATGAGGTGCTATCATGTATATTGGTCCCAAGATGGCTGCCAACACTTCTTGGATGAAGTGCTTACAGCCAATCAGATCTCACACGTACCCCCCGATTTTTCCCCCAAAAATTTTTTGGGGGGGGCCTAGGGGGTTAGGGTGCTTCTACCCTACCCCCTTTTTGAGTTCTACACGTTTGTTTTTCTGCTTTTCTGTGCCTCAGTCTACCGAGGTACAAGATGGCTGCCAATAATTTCTGTTTTGGAGTGTTGACAGACATTGGCAGCCAATCAGAATGCAGCTCGTACTCGGGAAGGTACAGAGTACAGTAAGCTTACAGTAAGCTTATATAGATATATATTTTTTTTCAAATTCAATTTTCTCAACAACTACTGGAGGGATTTACACCATTTAAACAAAAGGCCGTACTGCGTACCAGTCCCTACCATTTTGCCAAGTTTGCTGTAATTCCGTTCAGAGGTTCGGGCTGTAGCCGTGTCTAATCGTCCTATGGAAAATAACATGGGGAAAAAATGTTTTGGGACCCCCTTTTTTCTCAGCCCCCACTTGACGAATCCCCCCAATACTTTCAGGGAAGGAGCGGAGCGGAGAGGGCCATCTTCTTTGAGAAATTCGTGGAGATTCATCAAGCGGCGCCAAAGTTATTCGCAATAGAATGTTGCGGATTTCCTATGGAAACTAGGTCCTAACTATATATACCCACTGGCGACCGCCAGTAGGTAATATATATATATATATATATATATATATATATATATATATATATATATATATATATATATATTCATTTCAAAGGCTCTGCAACAAAAGGATCACTCGGCAGCAGACAGGTAAAAAACCTTAATTTATTGCATATTCAGGGTAGTGCAATTCCCGTTACTTCTCTTATAATCCCGACGCGTTTCAGTGCTTGCTGCAATTTCTTCTAGGGGAATATGGTAGTGTGGCATTTTGAGGCAATTTCCACTGTCTTTAGTAGATGTAGCTTCAAGCGCTTAGTAGCACGTGATCCCTCATGGTGTATTCTGGGATTTGAAGTCCTTTCTGCCTTGAGTCACGACCCACAGTGGGTTCCGCACAGTCCATAATAATTATATAAGTTCGTTGTGGCGCATTGTCAAGCCACCGCGATATTCAGGCACAGCAGTGTGCCCCGGTTGCTGAAGACACCCTGATTAGTGCGGCAATCTGCTTCCACCGTTCTTTGTCAGGGACAGTCCCTGCAAACGGCCCCTATCTCCGACGGATCCCTCCTCCATTTCAAGGTGGTGCTCCTTTCCACGACGAAGCTGTCGTGTTTTATTTATTAATTTCAAAGGCTCTGCAACAAAACTTCGTCGTGGAAAGGAGCACCACCTTGAAATGGAGGAGGGAGCCGTCGGAGATAGGGGCCGTTTGCAGGGACTGTCCCTGAGGTGGGAAGTAGGGGACCCAAGGACATTTTTTCTTCAGTAATTCCGTTCAATGACTCCTACTGCAGCTCGCAAAATTCCAGCCAGGTGTATGATGGGACTAGTGGTTCGTGGCAAGGGATCACTGGGCGTCGACACAGTAACGAGCTGCAGCTGGGCCTCTTGCTATTGTGGTGGGAGGAGCTCATTGGTACATTCCTGCGGACTCCGAGTAATGGACTGAGGCATTTGAAAAAGGCTGTTAACCGAAACCGGTCATGCCGATTTTTCAGAATAAAGTGTCCTGATGAGCCCCGCTGTGTCCCTTTCTTCTGTCCAGGAGGGAGAAGCTGTTTTCATATTTTGCGCACAGCCTGTGGTGCGCTGAAAAGGGACCCTTCCTATAGTTGGTCGTGGAGAACACTGGCGTGTTGAAACTACGTGTGGAAACAAGATGTGCCCGATGTTTCGGATATCCACGACCCCCTACTCACCTGTGGTTAGCTTTGCTGCTGCTAAATGCAGTCCAACACTGCGTGGAGAGGCGCATTCATTCAGTTGTGTCTCCAGCCTCGGCGCTACTGTGTGAAGAGGTGGGAAGTAGGGGACCCAAGGACATTTTTTCTTCAGTAATTCCGTTCAAAGACTCCTACTGCAGCTCGCAAAATTCCAGCCAGGTGTATGATGGGACTAGTGGTTCGTGGCAAGGGATCACTGGGCGTCGACACAGTAATGAGCAGCAGCTGGGCCTCTTGCTATTGTGGTGGGAGGAGCTCATTGGTACATTCCTGCGGACTCTGAGTAATGGACTGAGGCATTTGAAAAAGGCTGTTAGCCGAAACCGGTCATGCCGATTTTTCAGAATAAAGTGTCCTGATGAGCCCCGCTGTGTCCCTTTCTTCTGTCCAGGAGGGAGAAGCTGTTTTCATATATATATATATATATATATATATATATATATATATATATATATATATATATATATATATATATATATATATATATATATATATATATATATATATATATATATATATATAAATAAATATTGCAGTTCTTCACCCAAAGTTCTTCGTACCGTATATTCAGTCACCCTGCATCAATGCCGCCATGACGCGTTTCGGTCCCACCTGGACCTTGATCACATGACGCGTTACGTGCGGTGAAAAGACTTTTTAAAGTGCTATTGCAAACCAAATTACATTCAGCTGTGCTGTGCCATAATAAATACGGAAGACAGACTATACATGTATAATATCGTCTTGAATGCCCGATTACATGGCATTTAAATTCCTGTTGGTAGTTAGTATTAAAAAAAAACACAGAAATTTACTGCTTAAAATGCATAGTATCTAGCATAGACGTGGTATACAGATAATAAAAAAAAAATATATATATATATTTACAAAGATGCAATTAAACATACATGTATATCCACTTTTCAAATATACAAGCGGTAAAACTAAGCGATGTCCAATTTGTAATTTCTCAATCATGTACCCATACTATCGTGAGAAATACCAAAAGATGGATGCCTCAATATGGAAACACCCAACCGACATACCGCCAAGGACTCCGATTGACCACGTTATTAAGAATGCCAATCGTTCATTTACATTAAAGTCTATCAACATATGGCAATAACCGTCAATTTCCAAAACTCTCAATAGTGCCCAAGTGGGCAAGCACAGCATCCCAAGTCTAGCTTTTCAAAAACACTGGCCGAACCTACAAAGACCCCTTTGGCCAATGGCAAAAGGAGAATTTGTTAAATATTTAAAGTGAAACCCAAGTGATAAAAAAAGAAAAAACATGTTTCATCAAAATTTCATAAGTTCATAGCACACAGTTGTTACATGATTTCATAGATAAAGAGATTTCGATCTGTCAAGCGGTCAACATTTCATTAGAGCTAAAAATAGAAGCTGATCAATAACATGTACAAGATCATAAGCATGTATACAAATCCTCGGTTGCATTTAACCCAAAATGGGATTTAGTATTTAGCTCTAATATGTACTTGGTCTCAAGTAGACGGAGTGAGGTTTCCCGGTTACCCCCCTGCGGGACAACGGTATGCAGTCTATGGCAAAGTAGCTTAGATGGATCGGGTCACTGCCATGAACTGCCTCAAAATGCCTCGCCACAGGGTACGTTTGATCTTTATTGACAATCGCCCGTATATGCTGAAGAACCCTTTTGTGCACAGGCAGTTTAGTGCTGCCTACATAATGTAGTGCACATGGGCATTCTAAAACATATACAACGTATTCTGTTTTGCAGGTGATTCTTCTTTTCTTTTTTACTGACCGTGGCAAAAACGGAGTATTATACTCCTTTACATTTTTCGCATGTTTACATGCTTTGCAAATAAGGCATTTGAAGAAGCCCTTTTGTTTTGATGGCAACTTGATCTCGGGGCTACTCCTAACAAGACAATTGCCCATAGACATTGCTTTTCTAAAGGTCAACTGGGGCATACGATTATGCCCCATTAGGTCCTCACCAATTATTGGATCCTTCAGGAGCAAATCCCAATGTCGTTTGAGAATCTTCCTGATGGCCCCATGCTGCTTATTAAAGGTCAGGATGACTCTAACTTTAGATGACTCTATATCAGTATTGCCTGGGTTTGCTTCCTTCGGGATTAATGCCTGTTCTCTAGTGAGAGACCTAGTCTTGTTAATGGCCTTATCAATAATCGATGCTTTGTATCCTCTCAAAAGGAATCTTTTTTTGCAGCTTTCCTGAGCTAGTTTGCATTCTCCATCGCTGCTGCAAATGCGCTTAACCCGGAGCATCTCCCCATAGGGGATGCTCTGGATCAAGTGCTGTGGATGGTGACTGAATGCATGCAGCAGCGAATTGCCAGCAGTAGGCTTGCGATAAAGTCCTGTGGACAGGGTGACATTTGATATAAAGACCTCCGTATCCAAAAAGACAACTGATTCCTTACTCATACGAGCGGTGAATTCCAGATTCAAATGGTTAATATTTAATTGCTCGATAAATTGTTTGGCTAGATGTTCCGACCTCCTCCAAATAATGAAAAGGTCGTCTATATACCTTAGCCACAGGGGTACATGCCTGTTCAAGATATCCTCATGTTGCCGTTTGAGGACCTGCTCTTCCCACAGTCCCATATGCAAACATGCATAACTGGGGGAAAAGCAGGCCCCCATTGCAAATCCCCTTATCTGTTGATAGATAGTATTATCAAAGCAAAAATAATTGTGTTCTAGACACATTTTAACCATATTGATAAGCATCTTATTATGCAGTGAAAAACATGCAGGCCTACGGTTTAAATAGTGTTCCACTGCTTTAACACCATCAAGATGCCCAATAGAGGTGTATAAAGAGGTAACATCCATAGTAATAAGAATCAAATCACTCCCCCAAGGTATGTCCTGAATTTTACGCAAGAAATCTGAGGTATCCCTTAAATAGGACGGCAGAGATGTAACCCACTCCTACAAAAAGTAATCTACATACTTTTATGTGTTTTCCGTAATACTACCTATTGCAGAAATGATCGGCTGTCCCGGAGGTCTCTGATCGTTCTTATGTACTTTTGGTAGAAAGTATAGGGACGGAATTATCGGATGGTCATTCCTTAAAAAAAGATATTCATCATAACTAATTAGACCACCACTTTTCCATGCAACCAATCTACCATAATAATCCAACCAAGAAGCCTTTATAATTTGTAAATTGCTTTGTTTATAGCGGTATAGAGTCAAAATATCGAGCTTTTATTATCGACTAGACACAATATCGAGTCAAAAATATAGAATGGACATAATATCGACTAGACATAATATAGACAACAAAAATATCGACTAGAAAAAACTTAATATCGATTAGAATGGACATAATATCAAATCAAAAATATAGAATGGACATAATATCGAATCAAAAATAAAGAATGGACATAATATCGACTAGACATAATATAGACAACAAAAATATCGAATTTAAGGTAAGTTAATATTATTTTTTATTTTTTGTGTAATATAATTCTGTAGCGGGTTGTGGGTTTATAGGAGAATAGGGTGGGAATTAATTTAATTATAATTATTTAAGTATGTTAATTTTTTTATTGATATTTATTTAGAATTAATTGTTTATTAATTGGTAATTAATTAAAATATAATTGGTAATAATTATAATTGAATAATTAATAAATTTATAAATTGATTTATTTTCTGTAGTGGGTTGTGGGTTTATAGGGGAATAGGGTGGGAAGTAATTTAATTATAATTAATTAAATTTGTTAATTTATTTATTGATATTTATTTAGAATTATTTGTTAATTAATTATTAATTGGTAATTAATTAAAATATAATAGGTAAATAATTATAATTGATTAATTGCTAAATACGTTAATTTTATTACATTATTTTCTGTAGCGGGTTGTGGGTTTATAGGGGAATAGGGTGGGAAGTATTTTAATTATAATTAATTAAATATTTAAATTTATTTATTGATATTTATTTAGAATTAATTGTTAATTAATTATTAATTGGTAATTAATTAAAATATAATTGGTAATTAATTATAATTTATTTATTGATAAATATGTTAATTTATTAAATTATTTTCTGTAGCGGGTTGTGGGTTTATAGGGGAATAGGGTGGGAAGTAATTTAATTATAATTAATTAAATATGTTAATTTATTTATTGTTAATTATTTTGCATTAATTGTTAATTAAATAATAATTGGTAATTAATTAAAATACAATTTGTAAATAATTGTAATTGAGTAATTGATAAATATGTTAATGTCATTAATTTATTTGCTGTAGCGGTTTGTGTGTTTATAGGGAAATAGGGTGGGAAGTAATTTAATTATAATTTATTAAATATGTCATTTAATTTATTGGTGTTTATTTTGAATTAATTGTTAATTAATTATTAATAGGTAATTAATTAAAATATAATTGGTAATTAAAAATAATTGAATCATTTTTAAATTGTAAATTAAATTATTGTTAATAGGTAAATAATTAGTATTAGTAGGTAATTTTTATAAATAAATAATTTTAAAATGTATTTATAAATAAACAAATTTTTTTATACAATTGTAAAACATTTTAAATATTTTGTAATTGGTATTACTATTTATGTAATTTATATTTATATATGAAGTATTTACTTTCCCTACTATTGCACTCACTGGAGTTGGAATAGTAATTTTAACCTCTATGCTATCCAACTCTTTCCCTACTGTTGCACTCTCTGGAGTGGGAATAGTAATGTTTACCCCTACGCTATCCAACGCTTTCCCTACTGTTGCACTCTCTGGAGTTGGAATAGTAATTTTAACCCCTACGCTATCCAACGTTTTCCCTACTGTTGCACTCTCTGGAGTGGGAATAGTAATTTTTACCCCTACGCTATCCAACGCTTTCCCTACTGTTGTACTCTCTGGAGTGGGAATAGTAATTTTTACCCCTACGCTATCCAACTCTTTCCCTACTGTTGCACTCTCTGGAGTTGGAATAGTAATTTTAACCCCTACGCTATCCAACGCTTTCCCTACTGTTGCACTCGCTGGAGTGGGAATAGTAATTTTTACCCCTACGCTATCCAATGCTTTCCCTACTGTTGCACTCTCTGGAGTGGGAATAGTAATTTTTACCCTTACGCTATCCAACGCTTTCCCTACTGTTGCACTCTCTGGAGTTGGAATAGTAATTTTAACCCCTACGCTATCCAACGCTTTCCGTACTGTTGCACTCTCTGGAGTGGGAATAGTAATTTTTACCCCTACGCTATCCAACTCTTTCCCTACTGTTGCACTCTCTGGAGTGGGAATAGTAACTTTAACCCCTAGGCTATCCAACGCTTTCCCTACTGTTGCACTCTCTGGAGTGGTAATAGTAATTTTTACTCCTACGCTATCCAACTCTTTTCCTACTGTTGCACTCTTTGGAGTTGGAATAGTAATTTTAACCCCTACGCTATCCAACGCTTTCCCTACTGTTGCACTCGCTGGAGTGGGAATAGTAATTTTTACCCCTACGCTAACCAATGCTTTCCCTACTGTTGCACTCTCTGGAGTGGGAATAGTAATTTTTACCCCTACGCTATCCAACGCTTTCCCTACTGTTGCACTCTCTGGAGTGGGAATAGTAATTTTTACCCCTACGCTATCCAACTCTTTCCCTACTGTTGCACTCTCTGGAGTTGGAATAGTAATTTTAACCCCTACGCTATCCAACGCTTTCACTACTGTTGCACTCGCTGGAGTGGGAATAGTAATTTTTACCCCTACACTATCCAATGCTTTCCCTACTGTTGCACTCTCTCGAGTGGGAATAGTAATGTTTACCCTTACGCTATCCAACGCTTTCCCTACTGTTGCACTCTCTGGAGTGGGAATAGTAATTTATACCCCTACGCTATCCAACACTTTCCCTACTGTTGCACTCTCTGGAGTGGGAATAGTAATTTTTACCCCTACGCTTTCCAACTCTTTCCCTACTGGTGCACTCTCTGGAGTGGGAATAGTAACTTTAACCCCTACGCTATCTGACGCTTTCCCTACTGTTGCACTCTCTGGAGTGGGAATAGTAATTTATACTCCTACGCTATCCAACTCATTCCCTACTGTTGCACTCTCTGGAGTTGGAATAGTAATTTTAACTCCTACGCTATCCAACGCTTTCCCTACTGTTGCACTCTCTGGAGTGGGAATAGTAATTTTTACCCCTACGCTATCCTACGCTTTTCCTACTGTTGCACTCTCTGGAGTGGGAATAGTAATTTTTACCCCTACGCTATCCAACGCTTTCCCTACTGTTGCACTCTCTGGAGTGGGAATAGTAATTGTTACCCTTACGCTATCCAACGCTTTCCCTTCTGTTGTACTCAGTGGAGTTGTTACAGTAAATTTAAACCTCTTTCTATCCTACGTTAAAAATATTGTATATGTTTTGTTAATAATATGTATATATATATATATATATGTATTAAAAATAAAAAACATTTTTAAGTTATATTAATTATTTTTTAATGTTACGTTTATTTAAGTATTTTAAATAAGTTAAAAATAATTTTATTTATTATTATATTACTTTTAAATAACTTTTAAAACATTTAAAAAATTCGATATTTTGACAGTCTATATTTTTTACACTCGATATTTTGGAGTCGATATTTTTGTACTTACCTGTTTGAAGATAGGAAGTCGATATTTTGGCAGTCGATATTTTGACCTCGATATTTTGGCATCTCGATATTGTGACTGTCGATATTCTGTCAGTGATCCGTTTATAGCACGAAACATTGTTCAATTGTAAATACGCCTCCTCCATATATAGTGACCGCGGCCACAGGACTATATTCCCCCCTTTATCTGATTGTTTTATAATGAGGTTTTCATTGTCCTGCAGTTTTTTCATCAGCTCGATGTAACAGCGCTGATGATGACTCGGCTGGGCACCTGCATGGTTGGTTGACTTATATAGTTCTTTCAGATCAGAGGTCACTTGCTCATGGAAGAGATCAAGATTGTCATAAGGCATTATAGGTTGAAACACCGATTTAGGTTTGAAAGGCATCCTAATTGTCCCACCTATATCCACGCCTTCCAGCCCCAAATCACTCATACTCGCACTCTGTTCACCCTGTAAGTGTTGTAGGTCCTGAAATAGATTAACATCCCCAGCTGAAAATAAGTATATATATATAATATAAATATATATATATATATATATATATATACATATATATATATATATATATATATATATATATATATATATATATATATATATATATTCCGAGTATTGTTCCTTCTTGGCAAATAAGAACAATTCGCCAAAAGTGTCCAGCAACAAAGAGTCGACCCAATAGTGCTGGTGCAAGGTGGTTTTATTTTCGTGAAGCCAACGCTGCCGCCATGACGCGTTTCGCCTCCAGGGAGGCTTGATCACATGACAAGCTACACACAGTGAGCAAAGTATTTAAAGTGGCAGTGCGGTAAGGTTTGTCATAGGCATGGAAAAAATACTATGTAGTAAGAAAGCTGCACTTGTGCAAATAATCAAAAAATGCAAGAATATAGCACTTAATTATTTTAAAAAAATTGCACAATTAATAAAATCATGTATACCGATTTCATAAACAGGGGAGCATATTCACAGGGCAAACAATAGCGAAAAGCAACATAAAAATATATACATGATGATTAATACTATCTATGTACAATATGTGCATCAGCTCAGTATTATGTTGTGCCCCTTGAGTATTTTAAAGGTAAATTGCTCCTTGTATAAAGTAGCAGCATTGATCCAAAGTATTTTAAAGGTAAATTGCTCCTTGTATAAAGTAGCAGCATAGATCCAAAGCTACAAGACAATACATATCTGAATAAAGCCCAAGTGGGCGAGCCACATTAAATGACTAACAGACAAGAAAAGTGCATAAAGTGATAGTGCAAATATAGCATTAAAGTGCAAACAATTTAGCTGAGAATTGTCAATAGTAAAATCAGTACCAATGATGTTATAAATGAATAACAATGTAGTTTCAAGTTAAAAAAAAGGAATGAATTCATCTCTATATACACATACAAAAATTGGAAACAACTGATCGAGAACAACGATTATCTGATCTATCCGGACAGGACTTATGGGCAAACTCTTTGATCCTACAGACAGGTATAAAGATCCTCCCTGTCGTTGAGACCGTTGGGATTCTTGGTGTTGAGTTCCAAAATGTATCTCGTCTCGAGGAGACGGAGTTTGGCCTCGCGGTCACCTCCCCTCCTTGATGGCTCGACACAATCAATTAGGAAGAATTGCAGCCTGTCAGGAATGCCCAGATGTTTATCCTGAAAGTGCCTGGCAACCGGATAATTCTGATCATGTCCTGTTATAGCACGTATGTGCTGGAGTATTCGTTTGTGGGCAGGCAGTTTAGTGCTGCCCACATATTGGAGCCCACATGGACACTCCAATACATAAATGACATACTCAGTTTTGCAATTGAGCCATTTAGAAATGGCAGTTGGATGTTGCAGAAAGGGACTTTGAAAATGGGTCCTATTAGTACCATATCGGCAGGCTTTGCATTGTGGACAAACCTTAAAGCCCTTCTTTAATGCTCCCCAGGTAGCAGAGATCTTAGGTTCCAGGGTATTGCTAACCAAGGTTTGAGACATTGAAGGAGATTTTCTAAAGGTCAAAGTTGGCTTGGTGTCTATTCTATGACCAATTACTGGGTCACTACGGACCAGATTCCAATTGTTGTTAACGATTTTTCGTAAAGCCCCATGTTGGCGATTAAATGTCAAAATGAGTCGTGGGGAACTCATTTGCCCATCTCCTGTCAAGGGAACCTCTGAATTAGTTTTATTGGATTTGGAAATCAATGCCTCTTGTCTGCTCACTAGATTAGAATGCCTGATCGCCTTCATGATATTAGCCGAGGAGTAACCCCTAGCCAGGAAACGTATTCTGCATGCCTCCTGTGCAGCTGCACATTCGGCATCCGTGCTGCAAATCCTCCTGATTCGGAGCATTTCCCCGAAAGGAATGCTTCGAATCAGGTGAGCCGGATGTTGGCTATTGGAGTGCAGGATAGTATTGCCCGCACTGGGCTTCTTGTAGAGTCGTGTATTCAGGGTGAAGTCCTTTACAAATATCTCAACATCCAAAAAGCAAATAGAATCAGAACTCAAATTTACAGTGAAATTAAGATTAACGTTGTTCAAATTAATCAAATCAACAAAGGCCCTGGCACTATCCTGGTTACCTCTCCAAATAATGAAAACATCATCAATGTAACGTAAATATAAAGCAATGTTGTTAGAAATAATATCATGGTGTTGGCTGGCTAGGACCTGCTCCTCCCACAGCCCAACGTGCAAGCACGCGTAGCTAGGTGAGAAGCAGGCCCCCATCGCCACACCCCTGACCTGATGGTATATTACGCCATTGAAAATGAAAAAGTTCTGCTCAAGGCACATTCTAGTCATTTCGACTAGCATTTTGTTGTGTGCCGTTGGTTGAGGTAAATCCTTGTTGAGGTAATAGTCCAAGGCCTTTAGACCATCTCCATGTCTGATCGAAGTATAAAGGGATGAAACATCCAAAGTCATGAGTACCATGTTGTCTTCCCAGTCAAATTCTTCAATTTTACTTAAAAAGTCAAAAGAATCCCTGACATAGGATCTAGGATTTTTGACATGGTTTTGTAGATAGAAGTCAATGTATTTTGAAACATGCTCCAGGGAGCTATCTATAGCTGAAATGATAGGACGACCTGGCGGTATTTCACTGTCCTTATGCACCTTGGGAAGCAGGTAGAAGGAAGGGATGACTGGATATTCCTTTTTGAGGTATTTGAACTCCTCATGTGTTAAAAGCCCTGCGCTTCTCCATATTTGAAGCTTTTGATGTTGTTCCATCCAAGTATTCTTGACAATTTGGATATTGCTTCTGCGGTAACATGACACGTCGTTTAGTTGTAATTCCGCCTGTTGGAGGTACATATTTTTAGGCCAAAGGACCAAGTTCCCGCCCTTATCTGCCTGTTTCACAATGATGTTATGGTCCTGTTTGAGTTTAGTGACCAGTTGTTTGTAACATCGATTCTGTTTCGAAATATAAAATTTCTTCTTGTTGGTCGTGATATACAGATTTTTTATATCTCGCACTACACTCTCCTGGAAGGTATCCAGATTGTCATGGGCCATAATTGGCTGGAAGGTTGATTTGGGCTTAAAAGGTGTAATCCCTTGTCCAGTTTGTTCTAATGGAACTTCCCTCAAATTACCTGAAGAAGATTGTTGTTGTAGATCCCAAATAGTGTTAAAGGGTCACCTGGCTTTGGCTGCTAGCAAAAGTTGGGCTAGATGCTGTTTCCGATGGATTCGTTTTCTTTGGATGTTGTTCAAAGAACTTTTTAAGTTTAAGTTTTCTTGTGAATCTATATATATCCATACCGGTATCGGCATAGTTCATGTTGCATGGGGGGCAATATGATAGTCCTAAGTTCAATACAGCAGTTTCAGCAGTATATATTCCTGAACTCCGCCACTCGTCCTTGAAGGAAAAACGGAACAGACCACGGTAATGTGCCTTATTATTTCTCTATTTCTCCAGGGTGCAAAGTCTCGCCATTACACGTTTCAGCCCCCACAGGCCTTGATCACATGACATGAGATACGCGTCAATGCCGTTTTTTAAAGTGAAAAGTGCTCTTAATTATCATCACCTGTGTAAACATTGGCATAGACATAGAAGACATTACTGCTCCTCTAAAACATTGCGATTGAAACCTCTTTTAAATGCTATGTGCGGAGTGCTCTGTGTATAAATACAAACAGCAATAATAGATTAAATATGACCGTCTGCTTGATGTGAAAAAAGACCAAGTGGCTTTCAAACATCCCTTTGCTTATAGAAGACATATTTACATGAAGTCTTTCTTTATGCAGTATAACATTCATTGTTATCTGAAATCTCATAGATAACGGAACCAGATGTTTATCTATTATTTGCATGTATATTCAAGAAAAACTCCTTATTAGTAATAAATGAGGTATATAAAATACAAATTTCATTTTTGGTAGTTTTGGGACCTTGTCTATAACCAATAAAAGTGCTAGTACAAAACAGTTTTTGTGTGTTTATACAAAATTACAAAACAGTCATCGTATATATCAATCTGTGCAGAGCTAACATCCGACATTTCATCTTTGAGACAAGATATAAACCTAGTAGGATCCAGAGCCCTAGATCACCAGAATCTTGGCACATTGTTTTGGTCTAGATTGCAGTCTCGGTCTAAATACCCGTTTTAGCCTTGAGCATATTTCTTTGCGCAAATTGCATTTCATCTTTGAGACAAGATATAAACCTAGTGGGATCTAGAACCCTAGATCACCACAGTCTTGGCACATTGTTTTGGTCTAGATTACAGTCACGGTCTAAATACCCGTTTGAGCCTTGAGCAGATTTCTTTCTGCAAATTGCTGTTTCATAGTGTAAGATGTTTGTCATAGGTCCAATAAATAGCCATAAATACAAATAATTTAAGCTCATAAATAGATACTGCAAAATACACAAGTTTTGTAAAAACATCAAAACATTTGATGAATAAATAAACAGGTGAATAAATAGTTCAATACATATTTAAATATTCAAGTATTCAAGCCTCCAATTAGAAACATCCTCTCATGTTGTCATAAAGGTGCCCACATGTATCATGTGTAGTGCAAACATGACTCAATAAAAAAAATATTCATTAAGATCAATTATTGAACCGTTTTCATAAAAGTAGTATGTGCTGATAAAATGGAATGTAAACACTAAATTTCTGCATTGTATTTTTCAAGTCTTGTTAAATTGGAGGATACTGGTTCAAAGTGTATGTTACTGGTTCTAAACTGGCACCTTAGATGTTTCTACTGATTGTTAGCAAAAGAGGGACAAAACATGATTTATCACTACTACTTAGGGTCATATTAGTCTCTGATTTGCAACACATTAGCTTAAGCAAGTGTGCAAATCCGCCGTGATATTAAGGCCTCGAGGGTGTTTCGAACCTAGCTCCAGTATATATTTGGTCTCCAATTTCCTCAGTTTAGATCCACGATCACCTCCTCTCCTGCTAGCTGGCACAGAGTCTATAACATATTACCTGTACATATAAATGCACAATGCGTCATAGGATATGGAGATAAGGTTGTCATTATACATGTGTCCTTGTACATCAAACTATGCTTCCTGTTATAAGCAGATACATCAACACAATATACAACACAATAGTATGTTACAGACAATACAAATATTGCTGCTTCTCTGTACACATGGTTGTATATATAGAGTGATTTATGCTGCTACTAAAATTTGTCATGTGTATATAAGATAGATTTATGTGACAAAGGCAGTATCTATGTGTTGGCATGCAGTGGAGAGGCCTGCACAAGGGTTGACTGGCCATCTTTCAATTGCTTATTTCTGCATTTTATTGCTAAGATGGTACTAATGATGTGAAATGGTTGACCAGACAGTATTACTGTGTTTCCAAATGAAAAAGATAATGAAGTAATACTAGCAAATAAAATGTGCTGCATAATTTAGTCAACCCTGTCTCATAATTTGGTGCTCTCCTGAGGCATAATTCATGTGACCTTGGTGATAGTAATGTGAGATTTCACAAGGAGCACGCCTGCACACAAAGTTTCAGGGGCTACTATGTGAATGTGTGCTTCTTGAGATCAAAGGTAGATTTGTAGCTTTCGGAAGATATTTTTGTACTGACAATGGCCAGCATATCCCCAACACTAAAGTTTTGCATAAGCCATGACAAAGGTATGCTGTGCAATTGGGTATGCAGTAAGGTGAAGTAAAACTATGGGGCGTATTATCAAGGGAGTTTCGTGCCGCAACGCGTTTTTTTCATCGCACTATTACCAAGCTGATGCTACTAGTTGTTAGCGACAGTTTTCCTGCGATAGCGGCTGGAATTTCCATCGCCCTGCATGCCTGCGAAATTTAGCGCTAATGACATGCAAAGTAGGCATTCCTCACCAAAACGACACTAAAAAAGTCGCTAACACAACATCGCACTATTAACAATGATGCCCCAGACCCGTGAAGCGACAAAAAAAGTTACGCTAAGCCCCGAATTTAACGCCAGACAAAAGCATGACAAACTGGCAAGAAATGGAGCTATATAAGAGAGACTAGGCCATAGCTCCATCAGAAGAGCTCCAGACGCCATGGAGGTAGTGACCATGCAGATAGGAGTTCCACGAAGGCAACAACAACCACTGCCAAAGCCACCACCCCCAGGACCACCACCGAGGCAGCGATGAAGAAGACAGCGGGCACTGCGCATACGTCTCTGCCTCGCTGACTTAACGCCTCTGGGACCTTTCAACCAACAACAAACAGAGTCGGCAGCCTTTTCCTCCTGCAAGAGACCACCAGGAAATAGTGCGTCTCCTACGGGAGGGGAAATAGAGGGTGAAAATTCTGGCAAGTTCCGGGATCCGAACAAAGCAACAAAAACGAGGCAGCTGGTGGTGCATGTGCACCCTTACCGTCCGGGAACACCAAGAAAGTCAACACGGATGGAATAATCGGCGTCTTCGCCAAGGCGCCATCTATTCTTGTACTGCACCGATGACAACGCGTCTTAGAGCGTGACCACTTCAGTGCGCTCGTCGGTAGCGCGTAGGGAGTGATGGAAAATGTAATATTTTCCCTGATTTACTCCGATTCCTTCGTTTCGCACTACTCCGTCCGATGAGCCCTGACAAGAGGTCTCCTGTGTCGCGAAGGTTTGCTTCATACCAGTTGTGTAGCTCAGCTGCTGTAGTGACCCCAAGACCCCTAGGTGTTCCCTGGAGTGGTATGACGGGTGCATATGGTGTGTTACGGTGATGTATAAGAATCTACTGTACCACTTTTATGCCGCTTTGAGTAGTAAAGATTCAACTGCAATGGGTTTCGAGCAAGGGTGGAATAAATGAAGTAGGAAAGCAAGCGATAGGGGAGGGTCCGATGTTGCCATGTCAGTAAGTTGGCGGGAAGCCAACCATCGGGCAGCTCACTGCAGTTGTGCTGTAAGGTAGTAATGCTCCAAGTTAGATGCTGCGAGACAGACACGGCCTGTAGGCTAGTAACGTTTTTTGATGGATACTCGGTGACGGAGCTGCCCCAAATAAAAACCCTAATAATTTTCTCCAGTGCGTTAAAAACAGGAGGAGGAATATCGAAGGGTAGATTCGAGAAGTAGTATAGGAACAGTGGAAGAATTACCATTTTGGCGAGGGAAATCCTACAGGAGACAGATAAAGGGATGGTGCCCCAGAAGGAAATTTTGGCACGGATAGCAGTTGGTGTCCTACCTATGTTGCTGTCAACCAGGTCTGCAGCCTGTCGGTAAATGTGAATGCCTAAATAGCCAAAAGAGTCAGCATTCCACAGCAAGCGGTCCCCATTGAGTATATACATAGGGCCCTGGGAGGAATCTTTAAAGGGATATAGGCAGTATTTTGCAGCATTAACCCGTAGTCCCGATATATCAGCAAATGCCCTGAAGGTGTGCGCTAGTGAGGGAGGGATAGAGCAAATATCTCTCACGTACATCAGGATGTCATCTGCACATGGCGAGATCATGTGCTTCCTGTCTCCTAAGGTAATACTGACATCCACCTGTGTACGGATGGCCTCTGCTAAGGGTTCCATAGCTAGGGAAAAAAAAGTGGGGATAAGGGGCAGTCCTGTCTGGTCCCCTGACCCACTGCGATAGGTTCGGATATATAAGGGCCTGTCTTCACTCGAATCGTCGGATGCTTGTAAAGCAATTTAATCATGCCAATGAACGCGGCCCCAAGACCAAAGTTGGCCAACGTGGTGAACAGGTATTCTCACTCAAGGGAGTCAAAGGCTTTCTCGAGATCTAATATCAGCCAGCAGAGTGGTGATTTTGTGATGACACTAAAGAAGTGTCGGAGATTGAGGGAAGTGTGAAGAGAGGGGACAAACCCATTCTGAACCAAAGTAGGGATGAGGGGCGCCAGCCGATCAGTGAGTATTTTTGCCAAGACTTTGTGTAGTAGTGTAGAATCAATGAATAAGAAATCCAAGTAGATCAAATAAGGATTTATTCCCAGTTAAAGAACACATCCAGATACATCGGTAGTCAGCCAGCAAAAGTGTAGTAACAGTCTTTTACAGCGAGTACATCATAGAACACAGAACACAGACATTCAAACTACCGATGTATCTGGACGTGTTCTTTCACTGGGAATAAATCCTTATTTGATCTACTTGGATTTCTTATTCATTGATTATACACTACTACAAAATTGGCGACGATCGGGATTTCGAACGAAGGATTCCTTTGAATTTAATTATTTATTTATTTTCATTAGTATCATTTAAAAAAAAACTAAAAAAAAAACGAATTTGTGGAATAATTCTTCAATTTGACATTTCTTCTTCTTCTACGATTGACCAAATGAACCACAGGAATTATTTTGTATCTACTTTAACATTTTTTTTTACACTCGATAAACTTCGTTTGCTGGTTACATCGCATGCGTGAAAATTTTCTTCTAACCGTGAGTAGATTGAATGATTAATATTCAACTTGTCTCTCATTTTTTTTTCCTTCATTCTTCATATATATCTACATGTGTTTACCTTCGAAGTGATTTTCAGTTGTTGCGCGCATCCTCGAACAGTCACAAGCTTGGCAACGCGCTGTGTGCACGGATCAAGCGCTCGCATGCCATACGCCTCAATGTTGCGACTTGTGACAATGGAGCATAGCGAGAGGATTGACACGTCAGAGGTCACGTCGCGTAACCTCACGCATTGTACATGCCTCCATTTTGACTCTCAGTAAAGTGTTTATGAACATTTCTTAGCATCTAAGCACGTCGGAACTTCGTTTTTCTTCGGATATTTTACCAATTCACGCAGCGTTTTCATCAAAAAATTTTATTTTCTTCAGTTTTTCACGAATTCACGCAGAGACCAGCAGTGTAAGTTTATTGCAATTTTGGTTTTATTTTCTTAAATTACTAACTTCAAGTAACATGAGTAATGTCAACCCAAATGCTTCGACAAGTACCTCTTCAAACAATTCAATGTCTTCTTCATGCATCAATATTAATATTAGTACTCCTAAAGAGATTTTGACTTCTCCTGGTGTACCTGTAATTAAATGGTCTGAATGGAAAGAGTATTTCCTTAATTACATTGCCACTCTGGTAGATAATGTTGGAACTTTATCACCAAAACGCAAAATGAGAATGCTTTTACACAGTCTTGGCCCAGAAGGATTGAGAGTTTATAACCAAATGCAGAAACCAGAAAGATCTGGTGACTTCGACATTTTTAAAACAGCAATTTCTGATTTGACTGAACATTATTCACCTACTGTTTGTATTGGTGTCACCAGACGAGCATTTTTCAAAAGAAAACAGTTGGAAAATGAGTCTGTCGAGGAGTATGTTTCCCATAGCAGTTGCTTTAAAAAAAGACCATCAGTAGTTAGTAACTTTGTAAGTGGTTTGTGATCAGATCTCACATAGAAGAATTTTCCCCACACAAATTTTCTAAAATGCTCCAGTGGCCACACAACAGCTAATGTTTCCCTCTCAATCACGGAATACTTTTCTTCCGTGGGGGTCAAAGACCTGGAAGCAAAAGCAATTATCACTTCTTGACTGTACTCAGAAATTTGACTCAAAACTGCTCCCAACCCCTTAGAACTAGAATACGTGGTAACAAATGTGGTGGCAGCTGGATCAAAACCTTGAAGATTTGGAGCACAACATACAGCTTTTTTTATAAGGTCAAAAGCCTGCTGACATTCTTCAGACCATACAAAGGAAATCTTGTTCTTTAGTAAACTCCTCATATGCCATGTTTTTTTCTGAAAAGTTAGAAACAAATTTAGAATAGATTTCTGCCAAATCCAAGAATGACCTCAAATCATCCTTGGACTTAGGAGAGGGAGCATCCAAAATAGCTCTAATTAATTTAGTTTTTGGTCTAATGCCCTGCTCTCCAATTTCGTGCCCTAAGTATACCACCTTATTTTCTGAAAATTTGCATTTAGAAACCTCAGCAGTAAGACACCTTTCATCAAGGATACGTAGAACATTCCTCAACCTAGAGTCATGCTGTGTAGAATTCTTTCCCATGATGAGTATATCATCTTGAAAAAAGATGACACCATGCAAATCTCCAAAAAGCTGTGTCATAAGTCTTTGGAATACCTCAGCGGCGGCAGCCAAACCAAACGGCATTCGACGAAAACGGAAACAACCAAAAGGAGTAAAAAATGCTGTCAAGTCTCTGCAAGAATGGTGCAACGAAATTTGGTGATACCCTGAGTAGAGATCCAGCGTTGAAAAATACTTCGCACCACGAGTTAATGACAACATTTCATCGATCCTGGGCAAAGGATACTGATCAACGATTATATTTTGCTTCAAATTGCGAAGATCAACACATAAGCGAATTTTCCCATTGGCACGTCTCGCAACGACCAATTGAGAAATCCACTCAGCAGCTTTGATGGGCTGAATAATACCATTCTCTTGTAACTTCATTAATTCACTTCTGACTTCATCCTTAACAATCAAAGGAATATTGCGAACCTTGTGAATTTTAGGAATTGCATCACTTTTTATGTGAAAATCCTTTGAATTTACCAATTTTACCTGAAAACACGCTGGGAAATTCTTTTAGGACCCAATTTTTTGTGTTCACACCCTCACCAGTAACCAGGACTTGTTCAGGGCTGTTGGGATCAAGAATAATATGTAAAGATTTCTGATCCCTCCAACCTAAAACGGAAGGACCATAAATAGCAATATACAATTTACAAAAGGCAGTACGACTCTTAAATTCGAACATTAAAGAACGAATACCCAACATTTCAATTTTGTTACCGGTAAAACTGTCAGATGAAACATCAGTAGGTTCAAGGAGATGGCCTAAATCATTAACTAACTCTTTCTCCCATACATCTTTGTTGATGATTGTAAACGGTGAACCTGAATCCGCTTCAACCTGCACTGGAATTCCACCAAATTTAACAATGCATAAAGGTTTACTTTTAACACTCTCATCAACACTCAAAACAATATTACACTGAACATTCTCTGCGATTTGAGATGAAGAATTACTGAAGTCAGAATCATAGTCAGAAGAATCAGTGTCATTAATACAAGACACTTTAGGTCGTTGTGAAAAACGTCTGTTGCACACTTTAGCGTAATGCCCCAAAACTCCACAATTAGAACATTTCACAGATCTGGCAGGACACTTGTCAAATCCTGCGTTGTGATTTTTGTCTCCACAACGATAACAAGCAAACGAGGAAGACTCAATTTTATTGTAAGTTTGTTTATAGAACGGTTTTTGATTGAAAGATCCCTTTTGAAAGCTCTTATTAGTTTGAAAACTTCTGTTATTCTTTTTTAAACACTTCTTTACTGCTTTTGTTGACAGAAACTTTGTTAACAGTGGAAGTAGCAGTGATAGAAGTATCCGACTGTTCTAACAGAGCCTTAGAACTCCTGTCTGAAAGTTCAGCTTTTTTCAATAGTGTAATTACATCCTTCAGACTAGATTCTCCTTCGATCCAAAGTTTATCCTGGATACTTTTATTTCTTGAGCACACAACAACTTGGTCACGAATCAGTTCATCGTGTAAAACCCCAAATTTGCAATGCATAGTCAAAAATTTTAATTGGGAAACATACTCCTTGACAGACTCATTTTCCAACTGTTTTCTTTTGAAAAATGCTCGTCTGGTGACACCAATACAAACAGTAGGTGAATAATGTTCAGTCAAATCAGAAATTGCTGTTTTAAAAATGTCGAAGTCACCAGATCTTTCTGGTTTCTGCATTTGGTTATAAACTCTCAATTCTTTTGGGCCAAGACCGTGTAAAAGCATTCTCATTTTGCGTTCTGGTGATAAAGTTCCAACATTATCTTCCAGAGTGGCAATGTAATTAAGGAAATACTCTTTCCATTCAGACCATTTAATTACAGGTTCACCAGGAGAAGTCAAAAACTCTTTAGGAGTACTAATATTAATATTGATGCATGAAGAAGACATTGAATTGTTTCGAGAGGTACTTGTAGAAGCAGAATCATCATTTGGGTTGACATTACTCATGTTACTTGAAGTTAGTAATTTAAGAAAATAAAACCAAAATTGCAATAAACTTACACTGCTGGTCTCTCCGTGAATTTGTGAAAAACTGAAGAAAATAAAAAATTCTGATAAAAACGTTGCGTGAATTGGTAAAATATCCGAAGAAAAACGAAGTTCCAACGTGCTCAGATGCTTAGAAATGTTCATAAACACTTTACGGAGACTCAAAATGGAGGCACGTACAATGCGTGAGGTTACGAGAGGTGACCTCTGACGTGTCAATCCTCACACTATGCTCCGTTGTCACAAGTTGCTAAGCAACATTGAGGTGTGTGGCATGCGAGCGCTTGATCCGTGCACACAGCGCGTTGCCAAGCTTGTGACTGTTCGAGGATGCGCGCAACAGCTGAAAATCACTTTGAAGGTAAACACATGTAGATATATATGAAGAATGAAGGAAAAAAAATGAGAGACAAGTTGAATATTAATCATTCAATCTACTCATGGTTAGAAGAAAATGTTCACGCATGCGATGTAACCAGCAAACAAAGTTTATCGAGTGTAAAAAAAAATGTTAAAGTAGATAAAAAATAATTCCTGTGGTTCATTTGGTCAATCGTAGCAGAAAAAGAAATGTCAAATTGAAGAATTATTCTACCAATTTGCTTTTTTCTTTAAAAAAAAAAAATTATACTAATGAAAATAAGTAAATAATCAAATTCAGAAGAATCCTTGGTTCGAAATCGCGATCGTCGCCTATTTTGTAGTAGTGTAGAATCAATGAATAAAAAATCCAAGTAGATCAAACAAGGATTTATTCCCAGTTAAAGAACACGTCCAGATACATCGGTAGTCAGCCAGCAAAAGTGTAGTAACAGTCTTTTACAGCGAGTACATCATAGAACACAGAACACAGACATTCATTCAAATGAATGCGATATCACTTAAAGAGAAATGCACAATACATAATAACACAATACAATGACAAGGCACATACTACATACCTTCCCTTTTTCAAAAAAAAAAATATTACTTATAAACTATAAACTCCTTAAATTTCATTGGTTTCTTCACTGTTCTTCCAAACGAGGATTTCTGATTAATAATCACATATTTGTCTTTTTCATTGTTGATACAATTATCCTCAGCAATTACATTCTCTTCTAAAGAATTAGATAGTAAATCTTGAGTAAAGTGATTTTCATTATCACTCACATTCTCTATATCATTCTCATGTTTGTCAAAGCACCAAAAATGTCCACGAGATTTGTTCATGGAAATCTGACCAGAATCACAAGGATTACTGACAATCAAAGGTTGTGTCAAGGCTAAACGACTAAGATGCATAGAAGAATTTTCCCCACACAAATTTTCTAAAATGCTCCAGTGCCCACACAACAGCTAATGTTTCCCTCTCAATCATGGAATACTTTTCTTCCATGGGGGTCAAAGACCTGGAAGCGAAAGCAATTATCACTTCTAGACTGTACTCAGAAATTTGACTCAAAACTGCTCCAAACCCCTTAGAACTAGCATCCGCGGTAACAAATGTGGTAGCAGCTGGATCAAAACCTTGAAGATTTGGAGCACAACATACAGCTTTTTTTCTAAGGTCAAAAGCCTGCTGACATTCTTCAGACCATACAAAGGAAACCTTGTTCTTTAGTAAACTCCTCATATGCCATGTTTTTTTCTGAAAAGTTAGAAACAAATTTAGAATAGATTTCTGCCAAATCCAAGAATGACCTCAAATCATCCTTGGACTTAGGAGAGGGAGCATCTAAAATAGCTCTAATTAATTTAGTTTTTGGTCTAATGCCCTGCTCTCCAATTTCATGCCCTAAGTATACCACCTTATTTTCTGAAAATTTGCATTTAGAAACCTCAGCAGTAAGACACCTTTCATCAAGGATAAATAGAACATTCCTCAACCTAGAGTCATGCTGTGTAGAATTCTTTCCCACGATGAGTATATCATCTTGAAAAAAGAAGACACCATGTAAATCTCCAAAAAGCTGTGTCATAAGTCTTTGGAATACTGCAGCGGCGGAAGCCAATCCAAACGGCATTTGACGAAAACGGAAACAACCAAAAGGAGTACAAAATGCGGTCAAGTCTCTGCAAGAATGGTGCAGCAAAATTTGGTGGTACGCTGAGGATAGATCCAGCGTAGAAAAATACTTCGCACCACCAGTTAATGACAACATTTCATCGATCCTGGGCAAAGGACATTTCATCGATCCCGGGCAAAGGATACTGATCAACGATTATATTTTGGTTCAAATTGCGAAGACCAACATATAAGCGAATTTGCCCATTGGCACGTCTCGCAACGACCAATGGAGAAATACACTCAGCAGCTTCGATGGGCTGAATAATACCATTCTCTTGTAACTTCATTAATTCACTTCTGACTTCATCCTTAACAATCAAAGGAATATTGCGAACCTTGTGAATTTTAGGAATTGCATCACTTTTTATGTGAAAATCCTTTGAATTTACCAATCTTACCTGAAAACACGTTGGGAAATTCTTTTAGGACCCAATTTTTGTGTTCACACCCTCACCAGTAACCAGGACTTGTTCAGGGCTGTTGGGATCAAGAATAATATGTAAAGATTTCTGATCCCTCCAACCTAAAACGGAAGGACCATAAATAGCAATATACAATTTACAAAAGGCAGTACGACTCTTAAATTCGAACATTAAAGAACGAAAACCCAACATTTCAATTTTCTTACCGGTAAAACTGTCAGGTGAAACATCAGTAGGTTTAAGGAGAGGGCCTAAATCATTAACTAACTCTTTTTCCCATACATCTTTGTTGATGATTGTAATTGGGGAACCTGAATCCGCTTCAACCTGCACTGGAATTCGACCAAATTTAACAATGCATAAAGGTTTACTTTTAACACTCTCATCAACACTCAAAACAATATTACACTGAACATTCTCTGCGATATGAGAAGAAGAATTATTGAAGTCAGAATTATAGTCAGAAGAATCACTGTCATTAATACAAGACACTTTAGGTCGTTGAGAAGAACTTCTGTTGCACACTTTAGCGTAATGCCCCAAAACTCCACAATTAGAACATTTCACAGATCTGGCAGGACACTTGTCAAATCCTGCGTTGTGATTTTTGTCTCCACAATGATAACAAGCAAACGAGGAAGACTCATTTTTATTGTAAGTTTGTTTACAGAACGTTTTTTGATTGAAAGATCCCTTTTGAAAGCTCTTATTAGTTTGAAAACTTCTGTTATTCTTCTTTTTTAAACACTTCTTTACTGCTTTTGTTGACAGAAACTTTGTTAACAGTTGAAGTACCAGTGATAGAAGATTCCGACTGTTCTAACAGAGCCTTAGAACTCCTGTCTGAAAGTTCAGCTTTTTTCAATAGTGTAATTACATCCTTCAGACTAATATCCTTCAATCCAAAGTCTATCCTGGATACCTTTATTTCTTGAGCACACAACAACTTGGTCACAAATGAGTTCATCGTGTAAAACCCCAAATTTGCAATGCATAGCCAACAATTTTAATTGGGAAACATACTCCTCGACAGACTCATTTTCCAACTGTTTTCTTTTGAAAAATGCTCGTCTGGTGACACCAATACAAATAGTAGGTGAATAATGTTCAATCAAATCAGAAATTGATGTTTTAAAAACGTCGAAGTCACCAGATCTTTCTGGTTTCTACATTTGGTTATAAACTCTCAATCCTTCTGGGCCAAGACTGTGTAAAAGCATTCTCATTTTGCGTTCTGGTGATAAAGTTCCAACATTATCTTCCAGAGTGGCAATGTAATTAAGGAAATACTCTTTCCATTCAGACCATTTAATTACAGGTTCACCAGGAGAAGTCAAAAACTCTTTAGGAGTACTAATATTAATATTGATGCATGAAGAAGACATTGAATTGTTTGAAGAGGTACTTGTAGAAGCAGAATCATCATTTGGGTTGACATTAATCATGTTACTTGAAGTTAGTAATTTAAGAAAATAAAACCAAAATTGCAATAAACTTACACTGCTGGTCTCTGCGTGAATTCGTGAAAAACTGAAGAAAATGAAAAATTCTGATGAAAACGCTGCATGAATTGGTAAAATATCCAAAGAAAAAAGAAGTTCCGACGTGCTCAGATGCTTAGAAATGTTCATAAACACTTTACTGAGACTCAAAATGGGGGCACGTACAATGCGTGAGGTTACACGACGTGACCTCTGACGTGTCAATCCTCGCGCTATGCTCCGTTGTCACAAGTTGCTAAGCAACATTGAGGCGTGTAGCGTGCGAGCGCTTGATCCGTGCACACAGCGCGTTGCCAAGCTTGTGACTGTTCAAGGATGCGCGCAAGAACTGAAAATCACTTCGAAGGTAAACACATGTAGATATATACGAAGAATGAAGGAAAAAAAAAATGAAATACAAGTTGAATATTAATCATTTAATCTACTCACGGTTAGAAGAAAATGTTCACGCATGCGATGTAACCAGCAAACGAAGTTTATCGAGTGTAAAACAAAAATGTTAAAGTAGATAAAAAATAATTTCTGTGGTTCATTTTGTCAATCATAGCAGAAGAAGAAATGTCAAATTGAAGAATTATTCCACGAATTCGCTTTTTTCTTTAAAAAAAAAAATATATATATATACTAATGAAAATAAGTAAATAATTAAATTCTGAAGGATCCTTGGTTCGAAATCCCAATCGTCGCCAATTTTGTAGTAGTGTAGAATCAATGAATAAGAAATCCAAGTAGATCAAATAAGGATTTATTCCCAGTTAAAGAACACGTCCAAATACATCGGTAGTCAGCCAGCAAAAGTGTAGTAACAATCTTTTACAGCGAGTACGTCATAGAACACAGAACACAGACACTCATTCAGAGAAATGCACAATACATAATAACACAATACAATGACAAGGCACATACTACACTTTGTAGTCCGCATTCTGTATGGCAAGGGGTCTATAGGAGCCTAGGGTTGTAAGGTCTCTGTCCGGCTTCAATAAGGAGACTAAACTGGCTGCACGCATTGACGCAGGCAATGTTGATTCTTCTAATACAGAGGTGTGGAGAAAATGTAATTATGGGATCATCTTGGGGGGTACACCTTATAAAACTCTGCTGAGAGCCCATCGGATCCAGGCGCATTACCTGTTGCCAATGCCGCTATCAAATCACATATTTCATCAGCAGCAATTGGGGATTCAAGTGCTATGAATTGGGCTTGGGTTATCATGGGTAATTCCCCCGAGTCCAGAAAGGCACTTAATTGACAGTCACTGTGGCCAGAAGATTTGTAAAGCGGTGTGTAATGTCGGGTCATAGTTGTGTGGATGTTGAGTTGTGCATAGTGTATGTGGCAATTGCATTTGGCATGACTGGTTCAGGGAGGTTGCTTCTGACACAGTAGCCAAGCTAGCAGTTTACCTGCTCTGCCTGATGAGGCGTGTGTACGTGCCGAGTGTGCCAGGTAGTTGTGGCATCACAGTCTGTCTAGTAATTCGTCATGCTTATTACATAATTACTCTAGGCGACTGGTGGACCAGCTTGTGTGACAGAGTTAGTTTCATGCCGGAGAAGCTTGTGCTCAATGGTGCTGATAGAGTCATTTAACTGCCTGCGAATGCTCCATGTGAGGCCTAGACAGTGCCCTCTGATCATTACTTTGAAGACGTCCCATTCTAGCAGTAAGGAGCCAGTAGAACCATTTTTTAGGTTAAAGTATTCTGTAATCGAAGTCCCCAGGGATCCACCGAAGGCCTGATCATCTAATGTCTCCGGTTGGAAATGCCAGCTAAGCTGTAAAAGTTGTGGGTTATGGTCAGAATGCATGTGGCCCAGGTATTCAATGTCTTTAATCAAGGGAAGCAGGGAGGGAGACCCCACCATGCGATCTAATTGTACATGAAGTCCATGCACTGGAGAGTAGAAGGAGTATGTGCGTGGCCTGGGGTTGCAGTCGTGCCATATATCTATTAGGGACCAGTGGGTAAGCCATGCGGCCAGAGCTTGTGCGTTAGGTGCCGCAGGGGTACGTGACAGGGGCCAAAAGGAGTGGTCCAGCGACACATCAAGGATGGAGTTGAAGTCGCCACCTATTAGCCAGGGCATGCTGCTCCAGCACGCTTGTAGCCTAGACAATTTACAGAGAAAAGAGCTCTGTTCCTCATTAGGGGCGTTGACAGAGCTGATAAGAAGATGTGAGGCTCACCTGGGATTTCCGCAGGGGTGAAGTTGAAGGAACAGATGTTGGATCCCAACTTCCCTCACCCTCCTCCTTCGCCCAACAAAGTCAAAGTAAATGGAGGAGAAGGCGGGGAAGAGGGGAAGACAAAACAAGGAAAGGGGGAAGGAGTAGAATCCAATGGTCCATCCGGTGTGATGTCAGTTGTGTTTCCTAATGGGTAAAAGTACAAAAGTTAAGTGTGACCTTAGAACTAGAAGAGTGCTATATAGAACGTATGGCTAATGTAAGAGTTATACCTGTTGAATGTTCTGCTGGTAGTACAAGGAAAATATGGACAACTAGAACTTGAGACTGACAGAATGGTATCTAAAAGGTAGAAGTATGCTGATTAATTATTAGGACTGCAGAATTTAAGCATTAAACAATGATAAGTGTGAAACATACCAACCTTTATGGAGACCACCATCTGCTTTCATTAGACCCATTAGAACGTAAACTATCCTGAAAAACTAGGAAAAAAAATAAAAACTTATTTTCCTAGACAGGGTCACAGATGAGAAAAAATGTTGCAGCAAAAGTTGCTGGGTAGGTTAACCAAGTAATTCAAAAATAATTAATAAATAACATTCTCTTATTTTGCAGCATAAGAGAAGAAGCAGCAATGAATCAAGGCAGAGAATTAACTCCACACTGCTGAAATAGTGAAGAATCAGATAAGTATATATGTTTAAAAAAATACCTAGAGATATTGCATCCTGCCGTAGGCTGGGACCAATGATTCTTTAAAACTTCTCTTTATTTATATTTCCTTTTCAGGACCAGGAAGAACAGCATTGGGGAAGGCTCCTCGTGAGGAGAAGTAACAAGGCTGTCCGGTGAGGGAACGCTGACGCTGCAACAATGCCCCGGAAGAGGAGCGGTTGACCCAGAAGAAAATAATACTGAAGACGTTGGGAGATGAACGCCAGGATGCTCCTGCTCTCCGACGCGGTCACTGGAATTCAGGTAAGTGCGGGGTAATCACAGGGAACCTGAGGGAGGCAAGGCGGTGTCCGTAATTGAATGCAAAGCGTGTTTCCATCGTAGACCACCCCCTTTTGTAGGACTCAAGCGCCGCCTTCGCCAGTTGATGCGTGTTAGCAAGCGGGGTGTGCGCAGGATGCTGCGGGCAGGACAGTTAGCATGGCTGCGGGTGGGATGGCACGACAGAAGGGGCTGACCATTGAGCTTATCCATAATGAATACGTATCTGCCCTCCGCGTTGGTCACAATCTCTTCCACTTTACAGGGAACTCCTGCTTTCACCCATATTAAGGTATCCTAGTTTGGCTGGAGTAGTTGGTGCTGTATACATGCCCCCTTCAATGGCGGCGTAGACGGTCTGCTTCTAGGCTGGTTATATGAGTTTCCTGAAGTAGAGCAATGTTAGTGGATCTGCGTTGCAGGTAAGAGTAAATGGAATATATGTATTCCCCTCACCTTCCAGATAATAACATTTACGTGTGCCATGGAAAATAATAATGGTGTCTGTGGATGGCTAGTGATGCAAAAGCATGGAAGGAGAGCAGGTGGCTGAGCGGTGTATGATGGGGAGCTGAGAGGCAAAGTTGGGGGAACAAAATCATATAATGTGTAAACTCATGAGTGTGAACTTGCAACAGGAGTTTACCCAAACTAGAATACCTAACCATGGCAATAAATGTGTAGATCAACAGTTCATCATGGGGGGGTGGGTACACCGGGTGTTACAGTTGGTTGTCCCTCCCTGTAGTTGAGCACAGATAAACAATGAAGCTATCCTGTGGAATGAATTAATTAGAATCAAGTGTCCGGATGGAGACCCAGCAGATTCCAGCCCACCCAGGGGAGTGGCCCCGAATCCTCTACACCCATATTATGTGTAGGACTAGATGACAGCCATGCTCTAAGAGTCAGTGAAGGGTAAACTATAGAACCAGTTATCAATTGACAATTTGGCACATTTATGTCTGTCAGATTAATGTTGTCAGAGGTCTGGGGGGGTGACGGTTGGAGGGTGGGGTGAGCCCGAGTCCCCAGAATACATCGGTTTAGAGTCATCTTCACTGAGTGATTTGGGTGATGCAGTCTCCAATTCAGAGGGAGGCTTCATGGTGCAGAGTGTAGCCGCCGCGTGGAGTTTCACTTGACGTTTGTAAGAATTTGCTCTGGGTCTGGGTCATTTATCGACCAGGCATGACGGTTCGATCCGCCCCTGCGATGGCCTTGTTTACATCTGAGTGCCGGAGGGTCGTCAGGCGACCTAGTTCCGGTAGCCAGGCCCATCTCCTCCAGCCAGTCCCAGGCAGCCAGGGATTGTCAAAAGATCGGGTGGTGCCATCAGTTACCTGCCGCAAGCGGGCCACGAACAGCAGGAAGCAGTGTATGTTAAGGTCGCAGAGCTGACGCTTCACAGACCTAAAAGAGCCTCAACGTTTCTGTACTTGAGCAGGGTAGTCCAGGAATAACATGACTGGGGCTTTCTGGACTGTGAGGCTAGGGAGTTTTTGGGCTTCTATCAGGATTGAGTCTCTGTCTCTGAAATGTAGCAGCCTGAAAAAGAATGGTTACGTATTGGCTCCAGGTGTAGGCTTATGGGCCGACACCCTGTGCGCACGTTCCACCACAAACTGAGGTAACAATGCCGCCTGAGGGGAGAAGCTCTGTCAATGAATGCTTGATGTAGGAGATCACGTACTGTCCCTCCGTCCCCTCTGGCAGGGCAACGACTCTCACATTGTTACGGCGTGAGCATCTTCTAGCATGTACACACTCGATCTAATAGATCCCGCAGCGTGGCTGTGTTAGTGTGGGTCCTAGATTGCAGGTCAGAGAGAGAGAGCTCTGACACCTTCTCTATCTTGGACTCCAGTGAAGTGCGTGTTTGGTTTAATGCCGTGCTGATTTTCTACACAGCCGTCAGGACGGTGTCCAGTTTGGTAGACAGGGTTGAGTGGTGAGGTCCCTGGGGCCCATCCCCCGCTGGCTGTGCTGCGTCCCCCGCTTCGTGGTGTGCCACTGTGCGGGGATTGTCGGATCGTAGGTGGCCCATGGCAATTTTTTGGGCGGTGGGCATAGGAGAGCAGTAATCGATGTCCTAGGGGACACCAGCCGGTTCTACAAGTAGCTGGTAACCACTGGTGATGATAATCCTTTTAGTTATAGGTGAGCTAGATGGTAGTAGAAAGGACTTATGCTGCCCTCACAATACCGCACTGACAAGCTAGCTAGATGGGAGAATGGATCAGCTTAAGAATGCACAGGCAGGTAGCCCAGCTGAGCACTAGTGTAGGTCATGACCCGTGTCTTTGAGGGTGCAACTGTTTATGGCCAACATATGGTTGGGAGGATGTAGATCATCCCAGGTGGTTGTCACCTCACGTAGGTGGCAGGGGAGCGAGGAGAGTTAAGGAAGTAGGATGTGACAAAGGAGGAGAGTACAACCCCTGGATTCCCCCCACTCAAGGAAGGAAAGGTGCGCAGGAGGATTGCAGGTCCTTACGGGTTGCGGTAATGGGGGTGCTGGAGAAGTGGCGCTGGTTCACTTAATGGCGGAGAAGGGACCCGTCAATGAGTACAGCCAAGAAGTAGGCAGGGGTCCAGGCCCAATAGGCACAAGGAGCTCCACCCATCCCCCACTGTATGCACAAGAGAAGGGGGGAAATATAGGAGATGGGGCTGGTCTAGGCCCGACGAGACCTCCAGGATGCCCAAATTGCAATGTGGACCAGTGTGACCAGGAGCAGCAGACTCCTACCACAGGTAGGTTTTAGGCTGGTGCTGCGGTGTATGCGCCATTCCATGCAATTAAGAGGAGAGGCCTTGTAGCAACCTTGTGGTGGCTGTATAGGCAGGGGCCTAGGCCCGACTGGCCACTGAAGCCCCACCAACCCAAGGAAGGGGGAGGCAGCTTGGGCCTAATATGACCCCTGAGCCACCGCCACCACGCAGGAATCCTTGCGCAGAAGGTCGCAGGTAGTCGCGGGTCAGGAGAATGGCTGGTGTGGCAAGGTTTATTTAGCACCGTGTCTCGGATGATAGGGGAACCCACCAGTTGTCTCAGCCATTGTTCTGGCAGGGGCCTGGGCCCGAATGACATCCAGAGCCCCACTTAACGTCTATGGGTCATTCACTGGGGCCAGGGTACGCAGGACTCACCTCGCGTGAAGTGTAGGGCACTCAGGCCAAAGCGCCAGGTGAGTGGAAGCTCCTTCGATGTTGCTGACTGTAGAAGGAGGCAGGCTGATGCCACCGAGTTGAGTCTGAGGCTGAAGGAGTGGGCCACAGTCTGGTACCAGGGTGCGGGCGCAGGGTTCGTTTAGCCACCCACCATAGAGGGAGGCCGTGCAACACCACCAGACGCCTTGTAGGGCCCTGGTGCAGCCCCGTTCAGCCTCGCTGCGGCGATCCTCCAGTCAGGTGGAGGTGCAGCTCCACGAGTCACTGGGCACTTCTAGGCAGGTCGGTAGAGCAGTTGTCATAAAGCCTTGGCCAGTGCAGGATGGGGATGCCCCACTGGCAGCACTTCGCGGAGGGTTCTGGAGCCGCAATCTGCTCGATCAGTAAGGCTGATAGTACTAAGCAGGCATCTACAGCCGCCGAAGGGCTGACCAGTGTATAGATCAGGTAGATTCAGCAGAATAAACAGTGGAAGGGCACTGAGTGATTTTAGAACTTTTGTGCAATCTTAGGTAGCTGGCCAAGCCTTACACTCCACTTTTATTGCATATAATTCACTTAGGGCAGGGTGCATTGTAAATAAACAGTTGAACATGTACTCTTAAGTTTTACATGTCCGAGTAGTGAAAAAATCCTAAATTCGTTTTTCACTACTGTAAGGCCTACCTGTCTCACAGGATACCATTGGGTTGCCTTATTACATTTAATAAGTGCTGACTTTTCATTGGGAACAGGTAAGCATTTCGTGTTTGGTATCTTTGAAACTCTAATTGAAAATCCTCTTTAATGGTGAAGTCAGATTTTAAATTACAGGTTTGAAAATGTCACTTTTATAAAGTTAGTTGGCATTTTCCGACCCTTTACTATTTGGTGCCCACAGCCTATCGTAGGTCACGTGACTGGGTGTAGTAGGCAGTTGGATTTTGTTCAATCTTTTATTGTTCTAGCTTATCATATATAAGCCATACAATATTACATAAAATAGGAACATAAAAACAGGCAGATATAAATCTGCTAAAAAGCTCACACGTATAAAATCGTAGTGGAGCTAACAGATGGATTAAGCCATCTGAGCCCGCAATATTTACAAGTACAATTCATAAATCGATAATATGCATAAAAACACTGCAATCTTGACATAGATAATTGATAAAACCTCTTAATATAAAAACTGGACTAAAATTTACATCTGACAGGCGTTCTGGTGCTAGTGCGCCTTGTCGCACTGGCCCAAAAAGACAAGTAAATTCAAAAAGAAAATATCTATATTAACAATGTGTGTGCAAAGAACAGGGGAGCAGTAGCTTTAGCATCTGTACAAAATTACAAAAAATGGGACCAAAACATGGGGTTGCCAAGAGTTCTAGCCTGAGAGCATCCACTGGAGTCCCTGGCCCCAGGCAGAGGAGGCGGTGTAGAAATCTATTTTCCACCATGTCAAGTCCCTTTGGATTTTTAAACCCCCAGAGTTCTGCAAAAAAGGTGCTTGTTGCCACGGCATCCATTTGATAAGCATGGAGTGCCTGTGATCCGAAAAAATCTATGCAGTGCATTACTATAGTGAAGCAGCGTACCTTCGCTTTTGGATAATTGGGCGGTTCTAGATGACTTCCTGTCAAATCTAATGCCGAGACAGTGGAAGGAATTGACTCTGCTCAACCGCTGCCCATATATTTTAGAGGTAGACTTCAGAAACTTCCTGTGGTTCACTATCATGAATTTGGCTTCACAAGGCTTTTATTAGTGCAGTAGGACTTAAATAGTGAGGGGCAAATTTACAAGCCCCTTGCGCTACTTTTGCATAATTTTTAACATGGAAAAGTGACGTTAAGGTGGTGCAAGGGTCTAGTAAATAAGCCGCTAAGGGTGCAAGGACACAGCCTTACCTTACGCCGCTTTTTATGGCAAAGTTAGGCGTCACTTCCCTTTTTACACTATATCTGAGGGGTACTGAATTGTTGTGAGGTAACTGTTGTACCGCAACTGAATCAGATGCAGTTTTAGGATCTATGAATGTCATGTACAATGTTGTATTTTTTTATAATGGCTTGCATAAAACATATGTTATATAATCTCATTGCTTGGTCAATTGTACAATGAACTTTTCTGAATCCAGCCTGAAATGATGACAGCATTTATTGTCCTCGACCCAAGTTTCCATTCTAGTTAGGAGAGCTTTCCCATCACTGTCCAGGAGCCAAATTGGGCAGTAGTTAGCTGGATCAGTCTGTGCGCCTTTTTATGAAGGGGAACTTTGACTTCTGTTTTCCGAGATGCCCAGACCGTCTCTGCTGCCAAAGCTGCTGTTTTTACTTGTGCCCATGGATTTATGTTATTGCGGTAAGTGTCGCTTGACACACTGTTGGGGAATGTGGGCCTTACTTATTTTTTGAGACAGAATAACTGTATGTATTTCCTCTCCTGAGAACTGGCTCGTCCATTTCCTATTTTAGAGATCACTAAATCCATGGCTGTGGGTCTTTCTAGAGGAGGACTACCCTTAATTACATCAGGGTCAGGGAGGGACATTATTGCTTTAGCTTTGTTGGATGCTGTAGTTTTATATATTTCTTCAAAATGGCTGTCCCTTGCGACAGAGGTGATAACTGGGTCCAGATTTCACACGGGACCCTTGCAGCCCCAATTAACCAAGTTCTAGGCCCTTGTGCCTTTTCAAGGGTGCCCAAGCTCGCAGGTGAACGTGCGACATTTTATATTTCTTTAAATGCTCGTATTGTGTCGTAATTATTTCAAATCGGCTTCTTACCTTCCCTATAGTGTCTGGGTCTTACGGCATTTGTTAGAGCCTGCTTCATTTTTGCATATTTGCAATCATACCAGTTATTATCGTTAGTCGGATATAGCACCATGTTTAAACCAGGCTGGACTACCTCCCCACAGATTAAGTTACTCACATTAGTGTGTAGAATTTCTCAATGGTAGCCAAGTTAGATGTTTGCTTCTCATCTTCTATTTCCCTATAAACATGATTCCAGAGGATACGTATAGCCATGCTTGACCCTTTCACCAGGTAGGTCGCTCCCTCAGTCACCACACAGCCCTCCTGTGTGCCCTTGACCTCGCTGCTGCCTCTCGCTCGCTTCTATGCCCATCCTCATTACCACCACTGCGGTTAGTCTTTATTGTTAATTGTTGTTGCCAGCTGTATTTCCTTTTTGTTCACTGCGTGCTTTTGCCCCGCTGTACTGTGTGACCCATTACCCTCGTCCCTCTGTGCTCCCTTTTTTGCCTTCTGTACCCCCACTTCCCCCTCATACTTTCCCGCCCCTGCGTCCCCTGTGGCCCCGCCCCCTGGTTCCCATTCGCCACCCCGCTCCCGCCTCCCAGCTGCTACGCCCTCCCACATCCCCTCATATGGAGGCCGCGCAGCGGCCGCGCCGCTGGCGCGCCAAAGGCAAGGCGGTCCGCACCAGTCCGCGCCTGGACCCCGCCCAATGCCAGAACCCCTGGACCCCGCCGAAACCAAGAAACCAGACGAAGATACGACACCACCACCCTCCACGCGCTCAACACCGGCCGACCATCTGCCTGCTACCAAGCCACCCCGAAGCGCACCCACGGACCCTTCTCCTGCCAAGTCTGCAAATTCACCTGCGTCCCACCGCCCGGACCAGGCAACAACAACAACCACCTCGAAAGGACCGCGTCAACCAAACCGGAGGAGGAATCGCCATCATCCACAGGAACACCATCGGCGTCACGACCAACTCCGAAGATGCCCTCACCACCGCCGACCACCCTCAGAGGAACCCTCATCTACAGACCCAAAGGCCCACGTACACAATTCAGTGAAGCCATCGCCGACTTCATCAGCCCACATGCCCTCGCCTCATCAGACTACATCCTCCTAGGGGACCTGAACTTCCACCTGGAGAACAACAATGACAACAACACCACCACCTTGCTCGACAACCTCGCCAACCTCGGACTCAAGCAACTGGTGAACACCCCCACCCACTACGCTGGCCACACGCTTGACCCCATCTTCTCTGCCAGCAGCCACGTTGCCTTCAGCCACTCCACCGGACTACACTGGACCGACCACAGCTGCATCCACTTCACCTTTAAGAAGACCACATCCCACCACCGCCCGCAACTGAACACCCGCAGATGCTGGAGCAAAGTCACCACAGACCAGCTAACCACAGCACTGAGCCAGAACCCACCAATCAACACTGCTGACACCAAGAACGCAGCCCGCAACCTCACACAGAGGATCATCAACTGCGCCGACGCCATTGCACCACTGAAGAACCCTCCAGGAAAGCCCAGCAACAGGAAAACCATATGGTTCACCGACAACCTCAAAGAATCGAAGAAATCCTGCCGAACCCTTGAGAAAACCTGGCGCCGTGAACAGACGTCAGAAAACCTGACAGTCCTCAAGAACACCACTCGCAAACACCACCAGCTGATCTACACCACCAAAAAGACATCGTTCAAAGAGCGGCTGGACAACAACATACACAACAACAAAGAACTCTTCAGCATCGTAAAAGAGCTCTCCAACCCCAGCGCCAGCAGCAACGACATCACACCTTCGCAAGACCTTTGCAACTCCCACGCCACATTCTTTCACCGCAAGATCGACGATATACACGACAGCTTCGGCGCCTAGACTCCGCCCCCAGCCACCGAATTAACGCCCCCTACAACCACCCTCAGCGCTTGGACTTCCATTAGCACTGAAGAGACCACCCACGCTATGAACACCATCCACTCCGCCTCTCCTTCCGACACATGCCCTCACCACATCTTCAACAAAGCTGACACCATCATCGCACCCCACCTACGGAACGTCATAAACAACTCCCTCGCGTCCGCCACCTTCCCAGAGAGCTGGAAGCACGCAGAGATCAACGCCCTACTGAAGAAACCCACAGCGGACCCTAAAGACCTCAAGAACTTCCGCCCTATCTCTCTTCTTCCCTTCCCTGCAAAAGTTATCGAGAAGATCGTCAATAAACAGCTGACTGCATTCCTCGAGGCCAATGGCTCCCTCGACCCATCCCAGTCTGGATTCGGAGCCAACCACAGCACCAAGACCGCCCTCATCGCAGCCACCGGCGACATCAGGACCCTGCTCGACAACGGGGAAACAACCGCCCTCATTCTCCTTGACCTCTCAGCCGCCTTTGATACAGTCTGCCACGCACCCTAATAACCTGCCTCCACAATGCGGGGATTCAAGGTAAAGCCCTGGACTGGATCACCTCGTTCCTCTCCAACAGAAATCAGAGAGTCTGCCTCCCTCCCTTCTGCTCCGAACCCAGCAAGATCGTCTGCGGCGTACCCCAAGGCTCATCGCTCAGCCCAACCCTCTTCAATATCTACATGAGCCCCCTCGCTGCCATCGCACGCAAACACAACCTAAACATCATCTCATATGCCGACGACACCCAGCTGATACTCTCCCTCACCAAAGACCCAGCCACCGCCAAACTCAACCTCCAGGAAGGAATAAAAAATGTCGCGGAATGGATGAAACTTAGCCATCTGAAACTGAACTCAGACAAGACGGAGGTCCTCATCCTCGGACCATTCCCATCCGCCTGGGACGACTCCTGGTGGCCCACAGCACTGGGCACCGCACCGACACCCACTGACCAGGCACGCAACCTGGGATTCATTCTGGACTCCTCTCTCACGATGACCAAGCAATTCAACGCCAACTCATCCTCATGTTTCAACAACCTGCGCATGCTCCGTAAGCTCTTCCGGTGGATCCCTACCGGAACTAGAAAGACGGTCACCCAGGCCCTCGTCACCAGCGAACTAGACTACGGGAACGCCCTATACGCAGGAACCACAGCAAAACTTCAGAGAAGACTAGAGCGCATACAGAACGCATCCGCACGACTCATCCTCGACATCTCTCGACACAGCCACATATCAGCCCACCTGAGAGACCTGCACTGGCTCCCCGTCAGCAAAAGGATCACGTTCAGGCTCCTCACCCACGCACACAAAGCGCTCCACGACATAGGCCCCGAATACCTCAACAACCGCCTCACGTTCCACACTCCAACCCGCAAACTCGTCTCCGCCAGCCTCGCCCTCGCCACCGTCCCATGGATCCGCAGAACCACCACCGGAGGAAGATCATTCTCCCACCTGGCAACCAAGACGTGGTATTCCCTCCCCGCCCACCTACGACTGACCCAGCACCACCTCACCTTCAGGAAACACCTCAAGACCTGGCTCTTCGAGCAGTAGCAGCACCCTGCCTCCCTTCAGCGCCTTGAGACCCTTTCGGGTGAGTAGCACGCTCTATAAATGCACTGATTGATTGATTGATTGATTGCATACTTTTATTGCATTCGTTGTACCAGACAAGTTTTTTCTACTAGGTTTAACTAAACGTTTACCAAAACGCTGTTGTACTAAAAATGGGGAGGGATGCATAAAAGTGACGATTAGACGGCCTGATCGCTCTCAATTCTCCTGGTTATTGTCATATTGAAGATTTCACTCAATGACTCTTGATTAGTTAGGACTGAGTCTATTAAGCTCTCTCATTTACCAGATCTGAAGGTGTATTGTGCTGGATGGTATGTAGGGGGTGGCCGTAAGTGTAAAAAGATTGTTCTGCAGCAGGAAAGTATTGAACTCCCATCCTCTTCTGGTGGATCCTAGGGTCAGGAACCAAAAGCAAAGAGAGAGACCTCCATACTTGCAGCTTCGCTTGATCAAGCATAGATACATCTGGTTGGTGTTAAAATCCCTGCACACAAATACAGAGTAAGAGCAATGCTTCCTCCCGGCATTGATTGACTGAGGGCAGGTCCCTTTGCAAGCATTATTAATATAGGAGCTTGAAAGGTTTAGTGTTGCTAGATAATCACTTGAGTTCCCTGCTGGAATATATACATTAAAATAATCCAAAGCCCTTGCATCATCCAAGTGTTTTATATGTATTATGACTGATTTCCAAATGTTGTATATAGATTCCATTATCTGTGTGCTTTCCGCTCGCACTGATGCTTGAAGGCTCAATGAGTCCCAAGTTGTTAAGTCGCCTTTCAGCCTGCCCATCTTACCTTTACTTTTAGTGATAGGTAGAGAACCCCTTCAAGAATGATTTCATTGAGCACCCAGGTCGCATGAAAGCAGCAAACTGTGTGAGATTTAATAAAAGTAATCCATTCTTTGTCATCGAATTTTGGTTGCAAGTCAGCAATATTCCCACAGTTCAAACTCCGCTGCTTACTTTTCTCACAGTGAGCTGGACGTTTATCCTATGAGGAGAACTTCAGGTTTGACCCAAGGAGCTCCTTGCGGGGCTGTTTGTGGCCATGCCCAGATTGAATGACTACCTGAGTGGTTGGTTGAAACTGAGATAATGTTAGGTTGGACCATATTAGCAGACTGCATGTATAACTCCCAGTTGAGATCATTGTTTATTTGAGTTCCCAGACCTATATTTTGTTGGACTTTGTTAATTCTTACCAGACAGCCATACGCTAGAATGATTAGGTGTGCCTGAATGGGCAATCTGCTGGCAGGATGGGGGGCAGGAGCTAGACAAAGTCCCACTTTCAACTGAATAGGCAGCCTTCACACAGAGGAATTGTCACCCCTGCATTGTCCCTGCAGCCAGGATGGAGCCAGGGCAGGAAATTCCAAACACTTCAAAGGAAAGCCTCTTAAATCTTCTCCTAAGGCACCAAGTATAAAAAAGGGACCCTCAGACCCACTCCTCAGTTCACTTTCTGGACCTGCGAAAGGACTCTCAGAGGACAACCTGCTGCTGTGTCCTGCTGTGTACAACAGAAGACTGATTTGTTGTACCTCGCAGGACTGCTTTGCTGTCTGGAGCCTTCCTTGAGACCTCAGAGGCCTGCCCTGCTACTTGAGCCCCGCTTCATCACTTGAACCAAGGACTACAAGAGTGACTCCAAGGGCTAATTTGCTGGCGCCCTTATCACAACTCAGGGACATAAAGGTCTCTAGCCATCTTGTACTTAAAACTGGACCCCGCCTGAGTGAATTCTAAACTCCCAAGTCTACCTCCAGGACACAACTCAGGGACATAAAGGTCTCTAGCATCTTGAACCCACACCTGGACCCCGTCTGAGTGAATTCTGAACCCCCAATTGGTGCCCCTTCAGTCCTGGACCATTGGTTGTGGTGTTAAAGCTGCCCAAAACTTGGGGCTAGGAGAGTTTTTTGTCTAAAAACTGCTCTGAGGCCCAAAGGAAGACTGGGACTAACCTGCATGTCGATTCGTGGTAGCTCCCACTATGTTCTTCTCCGCAGCAGCAAATCCTGTTCAGGGCTTCTTCGGCGAAAGGGTATCCATCCTCCAGGAACTCTTGTTGGCTACAGCCTCCAGCTTTGTTCTCGCTGAAGATTTTCAACTTTCCAAAAAGTGACTACGTCCAAACGGAGAATTATTCAACATTACTTCGTCCAGCAGCTCCCCGACGACAACTTTCCCTCCTCGAACACCGCCTGCAGCCTTACCCTGCTTAACTTGACCGTTTCAAAACTTTTTCTTAAAAATGTCTTCTAAGTCTAAAGGTAAACACCAAAACACCAACTGGGCCTAATGATTTACTTGTATCCGACCCACACCCCACCATGGCTGGCCAATTCGTTTTACTTTGACCTGGTCTCACACGACTAGATGTCTTCGGCTTGTGATGTGTTCTTTTAGGCGCTAGTTTTTACATTAAACTTTAAAAATTAATAACTCCAGTTCTACTGATTGGATATTTGTCATTCTGGTGGAAAATGATTTATTAAAATGTACTCTATTTTTCTACATTTGTGTGGGGTTTTTCTATGTTGTGTTTTCACTTTATTACTTAGACTGGCTGCTTTTGCGCCAAGCTACTAGAGGGTTTAGCACAGGCTAATTTAATGACTTTTGTGGTTCACCCTGGCAGAAATTGTGGCTCTTGCTTGAACAGGGGTCACCCACATTCAACCAACAGCCCAATATTTTTACAACAATGATATGCTTCTAGTATGCGAGCAAGGGTCATGAGAGGGCCTTGTTAAGGTGATACCAGCGTCTGAGCAATAGAAGGAGTTGAAGGGATTACGTGGGAAGATAGGACAAATATTGTCTTCTATCCTAGGGCATATGGCTTTAGTGGAACATGCTATTAATAACCACGAGGATCTTCATCAAACTGTACTGTCAGGGGCGGTTCCTCCATTAGGGAGGAGGACCATCGCCTCACTGCTTTCTCACAATGCGAGAAGCAGAAACATAAAATGGTATTTTAAATACCATTTTATGTTTCTGCTTCTCGCAGAAAGCAGAAGGGTTTGTCTGATTTGGGGAGAATAGGCGGGTTGGGAAGGTGTGAGCAGAAGTGTATGCCTGGTTGGGGGTGGGCGGGTGGGCGGTTCGGGGAGGAGTGACCCTCTAGGGCCGACCAAACCAGTCATGCACACTCTGCCTTTTCTCTGAGTAGGCTGTATGCAGCCTACATAGATTATAGGAGATAGTGCCATCTTGATTGAGTCTAAATGACCACACCATGAGAATAATATTGGATTTCATTGTTAAATTAGGGACATATAATTTAAATCTGGTCTTTTTCAATCATGTACAGAACCATATGCCCAAATCTTTTAATCTAGTACTGGTACAGTGCTTAATTTATAATCAGACAACATAGAAATAGAAGTAACTTAAAAAAGAAAGCAGGCACAGATGTTTCTGGAGCCAACATATTTATGTATTATGACATCATTCACACAGACAGACATTGTAATCTGAGCTTGGCAATATTGAATACTGGTAATCTTATTAGTGCATCTAATTTTAGACGAAAATGGTTCAAGTTTAAGGATAAACAATATAGGTGGTAAAGAACACACTTGCCTACTTCCACTGCATAAGTTATTTATGAGATGAGAAAGCTCCATTAATGAGGAGCTAAGCTTTAGGTGAATGATACAGTAAAGAGAAGAAACTCTAATATGTTTGTCCAAGCCAAGCTATTTCAAAGCTTTGATTATTTACCATCACCTGAGTAACATTCAGCGAAACATCTTGATAGCAGATGCCAGTCCGTATCTAGATTTCCAGATTTCGGTTGTCCACCAGAATCTGGCCCGCGTTTTTCCTTCCCTGGTTCTCTGTCGTAGTCATTGACTGGAATTATTCTGCAAGAGCCCTTTTTATGCCTTGGTCACTCACTACAACCGCACCATTAGCTTTGCTGATTCTAGGGATTTATATAGTGTGTCATTTGTTGTTCAGAAAATAAGCAACAGGTCCTCTATCCTTTTTCACAGCTGTTCACGCTGACCCTTAGGCTAAAGTGATCAGCGGGATAAACCCAACTAGGAAAATACAAACATACAACAGACTGTCTTTTTGCTTTACTTTTATTTTGGCTGTTTTCTCAGACCACCCAAATTCATTCAAAGGAGCACTTGACTTCCTGCTACTAAATAATGCTAGGAACATAATCATGCTTTTGAATGAAGATGATTTGGTGATTAGCAATACTATTCCAACTGAGCTAAAAGGCAACTTCAGCTAAAGTAAAACTGAAAGGTGAACCACTTGTCTATCAATAGACATCATAATCGGCCTCTATGTTGTGTGGTATAAAGAAGATAGATTTTGCTTGGGGTTTAATTAACATAAAGCTCCACTGAGCTACATCACTTAATTACCCAGGATTGTTGTTTAATCAAAAATTAACTTGAAAGAACATTAGAAGATGTCTGACCAATTAAGTTTGTAATCTGCAGGTTTTTCCAATTAAACCTATGCACAAAGCCTTTGTCTAAAAAATAAGAATGGTCGTTAAATAAAACTCCATAGTCTCCCAGAGTCCACACTGGCGCCCCTTAGGAGTATCCTAAATGCCATAACACGTCTAATCAAGGGCCTGGAGAAATATGATCTGATCACACCACCACCCATCCGGATGGAACTCCAGTTGCTCCACAACCATAGGCGCTGGAAGAATGGGCGCGGGGGAGCTGCTGCAGCACTCCCAGAAATTACGGTGCTAGAGTTCAGAATGTTCATGAGCAACAAAAATGTCTGTAAAATGTGTCTTTATTGTGACACGTTTCTATGTTTTCAAATAGCGGGGTCAAATTTCAGGCTGGCTTCTGGCGAATCAGTGCTTTTTTGCTTAGTATGGACCTTTGTGTTTATTTTTCATTCTCTGAATACAAAGTCAGAGGACTTGGTAAACTGAACTATGACAATCTTGCTGGGTGACCGGGAGCATGAGAGGTGCAGCTCCAGGACATTATGTGTAAATAATAATTATTTACTGAAATCTGATTTCCACACAATGTTGTTTTATGAGTAAAACTGCATGTCTGTGCAAATTTAGTGAAAACAGTTGCGTTGTTTGCCAATAAACAACGTCCACACAGTGCACTCCGAGGGTACAATCCCTTAATGATAATTTTAACGTGATGAAAAACTTCAAGAAATTATGTAGTCAATGTTATACTCATTTTCTAAATTACGATTACTTAAATTGTGATCGCATTTAAGGAATCACAAATTGAGATTCCTTAAATGCAATGCATTAAAGTAAAAAAATTAGCGATTTCGCTTATAGGAGTAGCAAATTACCATGAAGTTGAACTTCATGGTAACTTGCAAAAACTTCGAAAAATGCACGTTTTTTGCATTTTTTAAAGTGTCATGTTGCGCAGACATATGTGCACAGATCAATTGCAGGGGTGCAACAGGGTGTCCTTTTGACACCCTTGCACCCTGAAATTGCATGCGCAATTTGCGAGGACCTATTGGTACTCGCAAATTGCGCATGCAATTTCCCATTCATTCCTATGGGCCTGTAGGCCCATAGGAATGAATGGGAAGCCATTCCTTATTTGCGACTCGGAATTTGCGAGTCGCAAATAAGGAATGTGTAGGAATCGCTATTTCTTTAGCGAGTCCTACATACATAGGCTTTTGCGAGTCCTTAATTGCGATTCCTTAATAATCGCAAATAAAGAATCACTATTGTCTATGTTGATGCATTTGCCTCGAAGTGTAAACCGTACTGCACGTATATTAAGTCAGGACCCCAATGTGGGCGTCTTACCATTAAGGGTGAGTTGGATGGCTCAGAAACAGTGTTCAGACGTCTGAGAAACGGATAATTGTAGTTTAAAAACCGCGACTCCCTTAGTCATCAAGACTGCCTCAGTGCTCCTCAAATTTAGGAAAGGTGTGAAGACTCACCTCTTTAAAGAACACTACATCACAATGCAAGAACCCTCCGCAACCCAGCTTCCTCTCCTCTTACTCTTTGTACCCAATAGGGGTACAATTTGCGAGTACCCAATAGATACTTGCAAATTGCGCATGCAATTTCAAGGTTGTAAGGTTGTCAACCTGTTGCACTCCTGAAATCTGCATATGACTACATCTTGCAAACACACATGCCCAAAGGGCATATGTGTGTGTAAAATAGAGCTTTGAAAAGTGCACTTTAGTGCATTTTTCAAAGTTTTTGCAAATTACCATCAAGTACAAATTGATGGTAATTTGCGACTCCTATTAATGAAATCGCTAATTTTTTTACTTTAATGCATTGCATTTAAGGAGACTCAATTTGCGATTCCTTAAATGCAATCACAATTTAAGTAATCACAATTTATATTACTTAAATTGTAATTTTTGCATTTAGGATGATGCATCCCAAATGCACAAATACCGTTTTTTCTTTTGATCCATGTGCCTGTTAGTTTTGTGTATACATTAGAAAGCATAGCTGTTGGTATTGTTTAAAACATATGCTCAAATATGTAATTTTAAAAAGAGATTTTATTTTAATATTTTAATAGTAGATTTAAATTACAGTTGCTTTAAACCTTTTGGAATTACATGGATCCGATGTTTAAATGGAGGATTAACAAACTACATTTTGACAAATCAAAACAGCTGCAATACTAGGAAATGATTAATTTAAGTAATGACGGCTCTTGAGTGTGTGCTTTAGAAGTATCAATCACAGTTCCATTTTTTAGAGAAGATTGCGTGAGTAAATTGACTCTCCTCAATCACGGCCAGGAGTATATTGTAAATGTAATTGTAAATATATTAATAGAGCTGTGACGAGGCGTTGAAGCACTTTTTGGGCGAGTAGCACGCTACTCCGGAACCCACTTGGATACCCACCTGGTTACCCTAGCCTTTCCTGTGCTCTGGCTGCCAGCTATCAGCTGCTGCCCCCAATACAGGAATCTGACTCACTGCCAGGTGGTGTGAACGATCCCAGGAGTCAGAAACAATGGCCTGGATGGGAAGGAGGTCATGCCGCCCTCCCTGACAGGATGGCTAGTGAAGTGGCACAACAAGGTGGCGAGCTTCAAAGTCGGCACCACCTGTGATATGCAACCAGGCTGCCTCCATAGGGAAGTAACAGCCTTGCCCCTGCCATCAGGCCTATTTGCGCCCAGGAAAATTAGGTATTCAGGTGGTGTACACCCCCAGAAGGTTATTCACACCTCTAGGGTGGGCTAGCTGGTCTGTACAGCTGAGGAAGACTTCTGCCATTTTTAAAAGTGGTAGAATAGAGGGTTCTGGGTAGAAGAGTTGACCTACACCCCAAATGTGGTCACTTCAGGGGAGGATTACCCGCTGGGGCTGGCAGCTCATTTGCCACTTGAACCCACAGCCCTAACGCCCCTAAATCTAGGATTCAGTTCTCATCTGACTTGCAACAAGGACACAAGATGAGACTCAAGTCTGTGACAACAGGAACTGCAGAAATCAAAAGCGTGATACTCTGCACCTGTGGAAACTTTCCTGGAACTACACAACTGCGACTCGTCCGGTTCCCCCAGATAGAGAGACCCATTTGAGAGCCAAAGACATCTTCCCTGCCGTAGTGGCACTAGTCCCCTGCAACTGTAGGTAAAAACATCCTACTGGAACTAAAGAATCGCTGGCAATCGGGCTCTCCAAAGGATCGCCCAGAATTAGCATTCCAGTGGTCCAGCGCATTGTGGGCAACATGGTCCTGACCTCCATGAAGTTTCAGGCAGCTACTGAGTTTGCCCCAGACCTCCAGATGTTAAAATAGCTTTCTGCTAAGCTTACCGCTGCTAAGGATTGTTGGTCGCCAGTCCAGCCACTATCCCCTTTACTCGATGCTGCACCTCGAGGGAACTCCGCAAAGCCTTCATCAGATGTCAGCAGTGGCTATGTTTTCAGCTTTGTGCACCCTGTTCCCCACCAATACTGTGTAAGCGGTAAAACCAGCTCCCCGCGGCTCCTCCTTTAACACCCAGCACAACTCTGCACCTCGGCTTATTGAGTAAGGTAAAATTGAAATAACTGTCATGGCTTGATCCTGGGAACCACATCACCGTTACCGTCCTTAGGTTCTTCGCAACCCGACCTGCAACTGACTGATTGTCACTAGTGCTTTTTACCATTGACCACAATGATAAAGTTTTGCAGTTCTGATTTGCACTGATTTAATATTGTGTCTAAAATCCATGACATTATATGAGAGGAACCTTATATTCTCCCCACTTCTAGCACTATCCCCCACCCATGTCTCATGATTGCATGCCCAGTAATCAGGTACCTGAAACAACCATCACCACCCCAGGAATTCTGTATACCGATGGAGACCTACTGTAATTGGCTCAAGATTGACAGGACAAATTGTAGAAGTCATTTTAAGGCCTGGGACAACAAACTGAAGAGGGGCCCTTGAAAAGACCCAGGACTTGTTTCAAAGTTTCAAAAAACACATGTTCTGTAGGGAACGGGAAAACATAGCAGTGGTGCCATGCAGTGGCTTTAGTCATGTGGGTTGTGGCTTTAGTCATGTGGGTTGCCTGTGTTGTTAATGAATTTGCCTTAATATCTATTTATATGCTATTCATGAGTGGGAAGTAGGGCCTCCTTTGTCCTCATCTAAACTACAAGGTTCACAATACAGAGGGCTACTGGAGGAAGAAGCGCTATAAATTGCCACACGGTTACCCCGCTGTGCGGGATGCGCCCGGGCAAAAACCAGTCAAAGACTGGCCCATCGAAGCCCATACGAGGACAATGGAGGCTGAGCTGGGCCACTCCTCTGAGTAGCCATCTTTCAGAGAACCCACTTTAGGTCAACTCTCTACTATGGACAAGAGGAAAATCCCACAAAGGCCAACTGGTAAGGACAAAGCCTCGACAAACTTAATTACAAACTTCCTTTCTGGTGCAATGGGACTAATAAATAAAAAATTATCAATATTGAGGAAATATTTGTAGCCACTCAGCAGGCAATAAATGAAGCCTTTCAGAAACATCTCTAGAAGTACAATTCAGGGGGGATGTAATGGCATTGGACATCTCGCAGGCTTCACCGCCTGGGATGTTAAAGAGTAATCTTTGTCTAGTAAAGCTAAAGCTCAACCCTGGGAAAACTGAGCTTCTCCTTCCTGGGAGAAGCGCTTCCCATTGGGGCCCGCAATTTTGGCCATCTGAGCTTGGTTCATCCCCTTCCCCTGCCAGCTGTGTAAAGAGTCTCGGTGTCATAATTGACTCTGAGCTCACTCTCAAGGCTCAGGTGAGCGTCGTAACATCTTCCTGTATGTTCCAACTGCACAGGATTCGGAAAGCCGCTCACCTACTGACCCCTGTAGCTCTATTACAAGTTTTAATAGCATTGGTGCTGTCCCGTCTGGATTTTTCTAATTCGTTGTACCTCGGTCTCTCTAAATCCCTGCTGTCGAGGCTACAGATTATTCAAAACCAGGCTGCCAGACTGGCGTTTAAAATCCCCAGATGGCAGTCGGCCAAACCTTTACTATATCAATTACACTGGCTTCCAGTCAATGAACGAATTGCCTTTAAGGTTGGCTGTCTGGTTTTCAAAGCTCTGACTGGTCCCTCTCCCGCCTTCTTGAAGTCCCTGGTTACTCCCTACTGTCCTTCCCGAACTGTGAGGTCTACTCATCTCCAGCTCTTAGTCACTCCCCGGTTCAAACTCACTAAATTGGGTGGCCGCAGTTTTTCCCATCTGGCCCCCAAATTATGGAATTCCCTCCCGCTCTCACTCAAATCCCCACATTCTCTTATATCATTTAGGAAGCCCCTAAAAACTCTGTTGTTTTCACACCCCCATTAAATTCCCTCTGTTCAGTTTCAGTGTTCCTACCAGCGCCAGGAAACTCATGGTGACAGTGCGCTTTTACAAATATTCATTAACATAACATAACATAAATGCTTCACTTAGTGCTATCACTGCCGCTAGTTCGGCCCTTCTAAGAAGAGAGCTCAACAGAGACCACTTCTTTCTAAAACATCTTACTCTGAGTCAGAGTCATCCCAGGGTTTCATTATTTAAGAGAGAGGACAGAAACATTGCCTGATAAAGACATCAAGGGCACTGACACTGACTTATTTGTAAATTCCTTGATAGACAAATTTGATTTGCTTGAGGTGCTTGTGAAAACTACTTGACATTTTGCATAAAGTAAACTTGGGGACTTTGAGTCACTGCAAAAAAAGGTCCTGGACTGGACCAAAATTACAGAAGTGGATCTTTCTGGGCATGCCCGTTTGTCTCAAGACAAGGATCCTATAGATACCACAGACAATCAGAAACTCCCAACCGGGATAGGACAATCTAAGGCTGCTACACTTCAAGAATGGCTCATGCAACAATAAAGCTGGCAAATGCCCTTATGATCTAAGGGGGAAACAGCATTCACAATGCGGTGCGAACCACGTGCTGCTGTTATAACACAGGAGTTACAATTAATGTGTCTTTACAATGCATATCGTTATAACGACATGCTTTAGGGAAAGCCTTTAGAGTCCAACGCCTTCCCTACTCTTGCTCAGACTGGACTTGGAATAGTAAATTATACCACTCCAAAGTCCAGCGGAAAAGGAATGCATGGTAAAAACGTGGTATTTAGGTGACATATCGAGTTAAAAATATGGAGGCACACAAATATCATGTTTTTAATATTTTGATACACAAATATTGTGATGCCGGAATATTGTTGACAAAAATATTGATTTTCGAAGCTGTAATATCAATGTGAAAAATATCTGTTTTTAATATCAGTTACAAAAATATTGTTGTAAATAATATTGTTGTTTAATTATATGTATTTTAGTACATGTTTTAATTGTATATGTTATAAATTGTTTGTATAGTTATTTTTCATATTTTTAAATATAGTTTGTAAACTTTTAGTTGTTTTTAAACGTAATAGTTATTTGTAACTTTTAGTTTTGCAGCTGGTTGTGGGATTTGTTGAGGTACAGGGTTGGAAGTAAATTAATTATAATTAATTTTAATTCATATTAATCATTTAATTGAGAATTATGTAAATACATTATTATTTAATTTGAATTAATATTAATTATTTAATCGATAATTAAATATGTAAATGTGTAAGGAACTTTTTTTAAGTTATATTTTAGATGCGGATTGTGGGGTTTGTATAGGTGAAGGATGGAAAGTTAATTAATTATAATTAATTAATAATTAGTTATGTATTATTATAAGTTTAATTGCTAATTAATTATGTTACTTGTGGAATTATTATAGTTTTTAATGTTATATTGGTAAATTTAAAACAAATAAGAAAATTATAATATTAATTAATATTTTTTTTTTTACATTATATACGTGTATATACACATAGACAGGTACATATATATGTGAGTGTTTGTTTAAATAAGCATATATTTTTATATATTTCTAAATATTATTTAAACATATTTAATTACATTATATTAACTTAAACTATATATATAATGAAAACAATATTTTTGTAAATATTTGTTCGATGTTGGTGTAAAATTATATTGTTTTTCGATATTTTTGTACTCCTGCTTATATGTGTAAGAAAACAATATTTTTGTGATCACTATTATTGACACACTATTTCAGTATCACAATATTTATGGTTTCGTATTTTGTCAGAAAAAGAAAAAAAACATTTGTTGCAAATACTGCAGAGTAGCGGCATACGTGGTAAAGGCATGTGTTATTCCGACATACAACCGTTCTAAGGAGGCTAAAAATACATCTAGAAAAAGGACTGACTTAATGACTGATTTACTCTTTCAACATCGAGCTGCATTTGACAATCAAGCTTTGAGTGATTCCAATCATGCTGAGTACGATATTTCTTCTGCCCACATCCACAGGATGTCCTTCATCTACCCCCAGAGGCCCTTCCGTATGTGTTAATTTTAAAAGGAGTCCCTTGTTCTCATTCATCTAGATCATAATCCTGGAGGAATCTAAAAAATCAGTCAGTAAATTGGCTGTCACAGAGAGTTGGTCTCACTGAGAACCCACACAATTTGTTCTCACCCACACATAATTAGGGGTTTAGGGATTTTCCCCTATCCTGGTTGCACAGTGCCATACGGCAGCCCGAATACACCTAATGCAAACAGAGCAAGGCGCCACACTTCCTGGCATATCCTAAACCCTTCAATTAGACATACTCTGTACACTCACAGTAAGGGCAACTGTAGCGTTTAACTACACTCAAACACTGATTTGTTTCCGTGATATGGATAGGGACAGAATTGCTGCAGAGCTTTTTGATAATGTAGCTAGAAGCATTACTACCAATGCACCTTCTACTAGTGGTAACCCTATGCCCAAAGAAGGAGACTTGAGAGGCTACAAAAGGCAGAGAATTCCATGTGGTGGGACAGTGCCACCTTGAAACAATATAGTAGATTAAACAGAGTCCCAGAGGACTAAGATCCCAGATCTTTCCCACTTTTGACAATCTTGATGACGATCTGCTGGGCAAATGGGAAGAGGCTCTGACATCTAATTCCAATACATTGATTAACATATTAATTGAGAACGCAGAAAGGAAGGTAGCAAAACTACAGACTGATATTGCCATCCTAGAGAAAGATATACTTGACCTAGATATCAAAGAAGCTACTGAAAAGAACTATGTGATCTTAAACGATATTCTATCAAAACGAGATTAAAGAGAGGAAAGCTAGACAACTCAAGAGAGACAAGGCTGATTACAGGGAAGGGAGAGGGTTCGAACTACTGTTCCAAAACGCACAATCTAGTGATAAGACATTAAGATCAGGAGCAGCCTCAATATCCTCTAGCTCCACCTCCCTCAGCACAGTCCCAACTAGCGACAGTGACACTGATAACCAGTCAGATCTCAACAGAACTGGACAGCCTAAATCTTCTTTTTTATGGGATGTACAAGCTATCCGCAGAGAGAACAGAACTCAAAACGCACAAGGGGGACCAGTAAGAAAACCCGTAGAGGCGAGAGAGCAGGAGAAAGACGAATACAAAAAGAAACTAAGATCTGGGGATGGGAAGAACAAGTAGAGGAGTTAAATCAAGAAGTACAAGTTGTCAACCTATCATTCAAAATACTTGATAACAACATGATTTCCCTACTCAGCAAGGGATTGAGTTTCAATCCCCTTGTCCAAGGAGACATTTGCAGGCTGAAAATAGACCTTTTACAAGTATATCAGGTGCTTAAAATTAGAAAAAACACTTCTGTACTAAACCACCTATTAATGTGAATAAAAACCTTGTGAACATTTCTAATAACAATCTGACTAATTTACAAAATATACGGGATATTCAATCTACTCAACTTCTTTTCTCCCTGACTGATCTAGAACAATCACCATATAACATGGAACTTTTACTTAAAGAACTCAACATAGACACTGATCACACCACAGCAAGTGGTCTCAAGACCAAGTCCAAGTGGACCCCTATTCCTCCAGGGGGCAATGCCATAGGCACTTTTCACACCTTGATACTTGAGAACATTGATAAGTACGATCAGAGGAGAACTAGGACCAAACAATACGCTAATGACAACCTGGCAAGAAATGAACGACTGGCACTCAAATCATTGATTTCAGACCCTGACACCATAATCAGGGAGGCCGATAAAGGGGGCAACATTGTGATCATAAACCAGGAGGACTACCACAAAGAAATCTTGTCACAATTGTCAGACACTTCCTGCTATGAACTTATCCGGCACAAACCCACGGGTCCCATGGCCCTTAAAATCAACAATCATCTCACAGAGTGGCACACGTTAGGGCTCATTGATGATGACGAACACTCATACATGAAGGTTTTTAGACCAACCTTCCCATGCTTCTACACCCTAACTAAGATTCAAAAACAAGCTCCTTTCCCACCTGGAAGACCTATAGTCTCAGGTGTTGGAGCTCCCACAGAGAGACTGGAACAATATGTAGACATCTTCTTAAGTCCCATGGTCAGAAACCTACCCTCGTTCATTCAGGACACTAAACACATACTAAGCATCCTAGCTGACCTACAGTGGCAACCGGGTATGATTCTAGTTACCCTTGATGTGGTGTCTCTTTACGCCAGCATAAATCCAGATCTAGGCTTAGAAGTCATCACCAGATTATTACACAACAGGCATGCCACTCAATGGCAACACACTAACATGCTCATCACTATGATGCAGGTGATACTCCACAATAACTTCTTTATCTTTGACTAACAATGGTATATACAGACCAAAGGGGTAGCCAAGGGTTCAAGATTTTCGCCTTCATTTGCCAATCTATACATGGGTGGACTTGAAGCGGAACGGATCTGAGGCACTAAGGGCGCCCAATGGATCGACTCCATTGTTTTTTGTGGACGCTAAATAGACGACTGTCTACTATTATGGTCAGGCACCCATGAAGAACTAAAAGAATTTTGTTCTCATCTCTCCTCCAACGATATAGATATGAGGTTTACTAAACATTCTAGCTTTTCCTACATAAGTTTTTTAGATGTTGAACTATACGTCAGGGAAGGGAAACTTCACAGTCAACTATTCAGGAAAGAGACTTCTTGTATTTCCATTTTACACACCACTAGCTCACACCCAGTACACCAATTGCAGGCAATTCCCTATGGCGAATTTGTGAGAGCAAGAAGAAATTGCAGTGAAGAACTAGAATTCAAACAACGCATTACAGACATGAAAAGCAGATTTAAGATCAGAGGGTATAAATCATCCTACATCAACAAAGCTGAAGATAGAATCCTCACCACTCACCACCTTTAGTGATAGGACTAGAACCCAAACACGCAAACAACCAGTGAGACTAGTCATTGACTATACCGGATGAGTGAGGTGATTAGGAAGAGCTTTAACAAACACTGGACGGTGCTACAAGTAGACAGAACACTAATTGACTTCATTTCCTCTAGACCACAGATCACCTACAGGTGAGGTTTGACACTTAGGAACAGACTTAGCCCAACGGTTCCGCCAACCATTGACAATGCCACATGGCTTAATACACATACATTAGATTTCCATAAATGTGGTTGCTGTGGAGTCTGCAGGTGGGCTAGACATGGAATCAAAGAATTAGCATTAGCAACTTTGACAAAAGCCACAAGTACGATATATATCGCAACATCAATTGCAACACCAAGTTTGTGGTGTACATTTTAGAGTGTGCATGCAATGGCAAATACGTGGGAAGCACCATCAGACCATTGAAAGAAAGGATCAGTAAGCACGCTAGAGCACTTCATCAACAGGATGCCAGATTCTCTTTGGCAGTGCATGCTGCCACTTGCCCCGCTCAAGGTCTTCGAAAAAGTTTCTCTGACTGACGTTATGACAGCAAACATGAGAGGTGGCAACAGAGAACTCAGAGTGCGACGCATGGAAGCTCCCTGGATCATGCGTTTACACACGGTCAAGCATGGGTTGAACAGTGACCATGAAATGGAGTACTTTCTTGGTAACTGAGCTGGATACACCATGATCACATACGGATTGATGTATTGGTTCCGGAGTGTTCTACTCCATATGAAGTCTAGCCTATGTATGTGCTATAATTCTACTTAAATGCGGAACTGTGAACTAAATCCACATTTACTGTATTCAACCTTATGATCACACTAACTTTTTCATTCTTTAACCTCCTTTTCTCAACCAAGTTAATATTTTTACTGTTTTTTTATTGACCATTCATGCTTATTCTATTGACCCTGTTTCCCTATTTTAGTGCATTTCGGCACTCATTATTATTCCTTTTCTTCTTCTATTCATGCCTTCAATTACCCTTGGGGACATGGCTCGGCCATTTTTTTCTTGTGTCCTTATTCTGGAAACTCTTGTTCTTTGTGCTCTATTTCACGATCTATCTTTGCAAATTGGGAGCCTCTTTTGATGAATGACACTCGTTCGTTTGTAGGGATAATCATTAGAACCCTAGCTCTCTTCCTCGTTGACTCATCAGTCTTAGACATTTCCTGGTGTAACCTCCCAGCCGCCCTTAACGAATTTACGTCCATTCTGAACCCACGCTATCGCCTAGGATCAGCTGGAGATTCCGCTGCGTAAGATCACCTAGCATTCAGCATGCTGACACACCCTGATTTTGTCTCGGGCCTAGAACTGTATTTACAGGTTGTCAGTACTCCTTATATCCACAGGCTAGTTTACTCAAAAAGCGGACCTTTTTCTTGTCCGTTCCGCTCCTTACTTCGGAGGTCTCCGGCATTCCGGTAAGATCTTTCGGCACTCCCTGCCCCCCTTTGTGAAAATATCCGCCCTCCCCTGTTTTCTACCACAATTTCACAATATTACCCTTTGATTTTTTTCAGGAACTTCTGTCCTTGATTACAGACCACCTAGATGTTTTATACTATTATCCTATCCCCACCAGACTAGCCGGGTTGGAATTATCACTGGTGGATTGGTGAGGTTTTTTGCCTTTCCTCATTTACTTTCTTTGCTCCTTTGCACTTCTCCCGTATGTGATTTATTTTCCTTGACTCTCCTTCTGCTGTCCTTTTTACCCTTAGATCTCTTCTGACACAGATGCTTTTTTGTTTTACAGGTAGCCGAATTCTTACCATTTGTTCGATTGTATTGATTACATGCATGCAACCCTCCACTGTACACGCACGATATATTGTAATTTATTTCTTATTCCTACAGAGAGGATGTTAATGGATAGTTGTGAGATTCGTCTTCATTGTTTCCCTTCAGCCTTGTTTTTTGTATGATGAACTAACTACAGTTTATGTTTAACGATTTCCAAGATAATACATTTTGCATAGTGAGATTGAGTTTAATATTGGCAAAAATATTCTAGGCTAATTCTGCTTACTGACATTTAGGGACTACTTGACTGCTACTTCACATTCATGTACCAACCTCTAATGTGTTACGATTCCTTCTGAACTCTCTCTAATAATGAGACAATAACGCATGTGCCTTTGGACACTAAACCTCCTTGTTTTAGCAAACCTGACTTTATCGTTTGTTTAACTAGTTTTCCTTTTCCTTTAAAACCCTTTCGCTCAGCACTTAATGCACCTGTATAGCACTAAATAAGACTCACTTCACAACACACCACCTTTGCATTTTTTATTGAGCAATCAACGTATATGCAATGAATAGTCTGCTCAGCAGGTTCTAACGGCTTGAACTTATCTTATAAGCATGCTATGTAGTCACCCTTTTACCACCAGTTCTGTGTTTTTTAGTGTAGTGTTTTTTGTGTGTGATGTCACCATTATTTTGTCTTAACACTTCTTTGTAGGGTTTCCATGACTCAAGGTTGTTCTCAAACTTCCATTTTCTGTGGGGCCGTCCACCCAAGTGGAGCTTGGCATTGTGCATTTAAAATATGTTTATCCTACCCTTTTGTATCCTTCCCCGCCCAGAACAAGTCCCGGGATACTTCCCAGTTTGACGAAACACGTGTTGGCTGGTTTTTGTTCATTAAGATTAAACAATATGAAGAACATTTGTGTCCATCATATCTGCTAAACACTGATTGAACGATAGAGACTTTGGCTAACAGAGCATTTACAGAGTTAACGTGTGCCCGGGACTTTATTTTTCTGTATTATGATAAATTTTGACTCTTCTGGCCTCGTTAAACAGATATTGAAAAGGCTATCCACCCATCAATATCAAACTTTTCATCAATGAGTAAAAATGAACTTGTTCCATTAGGATTTTTTTATAAGCAAGATCAATATATTGAGTGTCATGAGACTCGGGTACCTAAGGGTAGTCGGGTAACAAAGGGAGTTACTACTTACAATAGATTTTCTTCCTTAGAATCTTTGGGTGGGATAGATTGACTATCTTAGTGGAAATATAAAAAGCTATAAAAGAAGGGAGGAGAGACAGATATCCCCTAATTATTATCATTGTAATGGTAACATACTAACTCAACAATCAGATCGGGATGCTGATTTTAATAAGACTCTTACTGAGACCAATTTCATGGAATGTGGCAGGTATGGGGGGAAAGCCCACTATGATAGACTGGTGGAAATATGTTGCTCTGGCACATATGATATGTGTACAGGAGACATGGTGATAGATCCCCTTTTTCTTGAGGGATTTGTATCAGTATCTACTCCATCTACTCCACCAATGGCAGTGAGTTCAAAGGGTGGTCTTGCTGTCTTGATATCAAAAGTATCTCCTTTTTAATTTCTAAGGACCTGATTACTACTACGGCAGTGATGGGACCACTGTACCATCGCTAGCGGTCCAACTGCCGCCTCCTTGGCGGTCCGAGCGCCCGACTAAGAGCAGTGAGCTTGGAACGCCACAAGACCGCCGCAAGACTGGCGCCACCACCAAGATCTTGGCTCTTGCGGTAGCAGTGGGGAAAGTGGCGGTCAATAGAGGTGGTGCTGGCATCCGCACTGCCTTGGGGGACACGCCCTGCCTTTCCGCCGACTTTTTCATGGCATGGTCCCCACCATGAAAAGGTTGGCAGAAAGGCAGGGAAGGGACAATAAAAGGGCCACAGGGTTATTCAGCCCATTGGGTATTGTGGCTCGGGACACATGTTGTGCCCCCCCCCCCCTATTCCTGCACTGTCGTGCACGCACGGCGTCCCATGCACAATATGGTGCACAACAACAGTGCGCCCGAGGTGAAAGTGATGCTGCACTGCAGCGGCATTTCTTTAGGCTCTCTCTATGTGTCCAAGCATGCCGCTGCCATGGTACCACTGCCGCAACACCACCAGCCCCACAGCAGCACTGTAATGCAGCGGTCGGGATGCCACAGTTTGGTGACATTTTCCTGACTGCCTCCACTGAGGGCTGGCGGTCCGCCTGCACAAGTTATAATCGGGCTCTAGGGCCCTGATTACGACTTTGGCTACGGCAGCGCCCTGCTGTGAGACTGCCTTAGCAGTCCACACACCGCCTGCCAAATTAGAAGCCTGGTCTGGCAGGCGGTGCTTTGGTGGTCGCACGGCAGTGCTTATCTAGCCTTACAAAGGCACAGCAATGGGAGTGCCAAAGCATGTTCCTGCATGGCATGGACTGTGCAGTCCATGCTGTGAAGGAACTGGTGGTGCATGCATACAGGGAGTCGCAACATGTGCCCCCCTGCATGCATCCCCTGGCCCAGAGGCAAGGGGGCCCTGTAGAGCCCCATTTGTTCCCTCACAACCACACTTTTCATAGCAGGCTCATCGCCATAAAAAGGGGGATATCCCGATCCAAAAAGAACAGTCCTCCTCCTCAGGAGAAGCTAGATGAGGGACCGGATACACCGGTTACTCGGAAGCCAGATCCTTGAAATACCGAGACCGACCTGAGGACACTATCTGCAGTTATTCACACGTGGTGGGCGAGTAGCGCCTCCTGGCCCCAGCTGAAGACAGTGGGAGGATGGGGGACTAGCCACATCTGAGGCTGCACTGTTTCAAATAATCTGAGATGGGGTGGGGATGGGTAGGGGGGGGGCAACGATCTGGCTGGCGGGCACGCTCCACGAGTTCAGAGACGTTTATTGCCCCTAAGGGGTGAGTTGGGGGTTGAGTGTGTAGTTTATGGGGATCCATTGGAGTAGGTGGCTTCCGGACTCCCGTTGGAGGTCGGAACACTCCTGCACCGCGACAGGTACTTCAACGTTGCTGAGGTATAGGGGTGGGGGGAGGCTGGAAGTTGAGGAGTTGTTGGGCTGGTGATTGGTAGGGGGTTGGGAGGTGGGGGGAAGGAAGAGTTCGGGGGGGATTTGGGACAGTTCTTTACAGCACGATGGTTCACAAGGCTCTACTGTGGATAGGTATGCAGATGCGGTTCCCGACACCCGGGGAATTAAAGTTACAACCGATAGATGGCGGCTAGAGGTCCCTAGTCTGAGCTCCCCAGGGCATCGCTACGATTAGTGAGCTGGAATGTAAGGGGTATGCTGGATAAAATCAAGAGGGGCGCTGTGCTGCGACAAGGGAAAAAAGAGAAGGCAGATGTCCTCCTGCTGCATGAGACACACCTCCTGGGCACCAAAGCCCTTAGTTTGCAGCGCTATGGGTATCAACAAGTGTTCCACGCCAGCTTTGCTAGGGGCTCCCGGGGAGTGGCGATATTGATCCACCGCAGGGTGTCTTACGTCCACTCGACGCAGTGGGTGGATGCTCAGGGCAGATACGTTTTTGTCAAAGGAATGATTGGAGGTGAACCAGTGTTTTTTGGAAGTGTGTATGCTCCTCCCCCGCTCCAATGGTCACTTGTAGAGAAACTGTTCACCATCTGGGCCGAGATCCCAGACGTGATGGCTGGAATGATGTTATGAATGGTCAGGTGGATCGCTGCAGACCAGGTGGTGGGCAGATGGTGAGCACCCCTACCAGGTTGAATGACATGGTGAGGGGAATGGGCTGGATAGATGCATGGCGCTATCAATATACACATAATCGAGAATACACATATGTGTCTGCGGTACACAAATCCTTTTCAAGGTTAGATTACCTGTTTGTCCCTGGCACCCGGATTGGGAGGGTAGACTTGAGGGATATACAGCCGCGCGGTCTCTCTGATCATTCCCCCATTACTATTAATATCCTTCTGGATAAGAGGCGGCAGCCATTTCGATGGCGCCTCTCTACTTGGCACCTGCAGCAGGATGACTACCAGTCTCACATGCGAGAGCCCATAGCCCATTACTGGGAAGATAATGATGGATCGGAGACGGACGATCTGACCCTCTGGGAGGCTCTGAAGCCCACATTACGGGGAGTAGATATAGCCTGGTGTGCGACAGCTCGTAGGAAGCGTAGGGAGGCGGATAGGGTCCGCGGCCTGGAGGAGCGGTGCACGGCGACCGGGGAGGAGGGAGACGTGCGGAGGTTGCTGCAGGCACAGCAAGATTCTGCCTCTCTACATCTTGAGGAGTCACGTCAGGTGTGGCTTGCTACGCAGAGCAGAATCTACCAATGGGGAGACAAGTCCGGCACGATGCTGTACAGGCTCTGCCAGGGCGCCTTCCAGGCGCAGACATTGCCGGCTCTTCGAGACGAGGCCGGGATCCCTTATCAGCCCCCGAGGAGATCGCAGACAGCTTTGCGCGCTATTATGCGGAGCAATATGCCCCTAGGGAATCCCTCCCAGCGGACGCGGTTGATAAATTTCTTGCAGATCTCCCGCCACAAACGATATCAGAAGAGGAGCGAAACCGCCTTGAGCTTCCGCTGTCCGCAGAAGAATTAGGAAATGCCCTCGGAGAACTGAATGCAGGGAAAGCCCCGGGACCCAACGGATTCCCGTGCGAATTCTTTAGGAAATTCCACCTCCAATTAGGGGCGCATTATAAGAAAGCGTTAGATGCGGCCAGGGAGTTGGGCCGCCTACCGGCGGATTGGAGGCACGCTGAAATAGTGTTTTTTTGTAAGCCAGGGAGGCCCCACAAACGTCATGAATCATATAGACCCATTTCGCTTCTAAATGTTGAGGCAAAGATATTGGCGAAGGCCCTCGCCAGTCGCCTCCTTCCATTAATCACTAACTTGGTCAATCCGGACCAGGCAGGATTTATGCCACATAGAGCAACGAGACACAACATTAGGCGGGCTCAGGTGGCATTGGAGATGATGCGGGCCACGGGGACCCAGGCGGCGCTTTTACTGGCTGACATAGACAGAGCCTTTGACTCGTTGAGTTGGGTTTATCTAAATGCACTCCTGCCTCGCCTGAATCTTGGACCCCAGTTTCTGTCGTACATACAACTACTGTATACTGACTTGACGGCGTCTGTGAGAGTGGCTGGGGCTATATCCGGCGCCTTTCCTATCGGACGGGGCACCCGACAGGGGTGTCCCCTCTCGCCGTACCTGTTCCCCCTTGCCATGGAGCCTTTGGCGGCGTGGGTACGCATAGACGCTCAGATGAGGGGCTTCGAATGGGAGGCCGGGCCATCGGACAGGATCGCGCTTTACGTGGATGACGTGCTCTTCTTCCTCACAGACCTTAATAGGTCAGGACCAAGGGTCCTTGAAATTATGCGGGTGTTTGGGGAGGTATCGGGGCTTCGACTAAATGTGCGGAAATCCACACTGTGGACTATGGGGGACGATACGGAGCTGGGTACCTGGGCATCGGTGCTACAAGGGAACCGGAGGCCTTAAGTATCTTGGGGTGTTCCTGACGGACATCCCTGGAGTCTTGTGGGAGCGCAATATCATTCCTGTTTGGGACCGGACTCGGTCGGACATGAAAACCTGGTCCCGAATGCCCCTGAATCTCTATGGTCGCTCGGCCATTTTCAAGATGGTTGCCCTCCCAGGTTTGCTCTATCAACTACAGAACCACCCCTACCCTATACCGCCGCAGTGGTTTTGCCAGGTTAATTCGGCGCTAGGCCAGTTTCTCTGGGCCGGGGGTGCAGTGAGAGTGGCGCTCCGTACCTGTTTCCTCTCTACATTTTGCGGCGGCTTAGCATCTTCGGATGTCCTGTCCTATTATCAGGCGTCCCACTTGTTGGTATTGAATGAGTGGTGGTATGGAGATCGGGGCGACCCGGCTTACGCCCTGGAGAGGTATTTGATGGAGCCAGACACCCTACATACATTGTTGTATTCAGCTAGGAAAAGGAGGAGGCTCCCGGTGGTCAAGCAGGTGGTTTTTCAGATCTGGAGGCGAGCGCTTCATCGCATGGGATGGTGGAACAGGCTGACTGAGGAGACCCCATTGTTGCGGAATGGTCGCCTACCGGCTCTGGCGTCCTTGCAGGGGTTCCGCGGCTGGGATGCAATAGGGATCTCGGCGCTAGGCCACGTGATGAAAGGTACGACCCTAAAATCATTCCAAGAACTAAGGGACGAGTATGATATGCCCCACACCCAGTTCTTTAAATACCTGCAGTTCTGACATGCCATCTCCCCTGCCCTGGAGGGACTATATTCCTTACCTGAGTTCAGCCCTCTGGAAGCTAAGCTATTCACGGGAGAATTAGGGGAAAAGAAAATATCCCACATCTATCAATCGTTGGTTACACATTGTTCCTCCTCTCTTGACAAACTGCAGACCACCTGGCAGGGAGATGTGGGAGAGCTGGAGGAAGAAGATTGGAGGGAGGCTCTCGCTGCTCCAAGGGGTGCAGCAGTTGCCGTACGGCTACGATTCATTCAATTCAAGTATCTACATAGAGCTTACTACACTAGGGAGAGACTGTGGCGAGCGGGTTTGATTGTGTCTCCAGAATGTCTGAGATGTGGTCGAGAAGTGGGCACCTTCCTACATACCGTATGGTCTTGTGGAGCACTGGAGAGATTCTGGACAAGTGTTTGGGACTGCTTGGATGAAGTGTTGGGCTGGAGGCTCCCCCGCACACCGCAGCAAGGCCTTCTCCATGTTTTGGAACAAGTGGGTGGCAACATCTACAAACGACACTTACTGCTCCTCGGCCTTACCGTGGCCAAGAGGGATGTGGCCCGCGCCTGGAAGGACCCTAGGGCCCCCCCGGTGGGAGTGTGGAAAACGGGATTAGATAACTGTATGGGACTAAAGTGCCCAGTGTTTGAGGCCCAAGGCTGCCCCAGGAAGCACTACAAAATTTGGAAGAGATGGGCGGAGTACAGGGGGTTGTGGCTGGAGCCGCCAGCACAGCGGGATGCAGATACTGTACAGATGCTATGAGAACCGGGGTGAGGGAAAGTATGCATTGCTAGTTTCATAATGATTTTAATTCTTGGACCTGTGAGGACATCGTGCAAGGGGCTAGGGTGGGAACCAGGGGGGGGGGTCAATACCCTGTAGGGGGGTTGGGAAAACTATAGTGATTATGCTTCTTTTTGACTCCTGTATTGATTGCTATTCTGTGCATTTTAATTATATGCTCACAGCCCCTCCGTTGTTCGGAGTGCTGTGGTTTACTTGCAATCTCTCTTAAGAAAACAATAATTTTTGTTCTGAAAAAAAAAGGGGGGATGTGAGGAAACATGTAATATGTTTAGTGGTGGTGCAGTGGCACCACCTACATATTGCGACCTCACACCACTGCAACACTGCAGAGGGATCACAGATCCCCGGCAGTTGCAGTGGTCCTTCGGCGATCCAGCCGCCAAACTCGTAATAGGATGATTGGACTGCTGGTCCCGTAGTACCCACACTGCCACCACAGTTACAGCGGCCCATAGGACCATAATGAAACCCGAAGGGGCCAATTCTGATCTCGGCCGGTTGGGCACTGAATTAGGTTCACCATTAGCGGATCCGATTCGGAGGCTAGATTTTCGTCTGAGTCGTACACGGGTCCGGACGTCGAAGTACTATGCGAACAAGCGCAAAATTGTCTCCCCAATGCAGGCATGTACGGTGCGGATGGCACCGACGCGTACCCACTGCAGGGGGTGGCCTTCTCCGCGACATACCCATTCAGTCAATGGGAGCCCATGTACGCGTCGTACGACTGGCTCCCATTGACTCCTACGGGAGTCCGACAGAACCGAGTCCGACAGCATACGGCCGCATCTTACTCGCTCGGTCGGACTGCAGGAGTCCGGATCGGTCAGAAAACACCCCGGATCTGGCTCGGTCGGAGTGCTTTCCGACCCAGATCGGAATCGGCCCTTAAGTGTTTTAGAGCTTCCTCCTTTTTTCAATTAATTTTAATGGAGTAGAAAGGAAATCCTGACTTATTGATTCCAAATGTTTACAATTATATATTTGATAATACTCAAGGGGTGTTGGTTTTGGCCCTGGGTAAGCATTTACATTTTTTACATACATTCTAGCACTAAGAATGTATTCATTATATGGGCAGAGGGCTTAAATATTGGTATATGTTCCTACCATCAAAGGAAGTATTATGGAGTTCTGACTTCTATTGTGCAATCACATAATAACATCTCGGAAACAATCAATTCTGCATTAGTGAACAAAACACATGCTGAGACAGGAAACAGAAAGTCAAGGGTTGGTTTGACAAGGCTTATACAATTAAACAATGTCTCCTAGAAGCCTGAGAATTGCTTCAAATTTAACATCAAGGGACAGGGTCTAGTATTGCTCCCCAAGTTTGGATGAATCACTTTAGAAAACGATTTAATCCTTTAAAGGATAAATAATAACAATTTTATATTAAATAATTAATTGAAACCAAAGTCCTTTTTTCTCTGAAGGAAGTAATAACTGTTCTAGATAAAAACTGTAAAGAGAAAGCGGCAGGCCCAACTGGCTTCCCAATTGGACGTCTATAAAAATATTAAGGACCTGTGGGCCCCTCTTTTAACTAATGCCCTTAATGCAGCAGGAACTGGGTTTTTCTCACCCTTATGGCAAGAGGCTATTATCATCCCAATTTATTAATGGGTGATAAGGGTGACCTTTCATGTTATCGCCAAATATCACTTTTGGGTTCTGCATCTAAGCTAATGGGTAGGGTCATACTAGAGGATGAAGCATTGGGCAGACAAGCCCTTGATATTAACAAAGTCTCAATACGGTTTTAAAAAGGGATTGGGCACAATAGAACAAGTATTGAGCCTTACCCTGTTAGTAGGGAAATATACAAGGGCGAAACCTGTTTCCTTTATTTGTGTTTTATGGACATGAGTAGCGTATTTGATTTAGGAAACTACAATAAATTGTGGTTGACCCTGAAAACATTATGTGCTCCAGAAGAACTAGTAATTATTTTATCAAGGAGGTACTCAAACTTGTCTGCAAAGGTTGGCTACGGTCCTAAGGCTGAATGTATTACACCTTTTGGAATAAAGAGGGACAACTGCTTTCAAATTGGAAGCCAAAAGATTCCTCATAAACAAATTCTTGCCTTAATTGGGTCTAGGTTTCTCCTGCTGGAATTCATTGATCCTACAACCATTGTACTGCGACTTATATAGCGCACGTATCACCCGAAGGCATCAAGGCGCTTGCGCTGGGAACCCGTCCTGGCTTTTCCCTGTGAGATAACCCCTACTGGGTATCCCCAGGGTGAAAGCCAGGCATCCCGCAGCAGGTGGGCCGCCGTAGTGGAGATTAAGCAACTATTGCCCAGAGTTGCAGCGTGGGACCCCATGATTAGAATAGGCACCGAGGCGAGAATTATTGAGTCCGTGGACATTTTGGGCTCAGGACCCTGCCGCGTCGGGAATTGAACCCTGGTCCCGGGCCAGACCTCTGCATCAGGGTCTGCCGCTCTAATCAGTGAGCCACACTCCTCCACTCTATCATTTGATGCTGATCTCCTTTACTGCATTGTGTGCCCCCCCTCCTAGCCCACTAAATGCCTGTTTATTGTATTCGATTGTCTGGGAATTAAGTGATTATTCCTGTTGTGTATTCTTGCTTGATGTCAATATTGGATTTATGTCCTTCCTTCCATTTTTTTCTAAAGCGTTCTGATACCCTTCGGGATCATGTCCGCACTATAAATAAACTTTATAAATAAATAAATATAAGAAAGGGATGTGTGTTTAGGCCCTTCCTTTTCTCCCTTTACATTAATGGTGTGAACGTAGAATTGCAGTCACTTACTGTGGATAGTCCTTGACTTAGAAACCAAAAAGTTCATTTACAGTTATATGCAGATGATGCTGTATTGATATCACGAACAGCGAATGGTGTACAGCACTTAATTAATACCTTCGCTGCATTTATGGAAAGTAGAGACATGATGGTTAACCATAAGAACAGCTTTACTGTGATCTATGGTAAGAGGAAGCCAAAAACATGAACACACCAGGTGAATAGGGAGCAAAAAATGAGAATAACAATAATTTCATGTTTAGAGATCCAGTTTTTTAACACAGACTCTCTGACTATGTATAAGGACATTTTCTCCACCAATTTATTGCCGATATCAGAAAACATTTTCAGATATGCAAAAAAATGAGAATAAACCCATGAAATGTTAGCCATATATATCAGCTGGTGCACGGTTGGAGCCCTATATGGAGAGGGCCTATGGGGCTATGGTTCTAATCTGATAGTCGGACGACAAGAGAATAATTTTTTTAGATGAACTATATAATAGATTTTCTGACCACTCTAGACTGTATTCCCTTCAAGGTTTTTATTGTTTTATTAATAATGTATGAAATTATGTGTTAAAGTAGACTCTTTTACGGTCTATGTGTTTTATAAATTGAATAAATATGATTGACTGACTAGAACTAAATATTGCCTTTTGAGGCCTTGAAAACCTGGGTAATAATGCCCCCTGGACATCCTTCGATCCCCTTCTGATGGGACTGCCCTACCTATGCCTCTACCAAACTCAAGTCACCAAACCTGCATTCCACATCCAAAACCAACCTTCTACTCTCAGTAACAAAAACAAAGCACCTTAAGATGAAAGCAAGATAAAGGTGGCCTGTGCAGCTGCATGTTAAATGTGCCTGGTTTCCAACATAGCTGTTTTAACCCATCCCTCTGCTGGGTAACCCACATTGTTATCGACTTGGGCACATGTAGGACAGAAGTTTAGCTGGGCTAGTAACATACAATTGTGGGCAAGGAGGTTCCTAGGTTTGCAGTGTGGTCTCTGTAAGACATGATGCCCCCTTCTTCTCCTGATGCCACTCGGATAGGGGGAAACGAGGATAGAACATTTTACTTCAAACCAACACCAAGAAACAGAATCCGCCATCTCATGATAATTTGAGGTCTGAGATTGTTTGCAGCACTTCTTCTTTGTCTCTTCCTGATTGGCTGAGGCCATGATAGGAAAACAGGCTGGAATTCTCTTGGAAGTGAACACTTTGGGTCTCGTTTGTTTTTACGAAGCTACATTATAAACTGCAGAATTTGTGTACACATGTTAGGAACCTTGACACAGGATGTCATAGCAGGAGCATGCAGTTCAGCTCCAAAGTGAGATCTGATTTACACGTATATTATGATGCAGGAGTAGATTACGGACCAGTGTGTGGCACAGATGTAAATACACCTTGTAGGCGCTGGGTGTGAAGCTCACAGCCACTGAAAATGAAAGGCACAGAGGGGAACAGGCCTTTAGTTGTGTGCACTCTGATCAAACCACAAAGGAAAATACTCTTCAGGCCCATGCTATTTGTAGAAAGGTTTATCATGTCCTTTGCATGTGTTTTTAATATTTCTCTCTTACTTTCTCTTGGCGTTTTGCCTTTTTGTGGCACCAGCATAGCCCGGCTTCTGGGCGTAGCACACATCGTGTTTACTGTTTTTGGCTCATGTGAACCCTTGAGTGCATCCGCAAGGGGATTTTACAAATGACTCACGAAAAGGCCTCCTGTGGCCCGCATTGCCTCCTGCCTGCAGCAGAACCTCTGAGCGCGAGCTGAGCGCGCGAGGCTTGTCGAGTACCACGTGCTCTCATTCACTTGTGCCCAGGGACGCTCAGAGCAAACTAGGACACGCACCGGGGAGAGAGTCATAAAACTAAATGCAGTCTCACATGCCATGATTGGCCCTCACAGGTCAAGGTGCAGTCTCAGGTAAAATCTTTATATATCACAAACAGCCTTGTATGCATAACTCCAGCCTCATATACATAGTTACAAACTCATAGGACCAACCAAGTATTTATTGCTGCCATATACCCAGGCACAGCTACCAAATACCAGGTGCAGCGAGGAGAAACATTATCGTAAAGCGGTTCTGGCTTATTTTATTAGTCACAATTATCCAAATGTTTTTACTAAATATCCGAATCTTACTGTTGGCATGAAAGCTCAAGACGTGAGCAGAAGGGATCAACTTCAGGTGCTTTGCAGAGAACAGGTGTATTATGGATCTAAACCAACATTTAATGAGCAGAAAGGTGAACTCTAGACGTCTCTATGGATGTACTAGACAGCATACAGTACATACTGTACTGTAAATTACCCACATGAATGTAGAACTTTAGATGCAGAGAGACAACACATATTTGCCGAGAAAGGGCATCATTCTTGCTGAAGTCAGGACTAAACCCAAGGTCAGGCAGGTATTGAGATCATTTAAATATGGTAACCAGAAATTCTGTTTTTAATAGGGAGGGAGGACTCACTCTACGTGTTCACTTGCAACACGTTACAACTATGTAAGAGGTATCCCCAGCTGCCACTGCACAAGTCTTATAGCGGTGCCTTGCTGGAGGGACAAATGGGAAGTAAGAAACGGAAGGTTTTGAAAAACATTTATTTCTCTTACAGTAAAATTAAAATAAAAGAACGGATCTTGTATTTGATCGCTATCTCCTTGACATCCTCCTAAAAAACATTAGAGCTGCGGAATAAACAGAGAAGGTCAGGGCTTTCTCTTGCTCATCCCATCTTAGATAAAAGATCTTTGGGTATTGTAAGTCTGTGCACATCCAAGGAGCTGATAAAAAAATACACAACTGAAAAAGTATCTTGTCAGCGTAGAAAGGGCGAGAAGAACGATTTGAAAACGAGAAAGGTTTCTCTGCTCTGGCCACTAGAGCCAACAGTAAAGGGTTAATGCACTTCCTTTGTTTTCTTCTACCTCCTCTCTCTGGAAGGAATGGCTGATCATCACCTTTAATGCAAAGATGCCCAGGGGGACATGCTCCTCAAGCACTGCTTAATTTGTAAAAAAAAAAAAAAAACCCATATGTGCCAGGTCCCCCGTTAGCAGGCCACGGCAGCTTACACCACCCATTCCCCCTACCAGCGCTGCCAATGACACTACCAATACGACTACTAGCTTGGCAACCTATTCCTGATGGACCACACCTCCCAGCATCTGTTCCTTATTCAGAATTCTACCTGTACTCTCGTCACACTTGCTGGAATCCTTCCTTCCCTACATCTGTCGTCTCAGACGGACTTCAGCTTTGATGTTTTGACCTCGCTATTTATTTGTTTTTTTGTTGGTGAACTCCTATAACGCGCTTTGTTTTCTGCCACTACTGCCGTCCATTGAATTTAGTTGCGAGTCTCAGCAGTGTGCCGCTCGCCGAGGAGTTGTGAACTCTGTGAATGGTGTGCCGCTCACCGAGGAGTTGTGAACTCTGTGAATTCTGTGCCTCGTTCTGCCTGCCTGGAGCCCCGTAGGGCATTGAAGCTGCATTGGGAGTGTCTTGGCGCTGGAGGACGGGACTGCGAGGCCCATCAGGCTGTGCGTGTTCCAGCGAGCACACCTGTTGCCTCTTCCCGTGTCTCCGCCCCCCTGCTTGTGCCCTTAAACTCCTCGCGGCCCCCGCTCCGCGGGTGCCGCTCGCCGAGGAGTTGTGAACTCTGTGAATTCTGTGCCTCGTTCAGCCTGCCTGGAGCCCCGTAGGGCTTTGAAGCTGCATTGGGAGTGTCTTGGCGCTGGAGGACGGGACGGCGAGGCCCATCAGGCTGTGCGTGTTCCAGCGAGCACACCTGTTGCCTCTTCCCGTGTCTCCGCCCCCCTGCTTGTGCCCTTAAACTCCTCGCGGCCCCCGCTCCGCGGGGGCCGCTCGCCGAGGAGTTGTGAACTCTGTGAATTCTGTGCCTCGTTCTGCCTGCCTGGAGCCCCGTAGGGCATTGAAGCTGCATTGGGAGTGTCTTGGCGCTGGAGGACGGGACTGCGAGGCCCATCAGGCTGTGCGTGTTCCAGCGAGCACACCTGTTGCCTCTTCCCGTGTCTCCGCCCCCCTGCTTGTTCCCTTAAACTCCTCGCGGCCCCCTCTCCGCTGGTGCCGCTCGCCGAGGAGTTGTGAACTCTGTGAATTCTGTGCCTCGTTCTGCCTGCCTGGAGCCCCGTAGGGCATTGAAGCTGCATTGGGAGTGTCTTGGCGCTGGAGGACGGGACTGCGAGGCCCATCAGGCTGTGCGTGTTCCAGTGAGCACACCTGTTGCCTCTTCCCGTGTCTCCGCCCCCCTGCTTGTGCCCTTAAACTCCTCGCGGCCCCCGCTCCGCGGGTGCCGCTCGCCGAGGAGTTGTGAACTCTGTGAATTCTGTGCCTCGTTCAGCCTGCCTGGAGCCCCGTAGGGCATTGAAGCTGCATTGGGAGTGTCTTGGCGCTGGAGGACGGGACTGCGAGGCCCATCAGGCTGTGCGTGTTCCAGCGAGCACACCTGTTGCCTCTTCCCGTGTCTCCGCCCCCCTGCTTGTGCCCTTAAACTCCTCGCGGCCCCCGCTCCGCGGGTGCCGCTCGCCGAGGAGTTGTGAACTCTGTGAATTCTGTGCCTCGTTCAGCCTGCCTGGAGCCCCGTAGGGCATTGAAGCTGCATTGGGAGTGTCTTGGCGCTGGAGGACGGGACTGCGAGGCCCATCAGGCTGTGCGTGTTCCAGCGAGCACACCTGTTGCCTCTTCCCGTGTCTCCGCCCCCTAAACCAGGTTCCGCATTTAACTTGGGTACACCACGCGTTAGCGGGACGCGTGTGCGGGACCTATCCCGGGACAAAGCCCGGACTAAGGGCGGACCCTCTGAGACCCTCAGAGCACCGAGGAGCCCGGCCCGGGCACACCGCCTTGCCCAACAGGTACTTGTTGTTATTCCATTGCCCACTACTGGCCTGACCCCTTGCATTGCCATCCGTTTGTAAATGTCTACCGTGAACATAGACCAGCCCATGTCTGACAAACAGGGTGTGCTGCTGAACGGTACTTTGGATAAGTATTTCTCCAAGTCTTCCCCTGATATTGCAAGGGAAAACATCTTGGCGGAGAAGCGTGCGGACCGACGCCGCTCTGTGGAAAGTATGAAGAATGGGTCAATTCTCTTGCCATTATCTCCCGCTACTGGGCTGATCGACATTGTTACCGAAATGACACCTAGCGAGTCGATTAATTTACTAGATAATCATCCCTTGGAAACAAATGTGGTTGTGCTTACACCTAATATGTCAACAAAGATAGATGTGAATAGGCCATCCTCTACTCCCAAGCAAATAGTTCATGTATACCATGTATACCAAAGGGAGATGCTCTGCCACTGGTAATAATACCCCGCAACAGGGTTACAAAACAAATACCCTCTGAGAAAAACTATGGTCCACCACCTATCAAGAAACAGCGGAAAAGGAGGGACCCGCTACAACCCAAGTTGAGTTGCCGAGACTTTGGTAAAAAGGCGACCAATGCTATGAAGGTACCTCATACTTTACAAGTAGAATCCGAGGGGATCCCTACATCACCTTCATCTTCACCCCAGCCAAATCCCCTGTTAGATAACGAGGACAGCATGGACACCAGTGGGGTTGTGAATGTATCAATAGAGACCAAGGGCTCCGTGACACTATTAGATATAGAGAGTTTAATTAAATCGTACTCTGCAAGTATCTTGGAGAGGCTGATGGAAGTGGAATGTAGGCTGTGTAAGATCGAGCATGCATTAGGCAGCAAGGACACTGTAACCGACCCTGGTTGAAACAACGAAGGTAAAAAAAATCAGAATACTACACTAAAAAACATACCGACCCTTGTTCAAGTGCCCAAACACATCCCAAATCATATTACAATTCCTCCTACAACCGCATCGACTGTAAAATCCATGGGGAATACGGCGACAGCGATGGTCCAACACCATCCTCCTCCTAAACCACCACAACTAAAAATTGTTGACCAACCAACCATAAATGCCACAAACAAAACTAACGATAATAATTCTAATACACTTCTGGGGAAACCAATGAGGGAGGTGGGAGAAAACAGACATACCTGGGGGAAGCCCAGAAGGACTCCCTTGCCCGAACTTCCACCAGAGGCTGTACCCTATGTGGTAATTTTAACAGGGGTGCCTGTGCTTGGTCACAACAAGCGGGAGGGTTTTGCCCAATTAAAAAACAAAATTATGCATTGGCTGAGTATTTACAGGCCAATTGCAAATCACATTAATGGTGAAATTACCCATGTTCGTCGTCTCCAATGGTTGGGGGGCAAACCTAAAGACATTGAAGGCGACATAGTGGTTGTGAATTTTCGAGATCCCAATGCTGTCCAATTCATTCTGAACTGGCAGATAGGAAGCTCCAATAATTCCATAATCCCTAAACCACTAACCTATTTCTACCCTAGGTCACTGGTGTTTCCATCTCAGCATCACCCACCCCAGTATTGCCCTCCACAACGCACACACCAACCACAGCCAAGTAATCACTTTAGTGTTCAGAACGCTGGGAGTAACCAACATGTTTCGTACCCCTCTTCTTTTCAGAATGTAAATAACATGTACCATGCACCGTACCCTGTGGAAGCCCCAGACCCTATGGTATGGAATTATGCAATGCCCAAAATATACAATCCCCAGAATGGAAGGATGGATCACCTAAAACCCTTTACCCCTTTAGAAACCTTTAATAGGTTTGACATCTTTAGGGGTCTAGATGATTGAGATTGATGCCACTCGACCCGGGGGGATGAGGGAACTGATATAATGTCTTTGGGTGATGCTGGCATTGCAGATAAGCTTGATGTACTTGACAATACTGTGCTTCCCTGTTTGGGTAAAGCTGTACTCCATGATATGAATGTATTTGAAGATGCAAATGCTATGGAAGAGCAGGTATTAGCCATGACTATCCTGGGTAGCACCCTAACCGTAGAAGTATCGCCCCTGGTACCCCAACCTGTGTTTTTCATCAATCCCGAAGAGTTGTCTGGGGCTGTTGCTGAGAGGCCACCAAACTTTATTAAGTCGATAAAAATGGTTTGTTGGAATATAGCTGGAGTTGTAAAAAATCTGAGGGATCCTGAGTGGACAAACTTTATAGAGTCCTTCGATTTTTGCCTCTTCCAGGAAACCTGGGCAGTGGAGGTGCCTCATAGGGTGGGCTATAAGACATATGGAATTGGCGCAACACCCTCTAGAAGTGGAAGGGCATCAGGGGGACTTTTGATATGGGTGAAAATAAATTTAAAGGTAAAGATTGAGGTGATACCCACTAACTCTGTAGATATATTGGCGTTAAAAGCTACTGTATGTAACGGGATGAATCTATTTCTCGTAAATGTTTACAATAGGCCCTTACCCTCCTCTGGAGAATCGCCAACTATTGCAAAATTAGATTGCTTTTTGAGTAGACTGGATCCCAGGCATGATCTTGTTATCCTGGCTGGAGATTTAAATTGTAATTTCGAGCCAGTTCTGGGTCTTAGCGAAATTTTTGATGAGGAAGACCAGGCAAACAAAATCCCTATTCTGGAGAATGTTAAACCAGTTAAATGCTCAACGTTGGGTCTCCAATTGATGAGTTTATGTACAGAACATTCTCTCAGGGCTTGTAATGGAAGGTTACCATCTGATAGCTCTAAGAAACTGACATTCACCAGAAATAATTACAAAAGTAATTTAGATTTTGTTATCGCTTCTATTCCTCTTTGGCCAAATCTTCTGGACTTTGAAGTAATGGAACGGTTTGAAAGTGATCATTTTCCCCTAACTTTGACACTAGATGTCTCACTTTTTAACAATATGGTCGAACAAAGTATAATTGAGGAAAGGGGCATTACTAATCCTGAGATTCATATTAGTAATAACAGAAGATCTCTGAAATGGCCATTCATACTGGACCATAGTGACATCCTTAGTGAAATATATTCACTTCTGGCTGGGACTTTTGGACCGTATTTAGCGACAATGGGCGAAGATGTAATAAAAACTGCATTTCTGCCAATACATCAAAAAAAATTTGATGAATTACAACTATTAGTGACCAAAATGCCCAAAAAATCCCAACAGAAGACTCAGAATCTGTCCCACAGTAAACCTTGGTATGACAGATCCTGTAGAGAGTCAAAGAGGGAACTATTAATTGCAATCAAGGCCAAATCTCCATTAGATGTAAAACAAGCAAGGAACAAATATAAATCTGTTCAAAGAGCCTCAAAGATGGCATGGGAGGAAGACAAATGGGCCGATTTGCTGCTAGCCGCCAGAGCGCGTGATAATATCGCTTTCTGGAGGCTGGTGGCAAATGGGAACAATGTAGGCAGGGTGGTCAAGGATGTTTTTTTAGACGAACAGACTTGGGTCACCCATTTTACGAACCTATATAAAAAATATGATGACCCAAATCTGGACATGTACGCAACAAACTGTGAATCCTCGGTAGACCAGCTGTCTTTTACTTTAGGCGAAACAGAGCTGGCAATAACCCAGATCAAATCAGGAAAAGCTCCAGGCTTGGACAAAATTCCGGGGGACCTATACAAGCATGACTTAGCAGTATGGGCACCCTATATTAATTTTTTGTGTAACGTATTTTCCTGCACCCTAAAATTCCCTGAGAGCTGGAAGGGAGCGGAAATTGTTTTAATCTTTAAAAAGGGAGATAGGATGGACCCTTGCAATTATCGGCCAATAAGTTTAATGGACATTTTACAAAAAATTTACTCACGCCATATTTTATTACGCGTGAGCAATTGGCTAGATGAAAACGCAATCCTGACCAAATTCCAAGCAGGATTCAGATCTAAAATCAGCACAATAGATCAGATCTTTAGATTCTGCTGCCTCTATTGGAAGTACGTGGTGATTAAAAGGTGCCATTTATATGTTGCCTTTGTCGATCTAAGGGCAGCATTCGACTTGGTGCCTCGCAATCTCCTATGGAAAACCTTGAGTGCAGCTGGTATGCCTAATAACCTTGTCACTCAGATTAAGGAGCTACATGCAGGGAATTTTGCGAGAATTAGATGGGGTCCAAATGGCGAACTAACTCAGAAGATACCCATTGAGCGTGGAGTTCGCCAGGGCTGCGTCCTGGCCCCCACGCTAGTCTCTCTTTTTGTAAATGATATTCCCCTATTTTAGGAGAGATGCAAAAACGACTCTCCTAAATTGAATGGTGAGAAGGTGACATCGCTACTATTTGCTGACAATACCATTTTGATTTCCCAAACGAAAAATGGCTTGCAGACAATAATAGATACCTTTAATGAATACTGTAGCCAGAAGGGGTTGGAAATCAACGTGAAGAAGACTAAATACATGGCCTTAAATCCCATAAAACCAGACAGAGGCTGTCTAACATTAAACGGTGAAAAGCTGGAATCCGTCCCTCATTTTTCATACCTGGGGGTGACTTTGGATTCAAACTTTACCTGGAAAGCCCAAATGGATAAAAGCAAATTAATCTTTGCTCAGAATGCCAAACCAATTCTTAGGGAGCAAAGTTTGAGTACAAGTAAAGCAGCTTCCCCTGTGATGGAATTATTTAAGGCCAAGGTCCAATCAGCAGTCCTTTACGGGGCAGAAATATGGGGTCCCGGCTCAAAGGAAACTTTTAGTCTGGTAACTTACAAATAAAAACTACTTTGGCTCGCTGGGCCAGGAACCGCGATGTAGGAACCTCGACAATGGACGTAAATTGCTCCATGTGTAATTATAACCAGATTGAAAACGAGCAACATATTCTCCTTTTTTGCCCTTGCTATACTCAAGCAAGAAAGAGATGGATTAAACCCATTTGCCTACTTCTAGGCTTGAGGTCAAGTTCACAGGCTCTGAGAATCCTAACAACTAACACATCTCAACAAATAATATTTAGTGTTAGTAGATTCTTACTCTCTATATTCTACTTAAGGAAAAAATTGGGGCATCGGTTGTAATAGAATTGATCTGCTTGGAATTGATAAGATGGTCCTTACCTTGACCCATGAATGTAATGTTTCTGGTTGAATTAACTCCCAAGTTGTTTGTATTTTTGCTTTTCTTTTTAAACCAACGTTTTTACTTACTGTAATGTTTTAACATAATGAAATGTAATGTAATATATGCATTGCTCTTTTATGGCATTTGTGCCGAAATAAAGATTTAATGAATGAATGACTACTAGCCATCACACTCCTACAAACGTGACAATTCAGGCTATTCCAGTCCTCCAAAGCAATAAGAATGGCTTGGGAGGCAGGAATTCGTCATTTTAAATGTAGGTTGTTGTGCTCAAAATTAAATGAGTGAAACAGCACTAACAAGTGGCAGACTGAAAAAAGTGCTGGTGCTGACAATTAATTGCCAATGCTAAGCACTGGAAACCCCAGGCTCAAATTAAACACTGCCATCAAGTGTTCCAGGTCACAAGTCAATTACTTCAGATTTTTATTCCCCAGACCCATGATTCTTACTACTCTGGGGTTGGCACCTGAATAGGGCCCAAGGTTGCTTGTGTTCCGGTCCAGGGAGGACCTGGTCTGGCAATTCGGGCTGGATAGTTCACATGAGGAACAGGGTCAAGACTGATTTGCATATGGCTAGGTTCAAACTGATGTGGCATGGTAGGCGAAAAAAGATGCATTGGGATGCTGCCAGAGCGACTGGCAGTGGTTGAGATTAATTCACGCATACCATCCATCACCTTGTTGATTTTACTAGTTAGGTGTTGGCACCTGAATGGGGTTCCAGGACAATTACAGCTGCACAATCAAATATGTTCCAGCACGAGTCCTAGCACGTACAAGCAAACGACTTCTGGGCAGTCCCACTTAAGAGCAATGAATTCTAAAAGATCCTAAACAAGCCAAAACAAACGTTTTCCATGTTGAAGGACAAAATGGCTTTGGCAAAAAGTGCCCAATCATGGCAAATTATAAACACCTATGGGCCAGATGTACTAAATACTTATTTTGTATTTCCTAACTAGCGACTATTTAGGTAATACCAAATCATTTGTTCATATGTGCCTAAAGGCTCATAGGTACGAATGGTTTTGCATTTTCCTAATTTTCGATTCCCTAATAGAAGATCGCAAATTAGGAACTGCTAAAGCAGGGTTGAGGTTTGACCTACGGCCCCCCTTGCTGCACCATAAAAAAAGTTATGCACTTGTAAAGCACACAGAAGCCCTAGGGGCATGTGAGCGCTGAATTGCACTTTAAAAAAAGCATGTTGGAGGGCATTTTTTAAATTGCACATGGTTACCATCGAGTTTGACTCGATGGTAATAGCATTTTTTAAATGCCCAATTCACATTTAGGAAATGCTTTGTACATGTGCATCTAAAATCGCAAATAGGAAATTCCTATTTGCTTTTTCCTATTTGGGTGTCATAAAATGCAAGTTTTATTGGGTAGAAATTGCATTTTGCAATTCCCAAACGACCTTTGTACATGGTAAAAGGCTATTTAGCATTTTTTAATGCGTTTTGACCCTTTAAGAAATACTAATTGCTAAATAGCTTTGTGCATCTTGTCCATAGTCACTTTCAGGCCTCATTCTTACTTGAATACTTATTATTCTCAGCACCTACAAAGCAACTTTTTGCAGTACCCCTTTAGTGCCCTGACAACACAATGCTAAAACAAGGCCCAGATTCTAACACATCTATCTATCACTCATAACACATCATGATGTCATGAAGGTCAAGTTGAACATCAATGTACCATCAATTACTATTGTGGTAGACATCATGTCACATGCAAATGCTCATGGCACACTGATGACAATTTGCACTCCAAATAACATCATATGTCCACTACCTAAAAAGTCAAATTACAGCAGTACGCACATAGTTTAGCTATGTATCACATTTATCCGATAAAATTCCATGTAAACATTGAGGTCCAAACATTTGGGCGATAGTTACTCTGATTTCACACAGCACAGCACTCCATTTAGAACATTCCCAATCCTGCTTAGTACAGGTGAGGACGCCAGTCATAGATTGAATATCTAGAAGCTAATACACCTTTGAAAATGTTGGGTGTCCAAGAAAATCTATGACGTGAAGATGTGGGTTCACTAGAGTCACATTGGGCAGGCACATCATACCACTCTTTGGTATTGAATACTCAAATTGCCTTTTAAGTATCAGTGTAGACACTAATATATGTTCCCCATAGTTCTACATCTCATTCCCTCATGCATGTCACCAGTCAGAGAATGAGTGTATCAAAACACTACTGCAGATTTACCATCGACTGTCAAATGCACGCTTGACTACATGTAAGCCCTACTGCTGAATGCACCAGTGATGTTTGCACTCCATTTTCAATATATAACCAGAACTTACCAATGGGATTTGTTTTACAGTCCCCATGTACTGTGAACTAAATGCCATGTCACATGCAATGGGGCAACCATCCTATGAGAGACAGTAGTGAGGGAACATCACTCCTAACACAAGCAAGGCCAGTTGCCTGTGTGGTACAATTGTCACCCAAATTTACTGAGAACATAAGATGATTACTCGCTTCATTCAGCTTGTGATGTATTCCTATAGGTTCTGTATCGATCCCCCTATTCCTGACCCTGTTCTGGTTAACAAGTTAACTAGCAGCCATCCCATGATGCAGAAACCGTTATCTGATAAAGCCACACTACGGCAACAGGAACGTGTTATCTAATTAGGTCATAACGCTTGCCATCTAATTAGACAAGCGATATTCCTCCAGCCCCTGATAAGGCATACGGAGTTCTCAAAACAAATCAAACCTATGACAACCTGGGAAAAACCCTGCGGCCATTGTTTTGATTTCGCCGAGAACTTCAGCAAAAGAATGTGCTAACGACCAAGTCGTATGACATCCTTATTGACGTATCTATGTCCATCCTTACGTCAATCTCGGCACCTTACAGGTATAAATATTACCGGTATTGCCTTAAGCAAACACACGCGGTGGTGACGAGATCGGAGCAGCCAGACTTGCCGAAGCCCAGAGCAGAGCAGACCCCGCTGGCGCAGCGCCGCCTTCCTGACGCGCTGAGAACGAGACGCTGCCTTTCTCCTGCCGAGAAATACAGCTCCGGCGCTTCCAAGCAGCCCTCGCAGGCAGCCTGGAATATCGAGACCAGAGACGAGAGATACCATCCCTCATTCATCCTAAATTCCAGGTACAGAACTGAATAACCCCTCGCAGAGAATTCTTGAGTCAGTCACTTGGCAAAACAAACTTAACTTAAACTGCTACTTTCTATTCCCGCCCACGTATTAGGCTTAGGTCAGGTACACTGGGGTAGGCGTAGTTAGAAACACCAGTTGAGTACGATTAGTCAAATGTATATATGTATGTATCTATTTTATCCATTTTAAACCTTCATATGGCTTAGAAACCATATAAATGTTTTTACAGTATTATTTTATACTTCTGCTTTTATTGTATGCACTTTACTTAACCATAAGTATTGCGATAATATCGATCCATTTCTCTTGTATGAGAAAAGAGACTGATCAATAAATACCATCTTTTATTGAACACGCCCGTCTCTTCCTTTTCTCTACAATCTGGTGAGACTAAGAATGCACGTACTGACTGAGTAAAATAAGTTGTCTTTTGTTTTCACACGACTCTAGAGATACACTCTTGATTAGGGGAGAGCAAAGTTGTCATGTTCTATGGTTGTCAGAAACTAAATCCCTTCTTGTCTATCCAGGGAGGTTCAACTCCTCCTTGCCTATTCGAGAAAGTTTCTAGTGAACTCTGAGCTAGCTGGTAAACCCAAAACTTTAAGTCTAATATCGACAATAGAAGACCTAGTTAACGTCAAGGTCTAGGGCTATACTATTGAAGGTATTATTCCAATGCGCAGAGCCTATTGGGATAATAGGAACTACACTACATGGCGCCCAAACGTTTGGAAAGGCGATAAAACTAACGCAAGACATTAGAGTAACTCAGTCGTGCTTTTTCACTCAGACCCCTTTTTCCCATAATACTCCAAAGACGTCTGGAGTGGGTGAAAGGTCATATCCGCCAGACCTCGCAGGAGGAAACTCCTATGTATGGTTCTTGGTTTAGTCAACGTTGAAGGATACACTGTTCCAAAATATTGTGCATCTAATCTTTTGTTTCCATAAGAAACCTGATCTGCAAACAAACGGAATAACCTTCTGGACAGTACAATGTCAGACAGTGAAGGAGAAAGAGAGGCAGCTAGAATAGCAGCTGAACTCGTAGCAGCTGATAATGCTATGCGAGAAACAGACCCGAATATAATACTCATCGCGGTCAACACAAGAAAATCTATAACCTTAAAACTTATAGAAAATGGACTGACACCTAGAGGTGGCACAGTCATATTCGTAATAGAGACACACGAATATCGGCAGACAGAGGTGTTCTATTCATGGATACACTTTCCAGCAGCGAACGCTGTAACAAAGGTCTTCCACTATTACAAAACATAGGAACCTCCTGAAGAGTACACTCCTTTCGAGGAGGTGGAAGTACCACTTAAATTTCAAGAGCACCTGCTCTTGTTTAATGGCGCCCTAAAACATAATAATCACATCACCAGGCTCGGTCCACTAGGTAGACCAGGAGCAACGTGGCCGGTCCTAGCCGGATACACACCACATCCAGACATCGATGGGATGTCTGCAGCAAATCTTTTAATACAATTAAAACAATTAATAAAAATACACAGACAATTAGTCCAATATGTGATGCGGACTTCAACAATCCAACCAGCAATTAAAATTCCACAGCTGACCCCTCTTCAGGGGAACACAAATAAAATTACACCACAGAACATACAGTCCTGCCTAGGTAAAGTACCAGCTAAACGGGAACAAATACCATTCTGGTTAGCACAAAAAATCACCCAAATAGAGGCGGTGTTTCCAGACACCACCCCGTTAGAAAAACACAGGATTCTGACTATCTGTCTTCCAATGGGAATCGCACCACACGTGGAGGACTGTGACACTTGGGGTACAGTCTTTGCTTCCATTTACACAAAAACGCATGGCGTTCCATCCATCTCGGTAATACCAGATGTGCTAAAACAAATTCAAGACGAATACGGTCCAGAACCCGCTTTAACTCTTGGTATGAAATTACTGAAAGACTTCAAGCAGGTCTCGGCAATACTATTAGCCAACATAAAAGGAGAAGCAGCAAACGTGGCGATCCGCCAAAGATTAAAAGAGACAGATATAGCAGACCAACCAGCTGAAATTGCCAGAATTATAGAAAAGTCCTATGAGGAACTAGGTAGAGATAGTCTAGGTGGAATACCAGTAAAACCCCGACTGATTGAAAGTCCTGAAAAAATATTTTTTAATAATAATTTAACATCACAAAAAAAGAGCTGGGATGGAAACAAACAATCCAATCCTAAAGAAAAGAAATTCCAGTCCAGAGGAAGGTCTCCTCGGCGGAGAGAAAGATCTCCAAACCAAGGTAGCAGGTCTCCCCAAAGTGAGCCCTCTGGGAAAAAATACAACCTTAGAAATAGGGATAATATAAAGAAGCCTGATAGATATCAAGAAATTGATACACGTCCCTCTCAATCTTTTCAGACTTCCTCGCAGAAATCGGAAAGAAGAGGACGATCAGAACAAAGAGAAGAGCACGTCAAGTCCAAAGACAAGGAACCTGCTCATCTAAAAAACAAATTACAATTTCCAAAAAAGAAGGTAGCCAGTATTAAAGTAGTTAACAATGCAGAGAATACTGAGGACACAACTGAAAAACGGAGAATGGGCTCAGACAATGCTAGACAGCGCAGCAGAAGTGAGCATAGCTCGCAAAGTCCTTATGAATCATCTGGAGACAGTGGACACGAATGAATACCTTCAAGTGGAAACTGCAGACACCAGAGTTAGCAAACCTCACAAAATATATGAAATAACTTTACGTATAGAAGGGGATAAGACTAGAAAAATAAGGGGACTATTTTGGGATAATCTCTCCAAGGGCTATGACATCCTTCTAGCTGAAAAAGACTGGCCACCAGAGTTTGTCAGGGACTGCCCTCATGGCGAAGAAATAATTATGCCTGCCTTCTCAAATCATATCCCAATTCATAAAAAATACACACTTGCTAGAAAGTGGGCAGTAGCTCAAGCTCCTGCTTTATATAAAAATCATGTAGGATGGGATGAGGACTCTCCTCCTCACAAAATCCAGTTAAAATCACAACCTACTGCACAAAGACAGTACCCAATTAAGCAAGAAGCTAAAAAACAGGTAAAAGAAATCCTAGATCAGCTAGAATACCAAGGGGTGATTGAAACTTGCACCTCACAAATGAACAACCCTTTGTTTCCGGTCTCCAAACCAGACAATTCATATCGTCTAGTTTTGGATTACAGACACCTTAACTCATGTTGCAAAACTTTTGCAGTGCAAAACTCGCATAGTGCTGCACTAATGAATAACATAGTGCGCAAAAAATACAAAACAACATTAGACATTTCTAATGGATTCTTTTGTCAAAACATAGCACCAGAGAGCAAATATTTGTCTGCGTTCTCAATAAATGGCACTCAAAAACAATTCTGTCGGTTAGCCCAGGGGTACAAGAACAGCCCAGGAGTATTCTCAGCGAGAGTAACAGAATTACTACAAACATATGATGACGAAGCATTATCGTATGTCGACGACATATACCTAACAGATGATGACTTGGATACTCACTTGAAGAGAGTGAACACCATAATACTTGGGTTCGCAGCAGAGGGTTACAAATTCAACTTTAAAAAATGTAGAATTGCCCATCTAACAGTCCTGTTCTTAGGATATGAATTATCAAGTGAAGGCAAAAGCCTGGCTGACAATTTCCTAGAGAAATGTGCCGTACTCCAAGCACCTAGAACACTAAAAAACCTACAGTCAATTCTAGGCTTCCTAAATTTCGGAAGAACATACATTGCAAATCACGCAGAAAGGGTCAAACCCCTTTATGATCTAATAAAACCAGATTTTAAAAGAACCAATTGGACTCAAATACACACAGAAATTCTGAGATCCTTACAAACAGACATGTTAATTAAAACAAAATTAGAAACACGTGATAACACACGCAATCTTGTGATTCGAGTCATCCCAGGAAGATGCGGATTCACATACCTGACCTTTAATGAGGGAGAAAAGGTACCAATTGCATTCAAATCACACTTGTACACTAAAGCTGAAATGAAATTTAGCCCAACGGAAAAAATTCTTACTGCAACACAGACAGCTATAGCAAAAGAACGAGCCCTGGCACAAGGTAAACGAATAATAATCGTGACACCGATACCAGCCCTAGAGGCTGTAACAAAAGCAAGCATTCCAAATGCTAAAGCGCTCCATCCAAGATGGATACAATGGGCTAATTCCCTTGCTGCAACAGACGTGGCGTACGAATTTGATCCTAACTTAAAAACACAAGAATTTCTCCAATATGAATTCGAATGTCCTCCGCCGACCGAAATTCTGCCTCTAGAACATTACGGCTGTATAATATATACAGACGGATCAGCACAACCCGCAGTGGGGGGTAAACAAGCTTACAGTGCTGCGTGCGCGATTGTTAAAGGTCCCTGGCATGAAGGGAAATTTAAACCAGCTATCACCAAAACACAATCTCTGGGAGATTGTACAGCTCAGCGAGCTGAACTACTGGCATTCAAGATGGCGCTTGAAAATACCGATCGAGAATTCCCCACACTCATAGTGTGCGATTCGTATTATTGCGTTCAGTCTTACAATGAATACTTGCAGATCTGGCTTCATAATGGTTTTAAGGATGCAAAAGGAGGCACAATCAAGCATAAAATGCTCTGGGAACAAGTAGTTCTTTTACAGAAAGAACTACCAAAGACTCACGTGATACATACACTGAGTCATCAACGTGATGGCGTTCACGTTGCAGGGAATTCATTGGCTGATGAGGCCGCGAAGGCAGCTGTGCAAACGGCTTCCGTAGCTGCCATCACACGGTCGAAAACAAAAATAGACAGCGAGATATTACAGGCTGTCAGCGCTACAGAAAAGGATTCGATAGAAACACTCCCGAAAGGCTTTCCAGTAAAATACTCATACATAACTGATGCAAACAATGTTCCTTTTGCTCGAATCCCTGGAGTGGGGGATAGGGTAATTCCAAACATGGAACATAGGTTAGGACTGATAATAGCGGCACACGAAGGGCTTGCTTCTGTACATGCTGGCGTCTCAGCCACAGTATCATTATTAAAACAGAGATACTGGTGGCCACAAATGAGAAGACAAACAAGGAACTATGTTTTAGAATGTGAAATATGTCAAAGAATGAAAGTATCAACGGTGAGACGACCAGCACAGACGCCCCTTCTAATCTCAGATAAACCATTAGCCTGTGTTTATCTGGACCACTGTGGTCCCTTACAAAGGGATGGTAACTATAAATATATCCTGGTCGCAGTGGACTCATGCACGAGATTCATATGGATGTGGCCCCAGCGATCGGCTGACGCCAGAACTGTTATAAAAGATTTGCGAGTCTTTATCGGCACATACGCAATTGGCATGCTGCATTCTGACCAGGGTCCTGCTTTTAGCTCTCGAGCTTATAAGGAGGCCATGATCAGCATGGGCATTGCATTGCGGTATTCTTGTCCATTTCACCCTGAGGGGAACGGAATTGTTGAAAGAAAAAAACGTGACATAAAGCAATCTATAACAGCAAAGTTATTAGGTTCAGGAGCTGGGTGGGTCAAACATCTAATAAGTGTCCAACGTAGTCTAAATAACCTGCCAAGAAATTCTCTGAAGGGATTCAGTCCGTACGAATTATTGTTTGGAACTAGGATGTTAGTCTTAGATCTTGACAGTCAGACTTCAGTGGTGAAGGAAAAAAGCTTTGATATCAAAGATCGTTTGGCTATTTTACAGGACTTAAACAAAACAAGAAAAGACCTGAGCAACATAAAGTTGAAACAGCAGCCAACAACCACTGAAGAACCACCACCTGTCCCAGCAAGACCTGTCTGGATTCCAAAAGTCGGGGATCTAGTCAGAGAAAAGATCGCGGTAAAGAAGGAATTTGGGCCTTCTTACAGAAAAGCAGTTCCTGTCTTGTCTATCAACGGGACAAGATCAGTTGTACTACCGCCGCTTGCTGGTAAAAAGGAGAACCGAGTTGTATCCATCGACCTGGTAAAACCACAATCATGTGGCCGATAACAAATAGTAGGCCAAGTGGACTCCCGATAAGTAGTAGAACACCGATATTTGCTACCAATACAGAGGTCCTAACTAAGAGGCTAATCACATTCGAAACGCCTACAGAAGAACAACAAGGACTATGCAACAATGCAATGGAACTTAAACCTCTGAAAACCCAAATTAAAACATTTAGTAGAGACACACCAATCTGCAATGAAGTAACAAACGAATATGCAAGAAACATTAATCCTGAAGCAATTGGAACAATTGACAGAACTGCATCCGGCTACTTCATAAACTTCGATGATTCCTCTGAAGACCTCAGTGAATCAAAAACACAGCCATCAACAAAAACCTTTAAAGTTAAAGCTAAAGAACTTTTGAAACAACTGAAAGAAACATATCTAATTTCTCCATGGATTGAATTTTGGGTGGGCTTTGGTGCATTTATCCTCATACTTTGGCTCATCATGGTACTAACTTTGGGACGCTTCATTGAGGGAAAATATGCTAAAATGGACACAGCAAGTCAGAAAATCAACTTGATCCTCAAGCCACACACATCTTCACACGTCGAGAAAATAGAACTTTCTTCAGTCAACTTCACAGCCAATCCTATACCGGGTGGGGTAGCATGGGACAACACTGACTACGAAATATATGGTCCGTTTGAAATCCTGAAATATCCACACCAAATCAAGATCTCGTTGAGTGACTTTGTAAAAACAAGCTCATTTGCTGATGATTGGGACTTTGAAAGTATAAATAATATGATGTCTGACTTAGTGATGTCTGCTAAATTTACCAAACATGATTATTTGCAGGGTTCAACTAATTATGATAGTATGTACTGTTACAACCACTATGGTAACCATTTTTTACATAAATCTGCACAACCTAGAAATGTTTTAAATTATAATCAATGGGAACATTGTGCAACCCCTCCAAAAGGAAGCTCAAGAACCTTTTATGACAAATATTCATACTTTTCAGGGTTCAATACAAGTAATGCTGAAACATTTTATTTCAAATTGTCAAATAAGACAGGGACAAAGACCATGATAACAAAATTGATATATTCAGACTCATTTTTCGAACAAATGAATACTTTTGGTTTTGATTATTGGGACAAAAATATTGAAGTAAAAAGTGTTTGGGGTACAAAAGAATGGCAAGTACAAGGTATAGAATCATTGTTTAGAGCCTGCATGATCCCAGAACAAATTATATTTTTGAATGACACTGTTCAACAAACTACCTGTCTTGGCCTAGCCAAAATCAAAGATTTAAATAAACCGTCTATTCCAAAGCCAACAATGAACAGCAATAGCTCTACAGATGAAGAGATAGACGTAAACTATGTATTAAACCAAAACAGAACACATCCTGATTGGAAACAGTGATTGATCTGGCCCACAGATACTAATAACTGTCAAGACAGATTCCTGAACAAAACACAGGGGTTCAAATTGACCAGGCCAGACCCTAGATATTCCCAAAGACAACACCCAGGGATAATAACCACCTACAGTGTGGGCAAATTATGCCTTCAATGGCTACAAAGTTCCACACTGACAGAAATTAAGCAACACCTAACTTTACTTACTGATGGTGCTGACTTGCGTGATTTCATTAAGGGACCACGCAAACAGCGTAAAAAACGCTTCATTGCAGCCTCTGTATATGCAGCTTACAACGAGGCCTGGAAGGTAACTCAAATTGAGACAGCAGAAAGTATACGGGAAATTGACCGTATTAATTTGGAAAAATCACTTTCTGTAGTGTGTGGTATATAAATAAATAATACCGGATCTAGGTTTGACTGGACATAATAATAATAGATAGCTCAATAAATAAGAGTCAAGATTCGAGGTAGTAGGAGTTTGCAGGTTTAATACAGCATAAAGGACAGGAACAGGACAACCTGCACAGGAATAGGATGGCAGCGCTGCCTGGGACAGAATTGGAATCGGCGTAACATTTAATAACAGTGCACAAGCATATATACTAAAACAATTGCATTACAATACATACGATAGGCGGAGCAGTAGGTGTGGTCAATAGCAGTCGCGAAAGATAAGGGTGAAAGTGGGTGTAACAGGAGGCGTATACATGGACATGTGATGTAAACGTAACAGAATATGTCATAAATGGGGCGGTAACATGGAGGGGGCTACCTAAGGAGCCGGGACCTCTAACCTAGTGGTGCGCGCAAACTGACAATGACGTGTTACTAGGAGAAGCTGGGGGCTATGACTTCTGCGCTAGGAGCAGAGACTGAAGTCTGGAGAGTCAGGGCGACATGTACCTAAACACTATCTAGTATCTGATGTTTAGAGAACATGTTGATAGAATCCAAAAGTTATCGGGGTAAAGGCTAACAGACTCTAAGACTGGTGCATGCATTATTCTACATGTAGTGCGTGTTGAGGAATATTAAATGACCATTAATACAGTATTTCTTTTACATGGAGACGTAAAGGCTAGACGATGACTGAAACTATTGATGCGATTCAGTAGCTTAGGAAGGCAGAGAAGGAGGGCTGGACTGATAACTAGAATCATAACATACTTTTGGCAGACTCAGAGGCAGAGGAGTAAGTGAAGGGTCAGGAATACAGGTGGGGGCTGTATCGCTCCTCAGCGAGGGCTCAGGAGACAGGAGCTGAATCTGGTGTCCGGGCCCTTTTGAGGCCTAGAAACGGGGACTTTACAATGAAATAACGTGCACACTGAGAAACGTGGCAACGTAACTTTACATAGGCCTAATACTCGTAGCTTTCACGAGGACTGGAAACTGGCATACTAGAGATGGACACAACTGTAGGTGCGTCTTTAATCGAACATGGGGAATACATATGCATATTAATCATGCACACATAACATAAGATGGGGGACACGTAGGGACACAGAACATGGCAAAATTTACTTTTCCACATTCCCTCCTTGTCACTACGTTTCCCATCAGGAAACATCAATATTCATGATACCATCTATCATTTCATACAGTATCATTTGCTCGTCTCGAATTTTCTTGGAACGGGATTTAGAACGGGACTTGGGACTAGGAATACAAGAGGTAGCACAAATGCCGCAAATCGCAGGGCCACATTGTATACAGAGGCAGCAACTGAATATGATCGCTACTGCAATACCTAGAAAGGACAACACTTTCCATCCCCAGGCGGAAATTATATTCCAGAACCAACCGGACCATGTCCAGGTGCCTGGATTTTGGTGTAACAGATGGGCAATTTTATGGAGTCTGGTTATAGCTGAATAAACAGACGGCGCGTTATTAGGAATGAAAATGCAGCAACTAGATCCGATGACTCTACATGCCCCGCCCCTATCGGCCAGTATGACATCAAGGACGAGACGATTCTGGAGCACGACAATTCTCATAAAAGATTGCTCTTCGGTTAAGTTACCTAGAGCAGAGGTAGTCTCAATCACTACTGCTTCAAGGGTTCTGGTTAATCTACGTATCAGTTTACTATTCACGACAGTACCTAAGTAGGGGAAGACACCTTTATTGATATCTATGTATTGTTCTAGAGCAGTTTCAGTATAATCGACAATCGGGAGGTCTCTCTTGTGTCTAGTATGTACTAAGTGGGAATTCCTATGATAGTCAGGTGGGGCTAGGAAAACTGGTGGCAGTAGGAAGGCAATGTAACAGGTTCCCTCCCAATCGAGGGGCAGACGAACATATGCGGTCTGACCACAAACAAAATAAGAATGACGTGAAGCTTTGAAAATAGATTTCCCACTGTCACTATACTCGACAATAGTAGTACAATCACTATGTCCTACATGTACGGAACCATTATTTCTGACACATAATTCGCCTTTGACTGGTAATACTGACATAGCAGGTAAGTCTGGAGTAGTATCAGACTGAACATTCAAGACCATGAAATTCGAAGAATAATTACCTAAATTATAAACTTCATTTTCTAGATCTAACCCTGTTCTGTGGGGAAGACCTTGCTTGTCTGGAAAACATGTACTGTTAAGAAAGGACATATCATTTGAGGATAATGTTAACGTGGACCATGCTCCACACGAACCAGTATGTGAAAATGGATAAGGAAAGAGTGGCAAAACTCCCTTCGGTGTCTGGAAAGGGGGGAGTCGACCACACACCCAACAATTAGTGGCATTGCTGGTCTGGTGTGAATAATGTAACATGCGGATAAAGGAATTATTTCGCATAGCAAGACGATAAGATAGTTCATGAGGAGGCAGATCACTAAACGTGTGTTCTACTGTAGTATTAGAAGACTTATTTACATGAGAAATTGGAAAACATAAATAAAATGCATAACTCGTGCAGGTAATCATAAGGCTGAAAAACAACATGAAACTTAGAAAAACGATACATCGGATTGAGTTTTGACTAACTCTCTCACTATGGGGGTCTATTTTATACATGTCAGAAACCGGTCTAACCGTTTCACCTAGGGGAGGACTTAGACAATCAAACTGGCTGACTTATTTTACTAGACCTTAATTTTAACTTATACTCCTGTTGCGGAGTTTTCTCTAACAGGGAGGGATTTGTATCATTGTCTTTTGCGGGACAGTCCTTGAGAATAGTACTTTGGCAGTCTTTGAAATCCTCGGAAATGTTCTTGGAAACAGTCTTTAGTCCATAAAACTTTTTCACATGAGACAGGTGGACCCAGCCCTTCCTGCCTTCCAGCTTGACGGCAGTACGGGTGGCCAGGAGGACCTGTTTTGGCTCCTTCCAGCGAGGCTCCAGCGGACTTGAACGATCAAAGTTCCTTACAAGAACCAAACTTCCGGGAACGATGTCATGCGGTGCCACCTCGGTATGGTCTGGAAATGCGGCAGAAACCTGTGAACGACAAGAGTGCAGGGCAGACATCAAGGAAGCTAGGTAATCTGTCAGCATATTACTTGAAACATCTGTAATACTTCGAGGTCTAGGTGTACCCCACAGATTAGGGGGGCGGCCGAATACGACCTCGTACGGGGACAGACCTGATCTGGAATGTGCGACCATGCGCATATAAAACAAAGCGACTGGCAGAGCTACTAGCCAGTCCACACCTTTCTCTTTACAGACTTTGGCAATGCGGATTTTCAGGGTCTGGTTATGTCTCTCTACGAGACCGGCTGCTTCAGGATGGCGTACACAATGGAACTTCCACTGGTATCCTAACAACAGGGAAACGTGTTTCATCAATTCAGATGAAAATGGCTGGCCGTTATCAGAATATACGACCCTAGGGAGTCCATAACGGGGGAAGAATTCACGAACCAACTGCTTGGCAGTGGTCGTGGCTGTGTAATCTGGAACTGGATATGCTTCTGTCCACCTGGACAAAGCGCATACAACTACAAGGACATACTTGAAACCTCGACATCGCTCCATCTGAATATAATCCATCTGGAGGACCTCAAAAGGGTGGTCAGGGGGCTGGAATCCACCTTGTTCCACCGGGACACTTTTACCTGGATTAAACTGGCAACATATCATACAGGTACGGACTTTCTGCTTGGCTGCAGCTCGTAAATGCTTGTTAAACCAAATGTTCTGGATACTGTCTAACATGGCTTTTTCTCCTAAATGTGCTGGACTATGTGCGGTATTGATAATGACTTGAACCATAGAGTCGGGGAGAAACCATGTGGCTCTACCCTTCGTTACCCATCCCTGATCTGTCTGGACCCCTCCTTGTTCGGACCATTTCTTGATTTCATCGGGAGTAGCATGTAACTGGATATCTATGACATCTTGAGTGGGGTCCTTAACTGTCATACAAGTAGTCGGATCTGGAGTACGTGTCTGTGTCGGATTAACTGACATGGCTGGAGTCTGTGCTGTAAGCTTGGCTGTGCGATCTGCTAGATCATTACCTTGGGAAATAATGTCAGTAACTTTCGTATGGGCTTTGCACTTCATGATAGCAATAGATGTCGGTAAATGTATGGCATCTAACAGAGCTTGAATAAGGAGACCATGCTGAATCTTGGTTCCATGAGAAGTCATGAAACCTCTCTCCTGCCAGAGCACTCCGAAGTCGTGTACAACTCCGAATGCGTAGCGTGAATCTGTGTAAACATTAACTTTCAGGTTCTTGGCGTGTATGCAGGCTTGTGTCAGAGCAACTAGCTCTGCTGCTTGAGCAGACAGGGTGTCAATACGGTGTGTTTCTATAACTTCAGTGTCAGTAGTCACTGCATACGCGGCTACTAGTTCTCCTGTACTTGTTCTCATACATGAACCATCCACATAAAGTGTCAGGTCAGGATCTGGTAATGGAATGTCTGTCAGATCTTGTCTTGGCTTAGTCATAGTATTAACTACTTCCACACAGTCGTGTGTGGCAGGATTCGGATTAACTGACGGTAACAGTGTAGCAGGATTTAGAACGTTGCACGTCTGATTTCTATGTGTGGCTGGAACAGTGTCAGTTCATAACCTGTCAAACGTGCAATTGTCAAGTGCTGAGTCTGTGTTCGGTTTAAAAGAACTTCCACGGAGTGTGGAACTTGTACTGTCAGAGAGTGTCCTAATACTATGGAATCACTTTGTCTGATAGCTAGTGCTGTGGCTGCAACTGACTTGAGGCACGCAGGCAAAGCCTGGGCTACAGGATCTAATGTGCTCGAAAAATAAGCACAGGGCTTGTACTGTCCTGCTTGATCTTGTGTAAGAACAGATAATGCTGTACCATCACGTTCTGTGACAAAAAGTGTAAAAGACTTACCGTAGTTCGGTGTAGCTAGAACGGGTGCTTGGCATAAAGCTTTCTTTAACTCATTGAAACTAAGTGTATGTTCAGATGTCCAAGGGAGGACAGTCGATACGGCTGCCTCCTGTGTCGTTAACTGTATCAGTGGCTTAGCTAGAAATGCATACTGAGGAATCCATTGTCTGCAATAAGAAGTAAGGCCGATAAAAGCACGTACCTCCTTCTGGGTCTTGGGCTGAGGAAGACTCGCTATTAACTGGATACGATCGGGTGTCAACTGCCTACCCCACTTGGACAGTAAGTGGCCTAAGTAGATCACTTGCTGGACACAGAATTGAAGCTTCGAAGGGGACACCTTGTGCCCCATCTCGGCTAGGAAGTACAGAACTGTAAGTGACGCTCGCTCGCAGTCACGTTCAGAACGGGCTGTGATCAGTAGATCATCGACATACTGGAGCAGGGCAGTGTCAGCTGGCATGTGAATATTGTCTAGTTGTCTCTTAAGTGCTTGACTGTAAATACTAGGACTTTCTGTGAAACCTTGAGGAGCTCGTGTGAATTTATAGCTCCTTCCATTTAAACAAAATCCGAAAAGAAACTGGCTGTCTGGATGAATGGGGACACTGAAAAACGCGTTCTTGAGGTCTATGACTGTAAAAAATGAGGCTTCAGAATCAATGGCTGTCAATAGGGAAGAGATATCTGGGACAACTGGGTACTGGGGAATAATACATTTATTGAGTTCTCGAAGGTCAATCACTAATCGATATACTGGAGGTGTATTTGGATCAGTACGTTTCATGACTGGAATGATCGGAGAATTACATACATTGGAGTCAGTTTCTACAACTACTCCTTGAGCCATGAGCTCGTCAATAATTTTGGATAAGGCTGCTACAGCCTCAGGTGGCAATCTGTACTGTCTGATTCGTGGTAACACTACACCTGGTTTGAGAGTCACACGGTGGGGTGTGATTTGCATGAAGCCTACATCAGTTGGACCTTGCGCCCATAGATGCTGCGGAACATTAGACAATCTTGGATCAAAATCTCGTAATACATAGTGACCCTTGAAGTCACGTAAAAACAAACGTATTCCCTCTGGGGAGCAGCAAATAACTGCACCTAATTCTTTCAGTGTCTTAATGCCTAACAAATTTTCTGGACATGACTTCGTAAGTAATAGATCAGTAGTGCGGGACAATGGACCTACTTCTAGAGTAACTGGCTTTGAAATCTCGTTTACAATAGGCTTTCCTGAAAATCCAAGGGAAACATTTCTAGAGCCTGAGAGCGGAGCCCCTGGAACTTCGGCGTGACTGATGGTCGTCCTACTTGCCCCTGTATCAATCAGAAACTTTCTGTCTTTCCCTAGTACCTGACTATGAACATAGGGACCTTCTTGATCTACAGGAATCTCGATGAGAGGCAAGCCTACCTCTCTCTCTAGGCTGTTTCATGAATACTGTTGATACTCTGGATACTCTGTCTGTGCATACTGGTACATCTGCTGTGTAACATGCTGTGTTGCAGCAATAGGCTGCGGTGCTGGAACTGTCTGTTGTGCATTCTGTGGCTGAGAAGTCTGTGAAACTTGTTCTTGTCTCGGCGGACGTGGTCTTTCTTTAGTTTTACCAGTAACTATATTGTGTTTCAGAACTGCACACTCGTTTATGAAATGACCTGGCTGTTTACAATATTTGCATGTCCCTTTAACGGGAGCTGCAGGATGACTGGCTTGATTCGGACCCCTCTTCTGACTGTCTTGAGGAACAGATTGTGCAACTAGTACTTTCATTTTTGTGTCTTTCATACGTTTTCTCTCGTGTTCTTGCTCTTCTCTGATTCTATTCTGGTGGTACTGGAGCATCTGTAACATCTGGGACGGGGTACTAGCTTGCCATGTACTTTCGACCTTTAAAACTCGATTCTTAACTTGTGGACTTGAATTCTCGACTAATTTAGTAACAAAAAGATGAGGGTATGACTCGCTACTCGTCTTCAAGCCACTGTTTATAATGAAACATTTCTCGAATCTAGAATAAAAATCACTAGTATCTTCATCTTGTTTCTGTTTACAGGCTGAGATTGCATCCCAGTCTTCCTTTTTAGTGGCTAATAATCTGGGCAAAACTTGTATTAACAGTTCTGGTAATTCTTTACATTTCTCTCCAAGACCGGTACCTGGTACTACTCGTATCTTATCTTCAGCTTCTAGAACTGCCCAATCGATCTTTTTCTCTCCCACCTCCCATTCTTTTTCCTTGAGTTTTTCGTATATGCCCGCAGGCAACAGGACTTTTAACATTTTAATAATATCTGGATACGTATATTCTCCCATACGGAGCATGTCCTTTAATTCTCGGTGGAACCCTGCTGGATCTTTGTCGTGACAGGGAATTAATTTCTTCATCTCTAAGAGTTCCATCTTTGTAATCGGAGTGTAAACAAATACTCGTTGCATTTCACCATCTGCTGTCCTGACTGGGTGTACTTCTCGTAACGGATTCTGTCTATCTATGTAAAACGGTTTACTTTCTGGAGGTGAGACGTGAACAAAATGCAGGTTCAGGAACGTTCTATATTTATGGCGCTGTTCTAGAATGACACTAATTAAATCGGTACCTAAACCTTTCCATCTATACTGGAGTAACTCGTTCAGGACATCATGTAACGGACCTGGATTGGAATGTTGACCCTCATACAATGTGATGAGGTACTGAATCATATACATACCCACCAGTCGTTGCTCGGCTGGGGGCAATTTCAGAAACATTTGTGCCACTATTTCGTCTGGAAAAGTGGTAGAATCAGTAGCCCATCGGACTGCTGATCGGACTAGTTCTTGTTCATGCATAGTACTTAATTCACTATAACCGATTCGTGATTTCAAAATGTGATCGGTAGCTTGAAATACTTGTTCTAGAGAACCTTGTTCCGGTGCTGGATGATGAAAGATTTTCTTGTGTTCTAGGCGTAAATGGCGGTCTGAAAATCTAGATTTTCCTACATACGCTATTCTGGCGGTATTCTCGTCGTCTACCTCTTCAGTAGAAGAGTCATTTTCTTTCTCGCTTACTTGTGCTTCTTTGCGTTGTTCGTGTAACCTTATTATTTCTTTACGTATTTTCTTGTACATACTCTCTATACTATTGAGTGTCTTGTGCTTACCCTCGGCTATATTATCACTCCACCTTGTCAGGGTTCTCATTTCTGTCGGATCTTTGGACGGGTAATCTTGTTCCCTTATTAAACAATTGATCAGAAACTTTAATAACATCAACTGGATCTCAGCTTTTCTGAGAGACATGACTTCACCAATACTTTCTGAATCTTGTCCTGTACGAATGAAACGATACATTCTGTCTAAATCTTCTTTCATGTTCGGTAGGGTGACCAAATACTCGGACACCTGTCTTATACGTATGGAATATAGAACCATACTATCCTCGCCTGGAACTGGATCATAACCGCATTCAGTAAGAGCTCGCCTGATTTCTGCAACGGACTTATATTTGGGCGTACGCTGTAACGCACGTTCATGTAACTCGATTGTTCCTAGACGTCTACTTGGCGGCGGGGTACCAGGAGGACCTCCTCCTGCGGCCCCTATACTGGAATCATCGACTGATACTCTTTGTGCTGGCAGAGTGACTGATGTGGCGGGGATTTGTACTACTGGCTGGACCGGGGGTACCGTAGCAGGTACTGCAAGAGGTGCCCTGGTGACTGAAGGAGCAGGATTTACATTATTTACAGGAGCTGGTGGAACAGGATTTGCATATTCTGGGACTGTGTCGTCCAAATAGGACGAGAGAAAAATATCAGCTGCGGTCGGTTTGTGACGTAGCTTGGTCGGAACTAATGGTGGCGGAAAATTACTGGATGCCTCCGGGGTTGCTTTTGGCAAGCCCTCGGCAAGAAGAGGATACATACCCTTTATAAGGGCATGCCTCTGTCTGTCTAACTGTTCGGTTTTAACTTGTTCACCTATCTCGATTAATTCCCTTTCGTGGGCTCTTTCTGAGGATTCTCTACTTAATTCTGACTTTCTGATTTCTTTTTCGGTTCTCTTATAAGATTCTTTGCGCCATAACTCGATGGCATCTTTCTGTGACTGTCTGGCTTTCTTTTTCCATAATACTTCTTCTACTCGCATGATGCACTCGGCATCCCACGTACCTGATACGGGCCATCTGTACTTCTCCTCTAATTCCTTGGTGTACTCCACCCATAAATCTAGATATAATATGGCGCTTATGCCATGCTTTTGATACATAAAATGACCTGGACTGTCCCTAGGCGGGACAGGAACTGCTTCTTCTAACAGACCTTTTCTAGTTCTTAACTGACGTAATTTAGAAAACAAAGGCATGACTGGGCTGGAGCCTAGACACAATACAATACACAATGAACACAATAATTACACCACTTTCATACCACGACATTGAAATACATAAATAACATTTAGGATAACAGTTCGGACAGAATACTACCTGGAATACTGAGAACAGAATACATGAATTTCTCGAGAACAGAACGGACTAGAACAGAAACTAGATGCACTGCTAAAACAGTACGAAACTTACCGGTCTCATAAAGAGACACGTCAGGACCCGCATCCACCGGAGTGGACACTTCGTTTTGGGTCTGTGTACCACCAAACCCACGGACCAGAGTCAATTAGATTGACCCTGTCTAGATACTACCCCCGCAACGGTACTCACCGGGCAGCAAGAACGGAAGGCCTCGGACTGGACTGGACTGCTTCGACGCCGGACGGACGAACTTCGGACTTCTGTTACGGGTGGGCCTCCGGATACCTCGGACCTTGGACTCTCGGCTTGGGCTCTGGTCGGGACTCGCCGCGTTCCTCCACCGCCTCGTCTGGATGCTGGACCGCAACCTCCGTCTCCTCCGTGGGCCTGAGGGATACTTGAAGCAGAAATATCTGCCGGTGCGCAGAAGAGTTCCGTCACGGCTGCAGAGGGTCAGGGGGCATACGTGGCTTCACCGGCGCGTGGGGAAAGGGCAAGTCCCTGTTCGGGCGCCATTATGTGGTATATAAATAAATAATACCGGATCTAGGTTTGACTGAACATAATAATAATAGATAGCTCAATAAATAAGAGTCAAGATTCGAGGTAGTAGGAGTTTGCAGGTTTAATACAGCATAAAGGACAGGAACAGGACAACCTGCACAGGAATAGGATGGCAGCGCTGCCTGGGACAGAATTGGAATCGGCGTAACATTTAATAACAGTGCACAAGCATATATACTAAAACAATTGCATTACAATACATACGATAGGCGGAGCAGTAGGTGTGGTCAATAGCAGTCGCGAAAGATAAGGGTGAAAGTGGGTGTAACAGGAGGCGTATACATGGACATGTGATGTAAACGTAACAGAATATGTCATAAATGGGGCGGTAACATGGAGGGGGCTACCTAAGGAGCCGGGACCTCTAACCTAGTGGTGCGCGCAAACTGACAATGACCTGTTACTAGGAGAGGCTGGGGGCTATGACTTCTGCGCTAGGAGCAGAGACTGAAGTCTGGAGAGTCAGGGCGACATGTACCTAAACACTATCTAGTATCTGATGTTTAGAGAACATGTTGATAGAATCCAAAAGTTATCGGGGTAAAGGCTAACAGACTCTAAGACTGGTGCATGCATTATTCTACATGTAGTGCGTGTTGAGGAATATTAAATGACCATTAATACAGTATTTCTTTTACATGGAGACGTAAAGGCTAGACGATGACTGAAACTATTGATGCGATTCAGTAGCTTAGGAAGGCAGAGAAGGAGGGCTGGACTGATAACTAGAATCATAACATACTTTTGGCAGACTCAGAGGCAGAGGAGTAAGTGAAGGGTCAGGAATACAGGTGGGGGCTGTATCGCTCCTCAGCGAGGGCTCAGGAGACAGGAGCTGAATCTGGTGTCCGGGCCCTTTTGAGGCCTAGAAACGGGGACTTTACAATGAAATAACGTGCACACTTAGAAACGTGGCAACGTAACTTTACATAGGCCTAATACTCGTAGCTTTCACGAGGACTGGAAACTGGCATACTAGAGATGGACACAACTGTAGGTGCGTCTTTAATCGAACATGGGGAATACATATGCATATTAATCATGCACACATAACATAAGATGGGGGACACGTAGGGACACAGAACATGGCAAAATTTACTTTTCCACAAGTGGACAATGGGTTAATGACTCTGTCCTCCAGAATTTTTTCTTTGGACAGCATTGTGTCTTCGCAAGACTTACTGTTGTTACAACACGGTCAGTCTCAATTGCGTTCTATTGTACAGCTTGGCTGGACGTTACAAAATCTGCGTTCAGGCTATGTGCCTTGGCGTTTAATCAACACAACGTCACTATTCAATAACTTTAACCTTACTGACAAACAAATCAGTATGGCACAGAAGGGTGCTGATTATACAATCCTGAGCATTGAGAAACTCGAGAGATTACCAGTGACAATGTCAGAACGACCTGTCAGTGAATGGATAATACATGGTATAATTAATATTCCAATATCTACCTTCAGGTTTCAATACTGCCAAAAATATATACAGGCTGGCATGTACGAAAAATTGGGAAAAGGGTATATTAAGACAACATGGAACTTGCCCTATTCACATGCATGTGTCAGTAATAAAGGACAGAAAGTGTTTCTTAGTGGCAATAATTGTGCGATGTCACTAAGCGGTACACTTCTGTGTAATGGAATTAGTTTGCATGGAGCCTGTGAAGGGAACTCAAATAACCTTTCATGTCACCAGCTAGGCACACCTGCAACAGAGATAGAACCATTCTTTCAAAGACTCTATAATGGGAGTTACATTCTAATTGTGGATCGCAGATGTTGTAGTCTTATGCCCGGGACTCCTTATCTCGTAACTACGACTGCGAAGGTCAAGTGCTGTGGACGCTTATTGTTCCCCAGCTCCTTTCCAGACAGGGAGGCAAGGGCATGGCCTAACTTGAAAATTACTTCTATTCGAATAGATACTTTAAGCAGAATGAAAACAGTGCTTCTTCAGACGCCGACCAGACTCACGTCATCAAAAGAAACGTATGATCTCCTAGTCGCAAGGACGACTGCAGAGATTCACTCATTGCTATCAACTAATTCCCCCATACATTTCGCAGAAATCCTGAATGAAATCTTAAATATTTCTGATACCAGTGGAGTCTCAAAAGTATTTAAGACAGTATTTTCGATGGCATTAACACCATTCAAAGCCATACTGGGTATTTTTCCAGATTTCGTCCATTCGATTTTTGGCGGACTTCCCCTCATTTTGGGACTAATTGCAGGAATCCTATTCTTGGTCCAAATATTTCGTTATGGCAAACCGTGTCACAGACAAAACACCTGCGACAAGGGAAGAAAGAATCCGAGCCATTGGATACCGGGACCGGATATCAAAAATCCTGGGACTATCCCGGCTTAGAGACCTGAACATGACTTGGTTTCTTTCATTTCGACCAATGTGGCATCGATGTGTTTTACTTGTATTAAGGTGCTTGCTATGCGGAGAAGAATGCGTGTTGGACACTTGTCTGACGCTACAATCGGATGCGCCAATGGATGCAGAAACATTGTTGAGTCCAATAACGGCTCATGCTTTGTGCTGCCCTCAAAGGCTACCAATCCTGATGACAGCATTCGTGGAAACTTCACCACTACGATTGAGGGGTAGTGAAGTTCAAGATGAAAGCAGCACACGAAATCAAAGTACGTGCTCCACCCAAACGCATTAGGAAAACGGACACTAAAGGCAAAATAAACGCCCCCTGGTTCACGCCAGAAGTAGCCAAGGCTCATCTGCTTTGCAAAAAAGGTGAACGCAAATGGCGAAAAACATATGATAGTATGGACAGAAACTCCTATGTCCAACTAAGGAAAAGCTATCACTCCATCATAAAAAGCGCCAAAAAAGAGTTCTACACCAAAGCCATTAATGAGGCTAAGCAAAAGCAAAAAACCCTGTTTGCAATAGTGAAGTCTTTCACTCATCCAAAAGCCTTACAGGCCGAAATACCTCCCTCTCAAGATCTCTGCAATCAAATAGCAGATTTCTTTGAAGAGAAAATCAACCTCATTCAGAAAGACTTTCCCCCATACCAAAACCCCCAGTCCCCCTTCACTCAGGAACAAGAAGGAAAAACAACTGGATACCTAAAGACCTTTTCACAGGTCACCCTAGCACAAACCAGGGAAGTCATTCTAGCATGCAACTCAGGAGCCCCCTCTGATTCCTGCCCTCCCAGAATCCTTCACCAATTGATTGAAATTGTTAATCCCATCATAAACAAAATAGTAAATACCTCCCTCAGCACTGGCATCGTCCCGAGTGCATGGAAACAAGGCTTTGTCAAGCCTCTAATGAAAAAACCGAACAAATCCCCTTCTGACCTGACCAACCTCCGTCCAATCTCCCTTCTCCCAGTTTTGGGAAAAATCACTGAACAAATAGTCTATAGGGAACTTAAAAACCATCTGGAAACGAACAACATCCTCCACCCCCAACAATCAGGCTTCCGCCCCCAGCACTCGACAGAAACAGCCTTGATCGAACTGACTGACTCCATAAAACTCTTACAGGACCAAAGAAAGAACGCCGTATTGATCTTGTTGGACCTCACAGCAGCGTTCGACACCATCTCCCACCTTATACTCCTGGATAGACTTAGGGACATCGGCATCTCCGACCTGGCATTGGACTGGATAGCATCTTTCCTAACAGAAAGATCCCAATCCATCACACTAGGACCTTTCAGTTCTGCAGAGAAAAAGATTCGATCGGGAGTCCCACAAGGCTCCATCCTAAGCCCCTTGCTTTTTAATGTCTACCTTATTCCCCTTATCTCCCTGATCGAATCATTCGGCATCACTGTTACATCGTACGCCGACGACACCCAACTCATAGTCCCGCTAGAGGAGAACTCTACGACTGCCGAACAAAATCTAAAAAACTGCCTGAAAGATGTCTTTCTGTGGATGGAAACAAACCACCTCAAGTGCAACACAAGTAAGACAGAAATCCTCCCCATGGGGAAAAATGTCAACTTCTGTCCTCATCTTTGGTGGCCAGAGGATTCCACAGCCCCCCCTCAGACCGTCACAACAGCACGAAACCTTGGAGTCACCTTCGATACTGACCTATCCTTCGACCTGCACGTCAGGAAGGTGGCAGGAAGCTGTTTCAGAATCATTAAATCCCTCAAAAAATTCTTCGACTTCCTACCAACGGAAGCTAGAAAGGCGGTAGCTGTGGCGCTAATCCTTTCGTGCATAGATTACTGTAACGGTCTAATGGCTGGTGTGAAAAAAGTCACACTTAAAAAACTGCAAAGCGTTCAGCATGCGGCTGCCAGGCTGGTGCTCAAACTCCCCAGGAGGTCTTCAGCCTCTACTGCTCTGAGAACCCTCCACTGGTTGCCCTGGCACAAAAGAATCCTTTTTAAGATCCTAATTGTTGCATTCCGGGCATTTAACCACACTGGCCCCAAATACCTAATCAGACGTTACCCCCACTACAACCCCCAGAGGACTCTGAGATCCTCCAACAATAACCTACTAAAATCAGCTAACTTCAACTTAAAAACTAAAGGGGGTAAAACACTTACCCACCTATCCTCCAGAGCATGGAACTCCATGCCCCAGCATCTGAGATCCCTGACCAAGGAAATCCACTTCAGGAAACAACTAAAAACATGGATCTACAGTCTATCTGACGAGTATGTGCTGGATGCCATCTAATCCTGCCTAAATTCGACCTCTTACTCATTTTCCAGTTAGTGCCAGGATGCTCCTTCCGGAGCGACAGTTGCGCTCTATAAATACCAATACCAATACCAATACCAATACCAATCGATCAGGTACGACCTTCTGTCAGCAATACTAATCAAAACGTCAATGGAGACAATCATGCGCACGAATGCATGGTTACACCTTTTTCCGAGTTAGTGGAACTCTCCCAGGAAGCTGTTGACAGCTTTTTCGACAGTCTAAATGATATGATGTTCTCACCAGAGCAGAAATAGAGACTTTTGAGCAAGCTAGCACACGGCGTTCCCAACACCCTGAATTTGGCCTTCAACTTTAATAACAAAATAGCTTGAACAACTTTCCCTCCAGTTCACGGACAGCAGTTTTTTCAGCAGCCCCAAAATATTTTTTACGATTTTTCGGGACACTTATCTTCTGCTTAAAGTAAGGACTATTCTTAGAGAACTAAAATTTCTATTTTTAGATACTTTTTAGACATTAGCTGCCCGCTGGTATGTTCATAATTATTCTATTCTGTGATGGAATGGTCTCGAACTTTTTCTTCTGTATTAAGAGCCATTTCATGTGTAAATTCTCATATTCGATTAGTAATAATGTATACATATGCTTGATTACTTTGGCATTATTCTACAGCTTGAGTGCATATAGTACATATGACTATTTTTTCGTATATTAGATGAATTCGAAATGCATTATATGTATTTTGGGGTGGTAAGGTATACACATTACTCTACAGTATGTTTTACTATGCCTAGATTCGTAAACATGGCCATAGTTAGCGTGGAGTGGGTGTGATGTATTCCTATAGGTTCTGTATCGATCCCCCTATTCCTGACCCTGTTCTGGTTAACAAGTTAACTAGCAGCCATCCCATGATGCAGAAACCGTTATCTGATAAAGCCACACTACGGCACAGGAACGTGTTATCTGATTAGGTCATAACGCTTGCCATCTAATTAGACAAGCGATATTCCTCCAGCCCCTGATAAGGCATACGGAGTTCTCAAAACAAATCAAACCTATGACAACCTGGGAAAAACCCTGCGGCCATTGTTTTGATTTCGCCGAGAACTTCAGCAAAAGAATGTGCTAACGACCAAGTCGTATGACATCCTTATTGACGTATCTATGTCCATCCTTACGTCAATCTCGGCACCTTACAGGTATAAATATTACCGGTATTGCCTTAAGCAAACACACGCGGTGGTGACGAGATCGGAGCAGCCAGACTTGCCGAAGCCCAGAGCAGAGCAGACCCCGCTGGCGCAGCCCCGCCTTCCTGACGCGCTGAGAACGAGACGCTGCCTTTCTCCTGCCGAGAAATCCAGCTCCGGCGCTTCCAAGCAGCCCTCGCAGGCAGCCTGGAATATCGAGACCAGAGACGAGAGATACCATCCCTCATTCATCCTAAATTCCAGGTACAGAACTGAATAACCCCTCACAGAGAATTCTTGAGTCAGTCACTTGGCAAAACAAACTTAACTTAAACTGCTACTTTCTATTCCCGCCCACGTATTAGGCTTAGGTCAGGTACACTGGGGTAGGCGTAGTTAGAAACACCAGTTGAGTACGATTAGTCAAATGTATATATGTATGTATCTATTTTATCCATTTTAAACCTTCATATGGCTTAGAAACCATATAAATGTTTTTACAGTATTATTTTATACTTCTGCTTTTATTGTATGCACTTTACTTAACCATAAGTATTGCGATAATATCGATCCATTTCTCTTGTATGAGAAAAGAGACTGATCAATAAATACCATCTTTTATTGAACACGCCCGTCTCTTCCTTTTCTCTACAATCTGGTGAGACTAAGAATGCACGTACTGACTGAGTAAAATAAGTTGTCTTTTGTTTTCACACGACTCTAGAGATACACTCTTGATTAGGGGAGAGCAAAGTTGTCATGTTCTATGGTTGTCAGAAACTAAATCCCTTCTTGTCTATCCAGGGAGGTTCAACTCCTCCTTACCTATTCGAGAACGTTTCTAGTGAACTCTGAGCTAGCTGGCAAACCCAAAACTTTAAGTCTAATATCGACAATAGAAGACCTAGTTAACGTCTGGTCTAGGCCTATACTATTGAAGGTATTATTCCAATGCTCAGAGCCTATTGGGATAATAGGAACTACACTACAAGCTAGGGTTCTGCTCAAAAGTAGAGAATTGGATGTGGACAGGACTCTGCTGACTTCCACGTCAGAAAGACAATAGGACCAGAACATTAGCATGCACCTACTACCACACTTCCACTGACAATGACTCATCTTGTGTGTGGCACATGGGCCACCACACAATATGTTTTGTGAAATGCCATTCTGTAAAACTCAAAGTTGGCAATACAACATGTATGACTCTGGCCTTGACTCATCCTCTTGTTGCTGCTGATGGGCCCTCAACTGCCCATCAAGGTCTGGGTAGGCCACCACCAGTATGCGGGCTGTCAGGGGGTCAGGGTCCGGCGCGAACCCCTTCAATGTTGGGAGGACTTCCCCAGCTCTACCTCCATGATCTTCCAAGTCCAGCGCCGCAGGTCCATCCACCTCTTTCGGCAGTGGGCACTATGCCGATTGTAGACCCCACAGTGTGCACCTTCCAGGCAAAGGATCTCCAAATGGTCTTCTTCTGATGAGCGTTGACCTAAATGGATGCAATAGATGTAGAAGCGGACTGTAATTGGAACTGTAAGGATATATGTATGGTTAATACACATGTTCTAATCCTAGCACAAACATACTACTTCAAGAGTCAACACAATACAAGTCTCCATGTCACATGCTATGCACAACTAAAGCATGGATACACAATTTTGTGGTCATCTGGCCATGACCTACACTGACTGAGTCAGCTCACTGACATCATGTAGGCCAGGCCCATCCTACATGGAATGTGATGTGAGGTCCCATGATACACAACACACCATTTAGACCTTTAGGAAGGATAAACTCCCTGTGCATGACTGTCCAGATATCTTTTCTGCCAGGCCCATTACAATGATACATATGGTCAATAGAGGCAAGTATCATAGTATATACAACATCCCAAGACTAAGGTCTCAAGGGAAGGGCTGGTATGTGTGACACTCAGAGCTATCTCTCTTGGGGCTGTGTGGACATGTGGACTACTGATATGAGTATCCTAGTAAGTCATAAAGAATGTGTGTTGTTTGTGCTGCCATCAAAGGACACCCCCTTTTGCCATATGTGGCACTGTATCTGGGATGACAATAAACATACCATTGTCTATGTAGTGTGCTAGGAAATACTATAGCCAAGCATTTGATTTACATTTCTACATCAATTCAAAAGAACCCACTATCTACACTGTTCATTTCTCAGATGTACAGAAGGCCTGTACAGTGTAGGCAACAATATTAGAAAAGTCAAAAGGTCATGAGTGAGTAAGGGGACAGTCTTTATTGACAGACACACAACGACATCGTGGGTCAATTGAAAGAGATAGCAGGTCACAGGATCACCTCAGTCACTATGCCTCATGTTATCCAACAGCTATCAGGGGTACTAGTGGTATAGGTAATTCCATCTGGGAGCCTCCATGGATCCATGGATCAGGAGGTCTATTCTGTGCAACAGTTCTCCTCAAACAGTCATTCCTTGCTCTCTGCAGGCTGTAGCTACTTATCCCACATTATCCCTCACATATCCCTCACATTTCCAAGAATTCTATACAGAAAAGTCAAACTTCTGCCCAATCCAATGTGAACATATGTTTGTGTGGCGCTCTGAAGGGGTCTGCGGATGTATAGCTACCTCCCAGAAAACGGATTTATGAAGTCTGATGTGGGTTGAGGGATCGGTGGGACAGTACACTTGGCTAACAGCATCCTCAAATGCCAACAACAGTATACAGACATGTGCCATGGTGTAAAGCCTAAACATAACAATGCACATAAACCATGATGTGATTTGACAACTAATTGTAGCAACAATGAGCTTGATCCTTGCATAGAAATATGCCTATAACACAAATAGAAATCACCCTTATCACACATTGTAAAGGTGGCTTTCTCTCCTCAAAGTTCAGAGCCTCATAATCCATTACATGTGTGCCCTAGGGACCACACAATGTATGCAATCAACATAATGCTTACACTTTGACAGTCGGAGGCACATTGTATCCTATGGAAATAGAGAGGAAGTGGTGAAATGGAGTTAAATATGTATTTGAGAAACGTACATGTTTCACTGGTGAGCCATAAAGCTTGGCATACATTTGAAGGACCTTGTCACCTTCAGCATCCAGCTCCTCTGGAGTGAATGGACGGACCCTTTCTCCTGTAGTGCATGCCATGATTGCTCCAAGAGGTGGCAAACAGCAGTTAAAATAGATTAGGTGTTGATAGCATCAGTGTCAGGAGTCAAGTGAGGTTGTTTTCTAAACGCTATTTACATGTACGACACGTACGCGGTCATCAACGTCGGCGCACACAGTCATTGGTGACCGTCACTATCCCCAACGTCAGCCTATGACTGCGATGTGTGGTGTTTGATCACCCACCACACGGTCAAATACCGTTGGCAGCGTACATTGGACATGTCCTATTAGTGAGGTCAGGCATCCGCCATGTTAGAGGTTGGTAACACTGAATTGGTGACAGTTTAAGTGTATCGCAACCCCCACAAATGAAGGCAAACATGTTTACATTTGAAATGCATGAATCAAAAAGAGGGGGACTAGGAGCTCAATTAACGTCCATTACCCATGCTCCTCACTATAATTGACATGTCTAATCAGTGTGGGTACCTGTTTCTATGTGGGGAGGATATAGAAAATGTTAAAGAAAAGGTGTGGTTGGAATATATGGTTCCAGGGATATCTTCCTTATTTGGAAGTTCTGCCCTCACACACCCTTGTGGGTGTCATGCTTCATCATCGGTCATTTTGCTCCTCGTGGGGCCGGTGCTGCAATGCCCCACGGGCCCCGGGAGAGGGCTCTTTGTCAGAGATCTTTTTTTGTATCAGCTGTGATGGTGCATGTGGGTGTGTTGGGATATAATGTGTAAGGTGGGGAGTGTGATCTTAAAATTACCTAAAGGAGATCACATTTTATTCAGAGACCCTTCGGTAAGGTTAACCACTAAGAAGCGGTAGTGTGAGCAAGGTTTTATGGTATGCCATTACTCAGTGAGTGTGTTGTAGTGAACTATGGTGGTTCATTATTCAGGTTGACATGTTTCACGCTATGTTGATCCAGTACTGGATCCCTAGCCTTTCTTCAGGACCAAAAAATATGTTTCCTATCCCTGAATTAGGGTGGGTATCTAGAGTCTTATTTTACTCAATCCCTGGTAGTGATACAGTAGATCCTAGGTACCTATGTCATGCTCACCCCAGTACGAATCCATAAATCAATCTGGAGGAAAGAAGAAGATATAGGCAAAGGGCTTGAAATATCCAAACAGTTAATGTTTTAATGTGGTAAGCACATATGATGCACGTATGGTCTCTGCATATCATCGTATCATCCAGTGCCATGCTTGGTTGTCCGAGCTCTACGTTAGCTTTTCTATTGGTGAGAGTCACCAGTGCCTAAATCACTTGTGAAATCACTGTGTAACAGCAAGCGTTATTAAAAAATATAAAATAGAGACTACACAAACAGGAACTCACAACATACAGCATTATTATTACAAATAAACATACATTGTCATTACTGACTCCCATGATGTATTTGTACTTGGTACCCCTACAGATAGGCCATAATGTGCCCAGGTCAAGGCAGGGTACCGTGAGATTATTGCGGTTTCTGTAAAATAATAATATCAAAGGCGGAAGTGATCAATACATAGTTTCACCGATTGCGTACTCACATGTCACTTTCTCCTCCGCAATCAAAATCATACTCACAGTTCAATGCGCGGTCAGGAGCCTATCACTTACTCCTGGTCCTGCCTGCCTGCCTGCAGATGAAGTGCAAGGCCGAAAGGGGCTTGCTTCAGAACGAGAGCCGGGTTAACGAGGCTCACCTGCAGTAGAGATCCGAAAGTACTCTCTGCGTCAAAAAGCATTTTGGGTACATGTGAGACCAAGGTTGTTTGGGCGTACGGTGGAGGCCATTTTGGAGAAGCTCTGTTCTCTGTAGAAGAGTTTCTTCAGAGAGAACGTTAACTCTTAGCGGCCATCTTGAGATGGTCAGAGGGGTCTCATGTTTTTATGGAGCTCACGTTAATCAGTGGGCTCTCTGAAATTTCTGATGTTATATGAGGACAATCTTTGTTAATTCGCTACAATGGTTGTCTTATCTCCAATAGCAGCCATAATGCAATCGTTATGGAGGATCTTATTACAATCTTGATATTCTGTGTATATTGAGATGTGTTCCATGTAATACTGGTTTGACTATTTACAGTAACCTGGATTGCTGCGATGTCTAAACTGGGGTGGGTGGGTGGAACCTAGGTTCACATACAGTCCGGCGTAGTATTTGGTCAAGCTAATAAAAGTGACAATGGTGCTCGGGGCATATAGTGGCAGCCATCTTGAAGTAGTTAGGAGATTCTTAAATCAATCAGGGCATTTAGTTGCTAGGGGATGGCGTTCTTTTGTAGTCTATGGTAGGCATGTGGCACGTGAGGTGACCTCTTCAACATTATTGATGTTTTTTGATTGTCAAACTACCCCCAATAAAGGAAATGGCTATGGTATCTGAACCTAGGTAGTCTATGGTAGTCATGTGAGGTAAGCCCTCCAGTATTTTCTGGTATTGTATACTTGGCAGGCATTCCTAAATAAGGTAAATGGCTATTGGATCTGAACCTAGGTGGTTGGGACCTCCAATTGCTGCCATGTCATTTACTCATTAAAAATGGTCATGATCCTCCCAGGAGTCCGTGATGGTACAGATCTATTGTTCAAGAAATGAACTGTGTAATGGGGGATTTTAGCTCTCTTACATCATGGTGTTCTCCCAACCTCGGTATCTGGCTCTGAGTTCATAGAGAAGTGTACATGTAGTTTTAAATGTTATAATCAAGCCACAGGATGTCGTCATTTGGTCCATGTATATGGCTTTTCATATAGAACACCCACCGTTGTTCTTTAGTGAATAGTGACCCCTGGTCCCAGTGGTCATTTTCCTCTAGTATTGTCCATCTAATGTCATCTAGAACATGGCTAATGTTTGCAAAGTGTGTGGACATCGCTTACACCGGATATTACTGCGGTGTTCCGTGATTCTTGTTTGATAGGTCTGGTGGTCATCCCTACATATTGAAGATTGCATGGGCAGGTAATGAGATAAATACAATTCCTTGTATTGCAATTGGTATGTCCTCTGTGAACGCATGGACAATTTTCTACAAGCTTGATCTCTTTTCTCACTTTAGTCAGTTTCCATACTGTCCAGTTTCCACATGGGTAGTGTCCTTTTATTGGCGGTTGACCCCAGAGGGTCAGTTGGGTAGTTTTCTTCATTTTCAGTGGGCGTGTGTGGACCAAAAGACCTCCTAGATTTTACGTCAGTTTAGAATCAGAGTCTGGGGTCTGGAATATCAAGGGTAGCACTTTTGAGAATGACCACTTTTTTATGATCTTCTGGATCTTTTTGGATGAAGGAGTAAAAGTCGTCACGCAGGTAAGAGAATTATTTGTCTCCTTATTCCGTGTCTCCAGTAGGGCTTCATGATGAATATTTCTGACCCTTATATATGCCCTTTTGTACTAATTTGACCTCCCGGGATTATCCAAAGAGAATTGGCAAAGTTCTTTAGCTTGGACATCAAACTCTGGGAGGGTATCGCAGTTAGATGAAGAAACTGATTGAAAGGGAGATTATCCCTAAGTGCTTTAGGATGATGGCTCCCACAGAGTAGAAGACATTTGCGATCTGTACATTTTTTATAAATTGTGGTTGACAATCTACCATCACTATGGGAAATGAGTAGGTCTAGAAATGGTACTGCTTTCTTTGACATGGTACTGGTAAAGTGTAGATATGGATTGAGACTTTTGATCCAGGTGCAGAATGTTTCACATGTCCCTATCTCGCCATGCCACAGGATCAATATATCATCAATGAATCGTGCCCACATTCTGATGTTGTAACAATAGGGGTTGGTCTCTGCAGTGATGTGTTGGTTCTCAACGTCTGCCATATAAAGGCAAGCTAGTCTGTGCCTTGCATGTAAACCCTACTGCTGAATGCACCAGTGATGTTTGCACTCCATTTTCAATATATAACCAGAACTTACCAATGGGATTTGTTTTACAGCCCCCATGTACTGTGAACTAAATGCCATGTCACATGCAATGGGGCCACCATCATATGAGAGACAGTAGTGAGGGAACATCACTCCTAACACAAGCAAGGCCAGTTGCCTGTGTGGTACAATTGTCACCCAAATTTACTGAGAACATAAGATGATTACTCTCTTCATTCAGCTAGGGTTCTGCTCAAAAGTAGAGAATTGGATTTGGACAGAACTCTGCTGACTTCCACATCAGAAAGACAATAGGACCAGAACATTAGCATGCACCTACTACCACACTTACACTGACAATGACTCATCTTGTGCGTGGCACATGGGCCACCACACAATATGGTTTGTGAAATGCCATTCTGTAACACTCAAAGTTGGCAATATAACATGTATGACTCTGGCCTTGACTCATCCTCTTGTTGCTGTTGATGGGCCCTCAACTGCCCATCAAGGTCTGGGTAGGCCACCACCAGTATGCGGGCTGTCAGGGGGTCAGGGTCCGGCGCAAACCTCTTCAATGTTGGGAGGACTTCCCAGCTCTGCCTCCATGATCTTCCAAGTCCAGCGCCGCAGGTCCACCCATCTCTTTCTGCAGTGGGCACTATGCCGATTGTAGACCCCCACAGTCTGCACCTTCCAGGCAAAGGATCTCCAAATGGTCTTCTTCTGATGAGCGTTGACCTAAATGGATGCAATAGATGTAGAAACGGACTGTAATTGGAACTGTAAGGATATATGTATGGTTAATACACATGTTTTAATACCTAGCACAAACATACTACTTCAAAAGTCAACACAATACAAGTCTCCATGTCACATGCTATGCACAACTAAAGCATGGATACACACTTTTGTGGTCATCTGGCCATGACCTACACTGACTGAGTCAGCTCACTGACATCATGTAGGCCAGGCCCATCCTACATGGAATTTGATGTGAGGTCTCATGATACACAACACACCATTTAGACCTTCTGAAGGATAAACTACCTGTGCATGACTGTCCAGATATCTTTTCTGCCAGGCCCATTACAATGATGCATATGGTCAATAGAGGCAAGTACCATATTATATACAACATCCCAAGACTAAGGTCTCACGGGAAGGGCTGGTATGCGTGACACTCAGAGCTATCTCTCTTGGGGCTGTGTGGACATGTGGACTACTCATATGAGTATCCTAGTAAGTCATAAAGAATGTGTGTTGTTTGTGCTGCCATCAAAGGACACCCCCTTTTGCCATATGTGGCACTGTACCTGGGATGACAATAAACATACCATTGTCTATGTAGTGTGCTAGGAAATACTATAGCCAAGCAGTTGATTTACATTTCTACATCAATTCAAAAGAACCCACTATCTACACTGTTCATTTCTCAGATGTATAGAAGGCCTGTACAGTGTAGGCAACAATATTAGAAAAGAGTCAAAAGGTCCTGAGTGAGTAAGGGGACAGTCTTTAGTGACAGTCGCACAACGACATCGTGGGTCAATTGAAAGAGATAGCAGGTCACAGGATCACATCAGTCACTATGCCTCATGTTATCCAACAGCAATCAGGGGTACTAGTGGTACAGGTAATTCCATCTGGGAGCCTCCATGGATCCATGGATCAGGGATCAGGAGGTCTATTCTGTGCAACAGTTCTCCTCAAACAGTCATGATTTGCTCTCTGCAGGCTGTAGCTACTTATCCAACATTATCCCTCACATTTCCAAGAATTCTATACAGAAAAGTCAAACTTCTGCCCAATCCAATGTGAACATATGTTGGTGTGGCGCTCTGAAGGGGTCTGCGGGGGTATAGCTACCTCCCAGAAAACAGATTTATGAAGTCTGATGTGGGTTGAGGGATTGGTGGGACAGTACACTTGGCTAACAGAATCCTCAAATGCCAACAACAGTATACAGACATGTGCTATGGTGTAAAGCCTAAACATAACAATGCACATAAACCATGATGTGATTTGACAACTAATTGTAGCAACAATGAGCTTGATCCTTGCATAGAAATATGCCTATAACACAAATAGAAATCACCCTTGTCACATATTGTAAAGGTGGCTTTCTCTCCTCAAAGTTCAGAGCCTCATAATCCATTACATGTGTGCCCTAGGGACCAGTTGGTATCAAAGAGGAGGAGTGATGGGCTATTACTGCTCTTGACAGAGTAGAAGGTCCAGACACGACGTGCCCAACTAAGACGTCTATACAAAGGTTGTCGTTCTGTTCCTAATGGAAGAAAGAAATTGGTACAGTCTGTGATGCAGGTGGATTAGAACAGGGTACCTTGAAAGTGACCCTGGGAATCCATTTTGTTGGATTTAATGCCCTCACACACCCTTTCAGGTGTCATGCTTCATCATTTGGGCCTGCTCCTCGTTGGGTCGGCGATGCAATACCCAACGGGCAACACCTCATAGAGGGGCTCTTTAGCGAAGATCTTTTTCCAACTGCCGTATGAATGAAGTGCGGGTATGGGGCCAGGAATGAAGGGTAGACGTGGTTTAGTGGGTTAAAATAAAGCTAGTGGTACCGGGAATACTTTATTCAGAAGGGCCACTGCTTTAGTTAAAAACGATTTCCTAGAGGAGAGTAGTGGAAAATGATGTTTCCAGCTCTCATCTGGAATTTATTGTAGTCCGGTCAACATGTTTCTCGCTACTGTGAAATTTGTTTAGCGATTCTTCAGGACCAAGATGACTATTTAGCAAGTATCTAAGGATGCAGGAAACTGTCTACACTTGTACCCTGGAGTATGGTGTATGTATGCTCGTATGGCTACCACACTAGTGGGTGAAGGGAAGAACAATATTATATTACCCCTCTTCAAGTTGTGATTGTCAGTACCTGTTAAAGGAAGAGGGAGAGCATATCACAAACAGATTGAAAAAAGGTGCATCAGAGACTGTAATACTTGTGCGTTTTGCATGCCAGTGGGAGTCAGGCGTGTCACAACACCATTGCACAAGTGTATCAGGCACTCTCAGATGTGGAAATTCAGTGAGAGTGACATGTGAAGATATAAAAACATTAGACTAAAATTAGAATACCCAATTGGTATTCGTCACTCGCAGTTATTCAAAACTCACCTAAAGTTAAAAACAATCAGACAACGAGAGTGTCCAGCGGGTAAAGCTTCAGGGAGATCTTCCACCACAATGCTATATATAGGAAAAAATCTTAATGACCTGTATAAACACACATAGACTGGATGGCGATTACAATCTAGTGTCAATGGTGTATTTAGCCAAGGTGTTATACATATGGTCATTCGTGGATACGTCTAGTCAGGTTTTACTGAGAGTTGGGATTGGATTGTAGATATTGACCTCACTTTGTGTTCCCCTTAGTATAGGTTGTTCAATCGTGTGAGATTGTGGTAGTGTGGTGCTAGAGCACTTGGTATGTGAAGTATCAGAAGACTACAGGATTATCGGGCGACTAGCACCCACTCTGGGGCCCCTCTGTAAAGGTATGTTTATTTATCAAACGCGGGTCTTGCATGGCAATGTGCGCTAGAATTAGGGTGGTGTATTGATATGTATACACCAGTGACACATTTATGGAATAACATATGCAAGGCAATACACTTATATCGTGTTTGAAGTGTAACACGTGGTCAGTGGGGGATGACTGGGTAGTGAGTAACCGCTAATCACCGCGCTGGGTAGAGTAGATTCCTCTCTTTGTTTAGAGCAGAAAGCAACTCCATGCAGGCAATAGCAGTTAATACAGGGAATACCCGTATCACAACACAAAGTAACGTGAAACAGAGCAAAAGGTAAAAAGAATCATCCTTCGGGGGAGCCTGCTATAAATTAGCCTTGTTTACCGTGAGTGTTTCTCATGTGTTCTGGTGATAAATCGTTTTCAACCCTATCGGTAGTTTAATTGGCTTGAAGACCCTGTTGAGCAGTGCTATTATCCAACCTACGTTTAGCGACTTGATTATACTTGCATCCGATTCAGGTACGGTGAGCTGCCGACCTTACAATGAAGTGCTGTCAGTAGTATTGGTGTTAGTCGCGTTTAACCCGGTCATTCAGTTTACACGGGCGCTGCTAGCACATGGTGTTGGGGTAGGGTAAATCATTGTATATATGATGCGGAGTAAAGTGAAGGTTTTGCCGGGCCAGGCATAACATCAGTGACACACTGCTCTGTTTCACGTTACTTTGTGTTGTGATACGGGTATTCCCTGTATTAACTGCTATTGCCTGCATGGAGTTGCTTTCTGCTCTAAACAAAGAGAGGAATCTACTCTACCCAGCGCGGTGATTAGCGGTTACTCACTACCCAGTCATCCCCCACTGACCACGTGTTACACTTCAAAGACGATATAAGTGTATTGCCTTGCATATGTTATTCCGTAAATGTGTCACTGGTGTATACATATCAATACACCACCCTAATTCTAGCGCACATTGCCATGCAAGACCCGCGTTTGATAAATAAACATACCTTTACAGAGGGGCCCCAGAGTGGGTGCTAGTCGCCCGATAATCCTGTAGTCTTCTGATACTTCACATACCAAGTGCTCTAGTACCACACTACCACAATCTCACACGATTGAACAACCTATACTAAGGGGAACACAAAGTGAGGTCAATATCTACAATCCAATCCCAACTCTCAGTAAAACCTGACTAGACGTATCCACGAATGACCATATGTATAACACCTTGGCTAAATACACCATTGACACTAGATTGTAATCGCCATCCAGTCTATGTGTGTTTATACAGGTCATTAAGATTTTTCCTATATATAGCATTGTGGTGGAAGATCTCCCTGAAGCTTTACCCGCTGGACACTGTCGTTGTCTGATTGTTATTAACTTTAGGTGAGTTTTGAATAACTGCGAGTGACGAATACCAATTGGGTATTCTAATTTTAGTCTAATGTTTTTATATCTTCAAATGTCACTCTCACTGAATTTCCACATCTGAGAGTGCCTGATACACTTGTGCAATGGTGTTGTGACATGCCTGACTCCCACTGGCATGCAAAACGCACAAGTATTACAGTCTCTGATGCACCTTTTTTCAATCTGTTTGTGATATGCTCTCCCTCTTCCTTTAACAGGTACTGACAATCACAACTTGAAGAGGGGTAATATAATATTGTTCTTCCCTTCACCCACTAGTGTGGTAGCCATACGAGCATACATACACCATACTCCAGGGTACCAGTGTAGACAGTTTCCTGCATCCTTAGATACTTGCTAAATAGTCATCTTGGTCCTGAAGAATCGCTAAACAAATTTCACAGTAGCGAGAAACATGTTGACCGGACTACAATAAATTCCAGATGAGAGCTGGAAACATCATTTTCCACTACTCTCCTCTAGGAAATTGTTTTTAACTAAAGCAGTGGCCCTTCTGAATAAAGTATTCCCGGTACCACTAGCTTTATTTTAACCCACTAAACCACGTCTACCCTTCAGTCCTGGCCCCATACCCGCACTTCATCCATACGGCAGTTGGAAAAAGATCTCCGCTAAAGAGCCCCTCTATGAGGTGTTGCCCGTTGGGTATTGCACCGCCGACCCAACGAGGAGCAGGCCCAAATGATGAAGCATGACACCTGAAAGGGTGTGTGAGGGCATTAAATCCAACAAAATAGATTCCCAGGGTCACTTTCAAGCTACCCTGTTCTAATCCACTTGCATCACAGACTGTACCAATTTCTTTCTTCCATTAGGAACAGCACGACAACCTTTGTATAGACGTCTTAGTTGGGCACGTCGTGTCTGGACCTTCTACTCTGTCAAGAGCAGTAATAGCCCATCACTCCTCCTCTTTGATACCAATTCCTCTGCACGGCTAACACCCGTAGGAGTTTCTCTATTGGTGGGTAAGATTTGTTCTGTCCCCCACTCTTCTCCCTCTGCCTAGCCCAAGTTTAGCCAGGCGTGGGTTTCTAAACTACATCCCCCGCTCCGTCCCCCACCACTCAACATGGAAGGACAGGGACTGAGCTTTGGTGAGGATGAAGCTGCAGCTATCCTCAGAACTCCCTCTATTTTAAACATGGATAATGACACAGCAACAGGGAGCAGTACAGCTGACTGGAAAACACTCTCTGATCTTAAGAGAGAGTGGATAAGAGTTAGTCTGCACGGCGCTCTAATGGCAGAATATTTCAAGGCTAAAATTGCCCCAAATGGATTGATTGTCAAGAACTTCCCCAGGATATTCTGGGAAGACGGTCAATTCAAGGTTGAGTGGTCCCAGATATCCTGGAAGTGCACACATGATTTACTGATCCTGATCGTAAATACATCTAAACGCTTGGCTGATGCCTTGTTAGAAAAAATCCAGGCACTAGAAGCGATGCTTAAGAATGCAGTAACCAACCCAGGTTTTAAAACAAAACTGGCAGAAATTAATAAAGAGATCAGTGAACATAAGGATTATCTGATGAAACAAAAAGTCAACAAATTACAAAAGGATATTGACCGCTTTGATAAGGAGAAAGTATACCCATACCTTAAAAAGGACTATACCCCGTCGGGTACAGGGTACCTCTCCGACTTTAGTAACAACTCCTCGAGAAGAGGGTCCAATAGTGACAGCAATTCCAGTGGGGACGAATGGCAACCCCGCCAACGACGTGGCGGAAGAGGTGGGAGACGGGGACAATATCAAAACCCCCCTCCCCAGTTTCCTTTTCCTGGACACCAACTGTGGCAGTATCCTCAATTCCCACATGCCATACCACAATTTGGACAACAGTACCCTCCTCAATTTGCCCCCCATGGTAACCAGCCTTTTTTAGACAGAGGTTGGGGCAGAGGGCGAGGGCAAAAGAGAGGGAACGCAACCGACAAACGAGTGCAATGGGAGGACACGACACCCCAAGGGATGGACACCCGGAGCAAAACGAGCAAGAAATGAGTCTTGTAGTTAACCTCTCTTTACACCAGTTAACCAATGATCAAGAGAAGGTCTTACAAAAAGGGCTCGGTTTTGTCCCAACTCCTAGAATTGACAACTTTCTCCAAACTGTTGAATTACAAAAATTCTTCAGGAAAATAAGATTGCACGCCTTCTTTGATGGGAAACCACACAAACCCATCAATGATTCCGGGCTTCACAACGCCTCCACCTTTACCCCCCATAGCGGTTTGGTACCGAGTGAAGTGCTCACTTTTGAGCAAGCTGTTCTAAGAGACATTAACAACGTATCTAATTTCTCTACATACAGCAATATGTCCAAGGAAGAAAGAAACATTCTGGATACATTAGCCAACAACCCCTCTTTAACCATTAAACAAGCTGACAAAGGGGGCGCTACTGTAATGATGGACCCTGTGGATTATGAGATAGAGTGTCAAAGACAACTCGACGACACAAAATACTACAAGGCTATCACACAAAATCCAACAGAACGTCTCACGTTATCCATCGTGAGCATGGTTGAGTCAGCAGAATGTCACGGCTGGTTGAGTAAAAAGGAGGCAGGTTTTCTAGTGAAAAAGAACCCTAGTGTTCCGTATTTCTATACGTTGCCCAAAATACATAAAGGGGTAATTCCAGTCTCGGGTCGACCTATTGTCTCAGGTATAGACTCGGTGCTAGAACCGCTGTCCAAGTTTTGCGACCATTTTCCACAGCCCCTGGTGAAACAAATACCCTCCTACATCCAGGATACAACAGACCTGTTACGTCTATTGCAAGACTATGGTGAGGCCCAATCCATCGATTTCCTTATAACCCTAGACGTTGAGGCCCTCTACACTAACATCCCCCAGAGGGCCTCCCTAGGTGTTATGGAGACGGCACTCGAAAAAACTGAATGGACGTCTGCAACGCCCATTCCTTTCATCATGGAATGTGCAGAAAAAGTCCTCACTGAGAACTATTTCGAATTCAAGGGAACCTATTACCATCAGATACAGGGAACTTGCATGGGGAGTACGGTAGCCCCTAGTATAGCATGCTTGTACATGGCCAACTTTGAAGAGAACCACATATCTTCATTGACAAATCCTTACCACGGGAATATTAAGCTATGGAAACGCTACATAGACGATATCCTGATCTTTTGGTCAGGAAACGAAGACTCATACTCAGAGTTTTTTGGGTGGATTAATAACATCAATCCATACCTGTCTTTCACCATCACGGCCTCTCAAAGTCACATAGCATTCCTTGACTTGAAAATAAGTATTGAAGGGGGATCCCTCAGTACAACTTTATTTAAGAAAAGCACAGACCGTAATAGTCTGCTACATTATGCCAGCCATCACCCAAAAGTCCTGCGATGCAACCTACCGTTTGGGCAATTCCTCAGGATACGACGCAATTGCAGCACTATGGCTAATTACAAAACTGAATCTGCTATCCTATCTAGGAATCTAAGAGAAAGAGGATACCCCACCAGAGATATCAAAAGAAGCTTGAAGAGAGTACTGAATAATAACAGGGAGGGTCTGATAGAACCAAGAGAAAAGAATCCCCTGACTGTCCAACCGATGACATGCGTGACGACTTTCACACCAGTGTCTAACCAGATAAGAAAAATTTTGAAACGTCATTGGTCTATACTCAATACAGGTACTTTGAATATAGACCAACCAAGGTTTGCCTTCAAAAGGTCAAAAAATATAAAAGATATCTTGATTCATACCAGACCTCAGATCAGAAATTAGCCTAACCGACAAGTGACACTATGGAACCTGCCACCAGTTACTGGACATTACCCATGTGGTGGTTGTGTGGCATGCCCACTCACCAAGAAATACAAAAGTATCACCCTATCTGAATCATTCACGTGGGAAATGAGAGGCCACACTAACTGCAACAGCACGAACTGCATCTACTTGATCATATGCCCGTGTAACCTATACTACATAGGCATGACGACACGCAATATAAAGACAAGAATATCTGAACACCGCAGCAATTTCAGGTGTAAAAAAAGCAACACCAAGATGTGCAGGCACTTCCTAGAAATGAATCATACCCCAGACTCCCTCCAATGGCTCATCCTAGAAGCAAGTCAACAGATATCCAAAGAAGGGCTGTTCTATAAAGAACAGCGTTGGATCCATAGACTATCCTCAGACAGTAATGGTCTTAACGAAGATATACCTTGGACCAGCCTCTAACATATCCAGTGAATTGATACCAACTCAAATGTGCATAATGACAATCCCCAAATAACAATGTAAGCTAACACCTCTTTAAGAGGACCCCCAGAGTAACCCCCATCACCTCACATATCCATAGAATCGATACCACCTGAAAAGTGCAACCTAACATTCCCCCAATAATATTGTGAGCTAACACCTCTGTAAGAGGACCCCCAGAGTAACCAGACCTATACAGTACCCTAACTGCAATAACCCCATGGTGCTACCATGCTAAGATGGCCGAAGCAATTCCGCCTACAACATACAAAACTGGACACAAACTAACTTCTGTGTAGCAGTATCTCCCTGAATATTTCAGGACTAAGTAAGCGTTCCTATTTTCGAATTAAAATATGGAAATGCGGGCGCCCGACATTGACCACCATAATTGTTATTCCTCAACTTTTGTGGTTTGCAAGACATTCGGGGCATAAATACGGAGAATCCACTCCCGAGTTTGTTTTAATTCAAAATATACAAATTCGAGCCTTCTTTACATTATATCTCCACGAATAAGACACATGAGGTTATCTAATATTAATACTTGGATCACTCCATTGCGGACTGTTTACCATTCTAGACACTACAAGATGGCCCCCATCAGAGCGAACCAATCAGGTCCGTGGTGTCCTATCCTTAAAAACGGAACTTACACCTCCCACTTCCTCCACCCGGTTCCAGCGGCGAAGGGTAGGTGCATACAGCGCAGCTCAGGAATCACCAAGTAAGTGAAATGCAGTTAGTCATGTGTATACTACTGTCATCCTATACGGGGGTTAGACTTAAAACGCTCTCATGTAACAGCCCGAGCGGCTTTGCAGCCCGCTCCCATGTAGCAGTCCGATCAGCTTTACATTTCTTGAGCATTTTTTGAATATAGCACTGAGCCTCACCACGATGTTAAATTGAGTTAAGAACCCCACGTGACTATAATGTGTGTCACTGAAGTTATGCCTGGCCCGGCAAAACCTTCACTTTACTCCGCATCATATATACGATGATTTATCCTACCCCAACACCATGTGCTAGCAGCGCCCGTGTAAACTGAATGACCGGGTTAAATGCGACTAACACCAATACTACTGACAGCACTTCATTGTAAGGTCGGCAGCTCCCCGTACCTGAATCGGATGCAAGTATAATCAAGTCGCTAAACGTAGGTTGGATAATAGCACTGCTCAACAGGGTCTTCAAGCCAATTAAACTACCGATAGGGTTGAAAACTATTTATCGCCAGAACACATGAGAAACACTCAAGGTAAACAAGGCTAATTTATAGCAGGCTCGCTCGAAGGATGATTCTTTTTACCTTTTGCTCTGTTTCACGTTACTTTGTGTTGTGATACGGGTATTCCCTGTATTAACTGCTATTGCCTGCATGGAGTTGCTTTCTGCTCTAAACAAAGAGAGGAATCTACTCTACCCAGCGCGGTGATTAGTGGTTACTCACTACCCAGTCATCCCCCACTGACCACGTGTTACACTTCAAACACGATATAAGTGTATTGCCTTGCATATGTTATTCCATAAATGTGTCACTGGTGTATACATATCTATACACCACCCTAATTCTAGCGCACATTGCCATGCAAGACCCGCGTTTGATAAATAAACATACCTTTACAGAGGGGCCCCAGAATGGGTGCTAGTCGCCCGATAATCCTGTAGTCTTCTGATACTTCACATACCAAGTGCTCTAGCACCACACTACCACAATCGCACACGATTGAACAACCTATACTCAGGGGAACACAAAGTGAGGTCAATATCTACAATCCAATCCCAACTCTCAGTAAAACCTGACTAGATGTATCCACGAATGACCATATGTATAACACCTTGGCTAAATACACCATTGACACTAGATTGTAATCGCCATCCAGTCTATGTGTGTTTATACAGGTCATAAAGATTTTTTCGTATATACAGCATTGTGGTGGAAGATCTCCCTGAAGCTTTACCCGCTGGACACTGTCGTTGTCTGATTGTTTTTAACTTTAGGTGAGTTTTGAATAACTGCGAGTGACGAATACCAATTTGGTATTCTAATTTTAGTCTAATGTTTTTATATCTTCACATGTCACTCTAACTGAATTTCCACATCTGAGAGTGCCTGATACACTTGTGCAATGGTGTTGTGACACGCCTGACTCCCACTGGCATGCAAAACGCACAAGTATTACAGTCTCTGATGCACCTTTTTTCAATCGGTTTGTGATATGCTCTCCCTCTTCCATTAACAGGTACTGACAATCACAACTTGAAGAGGGGTAATATAATATTGTTCTTCCCTTCACCCACTAGTGTGGTAGCCATACGAGTATACATACACCATACTCCAGGGTACCAGTGTAGACAGTTTCCTGCATCCTTAGATACTTGCTAAATAGTCATCTTGGTCCTGAAGAATCGCTAAACAAATTTCACAGTAGCGAGAAACATGTTGACCGGACTACAATAAATTCCAGATGAGAGCTGGAAACATCATTTTCCACTACTCTCCTCTAGGAAATCGTTTTTAACTAAAGCAGTGGCCCTTCTGAATAAAGTATTCCCGGTACCACTAGCTTTATTTTAACCCACTAAACCACGTCTACCCTTCAGTCCTGGCCCCATACCCGCACTTCATCCATACGGCAGTTGGAAAAAGATCTCCGCTAAAGAGCCCCTCTATGAGGTGTTGCCCGTTGGGTATTGCACCGCCGACCCAATGAGGAGCAGGCCCAAATGATGAAGCATGACACCTGAAAGGGTGTGTGAGGGCATTAAATCCAACAAAATGGATTCCCAGGGTCACTTTCAAGCTACCCTGTTCTAATCCACCTGCATCACAGACTGTACCAATTTCTTTCTTCCATTAGGAACAGCATGACAACCTTTGTATAGATGCCCTAGGGACCACACAATGTATGCAATCAACATAATGCTTACACGTTGACAGTCAGAGGCACATTGTAGCCTATGGAAATAGAGAGGAAGTGGTGAAATGGAGTTAAATATGTATTTGAGAAACGTACATGTTTCACTGGTGAGCCATAAAGCTTGGCATACATTTGAAGGACCTTGTCACCTTCAGCATCCAGCTCCTCTGGAGTGAATGGACGGACCCTTTCTCCTGTAGTGCGTGCCATGATTGCTCCCAGAGGTGGCAAACAGCAGTTAAAATAGATTAGGTGTTGACAGCATCAGTGGCAGGAGGCAAGTTAGATTGTTTTCCAAACGCTATTTACATGTACGACACGTACGCGGTCATCAACGTCGGCGCACACAGTCATTGGTGACCATCACTATCCCCAACGTCAGCATATGACTGCGATCTGTGGTGTTTGATCACCCACCACACGGTCAACTACCGTTGGCAGCGTACATTGGACATGTCCTATTAGTGAGGTCAGGCATCCGCCATGTTAGAGGTTGGTAACACTGAATTGGTGACAGTTTAAGTGTATCGCAACCCCTACAAATGAAGGCAAACATGTTTATATTTGAAATGCATGAATCAAAAAGAGGGGGACTAGGAGCTCAATTAACGTCCATTACCCATGCTCCTCACTATAATTGACATGTCTAATCAGTGTGGGTACCTGTTTCTATGTGAGGAGGGTATCACACCCTTGTGGGTGTCATGCTTCATCATCGGTCATTTTGCTCCTCGTGGGGCCGGTGCTGCAATGCCCCACGGGCCCCGGGAGAGGGCTCTTTGTCAGAGATCTTTTTTTGTATCAGCTGTGATGGTGCATGTGGGTGTGTTGGGATATAATGTGTAAGGTGGAGAGTGTGATCTTAAAATTACCTAAAGGAGATCACATTTTATTCAGAGACCCTTCGGTAAGGTTAACCACTAAGAAGCGGTAGTGTGCGCAAGGTTATGATATGCCATTACTCAGTGAGTGTGTTGTAGTGAACTATGGTGGTTCATTATTCAGGTTGACATGTTTCACGCTATGTTGATCCAGTACTGGATCCCTAGCATTTCTTCAGGACCAAAAAATATATTTCCTATCCCTGAATTAGGGTGGGTATCTAGAGTCTTATTGTACTCAATCCCTGGTAGTGATACAGTAGATCCTAGGTACCTATGTCATGCTCACCCCAGAACGAATCCATAAATCAATCTGGAGGAAAGAAGAAGATATAGGGAAAGGGCTTGAAATATCCAAACAGTTATTGTTTTATTGTGGTAAGCACATATGATGCACGTATGGTCTCTGCATATCATCGTATCATTCAGTGCCATGCTTGGTTGTCCGAGCTCTACGTTAGCTCTTCCATGGGTGAGAGTCACCAGTGCCTAAATCACTTGTGAAATCACTGTGTAACAGCAAGCGTTATTAAAAAATATAAAATAGAGACTACACAAACAGGAACTCACAACATACAGCGTTGTTATTACAAATAAACATACATTGTCATTACTGACTCCCATGATGTAGTTGTATTTGTTACCCCTACAGATAGGCCATAATGTGCCCAGGTCAAGGCAGGGTACAGCGAGATTATTGCGGTTTCTGTAAAATAATAATATCAAAGGCGGAAGTGATCAATACATAGTATCACCGATTGCGTACTCACATGTCACTTTCTCCTCCGCAATCAAAATCATACTCACAGTTCAATGCGCGGTCAGGAGCCTATCACTTACTCCTGGTCCTGCCTGCCTGCCTGCAGATGCAGTACAAGCCGAAAGGGGCTTGCTTAAGTACGAGAGCCCGGTTAACGAGGCTCACCTGCAGTAGAGATCCGAAAGTACTCTCTGCGTCGAAAAGCATTGTGGGTACATGTGAGACCAAGGTTGTTTGGGGGTACAGTGGAGTCCATCTTGGAGAAGCTATGTTCTCTGTAAAAGAGTTTTTTCGGAGAGAACGTTAACTGGTAGCGGCCATCTTGAGGTGGTCAGAGGGGTCTCATGTTCTTACGGAGCTCATGTTAATCAGTGGGCTCTCTGAAATTTCTGATGTTATATGAGGACAATCTTTGTTAATTCGCTACAATGGTTGGCTTATCTCCAATAGCAGCCATAATGCAGTCGTTATGGAGGATCTTATTACAATCTTGATATTCTGTGTATATTGAGATGTGTTCCATGTAATACTGGTTTGACTATTTACAGTAACCTGGATTGCTGCGATGTCTAAACTGGGTGGGTGGGTGTAACCTGGGTTCACATACAGTCCGGCGTAGTTTTTGGTCAAGCTAATAAAAGTGACAATGGTGCTCGGGGCATATAGTGGCAGCCATGTTGAAGTAGTTAGGAGAATCTTAAATCAATCAGGGCATGTAGTTGCTAGGGGATGGCGTTCTTTTGTAGTCTATGGTAGGCATGTGGCACGTGAGGTGACCTCTTCAACATTATTGATGTTTTTTGATTGTCAAACTACCCCCAATAAAGGAAATGGCTATGGTATCTGAACCTTGGTAGTCATGTGAGGTAATCCCTCCAGTATTTTCTGGTATTGTATACTTGGCAGGCTTTCCTAAATAAGGTAAATGGCTATTGGATCTGAACCTAGGTGGTTGGGACCTCCAATTGCTGCCATGCTATTTACTCATTAAAAATGCTCATGATCCCCCCAGGAGTCCGTGATGGTACAGATCTATTGTTCAAGAAATGAAGTGTGGAATGGGGGACTCTAGCTCTCTTACATCATGGTGTTCTCCCAACCTCGGTATCTGGCTCTGAGTTCATAGAGGAGTGTCCATGTAGTTTTAAATGTTATAATCAAGCCACAGGATGTCGTCATTTGGTCCATGTATATGGCTTTTCATATAGAACACCCACCGTTGTTCTTTAGTGAATAGTGACCCCTGGTCCCAGAGGTCATTTGCCTCTAGTATTGTCCATCTAATGTCATCTAGAACTTGGCTAATGTTTGCAAAGTGTGTGGACATCGCTTTCACCGGATATTACTGCGGTGTTCCGTGATTCTTGTTTGATAGGTCTGGTGGTCATCCCTACATATTGAAGATTGCATGGGCAGGTAGTGAGATAAATACAATTCCTTGTATTGCAATTGGTATGTCCTCTCTGAACCCGTGGACAATTTTCTACAAGGTTGATCTCTTTTCTCACTTTAGTCAGTTTCCATACTGTCCAGTTTCCACATGGGTAGTGTCCTTTTATTGGCGGTTGACCCCAGAGGGTCAGTTGGGTAGTTTTCTTTATTTTTAGTGGGTGTGTGTGGACCAAAAGATCTCCTAGATTTTACGTCAGTTTAGAATGAGAGTCTGGGGTCTGACTTTCAAGGGTAGCACTTTTGAGAATTGACCACTTTTTTATGATCTTCTGGATCTTTTTGGATGAAGGTGTTAAAGTCGTCACACAGGTAAGAGAATTATTTGTCTCCTTATTCCGTGTCTCCAGTAGGGCTCCATGATGAATATTTCTGACCCTTATATATGCCCTTTTGTACTAATTTGACCTCCCGGGATTATCCAAAGAGAATTGTCAAAGTTCTTTAGCTTGAACATCAAACTCTGGGAGGGTATCGCAGTTAGATGAGAAAACTGATCGAAAGGAAAATTATCCCTAAGTGCTTTAGGATGATGGCTCCCACAGAGTAGAAGACATTTGCGATCTGTACATTTTTTATAAATTGTGGTTGACAATCTACCATCACTATGGGAAATTAGTAGGTCTAGAAATGGTACTGCTTTCTTTGACATGGTACTGGTAAAGTGTAGATATGGATTGAGACTGTTGATCCAGGTGCAGAATGTTTCACATGTCCCTATCTCGCCATGCCACAGGATCAATATATCATCAATGAATCGTGCCCACATTCTGATGTTGTAACAATAGGGGTTGGTCTCTGCAGTGATGTGTTAGTTCTCAAAGTCTGCCATATAAAGGCAAGCTCTTCTGTGCTCTGTATCTGGTGATATATTTGATCCTTACATTGGAAGAAATTATCTTTCAAAGCTAGGGTCACACATTCTACAATAAAGTTGACTGGAGTATCTGACTACCAGTGTGGTTTAGCCAGTAGGCAGGTTTCAATAACCTCAATGGTGGCATCTTGAGGGATACTAGTGTACAATGCGTCTACGTCTAAGGTAACCAGTAGATCTATCTCCTGTGGGTGCTCTGAATCTTTGAGTAGATTTAGAACATCTGTAGTGTCTTTGAGGTATGTATTTGCTGAGTGGTTCCAGTAAAGAGTTGATACATGAGACAATGGGGCGTCCTGGTGTCGGTGTGGTCCCTTTATGATTCTTCTGTAGTATGTAGAAGTATGATGTTCGGGCATGGAATTTATGAGAAATTCAGACTCTTGTTTGGTAATCCAGCCCTCTGTACTTGATTCAGTCACCAATTCGGTAATTGTAGTGCTAAGTCTGATGGTCGGATCAGTGGTGAGAGGGTGATAGTATTGCTCATTCGATAACTGTCGTAAGCATTCCTTGTTATAGGGAGGGGTTGACATCAAGACTATTGCTCCTCCCTTATCCACTGGTTTTATAGTGCTACTGGGATCTTTGGTGAGACTTTGGATGATGTTCCTCTCACTGCTGGACAGGTTGTTGAATCCGGGAGGATGTTTGAGGGCCCTCACCTTTACTGCCGTTGGTGTGAATCTGGATGGTCTTCATAGTTCTGAGTCCTCTGAATCAGTTTAGGGTTTGTCCTCGAAGAAGGCTCGAAAGCGGATCTTCCGGAAGAACTGATGTAACTCCCCATGGAGTTTAAATTAATCCAAGTGGGGGTTCGGTACAAAACCCAGACCTTTTTTCAAAGTGTTCTCCTCTCCTCCTCTGTGATCAGTACCCTGTCTGATAGTTCACCACTAATGTGACCCTCTTATAACTCTCTTATTAGTGTAGATATTAGAGGCTGTAACGAGTTTAGAGGGCAGTTTAGTAATAGAGGATGAGTGAGGGCTTAGCAAACTAGAAGAAGAGGAGGCATAATCTAGACAGATTCCCCCAGTATAGTCCATATCTTCCAGAACAGAAAACAGGTTGGAAGTAGTGACTTTGGTAACATTTTTAGCAACCGGTGTTTTAGTGGTGGTAAGTTGAAGATTCCTGGTCCTACTCATATGGTGTTTGTTGAAACAATTGAGCAGATGGACATAACAGAAAATCCAAATGAATAGGTAAATATAAACTTTGTGTGAGGTCCTCAAAATACTGAATATTCTGAAGAAAATTCAGATGCGGATATAAATAGTGTTATTGTAAGTATCCTGTTAGCTTTATATAATAGTTGTCTGCAACAGCAGGCAGTTGAAAGGCTGAAAACAAGCGATATTCAATATAAGGAGAAAAACAAAATGGTGGGTTCAACCTTCTCTTCAGTGCCACATGAAATTTCATCTCAACAAAGTAAAAAAAAATGCAAGGGAATGTCCCTGCAATAAACCTGCGGGGTCAGTAGATGTTCATCCAACATTTCCATTGCAGAGACAGTAAAATGCGTTCCCTTAAAGTTCGCTCAAAGAGTAGCGCCCATCCCGGATTGGCATCAAGCCACGATCCCAAAAAATACGGTGTTTATTCTTAGTATTTTATACATGTGATGTTAACTAAAAATGTTAAATAACATTTTCTAGAATTTACTAGCACGTTCCTGGCAAACATGATGCACTCATAGAGAAATGTATTTATGTCCTTATAAAAACCATGGGCCCGATTTACGAGTTCTGGTGCATCTTTGCAAATCAGCAGGGATGCGCCAGAACAGATGCGACACGCAATTCCCTCCCTGCGCCACCACAAATGCATTGCATTTACAATGCGGCGCACCGTGGTGCAAGGATAGGGCGATGTATGTCGCATCCTGTGGCGTAAGGGTGGCACATTACAGGAGTTGTGTCGCAAGTGCGACACGGCTCCAGCAATGCTGAGGGACGCCCTATGTCTAACATGATGCCTCATCCCTTACACCTGCTTAAAGCAGGCGCAGGGTTTTGACGCAGCATGGACGTAAAAGTGACTCCGGGAAATCCTGTAGATTTCACTTCGTCACTTTTACGAGGCGTTCCTGCGACAGAACGCCCACCCTACGCCGGAACGCCCACATGAAACCTAACGGAGGTTTCATGTGGCGCAGGGCTTTACAACTTGACGCATCTCCCTAGATGCGTTACATTGTCACTAAGGCACAACATGGCGCATGGTTTACGCCGCTGCTGCGTCACAGAAGAGAAGCAACGGCGGCATAAATGTGGCAGATGGGGCTTGTAAATCTGCCCCCATGTATTAGGATCTTTAAGGATTGACCATTTGAATGCACTGGCATCAATGGAGGATGGCATATCTTTAATCGTTTAGGGTGCCTACTACTTCCTTATTGATTATGCAAAATGTTACTTCATTGCTTGGTCCAGTAATCATTTTAATGTCTCATCAGTATTTCCTTATGTGACCCGGTCATCAGATCATTAGGTAGCTCCATCAACAACTCATTAACTCTTTAGCTGGCAATGCCATTAACTAACTAATCAGATTTTTAAAGAGGTCATTTATTTACCTCATCATCAGCTCATTGTGTTACTCAATGAATTCGGTCATTCCATGACTCTGGTAGCAGCTGAGTAATTAACAACACTATTAGCTCATTATGTAACCCATCATAACTTAGACCAACATTATCCTTTTTTTAGCTTTGTACAAGATCACTTATTTATGTCACCATTAGCTCATTAATGTACCATGATGTAAACTCTTTAAGACAACCTTTTAATGGCCTCCTTAACACATAGCTGATTGTTTGACTCCATCATAGGCTCATTAATAAGCAGTCATCGGATTGTTATATGACAGGCCTCAAACTGAGCAGTCAGACACCTGTTACTTCACAGCCACCATCTCATGACTGAACCTTAGTATTAGCACACAAAGTGACTCTAACCTCTTCCATGGTACAGGGCTCTTTGTTATGGACTTTCTGAGAAAGTAGTCTTCTTTTGTCAGCTATCTGTCTGCTGCAAGGTCAGTACTAACAAGGGCACCAGGCGGGGGTACACGCGGGACGACGGCGTCCATCCACTTATTTGACAGGGTGGACGCCGTCCACCATGCCAAGAATTTGGGCCCCACTGAATAATGTGGTGAACTCGTCCCGGTGTAATTTCCAAACACTGGGACACTTTCAGCTGCGCCTGCATGTTGTCTGCTTTCCTTCTGCAAGAAGCAATAACGTGCAGGCAGGGACAGGATGGGGCTTTCTTAATTACGACTCCTGCTGGGCACATAACAAAGGCCGAATTCGAGGGGTCATCAGGCCTCCTTTTCTTTGAGTCTCTTGGCAGGGAGCAGCCAGAAGCCTCACACCTTATACAAATGAAGCGGAGGGAAAACAAAGGCTCACACCTTGTTAGCTCTTCACACATACTAAAGAGAGGCAGCTTTTCACTTTATTCAGTCCGTTTAGGGGATATGCATGCACGGTAAGAATATCAGATGTGTTGGTCTTTCCCAGTATTTACAACAAAAGAAATTGCATTTAAATAGAGCTTACTTCCCCTGTGGAGGCATTAAAATAATTTAAGTACTACTATTTTTTCTTGTATAGCCCTACTCATTCCAATTCAAGGTGTCAGAGCGCTTTACATCAACTGGTTCATATTACATGTCCAATAACTTATATGTTTGTAAATGAATGTACAGGATGTGTTACATAAAACTGGGGGATTGCAAGGTGTAGAAGTCACATATCATCTTCCATAGCTCACTGTGCTATTATCCTCGCAATGCTCTCAAACGTACACATGATAGACCTGCTAAATATATATGTGAGGGCTTTAAATCTGATGTCACTTCTTGTGATGCCACTTCCTGTAAAGTCGTGGCTTGTGATGCCACTTTCTATGATCTCAATTCCTGTGAGGCCATGTGTGATGTCATTAGCTGTGGTGTCGTGCGCCGTGATGTTGCGCGCCGATGTTGTGCGCTGAGGTTGCGCGCTGTGATGTTGCGCGCCGTGATGTCACTTGCATACTGCCTAACTAGGTTAGTCCTCCCACTTTATTATTTTAAGACTTGTGCCCTGGTACTAACCCCTCCATGCTTCCCTCCTCCTGTACCTTCTCTTACCCCACTACCGGCCGCACCCCCAGGCGGTGGGAGAGGGATAATCCTAGCAACTAGTGTAGACAGATTCATCAAGTGCTTTAAAATCCAACTCCCACCACCAGTATCATCTCAGAGCCATGACATCACCACAACTTAGTCCTTAAGAATGATGGGAAAATATTTTTTAAGAGCAGGCAGTAGTTCCACAGACCACTGCCTTCTCTAAACAAATTAAAACAAATATTTTATTTTTTATTTTTGAAACTCATCCCTTTTTCCTTTAAGGAAAACGGGTCGGATTTCAAGTAAGGTTTTTTTTATTCAAAAGCAATTACAGACATGGCGGTCTGCTGACCTCAGCATGCCACGATCCCTTTGATTGCAGGCATTCCTAATGGGTCGCAAACTGTGACCTACCTCCTAAATATTCATGAGGTAGGTTGATTTGCTAACCACTAGGAGTCGCAAGTTTGAAACAAAAAGTTTCATACCCAAGGGATAGCGATTCCTAATCTTTGTATACCTTGCCCTGGGTTCTAGGCCAAACATAGAGCAAAAACGTTCATTTTAATATGGAATAGTCAAAATGCGGTACGGAGAAAAGTGCATAAATTGCCATAAAGGCTCAAATACAGAATTACAAAATATTATGAAATTATAAAACTCATTAATCTATAGTTAAGCAGAATCTAAGTAAGAATTTTCAGTGTAAAACTCATAAAGAGTATTAACACACTCCATAAAGAATCTATGTAAAAATGGACAAAGACAAATAAAGCCTCCAGCAACAACGGTTCTAATGACAGCTGTAAAATCACACATTCTATTAATAGATTAGGCAAATTCAAAATAGTATGATCTGATCATGGTTAGGGCTGCATTGGCAAATATATTAGTACTAACTCAAAAAAGAAAGCTTACATCTTCCCTCTCATCATCTGCCCTCTGGAGATGATCAATACAAAATGGAAATTCCCTCTAATAATGGCTTATAGAATTTGCACATCCACACCTACACTTCCAGCGAAAGTCCTTGAAAAATTAGACTTTGGGCACACGATGGAAGCTTCATTCACAATGCAGGCTTTCTAACAACATTTACGTCATTTACTTGGTATTCCGTGTAGACGAGGAACAAAATGACTGGCAGCGGAACATTGATTGGGAGGGGGAATGAGCAGGAACAAGGTGAACAGAACACCAGAAACCACATCCGTATTAGAAATAATGGTGTCTTGCATGAAAATGTGACATAACTACTTATCTCATTAGCTACTCTTCTAAATGACCTAGCTAACTCATGTGAAGTGCAACATCATTAGTTTATCTTCTATGACGCGTTGCAACATTAAAAACACTCATTATAAGAAAGAATTTTCACACAAAATGGGCACATTTTCCACAGTTTCGAAAACGCTTTAACAGCATCAGTCCCATTTAAATGGGCAGTCAATTTGGGGAACAGCAATCATGTGCAGGGGCTGATTCATCAAAGGATAGTAATGGAAAATCTTCCAATTTATGGAAGAAGTTCCACATGTCCTACTTCATGACTATTCTATGGGGGCGAAAATTCCATTAGCACATGATTTATAACTTTTTCCACAAGTATGAGGATTCACCATTACCTCTCAACATTGATGGCCTTATTTTGATCATGGTGGATGGTCTGCCAGTTTGCCATGGAGGTGGAGAGCACGACTCTGGTGAAGGAGGAAGATTATCTTCCCTATTTAGAAATCTCTTCCCGCCAGGTACATTGCTGTAAATATTAAGATTTGTAGTTGCTTCCTCGTGGTATATGTGGGTACCCCCTTCTTTAGATGCCTGAGAGGTGCATTCCCTTGTTTCATCACTATGAGACAGAGAAGGCAGCATGGGATGGAGTTGTGTACTCTTTGCCAGAATCTAATTTCTGTTACACTTTCAACCTGATCTTCCAACCGCAACTATTAGATGCCATTGGTCACGCAAAATCTGGCTCTCCTCTAGACCTGATGTAAGTTCAACTATTTCTTAAAATGGATTCTGAGATCGCTCACATGTTTATTTCTATCATTTGCACATTTGCCTCACTTGGAGAAGTTCAGACTTCTCTTAAAGAAAGTATGATTGGGCCGCTCTGGAAAAAGCTGGTCTTGGTCCATAACTCAGACTCTCACTATCTTACATATGATGGTCAAGGATCTGAAGCTGCAAGTTGCTAAGCAGTTATACTGCTTCCTTGAGACCAGTGAAGCAGATGATGCCTAGGCCAGTTGTCTTCCTAGTTGCAGCATGGAGGTGTGTTTGTAGCTGCTTAGCCAAAGATCATTATCTGGCTGTGACTCTAGGTTACAATGATGTTATAGTTAGGTTATATTCTAAGTCCTTAGCTTACTTTAACGAAATTCACTGAAAAAACTAAGATTAAAGTGAAATTATAGCTAGGTGTTGGAATGAGACATGAGGCAACATTAAAAAACTCCCAAACCACTGAAATACACAAGTTATAGTTTAGTCAGAATACTATAACTTCCACCACTATCATGCATTGCTATGACCTCAAATATTGCATTAATTATTAAATGTTAAAGGAAATATGGATAGGGTGTATGCCAGGGATGGGTGCAAGCCTTGGCGGAAGGCCAGTGCATGATGGGGGTGGAAGGTATAGTTTTTTACTAAACTACAGCTGGTATACTTCAGTGTTTTCTGTTTTTTACTTAACATTCCCTCATTGCATTCCAACACCTAACCATAATGTTACTTTAACAGTGAATTTCTGTCTTTTTTAAACATAAGTTAAGGTTTTGAAACCTAAAATAGCTAAAACTTCTTTTTAATTTGTTGCATCCGTTAGATTGTCGTGGAATTGAAAGTTTTGAGGTGTTTGGTCATGGGGTGCAAAGAAAAATGGGGGGTCCCAAAAGTCGCTTGAAAACCATTGCATTTTACACAGGCTTTTGTATTTCAAATAGCGGGAAAACAGTTGCGTAAATTGTGATGACATTTCATAGCAATGTACGTTAGACTATGTAGATGATTCTTCCATTGCAAGTGATGGTATGAAGTAATTATGAAGTTATAAGGGCCAACAACATACTGATATCTCAGAGCATAATACTACTAAAAGTAACAAGGAAGCCTAAAAAATGTACTAAACTACATATGTAAAGTTTCAGAATTACTGCATGAATAACTGAAAGATCCATTCATGGTCACATGTTAATGAAAACCTATAAACACATATATAACAAATTGAATACATCTTAATATACACAAAATTATTTGCATGCTCTCTGGCTCACAAAACAAAGCTGGCCCAATAAGCCAAACAAAAACGTATTTACACCTGTGCAAACAAATTTAAAAAGTTGCCCTAGCAGTGAGCCACACAAACTTCTATTTGGAAGACATGATAATTGGCCACTAGGAAAAAAATAATTAAATTTTTATAACGATAACAATGATTGCCTTTCATTCACTTTGGCCTTCATATGTAGCACAATCCTTCTAAAAGTAGCAAGGAAACCCAACGTATAAAGTAGACTTCTCATGTAAAGTTTTATATTTACTACATGATCAACTGAAAGACCCGTTTATGGTCACATGGCTATGCAAACCTATAAACAAATAAATAACGAATAGAGTACATTTTAATCTACATACATTTTCTTTGCATGCCCTCTGGCTCACAAAATAAAACTGCTGAACAAGCCAAACAAAAACCATCTTCCTTATGTACGCCTGGTCACAAAAATGGAAAGTGACCTAGCAGTGAGCTACACAAACTACTAATGGAGGTCATGATGATTGGCCATTAGGAAAAAAAAATTCTAACAACAATGATTGGCTTTCATCTATTTGGGGTTTTTAATGTAGCACAATCCTACTAAAAGTAGTAAGGGACCCCAAATAATAAACTAGAATTCCTATGTAAAGTTTCAGAATTACTACATGAACAACTAAAATACACATTTATGGTCACATGATTATGTAAACCAGTAAACAAATAAATAACCAATGTAGTAGATAAAAAGTTAGAAATCACATTAAATCTGCTTTCCACTCTGTAGGTATAGTTAGGATGTCCAAAGATAGAAATTAATTGGATATTAGCTTCCAAATAACTTTCCACCCATTTGACGGATCACCACAAAACTTTCCAGGTTTATAGCATTGTCTACATTTTGAAATGATGTTATTAATGTTTGTGGAGAATCCTTAAGGAGGTGAAAAGATAAAAGGGGGTTTCAAAACGTGTTTTCACCAATGCATTTTCCATAGACTACTGTATTTGAGGTATGCGAAAACGGATGAATAGATTTGCATTACATTTGTCAGAATTATACATTATGGTACAGAGATGATTTTTGGGTACTACAGTTAAGTAGGGTAAGTAATTTTTAAGTTATAAGGCATTTAACGTTAGTGATGATGTCATTGCGGTGCTTTTGCAGAAATTTACAAGATTTTGTGAAACTACTGCAGTACATGGCCGTAAGCTTAGTTAACCCCTTCCATGCTGATGACGAGCTCAGCTCGTCATCAGCGTTACCTACCGTGTGCTGATGACGAGCTGAGTTCGTCATGTAACGCAGTATTTACGAAAATGCCGCACACAGCGGGAAAAATGGCTGCACGCATGCGGTTAAAAATGTATAAAAAAAATAAATAAATTTACCTATTTGATAATGTGCTAATCTTTAGGGACTACTTACCTATATCTAACACCCTAAGACTGAACACAAACAAAGCGCACTAAAAAAATTATGGCAGCTTTTTCATTCTCTAGAAACAGCCATTACCCAATTATATACTAGCATGTCATTGCCATGTACCACACTATACTGCAAAGTTGTCATGGTATGCCATGGCCAAAATATAACTAAAGCCTATCTGTATTATTTGATTCTGGTACCCTTTAGTCATGCATGGTGTTGCATGGGCAATGCAATACTTAAGTCAGATTTACAACGCAACGCAAGGCCACCCTCTGTGGCCCTGCTTTGATGGGTAAATCTGGAGAAATGCAAGGCAGCACAATTCTCTGTTTTGCATTACTCTGCACACCATAATCTACATTGCTGCTAAACTTCACATACAACTGTATGCCATGCCACTGTAGCCAGTCCACTATACACTATTCCACTCTATGCCACTCCACTGTACGCCTCTCAACTATACGAGATTCCCCTCTATGCCACTCCACTCTACGCTATTATACTGTACGCATCGCCACTGTACACCACTACACTTGCCGCTTTTACACTGTCCGCACCTCTACTCTATGCTACTCCAGTCTACGTCACTCCTTTGGACGTTACTCCACTATACTGTATTCCACTCTATGTGATTCTGCTGAACGCCACTCCACTCTACAACACTCCACTTAATGCTATTCGACTGCATGACAGTCCACTGTGTGCTACTCCACTTTATGCCTCTCCAGTATATGGCACTCCACTGTACACCTCTTCATTCTATGCTATTTGTTTGGATGCCACTCCAATTTACTCCACTCCACTGTATGCTATTACACTGTTGCCCATGCCACAATACGCTACTCCAGCCTACACCACTCCATTATATGATATTCTACTGTACACTACTCCACTATACACTATCACACTCTACGCCACTCCATTGTACAACACTCCGCTCTACACCACTCCACACTATGCTGTCACACTGTATGCAGCTCCACTTGATGCCTCTTTAGTGTACGCCTCTTCAGTGTACACCCCTCCACTGTATGCCACTCTGCTCTACACAACTCTAGTATATGCTATTCCACTCTACGCCATCCATTGTATGCCACTCCAATCTATGCTGTTCAACTGTATGCCACTTCACTGTTTGCTGCTTCACTCTACACCACTCCAGTGGATGCCTCTCCACTCTACCCACACCATTCTATTCTATTCCATTGGTTGCCACTCCATGGTATGCTACTCCACTGTATGCTATTACACTCTACCCCCATGCCAGTGTGCATGACTCCAGTGTACACCATTTTACTGTACTCCACTGCCCTGTACTCTACTCCAGTATGCGCTATTCTATGCCACTCTACTGTACAGCACTTCACTCTAAGCTGTTCCGCTGTATGCCACTCTACTATATGCTACTCCACTTTATGCCACTCCAGTCTACACCACTCCACTGTACGCCACTCTATTCTACGCTACTCCATTATACCTCAATCCACTCTATGCCACTCCACTGTATGCTATTGCATTCCACCCTGCTCCTACTCCACTTTACACCATTCCAATCTACACCACTTCACTGTATGCTACTACACACTATGCTATTCCACTCTACACTGTCTAACTCATCACCACTCCACTGTACTCCACTCTATGCTATTCCACTGTGCTCGACTCCACTCAGCACTATTACACTGTACGCAACTTCAATCTTTGCCCCTCTAATGTATGGTATTCTAATCTATCACTCTATGCCACTCTACTGTATGCGTTTACAGACTACCCCACACCACAATACAACACTCCAGTCTACACCACTTCACTTAACGCCACTCTCCTGTCTTCTATTGCACTCACTCCCACTCTGCAATAAACCGCTCCAGTCTACACCACTTCACTGTATGCCACTCCACTATACGCTACTACACTATATGTTATTACACTTTAATCCACTCCACTGTACTCTACTACATTGTACGCTATTACACTCTACACCACAGCACTGTATACTACTCCACTCTACACTATTCTAGTGTATTCTCCTCCCATCTATATAACTCCACTCTACAAAAGTCTACTGCACTCCACGCCACTTTACAAAACTATAGTCCACTCTATCCCCATACACTATTTCCCATTCTACGACAATTTCCAACACTGTATGACACAACACTCCACTCTTCTGAATAAGATGCCACTCCAGTTTGCAACAGTTTCCTTGACTCAATGTTATGCCACTTCAATGTATGCCACCCCACTCTATGCAAATCCACTGTACTTTACTCAACTGTACGCCACTTCACTGTCACTGTACACCACTCCACTCTATGCTATTCCTCTCTATGCCACTCCACTCTTCTACACTCGACGGTCCAGTATTCCACTGTGCGCTATTCCATTGCATGCTACTCCACTTTACAGTAATCCACTCTATGCCATTACAGTGTACGCCACTCCACTCTATGCCGTTCAATGGATTGACACTCTGTTGTGGGGATTCAGCTCAGGAACAGAACTATGCTTGGAGCTGTCGGGAGGTCACGCCCACGAGGGACATGGCGGCGGGCTGAGAGCCGGTCGCGGCAGCACCAAGGCGTCCCGATGACCGAAACGAATGCAGCGCGATAAGGAGTTGCGAGAGAGCTCAAGCCTCCCCTCGTCCAGGTGAGCGGTAGAGGCATTTCTTTCCCCACAACTACCGAATGTTGTTTAGTTAAACCCGGCTCCCTGTGTCCCCTTACCTCGAGGAACATTGAAGATCATTGAAGACTTGCAGCCCGACAATGAGGCGCGGCAGCAGGCGGCGCTAGGACCTGCTAGTTAGCTGCGAGTGAACGAGTGAACGCGAGTGAATGCCTCCACCGGAGAACGCTGCCCGCCCCCAGCAGAAGCTACGGAAGGACCGGTCAGCAAGGCAGCAAGGCTGCTCCATGTGTGTCTCCCAAATCAGCGAGCAGTAAAATCAAAATCAAAACGGAGACTAACGTTCAGCAACCAGCGGTAAGGTGGAATATATGGGGGGATAAAAGTAAGTCCCAGAAGCTGTATAATATACTGTTTTGAGTCAGAAGCCACAAATCGCTCTACAGTATTTCCCTATTGAGGCAGCAGGTGCCTAAGGCTGGCCGGTTCATTGAAATAGCACTAGGGCCCTCACGGACCTGTACCCATCAATATCCACGCTGGAAGAACGACGACGAGACTTATGGAGCAGATTTCGCTCCGCCCTCTTCAAACTTAAATTTGGAAGTTTGGTGATACATACACTTGAGCAACAGTTAACTAAACCGGACCCTGTGAGAAAGAGGCTCTATTCTTTACTGATTAGGTGTGAGGAGAGGGGGAGTAAGGTGGAAGTGACCCACGGGCCCAGTATTGGGAGGTGGGGTTGTATGGATCAAACGCTGCCTGGTCCCACAGCATACAAGAATATTGAAGTTCCAGAACAAGAGTCGGTACTATTGAAGAATTTTGAGCCAGGAGGAAAAAAAGTGACGCAAGCTGTTTTAGCTAAAAGCACTAAGCCAATTAAGCCAATTAATATTAGCTCAACACATGTAACGCAGGGAGACACTCTTCCAATAAAAAGAAATAGGTACCAGCTGAGATCGAGAGTGGAACTAAAAGAGAAAGGGGCATTAGAGTTTGAAGAAAGGGAGCGACCTATGCCATTAACCCCCTGCAAAAGCAAAAAGAAAAGGACTACATTAGTTAAAAAATCTAAAGGAAAATCCCATGAGGGCCAAACAGTGAAAAGCACTCCATCCCTAAAATCTTTTTTTAAGGTCCTAGATCAGGCTAAGCGCACGTCTGTGCCGTTGGAGGGGGACATTGGCATTATTCCCTCAAAAAACCGTTACGAAGCTCTAGAAAACTTGGGAAACATGGAAAATGTGGAAAACGCTGAGGAGGGAATTGGTGCTTCTGCTAATTTAAACAAAGTACCTCCTGCAGATGAAGTGTGGGAAAATCCGGACACCAGACCCAAGAGTCAGGCTGCAATGGCTAAACCTGTTCTAAGCAGTCCTAAGGACCCAGGCGAGGAGACCAGGAGTGTAGATACAAGCAATGAAAATCTTTCTGATTCTGCTCGAATAAATTTAGAAATAAGGAGGAGTTCTGTGGACTCAAGTGAGCGCGAGAGTGACCGGCTAGGAGATCTTTTTAGATCCCTGAGAAGCGATATGATGTTGAAATTTGAGATATTGGAGGCAAATCAAAAAACAATAAAGGACAGATTTGATGTGCTAGAATCTAAATTGGAAGAGGTCACTCTGCGTACAGGGAATCTTGAAATAGGGGCTGCTGCTCTGAATAAAACTGTTCACGAGAATCAAAAAGACATAGAACATCTTAAAGCCCAGAATAAATCATTGGCTATGGACCTTGAGCGGCTGGAGACCCAAGCTAGGAGGAACAACCTAAGGATCCTGAAAATACCGGAAGGGGAAGAGTTGGAGGACTTAAAGGGTTTTGTTTGTAATCTCCTCAGAGACAGTGTTTTAAAAGACTGCCCAGACATAGATTTAGAGGCAGAGATCCAGAGGGTACACAGAGACCCTTACAAGAGGCGTACTGATAGGAAAACTCCCAGGAAAATACTGGTACATTTTCAGACATATAGTGTTAAGGAACTTATTCTAGGGAGATCCCTTGCAAAAGCAGACTTACGATATAAGACCAGTTCTTACCTTATCAGGTCCGACATTGGCGCAAGAACCGCACAAAGACAATGGGAATTGGGCACCAGAATGCCGGATCTAAGGTCACTGGGAGCACATGTCCAGATGAGATTTCCGGCTATGCTCAGGATCATGTGGAAAAATAAGACATACAGTTTTACACAGCCAGAGGAGGTCGATAATCTCTTAGATCGAATAAAGAGCGAGCAGGAGCTATAGAACTGGACAGATAAGATGATCATTTCAAGGAAGAAAATAATAATAACAAAATGAAACAAAAAAAAAAAAAAAAAAGAAAAAGAGGAATGGTGGAGGGGAATTTGAGAAAATAAATTGTTGTATATGCAGACTGTATGATAAAACGGGGGGACATGATGATTTATTAGTGACTTACTTTGTCTAGCTAAAATACAGTAATTTGGCCATGGGCACTTCTTGGTTGCTCCGAAAGGCGAAGTCATCGCCAGGTATGTAGGGGGGGTTCCTCAGGGGGGAGGGGTTCAATGGGAGGGGGGGAGACAGGAAAAAGGGAAAAAAAAATCCTCATATATAAGTAAGTGTTCGATGCATAAAGGGATGGGTGGGTACAAGCATTCATTAGATTTATGATTAATTCATATAAGCTTAAGGTCCTGTCTTGGAACATTAATGGTATAGGGGAAAAAACAAAACAGAATAGAATTTGTGAATTTTTAAGAAATTCAGATGCTCAAATCATAATGCTACAGGAAACACACTTGGAAGCAGCAATATGCGATTCTCTCTTTAAGAAGTTTAGGTGGGTTCAAGATATAATTAGTTCCAGGCAATCAGGCACCACAAGGGGAGTTTCCATCATAATTCGAGCAAATAGGGGGATTAGCCTGAGAAGTTTTGAGACAGATCAATCGGGAAGATGGCTAATCGCAGAAGTATATATTCTAACCATCCCATATACAATTGCAGTATACTATGGCCCTAATGAGGACAATCCAGTTCCGCTGTCCAAACTCGAACTAGCATTATTTACGAAAACTGGTCCTCTAATTCTAGGCGGTGATTTTAACCTGGTTTTTGATCAAAAATTAGACAGAACCTCTAGGGCTAAATACCAGGCCCCCACAAAGTCACTTGCCATCTTAGATGCCATTATGAAAGATTTTACTCTGGTAGACGTCTGGAGGAAAAAGTATAGTTCTCAACTTGGCTTCACTTTTTATAGTAAAAAATATAAGAACTATTCTAGAATAGATCACTTTTTAGTTGATCAACACCTTCTCATCGATATCAATTACCTTTCCTTTACGCCCACAGGATTATCAGACCATGCCGTTTTGGAATTGGCAATTGAACTAAATATAACCCCATTAAAACCAAGGTGGACATTGGAGAGATCACTTTTATTAGATAATCAGATAAAAGTAGGGGTTAAAGATAAAACACTAGAATTCTTTATAACAAATTTAGGATCCTCCTCCCCTCAGGTTGTATGGGAAACATACAAGGCCTACCTGAGAGGTGTCTTGAGCTCTCTAATGCATCATAAGAGAAAGAGCATAAAAATAAAAAGAAGGGAAGACCTGGCAGCAATAACAAGAAAAGATCTTGAACTACAAAATGCCGTTTTAAAGAACTCCAGTAGAGTACATTTGCTAGAGAAGGAACTTTTTGACCTACAGCTCCAGTTAAAAGTGTCTGATGAGAGAATTCTCAAAGAAAAATGGGAGTCTAGTCGATTAAAAAACTTTGAGTATGGAGAAAAGTGCGGAGCCCTCCTCGCCTGGAAAGCTAGAGAAGAGAGAACTAGAAACAATATTAAAGTTTTACTACATAGACAGACAGGGGATCGGATAGAAACAGATTTAGAGATAAGAGAAGAAGCAAGGTCCTTTATGAGGAGTCTTTATACAGAAGACATAGATCCTAAGGGGGAAGATTTAGAATCCTGGTTGGTAACAAAACATCTGCCGCAAATGTCTGACACCGATAAAGAATATCTGGAAAGCGAGATAACAGAAGGGGAAATCTTAGGTCAATTAAAGAAAATGAAAAAAGGGAAAGCTGCAGGGTCAGATGGGCTGCCAGTGGAGATCTACTCGGACAATAAAGAGCAACTAATAGCGCCATTACGTGAACTCTTCAACCTTTTATTGATTCATGGTTATTCCACGCCTTCTTCTTGGGGAGAAGCCATTATAACACTCATACCAAAACCAAATAAAGACTTAAAAAGAATAGAGTCCTATAGACCTATCTCATTGTTGAATACAGATATGAAGATCTACTCTGGTATTCTAGCCACTAGACTGTCGAAGGTCATAAAATCTATAATTCACCCGGATCAGAGAGGCTTTATTCCAGGGAGACAGTTAAACGAATTAACATTTCAAGCAATAGGGGCCATAGACTACGCTAACGTTAAAAATCTCCCCTTGGCCCTGGTTGCTATAGATGCGGCCAAGGCCTTTGATCAGGTAAATTGGAAGTACCTATGGGTGACAATGGCGGCTTTTGGGTTCCCTCTAACGTTTATAGAGGCAGTTAAATCTTTATATCATAATCCGAGGGCAAAGGTCTTAGTTAATGGAATCTTATCTGAGTGGTTCGACATATCTCGAGGTACCAGGCAGGGTTGTCCTCTGTCTCCCCTGTTGTTTGACGTTTATATGGAGCCTTTTGTTTGTGGGATTAGAGAGGATAATGTTATTCAACCATTTCAGCTTGGAAATATGCCACTGAAGGTGGCGTTGTACGCAGATGATCTTCTCCTATATACCTCGGATCATTCGGTGGCTATTCCTAGGCTATTTCTGTTATCGGAGGAATTTGGGAGACTGTCTGGTTACCAGATAAATAAGGAGAAAACGGAGATTATGGGATGGAACAACAACACACATATATTGGGCGCAAAACAAAGCATGAGGTACTTGGGAATCCACCTAACTCAATCAATAAAAGATATCACATCACTCAGCTGGCAAAAGGTGGTTAAAGACATTAATAAAACATTAATAAGATGGGGGAATTTGCCACTAAATATATACGGTCGGGTTAACCTCATCAAAATGACAATCCTCCCAAAATTGACTTTCTTATTTAACTGCATACCCTTATCATTTTCACTGAAAGACATTAACACTCTACAGGGTAAAATTGGATCTTTTATATGGGCCTGTAAGTCAACAAGAATTGCATGGAAGAAATTGAGGAGGGGTCTAAAAATAGGAGGGCTAGCCCTCCCTGATCTTTTGTCATACTGTCATGCATTTCACTTCAAAAACTTCAGGCTTCTTGCAAATGAGCTAGATGCATCATCACAGGGGCGCCTATTTCAAGCTTTATTAACTGATTTACCTCACGACCACGACTATTTTTTATTTAAGTTTGGAGACCAGAATTTATTTTTAAAAATTCGACAAAAATATTTACAGACTGCACTAAAAAATTGGGGGTTCATTAGGAAAATATTTGCTATTCCCTATTACCATACACATTCCCCAATATGGGACTCTCCTGGCACTCCTCAATGTCTCCAGGACCAATTGTCACAACCCTTGAAAACAGCTGGGTTAAAAAAATGGGGGGATCTCTGGGCAGATTTGGGCCTTGTCAGTTGGAATACCTTAGCACAACTCACAGATGGTCAGGTGACAAGGTTTAAATACTACCAACTATCCGCCTGGTGGTCCAGTCAAAATATGCAAAGGGAGAATGATACTGATATTCTTGATGCAATTGGTAGAGTGGGGAAATGGGTTAAAGAGCTCTCATTCTGGTACAATTTGATGAATAAGGAAGAGGAGAGTAAATTGCATTCAGAGATAATAAAGCTATGGGGAAACTGTATATCTGAGCCCCCTGAAGTGGTTAGCAAAGGTTGGCTAGATTCCTTTTTTCTTTCTCAGAAGTTAATTAAACCAGCCAATTTAAGACATAACCACTTGTTTACGGCCTATAGAGTTTATTGGACACCGGCCAAGCTGCATAAGATCACATGAAATAACTATTACTGTCCTCGTTGTAATTATAATGCAGCTGATGATATCCATATCTTTTCGGAATGCCCACTTATTCAAAACTATTGGAAAGCGGTTATGGATTTTGTGGGTGATGTACTTTCAATAACCATTATTTGCTCTCGCCGACTTATTTTTTTTGGTCTGTTGTAAGACTACAATATTAATAGTTTGGATACTCAGTTTATTTTTTACATAATAGCTATTGCAAGGAGACAAATTTGTATGGAGTGGAAGTCGGTGTCTCCTCCGAGATTTGCAACATGCCTGAAATATATAATGGAAGTATGCAAAATGGATCTGGCTGGCACTAGTGCCAACACTGAGAATGTCTGGTCTAAATTGATAGTCTGGATAAATAGGTGAGCGGTCCTGTGATTATGCCAGAGGTTGTGTCGGTCCTGTCCTCTTTCAGGCCTAGGGTGCCCAAAATAGGCCTGGAGGAGTAGGATAAGGAAAGCAGCCTACCTCTGGGGATCCCTGTCTGCTATGATACTGTTTCCAGGGCGGACTCGAAGAAAAACAACAGTATAAGAGGCAACAGTGGGGCCCACCTAGAGCACATATATTCTGGTGGCATATATGAGGACAAAAAAAAAAAACAAAAAAAAAAAAAAGGAACAGAACCATGCTTGGGACCATAGAACCTCAGCATGTAGGGACCATACCCCATCAGTACCTATGGGCCCTATTCCGTCTAGCTATAGACTAGCTATTGTGCCTCACTTGCCCTCCTAACCTTTCCAGAGAGCAGTGGCAATTTGTAGGGCAGGGTGAAGGAGCTGCACCCTTAGAACTTAACACTGTTAGCGATTGTAATTGCAAAAAGAAATTACTAGTAATTATCTTCAACTACTGTTATTATACAATACATACTGTGCACTGCTATGGCCTGCCTTGCTGAAACAGACATCAGGCAGCCAGGCACATTTCCTGGGGCACATGTTATGTTATGTTATATGATCTTATTACGCGCACAGCTACTCCAAGTAGTGTCCCGGCACGAGCCAGAGGAGGAGAAGCCTGGAGCGTTTACACAAACAAATAAGTCTTCAGATTTTTTCTTGAAAAGACAGAAGCCGTGAGTACTATGTAGAGCGAGAGGAAGTGAGTTCCAGGCAGAGGCAGCTCTAACAGTAAGAGAACAACCCCCCATTCTTGAGAGCCGAAAACGAGGTATATGGGCCAGAAGCTGGGAGGAACACCAAAGATACCTGGTGGGGGTATAAAACTGAAAGTGCTTCCATAGATAAGGGGGACCACAAGCATAGGGAGTCCGGTTGTCATGAATATCGAACCCCTCAGGATCAGGGGGATGCTTTAAAGGGTCCACCTCCTGATGCACCCACACTCTGATTAATAATGCAAACACAGAGCGTAGAAGTAATCAAGCGAGGGATAGGGAAGGGAAGGGATACCTGTAACGAGAAGATGGAAGTGTTTAACAACATGAATATACTAACTACTCTCGGTAATTCTCGCTAGTATTCAACACGCACCTAGAGTATGCCTCATGGAGGTGAACCCTTCCTCTCTGTCTGTGTGTGTGCGTAAGATGCTTCTCTCATTACACGAATCACAATTCTCCTATAATTCAAAACAGAAAGATTAGCGACATCACCAAACGCACCTTTCCTGCCCAATAGTGTAACCTTCCACATACGTACCCTCTCACTCACTCCCATTAATCCAATGAGAATACCGCTCCAAAATAACAGAAGAAAACACTCAGGGAGGACTGTGCAAAGAGAGGACTTGTGGGTGTCTAGATCCGTTTAGACAGAGACAGGTTGCTTAATCCCAAAATGAAAGTCAAGAATAATGCAGAGACTCTCCTCAATGCGACCCCCTGGTTCCAGCAAAGTTATTGAAGAGTGTCAACTAATAAGCCCCCTCCGCAAAAGGAAACAAAATCTAAAAAAAAGTATCTCAAACTTATTCAAACTGGTACCTAAAGGCTTACCGGTCTGCCAGGGCCACCATGAATTCCAAGGAAAACGGAAGTTCCAGAAAAGACTTCCTAGAAGGGAATCCAGGAAAAGTATTGTGCCGCAGCAGCTTGAAAGTAAATAATCACCGGGGTGAGAGAGCCCTCAATCCTCCACTGACTTTGTGGAAGAGAGGAAAATTCCAATGTTTCAGCCAACCGAGCAAAACACCAACAGCAAGTCACCCTGAGTCTCTCCTGATTCAGAGACTCTCAAAAGACCCGTCCTTGCTGCAGCCGCGAGCGGGAAGGAATGTCAAAGATTCCTGCTCAGCCGAGCAGGAGACGTGGAGCGGGACACGAACAGCTCCGTCCTCTCTGAAATTGGAAAAACAAGTGTCTCAGCCAAGAACGCGGAAACGAAACTCCCAGGGCAGAGCGGACGGCTCTGCACCAGGAAACCTCCACAACATCCAGGTAAGAATCACGTACAGCGCTACCAATGCGCTGCGTGATTAAATGCAAAAACTCCTCCCCCTCGAGTGGCCTTCTGGAAAGTGTAGTCCAGCGATGTGCCGGTCATGTAGGCGCCTCAAAATCAGTTCCTGACAGTACGTCCTCCTCCCAAGCGCCTCCTACCACCAGGTTTCCTGGGATCCCGGGAATAGAACAAACGCACTGCACGGGGGCATGGACCCCTGAGCACGATTCCCAGCATTCATCCTCCGACTGATACCCTTTCCATGACACCAAGTACCATAGTCGACCCTGCCGGTACAGAGAATCCAGGATCCGTCGCACCTCCAACTGCAGCTGCCCATCTCTCATCACGATTGGCACTGCCTTGCGCCACGCATTCCGCGCTGGTTTCAACAAACTACAGTGGAACACCGGATGGATCCTCAATGTGGCGGGTAGTTTCAGTTTGTACGCCACCGGATTGATTCTGCGGATGACTGTGTAAGGCCCTATTTACCGTGGATGGAATATACTACGGAAGCGAAATTGTATGTTCTTCGTTGAAAGCCAGACCCTGTCCCCTTCTTGATACAAGGGTCCTGCCTGACGATGACGATCTGCCCATCTTTTGTAGTTCGTTTTGGCCTTATCCAGATGAATTTGGATCCGTCGGTGAGTTTTCAGAAGAGCCTTCATTTGAGCCGACACAGTCGGATGGTTCTGAACGTCACTGGGAAGCACCAAAGACAAGGTGTTAGCATGGAAGACTGTGTTCACCCTAAAAGGGGTCTCTCCTGTGGAACTGTGCTAGGCGTTATTATATGACAGTTCGGCCAACCACAACAAGGACAACAAGGAGAACCAGGTTCTCTGCCTCATCAGCGTAGCACCCTAAGTACTTCTTTATGGTCTGATTCAGACGCTCCGTCTGCCCATCCGTAGGCAGGTTTTTGCAAGGAATAACATTTTCCATTTTTGTTAGACTATCTATTACTACTAGGATTGCATTACATCCCTGATCCATGGGTAGTCCTAGAATAAAGTCCAAACTAATCATTTGCCATGGTTGAGACGGAGTGGGCATTGGCATCAGCATTCCTTTGCTCTTTGCTTGTTCCCCCTTAGCTCGGGCACATGTCTCACATTGATCCACCTATAGTTTCACCTCATTAGACATTCCTTCCCACCAAAATTGTCTTTGTATCAAGTGCAAGGTCTTTTGGTGTCCCGGATGTCCTGCTACAACAGCATCATGACACCAGTTAAAAGCTTTCAACCTGAGGGCGTGGGTCAGCAAGTAAAGACGATTCTTGTGCATCGGAATGGCGTGTTTTAGAGTTCGGTGGATGTCATGGGCGGCCCATTCCTGCCACTGGATTGGAGATCGATTACTAGTGACTTGTGCAAGGAAGTGTTCCACTGTGACTGAACATAAAACCATTTCGGGTTGTATAATGGCCATCTGTTCTTCCTGTGGTTTGAGTGACATGTTTTCTTGTCTGGACAAAGAATCGGCTTTCATGTTCTCTGACCCTGGCCGATAGGTAATGACAAACTCATACTGAGCAAAAAACAGCATCTACCGCATTTGTCGCTGCGATAGATGCCGGGCAGTCTTCATGAACTGGAGGTTCCTATGATGGGAATAGACCGTTATGGGATGTTGAGCCCCCCAGAGGTAGTGTCTCCACTCTTGGAAAGCTTTCTTGATGGCCAAGAGTTCTTTCTCGGCCACGGTGTAATTGGCTTCGGCCGAGTTCAGTTTCTTAGAAAGGAAAGCTACTGGATGTAGCTGCCCGGTATGTTTGCCTCATTGAGACAACACTGCTCCTATGGCCGCATCCGAAGCATCCACCTCCACCATGAATGGTATGTCTGATTGCGGGTGTCTCAGGATGGGTGCAGTACAAAAAGCCTTTTTTAGGTTAACAAAAGCCTCCATGGCTTCAGGTGTCCAACAGAAGGGTGTTCCCCTTTCTCAACAACCTGGTGACAGGAGAGGCCAAGTGAGAGAAATGATCGATGAATCTCCTATAATAATTGGAGAACCCCAAAAATCACTAGACGTCGCTCACATTCTTAGGAACTGGCCAATCCTGTACTGCTTCCCCTTTTCTCTCAGCCATCCTAAACCCTCTGGGATTCAGTATCACCCCCAAAACTCAACCTCCGTGACACTAAACTCACACTTACTGAGTTTACAATACAAATTGTTGTCCTGAAGTTTTTTGAGGATAAGGATCACATGAGTCACATGTTGTGCCGGGGAGACCGAATAGACCAGGATATCATCGATGTAAATGACTACAAACTGGTCTATGTAGTCCTTCATCACGTCATTCAGAAAATATTGGAAAGCCGCCGGGGCGTTACACAACCCGAACGGCATAACCAAATATTCGAACAACCCAAAACGGGTCTTGAATGCCGTCTTCTACTCATCCCCCTCTCTTATCCTTACCAGGTGGTATGCCCCTCTTAGATCTAGCCGGGTGTAGATGTTAGCCTCTCTCACCTGATCCAACAACACCGGGATGAGTGGAAGCGGATATCGGTTCCTCACAGTGTTTTTGTTTAGTTGGCGATAATCTATACAAGTTCTCAATTCGCCATTGGCTTTAACCGTAAAAAAAAGAGGAGAGGCTGCTGATGAACGGGAAGGGCGAATGAAACCAATGGCACAAAAGTGATCCAGATAGGCCCGCAGATGTTTGGTCTCCGGGTCAGATAAGGCGTATACTCTACATGAAGGTATGACCGCCCCTTCCACTAGATCAATCCGACAGTCATAGTTGCGATGTGGTGGTAGCCTCTCTGCCTCTACTTCACTGAACACGTCCCTATACCTTTGGTATTCTATAGGAAAGACCACGTTCTTTTCGGCCACAGTAGCCACCTGATATACTTGGGCTAACGACAGGGTGTGAGACTCCTTGATTCTCATACAGTTGGATTTACAGTCAGCGTGGTCAAAACTGATAGTCTTAAGCCTCCAATCCATGGTAGGATTGTGTTGCCACAACCACGGCATGCCAAGGATTACCTCATACTGAGGGGCCTCAATGATATTTAGTACTATGTCTTCCACATGGTCCATCTGATTGCCCTTTAGAATCAACTCCACTTTCTCGGTGTGTTCTGTGATGGGACCTGATTTCAACGGAGTACCATCCACGGCCAATACCGACTCAGGTTTGGCGATAGGTACTTTCACTAGAACCAGACGATGGACCACCCCATAGTCTATGAAGTTCCCGGTGGCCCCAGAATCGATCATTGTCCATACCTGGTGTTGTTGTTGTCCTATCCTAAGGATCATTGACAAGACTATGTGTGACTCAGTACCCTTCACCCCAGAGGCTGCTAGCGAAGATAGCTTCCACTGCTGAGCGATTGCTCCTTCTCCTACCTGCCTCCCGCTGTCGGTTACCTCTTTAGAGGTTTTCTCAACCGTCATGGAGGCTACCTGTTTCCCCGAGAAAAAAAGCAGTCCTTTTCTTGGGTTTCAAGGTGCACTCCCTCACATAGTGCCTCTTCTTTCCACAGTACATACAGAGACCCTAAGCACACCGGTTCTCTCTCTCGGCCTTAGATAAAGGGGGTCTAATGGCTCCGATGTCCATGGGCTCTTACCCAGTTACTTCCGGGTTGTTACGGGCTATTTGCTCCACGCCACCTCCTGTTCTCTCACTTCTCTTACGATCACCTCCCCTCTCTGCCATTCGGTGATCCAACCGCAAAGTAAGATTAATCAAATCGGTACACGTAGTGGGCTGAGGGTCTATTTGGGCTAAAACATCTTTGATGTCGTCGTTCAACCCTTGGTAATATAAAGCCATCCTTTTCTCTTCTGGCCATGCTGTCTCTACTACCAGCCTATTGAACGTGGTCATATAGGTTACAAGATCTTTTCGACCTTGACGCAAATCCAGTAACTCCCGGTCTGCGCTGAGCGTGGTGGCTCGGCGATCAAACACCCTCTCGAACTCCCTCCTAAACGCCACCCAGTCTGTGAGTAAAGGATCGTCGTTCCTAACCAGAGGGACTGCCCAATTGGCGGCGTCTCCCATGCGATAGGAAATAGTGAATGGGACTCTAGAGAGGTTGGTGGGAAATGAGGCCGGTCTACAAGAAAAATGTAGCGTGATCTGAGTAAGGAAAGTCTGGATCCTGTGTGGATCACCCGCATACCTTTCCGGACTAGCCAACGTTATAGGCGGCGGAACAGTTACTTGTATCTGAGGAGCCCCTGCTGCTGCATCAAAGGGATTCCTAGCCTGCCTGTCCATTCTTTCCTTTAGTGCTGCAGTCTCGGCACGTTACATGGCTAATTCTTGCTGTACTAACACTAAGGCCTGCAAGACATCATCTAATGTAGCCATCTTTAAGCAAACCCCTGACCGGGAGGAGAAGATTTCGTGGGTACGTGATTCTGTGACGAATATCGAACTCCTCAGGATCAGGGTGATGCTTAAAATGGTCCACCTCCTGATGTCCCCACACTCTGATTAATAATGCAAACACAGAGCGTAGAGGTAATCAAGCGAGGAATAGGGAAGGGAAGGAACAGCAACGGAAGGGATACCTGTAACGAGAAGATGGAAGTGGTTAACAACATGAATATACTAACTACTCTCAGTAATTCTCGCTAGTATTCAACACGCACCTAGAGTAAGCCTCATGGAGGTGAACCTTTCCTCTCTGGGTGTGTGTAAGATGCTTCTCTCGTTACACGAATCACAATTTTCCTATAATTGAAAACAGAAAGATTAGCGACATCACCAAACACACCTCTCCTGCCCAATAGTGTAACCTTCCACATACGTACCCTCTCACTCATTCCCATTAATCCAATGAGAATACCACTCCAAAATAACAGAAGAAAACACTCAGGGAGGACTGTGCAAAGAGAGGACTTGTGGGTGTCTAGATCCATTTAGACAGAGACAGGTTGCTTAATCCCAAGATGAAAGTCAAGAATAATGCAGAGACTTTCCTCAATGCGACCCCCTGGTTCCAGCAAAGTTATTGAAGAGTGTCAACTAATAAGCCCCCTCCGCAAAAGGAAACAAAACCTAAAAAAAAGTATCTCAAACTTATTCAAACTGATACCTAAAGGCTTACCGGTCTGCCGGGGCCACCATGAATTCCAAGGAAAACGAAAGTTCCAGAAAAGACTTCTTAGAAGGGAATCCAGGAAAAGTATTGTGCCGCAGTAGCTTGAAAGTAAATAATCACTGGGGTGAGAGAGCCCTCAATCCTACACTGACTTCGTGGAAGAGAGGAAAATTCCAATGTTTCAGCCAGCTGAGCAAAACACCAACAGCAAGTCACCCTGAGTCTCTCCTGACACAGAGACTCTCAAAAGACCCTTCCTCGCTGCAGCCACGAGCGGGAAAGAATGTCAAAGATTCTTGCTCAGCCGAGCAGGAGACGTGGAGCGGGACACGAACAGCTCCGTCCTCTCCGAAATCGGAAAAACAAGTGTCTCAGCCAAGAACGTGGAAACGAAACTCCGAGAGCAGAGCGGACGGCTCTGCACCAGGAAACCTCCACAACATCCAGGTAAGAATCACGTACAGCGCTACCAACGCGCTGCATGATTAAATGCTAAAACTCCTCCCCCTAGAGTGGTCTTCTGGGAAGTGTAGTCCGACGATGTGCCGGTCATGTAGGCGCCTCGAAATCAGTTCCTGACAACAGTGGGCCAGGGTCAATGCTTTAAACTTCCCTAGTGTACATGTGCAATTCACATCATGGTTTTGGAGGTGACTCATTTTTTAGTCGCAAACGCTGCAAATCGCAAAAAAAACTGCATTTCCGACTAAAAAATAGAGAAAAGGTATGTATGAAAGAATTCGCATCGCAATGTAAGGAATCACAAAAATTGCGATTCCTTACGTTGCGAGAACATCTTTTCTGCGAATATAATAGCGAATTCTTATTTTGTGATGTTTCATGTTTGCGAAGTTTGCAAACCAGAAGTCGCAAATTAAGAAATCGCAATGAAATTTATGAAAAATTCACAAATTGCGAATTTGTGAAATTCACATTTTTAGAAATCGCAATTACCGCCAAGTGCATGCAGATGGTAACCAGGTTGAAAGTATAAAAAGGAACCCGCTATGCAACAGAAAGTTCCAAAATGGCAGGACTATACCTGATAGCCAGGAGGCTGCGTATCCGTGCCCTTGCACAGAGGAGACAGAGACAGGAGCGAATATTCAGACTGTGCATCACGCTGTTTCAGCAGACTAAAGAGGACATCTATGACAAGTACAGGCTGCACCCACACACCATCTTGGAACTCATAGATGAACTCAAGCCTATTTTGGAGCACCCAACAGGCAGGACACAATCAATTCCTACCCATGTGCAGGTATTGTGCTCACTGCACCTTCTGGCCTCAGGGTCTTTTCAAAGCATCATAGCAGAGCTTGGTGGGGTGTCCCAGAGTGCTCTTTCATGCTTTTTTCATGCCTTTTTGGATGCTATGCTGAACAGGCTACAACATCACATCTACTTTCCAAACACCCAACAGGCATTGCATAAAACAAAACTTGATTTTTACCAAATTGCACGTTTCCCCATGTGATTGGCTGCATTGATGGCACCCATATTACCATCACACCACCAGCAGCTACAGAATATGTCTTCAGGAGTCGGAAAATCTACCATTCCATGAACATCCAGATTGTGTGCAATGCCAAATGCATAATCAATGATATTGTGGCCAAATACCCAGGCAGCACAAATGACTCCTTCATTTTCCAACATAGTGGGGTACATGGACGTCTGAGTGCTGGACAGTTTGGAGAGGGATACCTGCTTGGTAAATATATCTCACACATCCATCCTGCCATACATTAGTAAATTGTCAGTGGAGCATACACTTACTCTTACTTTCCTTCCATGCAGGTGACAGTGCCTACGCAGTGCGCGACTTCATCCTAACGCCATATTTAAATCCATCAAATGCAAGTGAGAGAAGATACAACAGGGCACACCGGTCAACAGGCAGCGTCATAGAACGCACATTTGGCATTTTAAAAAGTTGTTTCCGGTGCATACACAAAAGTGGAGGGGCATTGCAGTACAGGCCTGAACATATTGTAAGATTGTAGCAAGCTGCGCAATACAACACAACATGGCAATGGGGAAAGGCACAGACATTGAAGTGAGTGACTCAGACATGATGATTGCATACCTCCCCCTGGCAGGGCAACAGCAGGAGTAGGAGCAGCGGCTGGACGTCAGAGACGGTCTTAGATCACACAAAATTACTTTTAGGTAAGATAAAATGTAGTTTCACAACATATCTGTGTTACAGGTGCTGTGTTTAATCACACTTCACACACCTTATTTGTTTAATTACCCATGACATGTTACAGCACAGTCATGGCACTGTTCCATAAAGTAATTTCCCAAACTTAGGTCCAATCAACATGTGAAAAAGTAGTGCACTTTAGAAATTCACTTTCTACGGTGGCGACTAGGTGCAGGGAGGTGTTCGGATTCCGTGCTCTCCATTACAGGTGTATTAGCAGCAGCATGTCTGCCACTTCTGCGCTGAGTGACTTGCGATGTTGGAGTCGGATTGTTACTATTCCTGCCAGAGGTGTCCTCACTGTCTGCAGAAGCCATTAGGGTGCTGCAATAAGAGTTGGCAGTTGGTAAGATTTCTACCGCATTTGTCACTTGATCCAGGCCTCTAGCAATGTTTTGAGCACATTGACTCATCTCCCTCTGCATGGTGATGCTGTGCCTAGTAAAGTTTGATGTCACTGTACAGAGGCGCTTAATAGCCTTTGTGTAGCTATACATTCGTCCATGAGCACGATGAGCAGCCCTGTTTCTAGCTGTCTCTGTGCGCTCCAGTGTCATACATAATTTGTCTATTGCAGCTGCCATAGACATCATGCCCTCACCCATGTTTTGCTGATTGTTGTTCAATTTTGTGAGCTGTCTATTAATTGACCGCAGTGCCTTATGTTGCAGGTGCTGCACATCAAGCATGTCCTGTGCCAGACCAGCAAATACTGTGGGTGTCTCAACATGAACACTGCTACTCCTGGATCTTTCAGCACTGTATGTTCGTGTTGTTCTTTGGGGTTGCTGTTGGCCTTGGTTCTCAGCAGGGTCCACTGTGTCTTGGCCACTGTCTCTTGCATCCCCATGAATGTCCATCATCCTCCAAAGGAGGCAGAGGTGGCACATGTCGGCGCTTCCTGCGCACAATTGGTGTGGACACGCGTTCCTCACTACTTTCACCTTCTATCCCAGATCCAACATGGACTTGTGATTAATCTCCCTCTGTGAGGTCCCTTGGTGCCCTTGATTGTGCTGTGGATGTAGAGTGAGACATATGAGCTTGTGTTTTGTTCTGCATCTGGGAACAAATAAAGCTTTCTGTTTTGAACTTCTATCAATCCTGACACTCTCATTTTGACTACAAACACCACCACAATGTAAACCTGTGTTTCATTGCTACCAAATACAAACTATCCTTGCTAAGACTACAACTCCCATGATGCATTTGTATATGTATGTTAAGCAGTGCAAGTGGACTTCTAACTTCTTTGCTCTATGTACATCTATCTAAACTGTGCATGCATCACCCAGCTAATTTTAACTTTCTCACAAGCATCTTACCTTGAGCACTGGGAGTAGGTCAGAGCTGTCAATATGAGCCACTCCACTGACACTCTCAGGCAGGAGAGTGGCCTCCACAAGTTCTTCATGTGGTGTTGGTTGCTCTGCAGTAGAAGTACCACCTCCAGTCTTCTGTGCCTCCTTTAACCTTTCAGCCACCCTTTCTTTGGATCTCTGGCACATATCGTACCATCTTTTTCTTAGTTCTTCGATGGTACCAGTGGTGACTCCCACAGCATTCACCTTCTGTTGTATTTCAAGCCTGATCTTCCTCTTTCTGGATTCAGGAACTTTCAATGCTTTTTTACCAAAACGCAGTTCATGGCTGCACACCATCTCCTCTATTAAACCTTCCTGCTCCTTTTCTGAAAACTTATGTTTTCTTTTCCTCTTTTCGCAATCCATGCCCTCCTGTGTCCTCTGGGACTCCATTGCAGAGCTAGCAGTTCAGTTCAGCATCCAAACACTCTCCTAACTGCCACTGGGTGTGTCTCAGGCAAGCAGGTACAGGTGATCACTCCCTCTTCCTGGTTGTGATGTCATCAACCTGCTCCTGCTTTGCAGATTCCCGTTTTTGCGATTTCTTATTTTGCGAATTTCGCAATTTAAGAAATCGCAAGGAATTCTGAGAATTATTAGCGATATTTAAGAAATCTCTAAAAATTTGCGATTTATTACAACCACCCCTTTTTGCGAATCTTCAACTGCGGTTTGCAAAATTTCGCTATTATAGAATCGCAAAACGGATTCTTGATATATCTGCCCCTAAGTGTATTTTGAGCATTCTATGGGCTGACATGCTGCCAGCCCGCATCTCCAATACTGGGAGGTCACAGGGACCGCCCAGTAATGACACAATGCAACACCATGGGGCACTTCTACAAGCCCCTTACGCAGCCGGTGCACCACGTTGCGTGATGCACCGGTGGCACAGCGTGCTAAGTGATATTTACAAGAATAGGTAAAGTCACCCTGCGTGACTTAACCTGTGCTTGTAAATATTGCACCCTGTTCACACATGTTAGGGGTGTGACATGGGTGTTGCTGTGGGTGTTCCCACTCAACACCCATGTCCACTGATGCATTTCCAGATTTACGAGAAATCGTAAGTCTGGAAATGCGTCAGAATGCTACGCCACCAGCGAAGAGAACTTATTTAATTCCTCCTCATTTTTTCCCTCTGCCAGTGCATGCTGCATTCTACAGCACACAGTGGTAGATAAAATCACCACAATTGATTGTTTTTGTGCAGAAACAAAAACAATACGCAGGCATCCTTGCACCATGGTGCAAGAGTGCCTGCGATGGCGCATGGCAGCAGTTTGTGAGCCAGGGCAGGGGGAAGCACAGGGATGTGACATATTGTTGTAAATATGTCGCATCTGTGTGCTTCCAAACTAACGCAGCGCGGCGTTAGTTTCTTGTAGATCTACCTGCTCCCATATTTTTATAGCAACGCCGGGCTATACAGTATCAGCCCTGTACTCCCGGGGCTGCTTGTCAGTTATTTAGAGCTGCGTAGAGCCAGGCCCTCCTTTTCCCAAGTAATTTGGGAAAGGGAGGGGTAGTATCCTTTGCAAGAGGGACTGACGTCACAGAGGCATGAGAGTCAACTCACGGCTCTTTGAGGCTGGGTCATGTGCTGTAAACAGAATACAATGCACAGGTGTTTGCGTCGTGTGTGCCTGTTTAGAGCATTATTCCTGCCAGAGAACATTTTGGTGGCACCCTTGTGGAAAAGAATCTGACTGCTGGTGTGCAGTACACTCGTGGACACCAACCGGAGGTAGCTGAGGACAGGAGTGTTGGGTAAGTTAGTAGCCTTGTCTCTTTCGCTTTCCTCTCGCTTCTCTTTTATCCTTTGCTCTCTTTTTGTGGGTTGTTGAAATGCCCACAGCAGCCAGAGTTCACTCTTCGTTATTCCTTTCACTCCATGCTCTCGCCCGAATCCCCTTACGTCTTCCTTTTCTTTTTCTTACTGTCATGTTGCGATATCTTATGCACTCTCTTCTCCCTTTTAACCTACCCCTCTATTTTCTCCCCCTCAGTGTACCAGCCGCAGGCAATACATTGAGCATTTGACAGAATTCTAACGTCTACCTGGCGGAAGAGCAGCAAAGGTGATAGATATTTCTGAAAAGTAGAAATGTATTCAAGACATACGTTCTGGTACTAGAAAGCAAGTTGCCTAATAAGATTCAGCAACTTGCTTTCTACACATAGAACACAAGTTTGTTTTTTAAATGTACTAATTTATCCCGGACCTGTTGCCTAATTAGAACGTGGGTGCTGGATAAATAACTACTTTTCAGAAAGATTGGAATTGCTGCTTTCCAGTGTGGCAGAATTTAGAATACTGGCTGCTTGCTGTGACCACTGCTGTGTATGCTGTGCCTGAGAGAGGCCAAGAATTGGATGACCATGTATTTTAAATACCTTTTAGACCCACTAACAGGCACTGTGAGAAACGTGCACTGCCTGCAACCTCAACTTCAGGGCTATTAATCGAGGGCCATTATAAACTCTTGCTGGTGACTGTTCAACACCATTCACTATACATGAGTAATATACTACACGAAAAAAAGCACATAACGCAGCATCTTGGAAATAGCTAGCACTCCTAGGGAAGTAAGATGTGAAATAGAGACAGGAACTAAATCGCTGACATGGATTACATTAATATTCTTAACATTTATTGTTCAGAAATTGATGTGTTTTTTGCCTTTGAAGTAAAAGACATGAACATAGGGTACAACATGGACCTGTTTCAAAGTCCGTTTTTAATGACTTATTTCCTTACTTTACAAAGGCATATGAAGACCACAATTTGTCCATAACATGGACATTGCGTGCTTTTTTGGCATGGGATATGTCAGGAAACAATGGAAATATGTATATGAACGGTGTGTTTGGTTTCCAAAAGAGGTGGCAGGTAATTTGTGTTTTAGATGCAGCTATGTGCATTGCCACCCTGATATCTGCAAGCTAGCTCTCTGTTTGTCCATGTCTGGAGGCGTTGAGCAATTTGGTAATTCCCAGAAGTTCTGTTCAATTTATGACTAACAGTTGGTGTTTTCAGTATCACATAATGCCGTCACTTTTGCTCATAGTGTACACAATTAAAAGCAAGGCACATGCTTAAGCCCTGTAGGTTGTTTAAGCAAATACAATTGTAAACACTATTCTTGCTTTATATTGGAATTTTCTTAATATTAACCCGTTCTGTGCTCGCGTCAGCCAACGGCCGACGCAAGCACTCCCTTCCTGGTGCTGCGCACGGCCATTGGCCGACGCAGCCCCATCCACCCTTCAGAATGCCCACACCGGGGTGGAATGTTCGCCGCGGTAAACGGGTTAATACTAATATGAAGACTGGCAGTCAGATCAAAACATCCATTAGACTGACCAAACGTTACTGAAGCTGCCACCAAATTACCAGGTGCTGGGATATGGAATTTCACTTTATCATAAGTAGGGGGGTGCGAGACAAATCTTGAATATCAGCCACCCATATTTTATAAAGTCCCTTACCTTTCTTACAAGTACACCATTACATAATTAACCCAGCATATTACTAGCAGTGCTGAGACTTTCTGTAAATCAGTGCCCCTCACAAGGTAAGGTAGCTCAGTTGTGAAGGCCTGATAATGTCTCACTACATATTTTCTGCAAAAGGCAGGTGCCACTCCAATAAAGGAATGGTAGCCTTGCTTGGGAAAGGTTAAGATGTGCATTTTGTGGCAGTAAAAAAGCAGGTTAGATCTACAGATTGAAATTCAGATGTGCAGGGTCCACTCCTGCATTCTGTGGTCCAGCTATTTATGTAGATATTTCTGCAGTGATTGTGACACCTAGCCGATGATCTGTGGTACCAGACATGGATGTGGTCCATGCAAACAAGCATTCACAGGTTTACAACTGAGCTGGTATTCAATAACACTAGATATGTCTTTCACTCAGAGTCTTATACATAGTAGAAGAAGTCTTGTTAGACCAGAGCTACCAACTTTGGTACTGGGAACCAGGTTTGAGTGTCAGTGTCAGTTCCATATCCTGAAATTCTGGGAAGATCTCCTAATCGCGCCATGCCTAAAAAATGAGTTTGTGCAATGTAATTGGTTAGGCACAATCCTGTCAGACTGTCACTTTGCACTGTTTGAACGATACTGATTTGTAGCATTTATGCAATCCTTTGCCTTTCATGACAAATATGACGCTGCACCTGTGGGGAGACTAAAGTAACGGAAGGAAGCAGCTGCCTGCATTTCACTCACTTCCTGTGGTTCTTGCCTTGTCACAGAATATCCCAACTTCTGAGGATGGTGGAACATATGGTGAAATTGGCATACGGTTCTTTTTAAAAATGACCAATGATTGCTTCAATCTCTAAAGCTGTAGGATAGGTTGAAAACACAGACACAGCCTTGTAAACAAATCATTTTATTTCAATAAGTTCAGTTCACAACAGGAGCAATGGCGGCAACTCATATCTGAGGCAGGTGCTGCTAAGGGCTGCATACCGGCAATACATTGCCCTGTATTTCTGTGCCTTCAAACATTCATTGTGTTAATAACCAACAGGTACGATCGTATGACCAGGCTTAGACTTAATAGGCAGTTACACCGCCCACCTACCTGCATGAACGGAACAAGGGATTGAAGAGGTAGTAAGAAAACTCTCCAGGAGGCTGCAGAGGAAGCAGCGGGAGCCCTGGCACTCCACTGGTACGACACCGCTCCATGCGCCATTTAAAATCAAACTTTGTCAGTGTCCCCTTACATGTGCCTCTGAACTTAACATGGGGATAGGTTAAAACATTTTGAGGCCCAAGGGAGCAGTCAGGGCCCCCTTTTGTACCTGTACCTCATGCCAAGCATCAACTTGTGCACTTGTGCTTCCCTTGCCGCCCTGAAAGCACATTATAAGCATGCCTATAAGACCTGTATTTTTGGTCCGTTTAACACAGAAATAGTGCTGGAAATTCCACCAAAATACACCAATTGTTATAACATTTCTTGGGGGAGAACTCTCCCTGGATAAATGACGGGCTCGCTCGCTTTCCTTGCTCGTAAACATTAATTGATTGCCATTATACCCCACCACTTTCAAACTCTACCAGCTGCCACTGCCAGAGAGACCAGTGATTTGACACCCCAGAACACAACACTTTTGACCCTCTCGTGGATCGTGGAAGCAGGTCACCCCTGTTCGTTCTCTCACTTGTGCTTGTCCTCAATAAATAGTAAAGAGCCACAAATCATACAATATTAATTTAAACTATTGTGCTCAATTATGCCATATCTGTGCCACAACTAGAAACAAATACCGATTAATAATGTCATTAGCATGATTTTCAGACCGTATACAATGAAAAACCCTGTCATATTAGCTGACAGGTTTTCCTAAACCGACCCTCACAACAGAAGCTAGGTGATTATGGATTATAGGTATAGATCTCTGTATTCGGCGGACCCCATACAAAGATAGTTGCTCTACATCTCAGCTGATACAGCCCTCTTGTCTCAGGACCTTTGCTCTGTCTGCAAGTTTCCGCTCTGTGTTTTCCTGAACAACACGTCCTGGGTTATCTGACAGAGCATGTCAGCTGGGTTTTTCAATTATGTCTAGGTGCTAGTGTCCGGCCACAGGGAATAGCATGGAGTAATGTTGTTTGACCTTGCAAAGGCTGTTCAGACTAAGTCCCAGGAAAGGAAAAAAATACAAAAACATGTGCTAACTATGTGCGAAGATACAATGTAGCAAAAAACAAGCGTGATATTTGGTAACGTGTGCAAAGCAAAAGCAGTCTGCAACGTGCATAGTTAGGCTAAATGAGGGGAAACAACCATGGTCTATATAGGAAACACATGACAACTCTCCTCCAGTTGTGACGTAGCGCCAGAGAGGCTGCACGGGGATCATGGTTTGGTCCCCAGTGCTGGCGGCAGCTTAGCATCATGTGACTCTGGGCAATAGCTCACTTAATCTCCCTGACGGCCCCAGCGCCTTGAAACCTTAAGGAGTGATATGTTCGCGCTTTATAAAAATATAGATTATATAACTCCACTCTATAAAAGTCTACAATTCTTCATGGCACTCTGCAAAATTACTACTACACTCTATCCCTGTACACTCCGCTGTCCAACTCTATACTTCACTCTGTCCGTACACTCCTATGTAGCACACTCTATTCCACTATACAACACTTTTCTATTTGATACAGCACTCCACTCTAGTGTACGAGACCTCACTCTAATTTATTGGAAAGTTTACTACCTACCAGTAAACTCCACTCATGACACTCTACTATACAACACATCAATGCACTCTATTGTACTCCACTCCACATTAAGTTACACCACTCCCCTCAACTCTACTCCACTGTATGAGACTTTACCACACTGTATGTTACTATACAACAATCTACGCTACGCAGCCCAACAGTTTCACACACTTCTATACAACTGTAATTTACAATACTCTACTACACTGTATGCCACTCTCTAACACTTTACTCCTGTCTACACCCCTTCACTCCACTGTACAACACTGTACTATACTGTATGCCACTGTACAACACTCTGCTCCACTCTACTCGATGATAGTCTAGTCCACTATAAGACACTGTACTCAGAGCTTTGTACGACACTGCATGCCACTTTAATCCACTCTACTCTGGCACAGTACTCCACTCTAATACACTACTACATTCTATGCCACTCCACTCTATGCCACTCTATGCCATTATACTCTAAAACACTGTATGCCAATCCATACCAACTCACTCACCCATACACCCACTCAAACATTCATTCACTTACCCATACATCTTACCCAGTCACTCACCCCTAGAGCCATTCATACAGCCGCTCAGTCACCCTTACAGCTACACATATACTCACCTAACCGTGCAGAAACTCACACAGACACTCACCCACCCATATAGCCATTCATTTACCTACTCACTCACCAATACACACTCACACAGTCACCTATACAGCTACACATACACTCCCTTATTCACCCATACAGCCATTCACACACCCACTCCCACATTGATAGAGACAGCCACAGTGCCACTCAGATGACATATATTAGAAACAGTATCGCTCATTAACAGTACAAAAAGAGTAGTAATGTAACGTATGCAGAAGCTTAGTATATATCTTTCAGTCTTAGAAACATTTACCATTTGTTACAGTCACTACAGATTGCACTCCAATAGATCAATCAATAATGCATTCACCTTCATCAAGGATTTCAGATCGCATTTCAATGTGTAATTGCAGAGAAAACACACTTGCTTTGCCATCACCAAGCCCAGGAAGCTAGGATCATTTGTCCTTTACAGAAGTGGCGCTTCAACTATATTTGTAATTGCTTCCCATTGAGGTTTAATGTCTGTGAAATGAGCATCAAGGCCAGTAAGAAACTTCACCTGCTCATTTATCCAACAAGACTCCACAATTTTGCACCAAATCTCTACTCAAATGCAGTCTTTTCTGTTGGGTAATTAGTAAGTGCTAACTTGTTGGGTAAATGTCTAGTCTGTATTGTACACTACAGCTGCATAATGGACCACAAGGAAATGTCTCCAGTGACCTAGTGCGCATTTCGACAATGTGATTGTTCCTCGTGTGTCTTTATTGAGAAATCTGTGATAACATGAATTTTCCTACAGGGAAGACAACAATATTACAAAGAGGTAAATCTTCACCAAACATGGGTCCTTCCTTTTAACTATATGAAGTAAGTGCTTATTTGTTTGGTGGAGATGTCCTCATATTCATCGACACCAAGAATATGTCACAACAATCAGCAGGAAACACGCCGGGGGACCTCTTGTTGAGCTGTCCATCATCTTGGCAAAAAGCAGGAATACCTTTGCATACTACTGTGATGGACGAGTGGGACCAAATGGGTGGAGCTTCCAAGTGATTTGCACATTTGCTTACCCATAGTAATACAAAGGGAGAACAATGGACTCTGCTCTCACCAGGAGAGGCCAAGAAAGGCCACCCGTCACAGTCACTACAAATTGTCTCTGATAGATCATCAATGCATTCACCCCCACAAAGGATTTCAGATAATTTTTTAATGTGAAATTGCAGAGAAAAAACACATGCTTTGCCTTCGCCAAGCACAGGAAGTTAGGATCATTTATCCTTTACAGAAATGGAGCTTCAATTGGGGCACCGGCTATGTTTATATTTGTAAGCGATTCCCGTTGAGGTTTCATTTCTGTGAAATAAGCATCAGGGTCAGAATGGAACCTTATCTGCCCCTTTACCCAACAAGAATCCACAGCTATGTACAAATTTAAAGTGTAGAGGGGGTCTGCGTGGGTCAGGCACTCAAAAAATTGGGCGTTTCCAAGAAGAAGGACCTGTTCGCATAGGGTAATGACCGAAGCTGGGATGATTCTGCTTGTGGGAGTGGAGTCTCCTACGCAGCTGGTTCGTTTCTAGCTCCATAGAGTGAGACATGAGCTTAGTGAGTTTTTGGGTGCTGAAATGCTGGAACCCCCTGAGCTAAGGGCTCTCTCCCATATATTACACTGCAAAAATACAGAAAGATGGTTTCAATTATTTATAATATAACGCAAGACTACAGGCGACACCACTATTCAAAAGCTAGACTAGAATGGCAAACAGACCTAGGAGTGCCACTAAAAGACATTGTGTGGAGATGTTGTTGTGAGATCACTAAACAAGTGTCACTGAATGGCAGACGTTGTTTAATGCATTTTCTATTCCTCCAAAGAGTCTATTATACACAAGAGCGGTTATTTAGATATGGCTTGCGCGACTCGGCAGCTTGAGAAAGGTGTGGGGTAGACCCTGCAGGGTTTTTACATTTGGCCTGGACATGCCTCCGTATAGCAAGGTATTGGGAGCAAATATTTCAAATATTTAGTGAAGTTTGTGGCCTGGATCTCACGTTAAATCTGTTGATGGCATTGTTGGGATACACAGGTAAACTGCCTAAATATGTGGGAAAATAAATTGATATGGGTTTATTGCTGGCTAAGCGAAGAATTTCTATTGGGTGGGCGCGGGCCGGCACCTACTACCACTGATTGGACCAAGGACATGATATATTGCAACACGCAATTGGAACTGTATAGTGAGCTGCTATCACCACAGAGCCGCCCTAAGAGTTTCAGGAGACGGTACCAGCAGTACTTGGTGGGAAAAGAAACTGGGGAGGCAGAGGGAACAAGTGCAAAAAAGATACGGAGCTAACAGAATAACCCTGCTAACACAAGTGGAAATGTAATACCAGATAGGGTATCTTTAACGTGATCAAATTAGTTATAGGGGTATTACAATTCGCTTATAGGTGTACGGCATGTATAGGTCAACTGTTACTGCAACACGATATGCATGAATTTGTTTTTAAACTTCTAAATATCTTCATTTTAGCACAATTTTATCCTTGGTTTTAAATAGTACCACTATCATGTATTTCACAAAAATTTCCTAGTAACTTACCCCAGACCTCTGAGACAGTTAGCCCTGGTTTCCTCAACCAATCACTCTTCTCAAAATGTTTTTCTCTTTTTAAAATGAATTGTATACGATGTGCTTTTATGGTTTTAATGCAAAATCGAATAAAGATATTTACTACTACTACAATAACCTTTGATACACCCACTCTAAAATACAGACTACCATTTTTGAAACCACAGACATACCAATATCAGTTACTACTTCCCCACTCACTGATTCCTAGGTCTACACACACATCCACTCAGTCACCCATACAGTAACTCATACATGAAGGTAACCATCAATACGGCACTATCATATGCACTCATATACCTATACAGACACTCACACACCGCCACTCATCCATATATTTACTCACACACCTAGTCAGTCATACAAAGAATCAATCACGCTCCCATTTGCTCACCTATACAGCTATACACACAGCACCTCACTTATTCAAACATATACTAACACATACTTACACTCTTATACAATAACTAATATAAGCACACACTCATCCACACAGCCACTCTCACAATCACTCACTCTCACATATAGGCCCAGATGTAGGTCGCCAACTACCGGTCGGTAACGGCCGATTTCGGCCGTTACCGACCGGTATTTAGGAATTGGCATGTAGGGGGCATTTTATTTACAGAATCGGTATATTTACCGATTCGGTAAATTTAAAGAATCGGTAAAATACCGAATCGGTAAATATACCGATTCTGTAAATTAAGATGTAGGTGGCACTGTTCTCAGTGCCACAGGCCCTTACCGAATCGTTATTTACCATGGAATACTATTCCATGGTAAATAACGAATTCCAGTGTACATGCACATCTGTGCATGTACACCTGTGCCATGTGACACACAGACATGCCCTAAGGGCATGTCTGTGTGTCACATGGCACACAAGCCAGTAACAGGGGTGCAACAGGGTGTCAAAGTGACACCCTGTCCCCCTTGTAAATTTGGTAATTTTACCGATTCGGTAATTACCAAATCGGTATTTGCTATTGAATCCAATGGGCTTCAAGGCCCATAGGAATCAATGGCAAATACCGATTCAGAAATTACCGAATCGGTAATTACCGAATATTACAGATTCGGTATTTTTACCGAATTTTTTACCTACATAGCAATTACCGAATTGTAAATACCGAATCGGTAAAATTCGGTATTTACCATTCGGTAATTTGCTATTACCTACATCTGGGCCATAGTCATTTATATACTCCAACACTCACATATACTGCCTTTCACATATGTAGTTACTCACACATGTACCACTGAGACATCTAAACACTCACCAACACACCCATACATACACTCACCCACCCATACAGCCCTTCACAGATGTACTCTTGAACCCATACGCCCAGTGAATCACCCACTCACATATCTATGCACAAGGTCACACACCCCCCACCCACACAGACACTCGGGCACCCATACAGATACACAAACAACCAATGGATAACCCATATAGACAATCATTTAGCTTCTCACCAACCCATGCAACCAACTGACAGACTGATACAGATATTTACTCAGTTTAGTCACTAACTCATGCGGTGAGCTTCAAGTCTTTTAAGATTAGTCTCCCTGTTGGCACCACGCCTTAGAGGGGTTATGAAATCCACAACAAAATATTTAAGATCATGTACTTGGTTGTTGTGCACCTCCTTAAAGTGGAGGGTAAACACATTTAATTGCTCACTTATACAGACAGTCACGCACCTACTAAATCATCCATTCACACACTTATACACCCACTAATTCTTCAATACACCTTGGCATTTATATATATATATATATATTCACTGAAATAAACATAGGTTTCAGGAGTTATATAGTTAGGAATTAGTTTTTTAAAAACCTTTGAAATTCACTCAAAAAACTATAAGTTTTAGTGGTGTTATAGTTAGCTGGACATTTTACTCATACAAAACCAATGAAATTGCTCCTATATAGTTAGTTGTACTAACTATATTTCGCGCACCCGCAATCCACTGCTGATGATGTCACATATTAGATCATTCATGACATGGTCAGTGACATCACTGATGACATCTCAAATGACATCACTGATGACATCATCCAGTGAATGTGGTTTGCTTCGTTATTTAAATATTTATTTATTTATTTATTTAATTTATTTATAAAGCGCTAACAATCATCCTGGGTAGGATATCACGGCGCTGAGGTTTGGTGCTGAGAGGTACGATAACCACACTGATTACTAATTACTCTAGTTTAGGGAAGAGTAGTGTCTTTAATTGTTTCCTAAATGATATGAGACAGTCTGTCAGTCTGAGACTGGAAGGTAGTTCATTCCATTTGGTTGCAGCTAGATGAGAGAAAGCCCGCTCTCCCATCCTAACAGTCTTCACGCGGGTAGTGTTTGCTCTTCCTAAAGTTCTATATATATGCATTATATATATAGCAATTTGCATTGAAGAATGAGTGGATATATATAAATAAATATTTGGATGGAGGATTTAGTAGCAGTGTAATTGACTGTTTACTTGACCAATTTATAATGTCTCACTAAATATAGTGGATAGTGACTAAACTGTGTGAATATCTGTATCACTTTGTCAGTTGTTGTGTAAACTGATTCTACAGTTGGTTACTAGCTATGTGAAAGTCTATATTAGTTATTGATTAGTTAACTGAGTATTTGTATGGGAGTGTGAAAGTGTGTGTGGTTCAGTGGGGGGTGTGTGACTGTCCAAAGATGTGTGAATAGTTGATTCAGTAGATATATGAAGTTAAAACTACATGTTCTAACAGTTTGGGTGAGGGAATCTCTTTATGGGTGTGGTGATGAGCAAATATATTTCTCAAAGATACAGGTCCAACAAACTAGAAAAATAAAAGGCAGTGTATGTGTCAGTTGTTGTATATAAATAAGTATACATAAGACACAATGATTGTGTGAGTGACTGTATGGATAACTGTATACTTGTAATAATGATTTTATAATTCACTAAGTATGACTTACTACCTAAATGAATAGAAGAAGTGGTGTTTGTATAAGTGTTTTGCTAAGTAAATATGTAAGTATGATCCATTGTTTGCATAAGTGAGTAGGATGACTTCATATGTGACTAGGATGCGTGCTGTTGTTTAATGTCGATATAGATGTATAAGTATTTTTGATAGTGTTCTATTGTTCATTGTTCATGTCTATTGTTCATTGTTCATGTATGAGTGAATTCATAGGTAAGTGATTAGATGTGTGTATACATCTATGAATCACTGAGTGGATTTTTAGATACTTGTATTGCTGTGACAATGGATTTAAATATGATACTCTGTATTTTACAAACAGTGATGAAAAATGGTAATAGTGTATGAAAAGGTGTATGTGATTGTCACGTGGATGATGTCATCAGTGATGTCATCGGTGATGTCATTTGAGATGTCATCAGTGATGTCACTGACCATGTCATGAATGATCTAATATGTGACATCATCAGCAGTGGATTGCGGGTGCGCGAAATATAGTTAGTACAACTAACTATATAGGAGCAATTTCATTGGTTTTGTATGAGTAAAATGTCCAGCTAACTATAACACCACTAAAACTTATCGTTTTTTGAGTGAATTTCAAAGGTTTTTTAAAAACTAATTCCCAACTATATAACTCCTGAAACCTATAGTTTTTTCAGTGAATTTCAAAGGTTTTTTTTAAATGCTAATTCCTAACTATATAAGGCCTGAAACCTATGGTTTTTTCAGTGAATTTCAAAGTTTTTTTAAATGCTGATTCCTAACTATATAAGGCCTGAAACCTATGGTTTTTTCAGTGAATTTCAAAGGTTTTTTAAATGCTAATTCCTAACTATATAAGGCCTGAAACCTATGGTTTTTTCAGTGAATTTCAAAGGTTTTTTAAATGCTAATTCCTAACTATATAAGGCCTGAAACCTATGGTTTTTTCAGTGTTTTAAAAAAAAAAATTGATTGGTTAACTGGCTTATTAAGTGTATCTTAGTGAATACATATATTAGCGAGTAATGTTTAAATATTTAAATATATGCATGAGTGATGTAATATGTGACGTCATCAGCAGTGCATTGCAGACGTGCAAGTTATAGTGAGTCCAACTAACTATAACATGGGAATTTCAATGGTTTTATGTGAGTAAAATTTCCAGCTAACTATAACTGGTGTGAAACCTATGGTTTTTTCAGTGAATTGCAAAGGTTTTTTAAATGCTAATTCCTAACTATAACTGGTGTGTAACCTATGTTTTTTTCAGTGAATATATATATATATAAAATTTCTATGGCAAAATGAAACCCCTCATTTTGTTCCTTTTCAAAATAAATGTATTAAGTGTTACCACTTTATTCCAATCAAGATGACTTCAGGTGTGCCATACTTTTGTCATAAGTAAGACTGTTAGCGCTCTAGTTGTTCTTTAGAACACTCTGGGACATTCTGTCATTGGACTATAGTTGGGCTACATCTGGCTGATATTTGGGCTACATTTGTTTTTTTTGTCTCTGGTGGCCATCTTTGGGCTAGATTGGGCTACATTTGGGCTCTAACATATATATAGCCCAATGTAGCCCAATATATATTTTTTCAAATTAAATTTTCGTAAAAACCACTGGAGCACATATCTTGAGACATAGCAAAGGCACATCGGGCTACCAGTCCCTACAATTTTGCCAAGTTTGGTGGAAAACCATTCATCCGTTCGGGCTAAAAGTAAGTCCAACCGCCCTATGGAAATTAACATGGGGAAAACACATTTTGGGATCCCCCTTTTATCTCGGCCCCCGCTTGACGAATCCCCCCAAACTTTCAGGGAAGGAGCAGAGCGCCGCGAGGCAAAGTTAAGGAAAATTTCAGGAAGATTCCTCAACCGGCGCCAAAGTTATTCCCAATAGAATGTTGCGATTGCGATGGAAAACAATCTTAACTATATATACCTACTGGCTATCGCCAGTAGGTAATATATATAAAACATATTTAAACTTTACAGAAACACACAGTCACTGGATGATGCCATCAGTGATGTCATCAGTGATGTCACTGACCATGTCATGAATGATGTAATATGCGACGCCATCATCAGTGCATTGCAGAGGCGCGAGTTATAGGTAGCTTAACTAACTATAACGGCCGAATTTCTCTGGTTTTGTACGAGTGGAATGTCCAACTAACTATAATCTCCCTGAAACCTGTGTTTTTTTAAGTGAATATAAATATATATATATACACCCACACACATACATATATTCCTTAGCGCTACTCGCCATTCTGTAGTAATACTTAGGTCAAGGAAAGAGATATTTTTGTATGGTTAATAACTTTGGCACCATGTCATGAATCTGTACCTAACTTTATTAAACAAATGTCCGTCTACTTGGAACTACGCCAAGAAGAATCCAAAAATATCTTGTTGATGGGCACAGAGACTCCGAATGGTCTGAACACGGACGCTGATTTGTATATTCATCTTTAGAGAATGCCTTTTTCTGTGTTCCCTTGCACCTTAAAGTAACCAGCATGAGGAATGGTTGTCATGTGCCAATACAATATATATGTCATTTTACACTTTTCTCTCCTTTTCTTTTTACAAAACCTTCTGTCTTTACCTTCTTTCAGAATTGGGGAACTAGTGCTGTGTGCATCAATAATGATTTTTTTGTACACAAGGGGAGAAATATAATTAGTGTACTGTATGCAACCTTTGCATAGACTAGGAGAGGTTATAGTTTACATTGAAGGTGCATTTTAACATTGAGACATGTGCAATACTATGTGCAACTTTCTATCTTTTCTTCTTTCTGAATTGGGAAACGAGCATTGCATGCAATTAAAAATGAATTGTTTGTACATAATGAGAGAATTATGTGAAATGAATGCGTATTTTACAATTAACTTATAATTAGTGTACTGTATGCACCCTTTGCACAGATTTGGAGAGATTATAGTTTACATTGAAGATGCACTTTAATAATGAGATATGTGCAATACTGTTTGCAACCTTTTGCACGGATTGGAGAAAATGTATAGCGATAATTTATATCACAATTTTAATATCTATGTACTGTATGTATTCTTTTGGACAAACTAGAAAAACGTACTGTTTATAATGAAGATGCACTTTAATATGGAATAAGGCACTCTGATATCCAAGTATTGTTCGCACTCTTTTGCTCAAACCAGAAGAGCTTATTGTTTACAATGAAGATCCTCTTTAATATGTAGACATTTAAAGACCATATGCAACTCTTTGCACAAATTAGATAACATGCGTATTTTTAAGTAATATGCACTTTAATACTCAGAACATATTACTCTGAATTTAGTACTGTATCGGTCTCTTTCATATATGAGATAAAAGAAAAACACACATGGCCCCTTTGAACATTATCTTCTTTTACTCCCTTCTTTTCTCTCCCTCCTTGCTTCGGTCTGTTCTTCTCCTTTAATTATCAAATGCACTCCCTTTTTCACTTTTCTTTTGGTACTCTTTTATTTAAGACATTTACATTTTGATATTATGCTCTGATCTAAGAGTAAATTTGTACTTTACAAGGTATATAGGCAGAGCAAAATTATAGAAGTGTACTTCCCGGAGATCGAGAATTAAAGTCCTATTGCAATCTGGATTGAAATGTTCAAATCACAGATTAACTGAACATTTATGGATCTGAATGTCATATATATATATTACCTACTGGCGGTCACCAGTAGGTAGTTATAGTTAGGACCTAGTTTCCAAAGGAAATCCGCAGCATTCTATTTGGAATAACTTTGGTGCCGGTTGACGAATATTCTCAAAATTCTCAAAGAAGATGGGGCGCTCTGCTCCTTCCCTGAAAGCTTGGGGTTTATTCGTCAAGCGGGGGCCGAGAAAAAAACCTGTTTTCCCCATGAAATTTTCGATAGGGACCTTTAGACACCACTACAGCCCGAACTGCTGAACGGAATTACACCAAATTTGGCAAAAAGGTAGAGTTTGGTTCACGGATTAAGCCTTTTGTTAAATGGTGTAAATCCGTTCAGTAGTTCCGGGAAAATCAAAAGTAAAATCATAGAAATATCTACAGACGAAGTACTGTACCTGTTCCCTTCCGAGCACGAGCTTTATGCTAATTGGCTGTCAACACTCCAAACCAGAAAGTGTTGGCAGCCATCTTGTGCCTCGGTAGAACCGAGGCACAAGAAAACAGAAAAAGAAATGTGAAAAATGCAAAAAGGGGGCTGGGTAGAAACACCCTGACCCCCTAGGCCTGCTCAGGGGGTCCCACAAGGACCCCCGAGGTCCCAAGTATTATTTTTTTTTTAATCGAGTACGGTACGCGTATCCCGCAGGAAAAAAAAACCCCAAAGCCACTTTTTTTACTTATCAGCCTCCGGGGGGGCCAAATCCCAGGGGCAATTTGCTTAATTATAATGGGGACCCAGAGGGGCCCCCGAGCCCTGGGGGCCGCCACCCCCGGGGCTTTCACGTTATGTATGCGTGGGGGTTCACGGCACCCCGCAGCCGGCACCCCGCAGCCCCGGGGACCGCCGGGCTTATTTAAAAAAAAAACCTGTGTGGGGGGCTCAAGCCCCCCAGATGCTCCGGGGACCGTCACATCCCCGGGGCACTAATATTCAAAATAGGGGTGTCTGTGACAGACCCCCCAGTCCCGGGGACCACCACCCCCGGGGCTTTTAACTGTTGGGAGGGGGCCGCGCGGCCCCCCACCTGGTGCCCTTGATGGCCCTATGGACAGCCATCCCTAGGGCTGGCTCCTATAGTGTCCCGGGGCGCCTACCCCCGGGACACTGCTGTTTGCAATGGTAGGGCGGTAGGCGAAACCTGCTCTCTTTTTCAAAAACCAAAGTGGATTGCTTTTCTGCATGGGGAGCAGCATGTTAGCTGAAAAGCAATGCCGGCTCCCGCAAGATGCGGGGAGTGGGCAGGGACCGTGGGGGGCTTGGGGACCGCCGCCAATGAGGAGGGCTAGGCCCCGGGAAATGGGGTCCCCGGTGCCAGAAGTGGCCCGGGAGGGGGGCCACGCGGCCCCCTCCCCAAATAATATACTTTTAATTAAAAAAAAGAGATGTAGGCCGGCCCCGGGGGAGGGGTCCCCGGGGCCTTAAGTGGCCTGAGAAGGGGGGCTATGCAGCCCCCTCCTTAAAAAAAAAAGTCTCATGCCCCGGGGCTTGGGGTCTCCGGGGCCTGGATTAACCACGGGAGGGGAGCCACGCGGCCCCCTTCCCGTTAAAAAAAAAAATATTAATTCTTGGGGGTCAGGCCCTAGGGGATGGGGTCCCCAGGGCCCCAAAAAAAAATGGGATAGGGAGGAGCCCACGCCCCTCTCCCTGCCCCACTCTGCAAACGCACCCCCAGGCCCGTTTGCAGAGGGGGAAGTAATTCCCCTTGAATACTGGAGGTCCCTGGGGGCCAAGTAGCCCACCAGGAACATCCAGTATGCGCCATGGGGCTGCGTTGCAGAGAGGTGTAAAAAGGGGCGTAGCCTCATTACATCTCTCTGCAAAGCAGCCCCCTGGCGCATACTGGAGGTTCCTGGTGGGCTAGTTGGCCCCCGGGCACCCCCAGTATGCAAGGGGACTTAATTCCCCAACTTAGAACGCGCTACGGGGTGCATATGCACAGTGGTGAAGGTAGGGGACGGGGCTTGAGGTGATATGTGTGCAAACATGCCTTGTGGTGCGTTTTAAGTTGGGGGATTATTTTCTCTTTAATCCAGAGGTCCCCTGGGGGCCAACTAGCCCAACAGGTACCTCCAGTAAGTGCCACGGAGCTGCGTTGCAGAGTGTTGTAAAAAGGGGGCATGGCCTCTGAACACCTCTCTGCAATGCAGCTCCCTGGCGCATACTGGACCTACCTGGTGGGCTAGTTGGCCCACAGGGGACATCAGGAATGAAGAGGAATTAATTCTCCAACTTAAAACGCACCACAGGGCGTGTTTGCACACATGTCACCTCAGGCGCACCCCCTTCCTTCACTATTGAGCAAAATATTACTCTAAAATCAGCCGAACTACAAATTACGATTTACTCATCTGTTATCAAGAGAGACATCAGTGCTGCATCTTTGAGCTCAGTACGGACCCTGAAAAGTAAATCTAAGCGTACTTACCAGTAACTTGTATTTCCTTCCATAGGAATCTATTGTGTGGTTTTCACCAGAAAAAGTTTCTGTCTATTTTTGAAACGTACAAATATTCCTCTAAAATCAGCCGAACTACGAATTCCGATTTACTCACCTGTTATCAGGAGAGAACTCAGTGCTGCCCAGTACTGAGCCTGAAAAATAATTTTAACCGTACTTACCAGTAACTTGAATTTCCTTCCATAGGATATCAATGCCTGCTATATAAAATATATATACATTTAAAAAAATATAAAATAAAAATACAAATTATTACAATTTTAATATTTTTAAAAACATCTTTTTTTCCAATTTATATTAAAAATATGTAATATAAATTAAAAAATAAAATATCTAAAAATAAATACTTTAAAACAATGTAGTAAATCAGTGTAAAAAACATAACAATTAATACATTTAAAAATTATCATTTACAAAACCTTTGAAATTCACTGAAAAAACCGTAGGTTTCAGCCACGTTATAGTTAGGAATTAGCATTTAAAAAACCTTAGAAATTCACTGAAAAAACCATAGGTTTCAGCCACGTTATAGTTAGGAATTAGCATTAAAAAAACCTTAGAAATTCACTGAAAAAAATATGGGTTTCACACATGTTATAGTTAGCTGGACATTTCACTCATACAAAACCATTGAAATGCACTTTTAATCTCTATGAGCCTGTTGAAGGCTTCGGCTGACATGCATTGGTCTCATGTCCGCACCGATAGTGATAATAAAATAAAATAATAAAACCACTTACAAACCACTGGTGCCTGGCGTGCTGCTGTTTAGTTGCCTCCTGTGGAATTGAAGCTGAAGTGGACTGGGGCTGCCTTTGGAAACATTTGTGGATATTTATATACACACACACAGACACCCACACAAACATACATCTATTCCATAGTGATAGCCGCCAATCTGTAGTTATACTTATGTTAAGGAAAGAGAGATTCATTTTAGGATGTTTAATAACTTTGGGACCATTTCATGAATCTGTATCAAACTTTATAAAGCATAAGTCCGTCCACTTCGGCTCCATCATCGAAAGATATCTGTTGACCTGCAAGGACATTACACAGAGGCATTTCCTCTGAAGAGGGTTTCAATTGCTCACATCTGCAATGTCCTTATTCCAAATTTTTCTCAGATAGGATTGCCAGAGGAATTGTTGACAAATCAGGGCACCAATTGTATATAGCTCTTGACCCAGGCATGTGATCAATTGGGTATATACATTTTCAGGACATTCATGTACTATCCTCAGGTTGGTGGAGCATTTTAATAAGACCCTTAAACAGATGTCGAAGAAAGCAGTCAGTCCCGATGGTAAGAACTGGGTAACGTATTCCTGAGGTCTCAATTGAGTTCTCTCTCTTTGAGCTTCATTTTGGTCAGCAGCACTTAAAGGAAAACGGAATGCATTAAAAAAAAAAGAAACACGTTTGTTTCATTTTTTAATGGCCCTGTGACCACTGCCTGCCCTTAAAAAATATTTTTAGAGCCAGTCACAAAAGGGAAGGAGTCCCCTGGGGACCCCGTCCCATTTGCGACTCCATTACCACCCTCTTGAAGATGGCGGTAAATTGCAAGTGTTTTGCGACTGCAATTGCGGTCGCAAATTATCCTTGCATGGCTTGTGAGTCACTATTAGAAAGGGGATGCCCCTTCCTAATAGCGAGTCGCAAAACACTATTTTACGAGTTGCAGTTTTTTGCGAGTCGCAAAATAGTGTTAGTAGTACATGGCCATGTGGGTTTTTGCATGCGCCAACGGGTTGCAAACCCATTTGCTCATGCAAATACTGGTCGTACATCTGGCCCCAAGCCTCTTTTAATGAATAGATTTTCAAGCCTGTACCAATAAAATGCTTTATTCCACCATGCTTTAATTGAAAAATCGGATGTATTTTTTCAGTTGGTAGTAATCTACACCTAAAAACTAAAAATGGAGGGAAAACTGTAAAGCATATGCCTTGAATCACAATCTAGGGCATTATAATACCAACATTTATCTGCAGGTCTAACTTTCATTCTACACAATCCAGGAGGAGTATATAGCAATGAAATGAAATTGAGATTTGTGCAGAACACTACCACCTAAGGGTGTCTAGGCACTTACAGGCACATGCATCAATATTGCATTTTGCGATTCCTTAATTGCGAAAAATAAGGAATCGCAATTAAGGAATTGCAAAATGCAATGCATCAAGAAATCGCTAAATAAATTACGATTTCTTAATATTCCTTAATTGCGACTCGCAAATTGCGAGTCGCAATTAAGGAATACCTCCTAATTCATTCCTATGGGCCTAGAGGCCCATAGGAATGAACGGGAAGACATTCTCAATTTGCGATTAGCAATTAGCGAATCGCAAATTGAGAATGCGATTTCAAGGGTGCAGGGGTGTCCAAAGGACACCCTGTTGCACCTCTGAAATCAATCTGTGCACATATGTTGTGCATACACATGCCCTTAGGGCATGTGTGTACACAACATGAAACTTTGAAAAATGCACAAAAGTGAATTTTTAAAAGTTTTCGCAAATTACCTCGAGGTTCAACCTCATGGTAATTTGCCCCCCTTAATTGCGAAATCGCAATTTTTTCAAGTTTCATGCATTGCATTTAAGGAATCGCAAGATGCGATTCCTTAAATGCAATCGCAATTTAAGAATTCGCAAATATTTGTGAATTCTTAAATTGCGAGGGCCTTGACCCTTCATGCATTCCAAAAGCAGATTTTGCGATCTCAAACGGCCGATTTTTGCGATTCGCACCGTTTGCGATCGCAAAATCCTTTGATGCATGTGCCTGTAAGGTTTGGAGATGAGAAAGGGAGAAAGGGAGAAAAGAAATGAATGTCTAAGACAGAGTCGGAGTATTATATATTTGTTAAACAGCCAGTTTTTTAGCATAAAAGGCAATTAAGTTTTGTCCACCCCAATCTGTTATAAATGGAAACTAATGTGTTGGTAGTGTTAGTAGCATGTGATGTCCTATGTATTTGTAACCAAATCTTATTAGTTAAATTAATATACCAAATGACATTTAGGTTCTCTTCCCATAAAAAGTATAATATTAGCAATGGCAATTTTAAAATAATTATTTTAAACAGTAATGAGAAGATCAAAAATACTCTGCAAACAAGCGAAGTTGATGAATCCATCTTTGTCAATTAATTGATGGACACACGGCATTGTCATCTGTTTCCAAGTCGGCCAAACGATGGACCTATTTTACATTGGATCCAAATATTATATGATATCAGAGATGAAAATAATGTATAATTATTTTCATTATTTGAGGCAACAGGTCACAAGTGTGTGTGATGCTTGTTGATGAAATAGATTTTGGGATTTGTGTTAACCTAATATTTTGTCAAATGAAAAGGGCGCAACAAAATATTGTTCCATAAAGACCTATGCAGGTAGAGTAACAAAGGCATCCTCTATAAACTAAGAAGACCCTTGTGTAAAAAAATATAAATAGAAAAAATTGACCTCTCCCAAATTTTGTATTTTTTTAATTTGGTGAGAGCTGTACATAATAATTTTGAGAGAATTACCTATATTTTCTTGGGTGTGTAACCAAAATATCTAAACTAGGATATTAACGGCATATAATATTAAGGACAAAATATTGAAACCGAAACATCAACAGGTAAGTAAGTATAGATGTTTATACCTAATTCCACACGTATGTACATGGCAATGTATATATCTTGAAGGTACAAAGATGAGGAATTAGGAATAATAGATCTATATAATCCTATATGCACTTACCTCTCAATATTTTGTCCCTCTGTATTCTGTCCTTAATATACATGTAACACCATATTCTGGAGGGTCGATATTCAGTAGTACAACCTTATCCTGAAGGAATACTTGGGAAAATGCGAATGAAGAATTTAAAGGAGGTATACGAATATAGGAGTTAGTGTCATCCTGATTGAGATTAAATGACCCCACCATTAGAAAAATTATAGATTAGGATTAGGATATGTTGGATTAGAGAAGAGAGTCCTTCTGAAAGATAGTTCAAATCTGATCTCTTTCAGTCAATTACAGCACCATATACTCAAATATTTTAACTTAGTATTGTTTTTGCATGAATTAAAAAGATTCAACATAGATTTAAATCAGTATTCGTTAAGCCCTAACATTTCCAAGTTATTAGCACCTAATTTATAGCTAGACAACATGGACAAAGAATCAACTTCAAAGCAGATCTTTCTGGAGCCCAGATATATAATATGATGTGATCTGGACATATAGACATTGTAATGTGCGTTATTATTATTATCATAGTACATTTATTTTTAGAAAGAAATGGTTCAATATAAGGATAAATAATATCGGTGGCAGAGAACTCCATTGCCTACTATCTCTACCTAATTTACAGTAAAATGATTCTTGTTTATTTCCTGAGAAGGATGGTGCCTAGCTCTACACCAAGACGGACTCCCAGATGAAACATACCCACAGGTAACTGGGTGTTGAATCACCCACTGGCATTCTGGGAGATTCACCCACCGTAGGCACGCATTGATAGGGTGCGCTAGGTCGCAGCATAACTATAACCATACTCTTATGCAAGCATATATTCTGTGTAATAGCACAACAGCTGAACTGTTCATTTTCTTTATCATTCCTGTGATGCCGATTACTCTGTTTTGTTTCCTTCTATTGATAATTGCAGCACACTTATTTTACACTACACTGGCTCCCATCAGCAAACGGTACAAGTTCAAACTCCTAACCCACGCCTACCGGCCTACCTCAACCACAGGGTGATTTTCCACCAACCCCTACGACAAATGAGCTCCACACGCCCCACATCCACAGAAGCAGGAGCGTAGGCAGAGCATTGTCCTACCTGGCCGCTAACTCCTACAAAGGCCCTTCCCTCCACCTGCTCCCACCCTGCAGGAATTCAGGAGAGAACTAAAAATATGACTATTCAACAGACATCCCTCCAGCACCTGCAGCGCTTTATAAATCCTGTTTTATTTATTGTTTGATTGATAGGTATGAGGATACTGATACACGTCCTTCACGTTCCTTTCAGGAATCATCTGAAAAATGCCTGGAGAGAGGAGGATGATAGGGAGTGCAGAACAGAAGAGTACATGAAACCGAAGAAGGACTCAGAATACTCTTCTGACTTCATAATAAAAAAATGAAGACAAACCTACACAGTCAAAGCCTCAATTTAGAAAGATCCTGAGAGCGGTAATGACAGCTGAAGTGAAAGAAAGATCATTGGCTCAGGGAAAACGAATAATTGTTGTGACCTGAATTCCAACTTTCAAGGTTGTTACAAAGGCCGGTGTTCCCAATGCCAAAGTTTTACATCCAAGATGGATACAATGAGCCAACTCACTCACAGCACAGATGTAGATTATATCAATCAATAAATCAATCAATCAGTATTTGTATAGTGCAACACTATCACCCTAAGGGTGCCATGTCTCAGTCGAAAAGCCAGGTTTTAAGTTTATTTCTGAAGTCTGCCAGATAGGGGGCTGTTCGGAGATGGAGGGGCAGATTGTTCCAGGTCTTGGCAGTGATGAAAGAGAATTACCGACCTCCACTATGGCTGCGACAGATGTGGGGAGGTGCAAGGGTGAGCGATTCAGAGCGCAGGTGTCTTTAGGGCCGATGGGTGACATATTATGGGTCTTGCTTGTGTAGGGCTCTGTATGTGTGCATGAGGATCTTGAGCTGGCATCTCTTCTAGATGGGGAGCCAGTGGAGGTTTCTGAGATGAGGGGTGATGTGTGTCTGTTTGGAGAGGTCCAGGATGAGTCTGGCTGTGGTGTTCTGTATGGTCTGAAGTCTTTTAAGGAGCTGGGTGGAAATTCCGGTTTGGAGAGCGCTACCGTAGTCAAGGCCGCTTGTGGTGAGGGCTGGGGTGACAGTTTTTCTGGTGTAAATGGAGATTCATTTGAACAGTCTGCAGAGAATGCGTAAGGTGTGGAAGCAGGAAGAGGCAGCTGCATTGACTTGTCATTTCATGGTTAGCTGGTTGTCAAGGATGATGCTGAGGTTGTGCGCATGGTTTGTTTGTGTGGGAATAGGTCTGAGTTCTGCCAGCCACCAGTTGTGGTCCCATACGGAGGTGTTCTTCATGAAGATCACATAGGGGCCGATTCCGATTCGGGAAAAATGCACTCTGAATAGCCGTACGGAGTCTTTTTCCCGTACGAATCGTACCCTGCAACGTTCCCGTACATACGACGTAGTATGATTCTCACCCAATGCAGCTCCCCGTACGAATCGTACCAAGAACCGTACGACTCGAATTCCTGTACGAATCGCCGCCGGAACACGCAGCAAGTGACGTTAGTACGGTTCACAGCAGGTTTTCCCGACCCAGCAAGTACGATTCGTCCCGCCGACCCTCCGTATGATTCTTTTCCTACGGGAGCTGAAAACTGTCGGAAAAGCAGAATACGCCTCGAAACAGATACGGAACGGACCCCCCGGGTACGGTGCGTACCCCCCTGATCTCAGGGGTACGTGCGTACCCCTGCGATCATGGGGTGTACGCACCGTACCCCGCAATCATGGGGTGTACGCACCGTACCCCTTGTTCGCTGGGTGTATGGTGCGTACACCCTGCGATCGCGGGGTACGGTGCGTACACCTCATGATCGCAGGGGTACGCACCATACCCCTGCGATCATGCGGTGTACGCACCGTATGGTGTGTATGTTTATGTGTGCTTTTACGTACGAATCTCCCTTACCTGACGTGGGCCGTACGAATCACGTCCTCATACCCCGGTCCGGATCGTACTCATCGGGTCGTACGGCATGTGTACGAGTCGTACGGTTCACGGTTTCAGCCTTGCAATACGTACGTATTGCGACGATTCGGACGGATTAACGAAACACGGATCGTACTACGCGACTCGGGCGGACGGGTACGATTCGTACGGCGAGGGCTCCGGATACGAATCGTACAGACTTTTTTTTCCCGAATCGGAATCGACCCCATAGTGTGTGAAATATCGAGGTAAGTAATGTCAAAATGTAAAATATCGAAATATAAAAAAATATTGTTTTGGTATCTTTTTAGTGTTAAGTATTGAATTATTACATACATATATATATATATGTAATTATGTTTTCTTTTTTATACTGTTTTAGGAGCGGGATGTTGGGTTTATAGGGCATAAGGGTGGGGAGTGTTTTAAAATATTTCTATTTAATTATTAAAAATTTCACATTTAATTGGGAATTTAATTTATTACATTTCTAATTTCAAATTAAATCTTAGGAGTGGGATGTTGGGTTTATAGGGGATAAGGGTGAGGAGTGTTTTAAAATATTTTTATTTAAATATTTAAAATTTTTAATTTAAGTAGGAAATTAATTTATTAAATTTCAAATTCAATTTTAGGAGTGGGATGTTGGGTTTAATGGGGATAAGGGTGGGGAGTGTTTTAAAATATTTCTATTTAATTAATTACATTTTTAAATTTAAATAGGAAATTAATTTATTACATTTCGAATTTCAAATAAAATTTTAGAAGAGGATGTTGTGTTTAATGGGGATAAGGGAGTGGTGTGTTTTAAAATATTTGTACTAAATTAATTTTAATTTAAAATATGAAGAAAAAAACCATTCGAAATTTAAATTAAATTTTAGGAGTGGGATGTTGAGTTTATAGGAGATAATGGTGTGTATTATTTTAAAATATTTATATTATATTAAGTTTTATTTATAAATTAACATTGAAATTTATTAATTAAATTTCGAAATTTAAATTATATTTTAGGACTGGGATGTTGACTTTATAGGGTATGAAGTGGGGTAGTGTGTTTTTAAGTATTTAGCATTTTTATTTGATATAGAAATATTAATAAAAATAGTATTTATTTTTAGTATTTAAATTTAATATAATTTGGAATTATTTAGGTTTAGATTTTAGCCCACACTTAATTTATTTTAGTTTGTAGTGGGAATAGTTAATTAATTAGGATCCGTGTCCAGAACCTACTCCAATTTAATTTAGACCAGAGTGGGAATAGTAAATTAATTATATTAAAATTTATTTTATTGTGGGACGGAAATTATGTTATTTTTATATTGTACTTGTCTTGCTGTTTTGTTGTGTAATTATTTTGTTTATATATATATATTTAATATAAATATATATGAGACAACATAATTATTTTGTTTATTAAAGAAAAACTATTTCTTTTTATTCAAAATGTTTTTAGGCTGTTCTTTAATTAAAATGGTTTCTTTGTTTAGATTAGAGTTTTTGCTATCATTTTTAAGTACTCTAGGCCTCTTGTTGAAGGATAAAGTAGTACTTGTTGTAGATATAGATACATTTGGGCAGTCTGTCGAGATAGTTTAGGTTTTAATTGTATGACAGATTGTTCCATTCTCTATTCTTGGAAACTTTGTTCCTTTTGTATTGCCATTAAGAGTTTGTGTAGGGTAGGAGTTGTTCGTCCAGTGGAAGCTAGGAAGGCATTATGCCAACCCTCCACTGCGTTGTTTGTATTGGCTTTGTGGTTTAGTGTTGGTAGATATACATTCCACCAATGAATTTGGAATTTAGGTTGGCGTCTATGGCCTGATCTCTGCTATCTCCCCACCCAGGTATCCTCAAAATAATCTAGAAGGAGAGCAAGTTTTTGTTCATTTTGGTTGTAGAATAGACTTTCTGGTAATATGTTATAGTGCTTAGCCACATCTGTGACTGGCACATAGGCCAGGGCTATTAGGTGTTTTATTTGATATGCAAATGTAATGTTTGCTGCATATTCAACACTATGGCCATCATTAGGATGGCGGGCGGATTTTGTCCGCCCGCCATCCTCACGGTAAAAGGGACCACCCGCCTTTGTGCGGGGGTCCCATGAGTGACATTAGGATAAGCCCGCCACACTGGCGGGCCCATTCTTCATTTTTAACATTGCGGCGAGTGGTGCTTTCAGCACCGCCCGCCGCAATGCATGTTGTGCATGTGCATGCACAATGTGGCAGGCACCGCGTGGTGCTTGCCATGTTGTGCATGCACATGAAGGGGGGTACCATAGGTACCCTCATGTGCCCCTCCAACCACCCAAAATCCTGGGGGCCCGCAACGGCCCCCAAACTCAAAAACCGTATGCCTTTCCGTGGCGGCAACGCCACCACGGAAAGGCTCCCTCCCGCCTGCATCCTGATATGGATGGGGGTGTCTAGCAGACACCGCCACCATATAAAACCCTTTTCCGCCCGGTCGACTTGTCCGCCGCGGTCCCACCGCCATACTAATATGGCGGGGGGAACTAAGTGGCGGGCGGGCTAGGGTGTAGGGCGGATTGCTACCGCCTGCGGGCGGTGGCGATCCGCCCTACATCCTAAGGGGCCCCTAAGTGTGGATTTCTGTAAATGTCTACACAAACATTGGTTGAAGTGGAAGTAACATCCTATAGATGTGTGAGGGTATAATTTGAGGATGGACTTTATCATGGCTTGTTCAAAGTTTATCACTATTTTTTGGGGGAAGAAGTCTGTTGTTTATTGCTTTATTTTAGTCAACATTTCTGTGTCTGTTGCAGTTTGTTTGTTTGGTAACAAACAATATATAAATGGAGTGAAAGTGTTATGGTATTGCCCGTAAATAGTGTACTGTTGATAGAATGGCTTAGGGCATATGCTAAACGTGCCATCCATCATCCATTTTTGGCTTTCTTTAAGTTTATTTATATTGTTTGCTGTGGCAAACATAATAATCGTTTTATCTTTATTTTGGTTGTCATAGAAGATGAAAGGTTCATCATTAAGGGGTCGATTACAATTCGGGAAAAAAAGTCCGTACGATTTGTATCCGGAGCCCTCTCCGTACGAATCGTACCCGTCCGTCCGAGTCGCGTAGTATGATCCGTATTCCGTGAATCCGTCCGAATCGCCGCGATCCGTACGTATTGCAAGTCTGAAACCGTGAACCGTACGACTTGTACACATGCCGTACGACCCAACGAGTACGATCCGGACCCGTGTATGAGGACGTGATTCGTACGGCCCACGTCAGGTAAGGGAGATTCGTATGTAAAAGCACACATAAACATACACACCATACCCCTGCGATCATGGGGGGTATGCACCGTACACGGGGGGGCCGATCCGTACCTGTTTCGGCGCAAACTCTGCTTTTACGGCTTGTTTTAGCTCCCGTAGAAAAAGGGTCGTACGGTGCGTACACGACACGTATCGTACTTGCTGGGTCATAAAAACCAGCCGCGAACCGTACAGATGTCGCGTACAGCGGGTTCTGAGGGAGAATCGTACGGAGATTAGAGTCGTACGGTCTCTGTACGACGCGTACGGAGTACGGCTCCTGGTACGAATCGTACTTCGTCGTACGTACGGGGGACGTTGCAGGGTACGATTCGTACGGGAAAAATGCTCCGAACGGCTATTCGAATCGGAATCGGCCCCTATTGTGTTATACTGGGGTTCTGGGGGAATTATGACATCTTGAAAAGTTTTAGGTGTAGGTATTGCTGGTTTTGTAGATTTTTTTGTTCTAGCTATTGTTCTTTTGACAGAAGCTATTGTTGGTAATCGACCTCTTGCTTCTCTAGGTACTCTAGGAAATAGTTCTTTAAGTATTACACTTGTAGGCAGTTCTGAGGTACTACTTAATTCTTTAATGTTTTCTAGAGTTGATCTCACGTCTATTTCAGAGATATTTGGTGGATGGTTGTGCTCACTTGTATGTATTACACTTGTTTCCCTGGTTGTTGCACGCCCATAACATTTGTTTGAGTAATACTTTGAGCATTTCCAGTTTACTTTCAGCCCTGTTTGCTTTTCATGGGTGTAAACGTACCCCATATAGCACAATTAAAATTTCCCTTTTTGAGATGTAATACATTTTGCATCTTCAGTCATTGTGGAGTAGCAAAAGGGGAACAACCTTTACAACGAAACTTTTACAACGAACTACCATTACAACGCAACTTTTACAACTCAAACTATTACAACGCATTGCTCTGGGGGGCGCTCTAGGATAGGGAATAGGTTAATTTACTATCCAATAACCTTCCCTACTATCCACGGGGACTGGAGTTGGAATAGTAAATTAAACTATTCACTACCCAGCGCCTAAAAGTATTATGCGTTGTAATGGTATTCGTTGTAAAAGTTGCGATGTAAAGGTAGGCGTTGTAAAAGTATGCGTTGTAACGTCATACATCCGTAGCAAAATCCAGAAAAAATGTATATAAAATTATATGTAAATCTATGTTATACATTATGCATGAATATTACAAATGCAGTTTTATTATATACTTACCAACTATTACTTTGTTGAAGTTGAATGTCGATTTTTCTTTGTACTGTGAATGCTGTTTATTTTTACGTGGTCTGTGAAAAGAAAGTAAAGTATATTTTAATGTATGTTTTTCATTTATATGTGGTGGTGGCATTTTTTAGGAGACAGCATTGTTTAATTTATGTTTTAGTTTATTTTATAAACATTTTTTACAAGTGTTACAAATTTAGAAAAAATGTCTATTAAAGTATATGTAAAACAATGTTATACATTATGCATGAATAATAGCAAATGCAGCTTTATTATATACTTACCAATTGTTATATAGTTGAGGTTGAATGTAGATGTTTCCTTTTTTCGTTATTGCTGTTCTTTTTTAAGTGGTCTGTGGAAAGATAGTAAAGTATATTTTATTTTATGTTTATCAATTATTTGTGGTGGTGGCTTTTTTGAGGCCGAATTGTACTTTCATTAATCTTTTATATTTATTTTGTGAACTTTTTTTACAAGAGTTATAAGTGCAAATGGAGTTTTTATGACCGTTAGGACATTTTAGGTGTTTAGTTCTCTTTTACTTAGATTAAAGAAAATATTTGTAAAGTATACTTACTTTTGCAGTTAGCTTTTTTTGGAAGTTGACAATGTTCTTCTTGTTTTTTTAGTTAGATCTGTTGTGGAAGCATGGACTGGTGTATGTTTCGAGAGAAGACCGTCTACCTGGCCAGAGGCCGACCCCGTAAATGGGTAACTGTTTGGGGGCTGTGGAATCGGTACAAGGGAGAGATCTGTGTACCACCGGTTGACCCTCTTTTGGACATACTTGCATCCCCGTGACCCTTGTATGTAATAGTATTCCGGCCCCCCTCCTTCTTTCTTTCACATCCCCCCGAGTATTTTTTGTTTTCCTTGCCCTGTTGTAATGATATGTGGGAATGTCTATCCTCTGTTTTGTGCACCCATTTGAATGCCTTGTACTAATAAAAAGAAATATATAAAAAAATATCTGTTGTGGAAATATAAAGAAATAAAATATATAAGTTATTTTTTTTAGTAAGCAATTTGAATTTAGGTTACATTTTAATTTAACAGTTTATTTAGAAATAATTATTTACTTACTTGTTGTTGGTTGTAGTAGGCTTTCTCTTACAAGAGTCTTTTAGAGTGTTGAAAATCCAGCAGAGTTTCTCCTTCCTGGAATTTTGGTTGAAGGTGCAATAGTTTTCAGTTTAGTTCTTTATGTAGTGAGTAATTAATTGGTTGTTGTATGTCATTGGTCAATTTAATTTTTTAGTGTTGCTATTGGTTTATTTGAATTTTTTTAAGTTTGGTAATTGTTTTACTTGTATGTAAATTGGCAAAGTGGAGTAAATGCATTTTTATTTTCTGAGCAAGGATATTCTCAATGCATTTTGTTTTAAAAAAGGTATGATATATATTTTATCTATTGAAGATGTTGATTACATTTGTATTTACATATTTTCGTTTTTGTAGTTGTTTATTTTTTTATTATGTTGTGTAAATTTTGTTAGCTATGTTTTTATATAACTTTAATGTGATGTTAGTATATATGTTGTTTATTATAATTCTAGTGTTAAAAATAGTAGTTTTAATGTGTTTTAGAGTTGTCAATATTTTGTTAATGATGATAATTTTGATGTCTATATTTTAGTTTTTGAAATTTTGGACATGTCCTATATTTATTTATAACCTTCGATATTTTGATTTACGATATTTGTGTTTGCGATATTTGTGTGGTCGATATTTTTGCTTTACGATATTGTGGTATCAATGTTATTGTTTTTTTATAAATAAGTATAGAACATCGATGTTTTAGCTATCGATATTTTGAACTCGATATGGTTGTATGTCGATTTTTTGCTTTTCGATAATATGTCATCCCCAGACTGATGGTCCCGTGTGAGCACTATAATGCTACCCTGAAACTAACTTTAAAAAAACTATTGAGTGTGGAAAGAAGGGACTGGGACAAGCTTCTCCCATTAGCCTTATATGTGGTTCGGAGCCGGACTCAATCCAGCCTGGGCTGTTCCCCTTTCCAACTCCTCTATGGTAGGAAACGCCCAAGCTTATTGGACATCACTAAAGAATATTGGGAACAAGAGAAGGGAGAAGAAACCAAATCCTTCCTAGACTATACTCTAGAATTATGGACACAATTACAAAAACTGAGGGAGTTTGCAGATGAGAAACCTGGAGAAAGCACAGACCAAACAAGTGTTTTACAACAAAGGAAAAATATGGCGACACTTGGCAGTGGGAGACTGGGTTGTGCTTCTCACACCCTCTAGTATCACGAAGATCAGGTCCTGGTGGCAAGGTCCTTCCCAGATAGTACAGAAGGTTGGCTTACATCATATCAAGTTCAGATTACACCCAAGCGTACCCAATTGTACCACATCAACTTGTTGAAAAAGTGGCTAGGTCCTCTTCCGAAAGACCTTCATGTGACTGACCCCATAAGGGAAAGCACTTTGCCTCATCTCATAGTCAATCAAGAACTAACAGAAAAACAGAAGGCATCCTTACAAAATACGCTGTCTCAGTATGCCTCCTTATTCTCTGATCTTCCTGGCCGTACTACCATTGCTGAACATACGATTCCCACCCAACCCGGGAGAATCGTCAAACAGAAACCATATCGAATCCCAGCTGCTAGGAGAGAGGCCATAGAAAGAGAGGTTAAAAACATGCTCGCCCTATGGGTAATTCGACCATCCCAAAGTGATTGGTCCTCACCGATCGTTTTGGTCCCAAAACCGGATGGATCTGTCCGATTTTGCATTGATTTCAGGGCTGTCAACACCATCTCTAAATGTGATTCACACCCTCTTCCATGGGTAGATGAATTAATTGAGCAGTTGGGAGATGCATAGTACATCACTACCCTTGACCTCACAAAAGAATACTGGCAGGTGCCCCTAAGACCCCAGGATCAAGAAAAAATGGCTTTTTCAACACCATCTGGCCTGTTTGAGTTCACTGTCTTACTGTTTGGACTCCAAGGGGCACCTGCTACTTTCCAACACCTTATAAATAGAGTATTTTCAGATCATCAGGTCTATTCATCGGCGTATTTAGATGACATCGTCATATATAGCCCCACATGGGAATCCCATCTTCACCATTGCCAGTTGGTACTGCAAGCCCTTCAGGAGGCTGGGTTGGATATCAATGCAAAACAATCAAAAGCAGGTTTTCAAAGAGTGAAGTATTTGGAGTATCTTCAAGGGAATGGTTATATTGAACCCCTCAAAGAAAAGGTAAAAGCAATATCTCAAGCACCTTTCCTCACCACCAAGAAGGAAGTCAGAGCTTTCCAGGGCCTCCTGGGGTACTATCGTCGTTTCATACCCCAATTCTCAGAACCTTTATCCCCTCTCACTGATCTCCTTAGTTAAAGCGCGAAACGCAAGGACATCCTCTCCCCACCAACCGCTGCCTTACAAGCTTTCCAACTTCTGAAAAAGCTATCACATTAGATCCCATTCTCCGATCCCCTGACTTCTCCAAGCCCTCTTTACTTCAAACAGATGCTTCTGAACACGGGTTGGGGGCGTTCTTTCCCAGATGTCCTCTGAGGGACTGGAACATCCCATCCTTTTCCTAAGTAGGAAGCTGTGCTCAAGGGAGCGGGCTTATCCCATCATAGAAAAAGAGTGCCTTGCTATCAAGGGTGGGGATAGACAAATTGAAATACTACCTTGAGGGTTCCCATTTCTTCTTGTATACGGATCATGCTCCTCTCCTTTGGATGAGTCGGAATAAGGGGAATAACCAACGAGTCCTTCCTTGGTTCCTGGCTCTGCAACCTTATTCTTTTGAGGTTCGCCACCACAGGGGTTCTGACAATGGGAACGGGAATGGGAATGGGATTTCCTATCCCGGCTCACCCTGTTCCCCTATTGTGAACAGGCTGGGGTGGGGGTGTGTGACGAAAAGTAGCCGGCGTACTCCTCCTCCACTACTTTAGCTGATCCAATGCCCCCTTACTAGTAACCTTGTCCCCTTCTTTATTTTCAGCCTCCCGCCGTATCAGCCGAGGTGCACAGGCCCTTTAAGCCTTCGTTTCCCTCAACTTCTGAAGCCGATCACGTGCCCTGATCAGCTGATCCCCGCCCCTTCAAAGAGGCGGACACGGAAGACTGGGCGTTCTCACCGCGGCCTCGAATGCCTGGGGAGCCGATAGCATGGAAGACGAAGACCTTCTTCGTGATGCCAGGATTCGGAAGACCGGGAACGACCGCCGCGACAGAAACGGATACCCAGCAGACCAACGAGACGCCTGAGAGGACTGAGGAAAAGGGGGAGCCGGACCCTTTCCGGCAACACGTGAAAGCCAGCCACGGCCCAGTAGGGTCGTGGCTTCAAAAGGTACAGGGCCATCTGGGAGAAGGGGAAGGCGGAAGAGAGGGGTGGCCAGCCCGAATAGAACCAACATCAACCAGCGCGTAGTCCCTCCTGGGTAGGACATAGTGGCGTGCCTCACGGTGACGGTCCGGGTGTTCATTCCCTCACTCCTTTTCCTATTGTGTGACATACTCATAAGAAAACACCTCCCTTATCAGGTCTTTCTTGTGTTTTCTCCCCTCACCGCTTCCTATTGGAGAACCATTCATTGCTGTTCTGAAGACCGAAGCCTCTTCCACCCATGTCCTACTCTCTGATGTAAGAGAGTGAAGATTCTCATACCGAACATCGGATTCTTTTTGTTTCTTATATGATGTAAAGGGCTCAAATAAAAATCACCTTATTGCTTCAACTACCCTCGGTCTCCCTATCTCCTTCTCCACCACGCCACAGATGCGTTTATAAGGTTGTTTCTCTCCAGATGTTCGGTGAGCTGGCGGTTGTTGGCCTTCTCCAGGACTTTGGCGGGAAACAGGAGCAGCAAGATGGGGCAATAGTTTTGGAGTTTGCTGGGGTCTGCTGAGCATTTCTTGAGGAGAGGCCTGACCTCTGCATCTTTCCATGCATCAGGAAAGGTGGCAGTGTCAATGGAAGCATTGAAGATGGTAGAGAGTTGGTGGCTGATCAAGTTGGTTCCTAGGTTGAAGAGACGGTGTGGTAGGGGTCGGTACGTGCCCCAGAGTAGATGGGGTTCATGATGGCTGTGGTGTCCGGCAGGGTGAATTGTACCAATGCGGCGAGATGTTGGTCGGGGAAGGCTTCTGTTGGAGTGAGGAGACTGAGGAGGTGGGTGGGTTGGAGCTCAAAGTTCCTGTAGATGGTGGATATTTTGTTGAGAAATTGATTCGCTAGAGCATCACAGAGTTCCTGTGAGGAATAGATTGCGTTCTAGGTGGCTGTTGGGCAGGAGAACTCTCTGATGATAGTGAAGAGTTCCTAGGTGTGGTTGACACTGCCCTCAATGCGGTCTGCAAGTCGCTGGTGGTATTTGTTGTGGGCTGATTTGAAGGTGGCTTGGTCTGCATTGTCTCTGCTGTGCACCATCTTCTTTCCAGTTGTTTGCATCTGCACTTGGTGTGTACTAGCTGGCTTGTTTGATGGATCTGCATGTTTTGGCTGGTTTGTTGGGGGCAACTTGGTCGGTGAAGTTGGGGAGCCATGTGTTATAGTTTTTGACTGCCTGTTTCTGGTTGGTTGCCGCATTGGGCTAGGTGGTGTTGATGGCATTGGTTCATTGGTTCTGTGCCACTTTGCTCCAGCTGCAGAAGAAGGTGCTGGTAGGAATGGGGTGGTGCAAGGTGATCCTTTGATGTTGAAATGGATGATGGAGTGGTCGATCCATGTGAGTTCTGTGGTATGTCTGGATTCGAATCTGTTGCTGGACATGAAGATAGGGTCCATTGTGTATCCCGCTTGTTTGTTGGGTCTGTAACCAACTGGGTGAGGCTTATGTTGTCCTTTCATTCCAAGAGGCTGGCGGTGCTCATGTCTGTGGGGTTGTCCAGGTGGAAGTTGAGATCTCTCAGGAAGATGTAGTGCTTGGAATCAATGGCAAGTGGGGTGATGAAGTCTGTAATAGTGTTGCAAACACCGGTATTTTGGTCCTCGAGGTCTGTAGGTGAGGGTGCCTTTGATGGTTGTTTTGTCGTCAACGGTTAGATTATGCCACTACTCTTGGTACTATCTCTGATGATTGGGGCATTAACAGAGTACATGAAATGCTTGCTGATTTAGAGCATTGTGCAGTATTTAATAGTGAAGAAATGTATGATGGACCATCTAATTATGATAAAATGTTCTATTTTCACCATTATGGTCACCATTATTTACATAAAGCAAGTACTGCACATGCATTATATAGGTACACCCAATTGGAAAACTGCCCAACACCACCACATGGTAGCTCAAAGACTTTTGCATAGACATTTCCAAATGTTCAGGTCACAATCCAGGACACCCAGAGTCCTATTATTATAAACTTACACATTCGCCTGCAAAGAAACATATGCTCCCCGACACCAAATTAATGTATTCTGCATCTTATATTTCCCAGTTGCTGACACAGGGTATTACTTTTGGAGAGACAATATTGATTTCAAATCTACATGGGGAGGTTCAGGGGAACAAGGCTTTTTTTAGAGCATGCCTCATACCATAACAACAAATGTTCCTGCTTACAACTGTCAGCAGACGTCCTGTCTCAGCTGGTCCAATATAAAGGATCTAAAGACATATTAGTCATGGATCCTACCTTTCACTTACCATTGTAGGAATGGTGCCATTGAGGTTCTTCTTGGCGGTACAGACTGAGAGAATACTTTAGGCTATTCTGTAGTTTGCAGGGAGGTCACCCTCCACTGTGCATGTTTTGCGCCCACTAAGCATGAGCACAAAATCCGTTCCGCTCGTGGATTTTGCAGATTTTCGGTAAATTCGCAATCCGCGAACTCCCGCGAATTTACCGAAAATCCGCAAATCCGCGAGCGGCGGATCCGGGGGGCAAAAGTTCAAGCCTTCAAGCTTGAAGTTGTTGTAACTATTTTAGGATGGCGCCGGCAAGCTGCCAGCGCCATCCTAAAATAGTTACTAAGTTAGCTTCAACAGGAAGCACTAATAGATAAAATAAAGCAGGTGCTCGAGCACCTGCTTTATTTTATCTATTAGTGCTTCCTGATAAAGCTAATTTAGTAACTATTTTAGGATTGCGCTGGCAGCTTGCCGGCGCCATCCTAAAATAGTTACAGGATGATGGACAGCTCACTCAAGGGACCCCTGCGCACATTGGTGCGATTGCATAGTAACACACACATGGTCGCTGGAACTAGTTGAAGCTCAATTCAGTGACGCATTCATCAGCCCAAAAACAATTGTGAGCGTTGAGGAGGCTGGGCAGGTGTGCTTCCTTCCCAAATCTACCGTCGGAAATCAGCTGTGATGCCGGATAGAGGCCTTTGCATCCTTGACTTTCACGAGCGCAATCCCCGTGCTGTTCCTGTGACCAGGAGCTTCTTTCTCTCCATCTGCTGCTCTGATCTTTATTTGACCTTTTATACACACAAGAGGCATGTGAACTCGCATGGAAGCCCCGCCCGTTTGGCCCCGCCCACACACTCATGGTGTGCACAGTCTTCCCGCCATTTACCCACTATGATGGACAGCTCACTCAAGGGACCCCTGCGCCCTTCGGCACGATTGCATAGTAACACACACATGGTCGCTGGAACTAGTTGAAGCTCAATTCAGTGACGCATTCATCAGCCCAAAAACAATCGTGAGCGTTGAGGAGGCTGGGCAGGTGTGCTTCCTTCCCAAATCTACCGTCGGAAATCAGCTGTGATGCTGGATAGAGGCCTTTGCATCCTTAACTTTCACGAGCGCAATCCCCGTGCTGTTCCTGTGACCAGGAGCTTCTTTCTCTTCATCTGCTGCTCTGATCTTTCTCTGACGTTTTATACACACAAGAGGCATGTGAACTCGCATGGAAGCCCCGCCAACACACTCGCGGTGTGCACAGTCTTCCCGCCATTTACCCACTATGATGGACAGCTCACTCAAGGGACCCCTGCGCCCTTGGGCGCGATTGCATAGTAACACACACATAGTCGCTGGAACTAGTTGAAGCTCAATTCAGTGACGCATTCATCAGCCCAAAAACAATCGTGAGCGTCGTCGAGGCTGGGCAGGTGTGCCTTCTTCCCAAATCTACCGTCGAAAATCAGCTGTGATGCTGGATAGAGGCCTTTGCATCCTTAACTTTCACGAGCGCAATCCCCGTGCTGTTCCTGTGACCAGGAGCTTCTTTCTCTTCATCTGCTGCTCTGATCTTTCTCTGACGTTTTATACACACAAGAGGCATGTGAACTCGCATGGAAGCCCCGCCAACACACTCGCGGTGTGCACAGTCTTCCCGCCATTTACCCACTATGATGGACAGCTCACTCAAGGGACCCCTGCGCCCTTGGGCGCGATTGCATAGTAACACACACATAGTCGCTGGAACTAGTTGAAGCTCAATTCAGTGACGCATTCATCAGCCCAAAAACAATCGTGAGCGTCGTCGAGGCTGGGCAGGTGTGCCTTCTTCCCAAATCTACCGTCGAAAATCAGCTGTGATGCTGGATAGAGGCCTTTGTATCCTTGACTTTCACGAGCGCAATCCTCGTGCTGTTCCTGTGACCAGGAGCTTCTTTCTCTTCATCTGCTGCTCTGATCGGTCTCTGACCATTTATACACACAAGAGGCACTTGAACTCGCACAGAAGATCCCACCCCCCCGAGTGGGGCAGAGGGTAGAAGACCACAAAAACGAGTTGGGCAGAGGGCAGAAACGAGTGGGGCAGAGGGCAGAAGACCACAAAAACGAGTTGGGCAGAGGGCAGAAGAGCACAAAAACGAGTTGGGCAGAGGGCAGAAGAGCACAAAAACGAGTGGGACAGAGGGCAGAAACGAGTGGGGCAGAGGGCAGAAGACCCCAAAAACGAGTTGGGCAGAGGGCAGAAGAGCACAAAAACGAGTGGGACAGAGGGCAGAAACGATTGGGGCAGAAGACCACAAAAACGAGTGGGGCAGAGGGCAAAAGGGCACAAACACGAGTGGGGCAGAGGGCAGAAAGGCACAAAAATGAGTGGTACAGAGGGCAGAAGGGCATAAAAAACGAGAGGGTGGCAGTGATGAACCAGAGGGCGCATCACGGTCTCGCCCCAAAAAAAACCCGCGAACACGCAAAGCACCCCGCGAACATGCCAAAAAGCCCCGCGAACACGCAAAGCACCCCACGAACACGCAAAAATATAAAAATCCGCAAATTCGCACAAATTCGCGAATTTTGCGGATCGCGAATTCGCAAATCCGCAAATTCGCGAATCGCGAATTCGCAAAATTCGCCCATGCATACGGCCAACTTGCATGTTATCTGAAATGTTCCCCAGTTGCTGTAATTCATCCAGCATTCAAGTTGCTATTTGATGTTGAATGACCAAGTTTGCTGTGGGATGAAACTGAGAATACCATATCTGTTGACGGTTTCTGCGGTCGTGACCCGTTGTACACAAGTATTTTTTCCACCCGCCTGTGCAGTTAGAGATATGACAATTTGGACTTCGATTAAAATTTCGAATGTGAACTTTGAGCAGACTGAAAGCCTTATTGTTTCAAAAGGAAGAGACCACAAAATCTGCACGAGAGATGTTTTATCTTCAAGCTGCAAGGTCTTCCTTGGTGTTACAGGCGCTACTTTAAACCAATCTCCCATACCATTTTGGAGAGCTAGTGCATCACATTTTTAACATCTCAAATATCATGGGGGTAGCATACTTTTTAAAAACAGGTGGCTCTGCGTTGGTTAGTATCTTCCAGGTGATCTTTGGAGTTATTCAATTTTTCATACACCCCATGCTGGAAAGCATTTTTGAAGGCTTACTGTTTGTCCTATTCCTGGTTGTTGGGACACTGGTTTTATTTTATTTGCTCCACAATGGATGTTCTGCCACATGGCCAAATGGGGTGGCACTATCACATGTACTACTGTGTTGTGAGAGAATGATGCAGTCCTTTGGCACACCCCTGCTTCAAGAACAGAATGACAACTGGTTCTTGAACTTTTTGTCTGTCTAGCTATACTGCGTGCAGCCTGTATTCCACTGTCAGCTGTGCACTTTTGAGTGTGCCCTAGACATATGCTTGATGATGCAAACTATCAGTTCAATCTATGGACATCAAACTGCTAGTGGGTCTCCTGAAGACTCACTTGTACTGATGCCCTGTGCGATTGCCGTAGCTTTGAAACGCATATTATGAGCCTCCCTTGGATGCTTCAGCTCCTGGTGATTTGGATCCTGGCTCATCTTCTGTGGATGCACTATTGGCCGTACTCCTTCAGCAGCTGCTGAGGGGATTGAATTTCAACATGTCTGTTCTCTGGAGCAGGTGATAGGGGTGCCAAAGGAACAATTGTCTGCAGTAGCTAGGACCGGCAATGTTTTGTCTACTCTTCATAAAATGTAAACAATCTGGCAGTTTCGAGCAGTGGAGATTTGTTTTAATTCAGCCATGTTTCAACTCGCTAATTGATTTTAAATTACAGCGTTTTAATTTGCCTTATTCTGTTGACCTTTACTACAATTTGGCTTTCTATTTGCTTTTATTATTAAAGAAGCACAGAGCTTTTATGATTTTGGAATCTTATAAAAGGTTAGATATATACTTTTGGAATTGTTTTTTAATCTTTGTAGGCTTTTAGTCACCTCACGTCCAAGGAGTGGGTGTCATGTGGTCACATTAGGGGGTCCATTAGGATGACGGGCGGACTTTGCGCGCCCGTCATCCTATCGTAAATCGGGATCACCCGCCATAAGGGCCGGGGTCCCGGGGGTGCCATTAGGGGTGTGCCCGCCACAGTGGCGGACACATCCTGTATTTTCAGCATTGTCGCGGGCGGTGCTCTCTGCACCGCCCGCCACAATGCTGAAAATGCACTTTCACATATTAATTTGCAAAGCGGCAGACACCGCGTGGTGCCTGCCGCTTTGCAAATGACATTGGGGGTACCACAGGTACCCCCCATGTGCACCCCCCCACCTGTACTTCACTCTAGGGGCCCACAGGGGGCCCCCAGAGTGAAGACCGCATGCCTTTCCGTGGCGGCAGCGCCGCCGCGGAAAGGCATCTAACAATGCCCATTGTAATATGGCTGGCGGTGTCTAATAGACACCGCCACCATATTAAACATTGTCCGCCCCGGCCGCAAGGCGACCGGGGCGGAAAAGTGGCGGGCGGTGTTTTGGTCCACTGCGGTCCCCCGCCATTGTAATATGGCGGGGGGGAATTCAGGGAAGGATGTAGGGTGGATTGCCCCCGCCAAGCTGGCAGTAGCCACTGCCAGCCTGGCGGGGGCAATCCGCCCGGCATCCTAATGGACCCCTAGGTCGGGTGAAAACACCACCATTTCACATGCTCAAGTATAAAGTTGACATCTTTTCTTGAATTTTGAGCTAAAGTTCACTGTGTAAAATGTTGTTGTTATTGTGACAGGCTTCAGGGATACAAGCAATAATGATGGCCTGACTGGGACTTCGGCATGGCAATATGGGTGAAGTTTGTTATATAAACAACATCACTGCTTTGTGTAGTTAGAGGAGCACTTCGCTGACGCTGTTGAGGTTGCCCCATGCTGGAATTCCGACCCAGCTGAATCCTGCTTACCTCCTCAGAAGGAAAACCAAGATGGACTCCCAGATGAAACATACCCACAAGTAACTGGGAGTTAGATCACCCACAGGGGTTCTGGCAGCTTCACACAACTTAGGCACACTAGGATAGGGTGCAGTAGGCATGAGCATAACTATAACTATACTCACATGCAAGCATATATTCTATGTAACAACACAATGGTTGAACTGTTTAGTTTCTTTAACATTCTTGTGATGCTGAATACTCGGCCCGCATATTTTACAGAAGAATCTCATTGCTTCAATAAATATTTGAAATGCCAATTCCAGTATTTATTCTTTTTCCTTTTGGGCATGCAGAAGTTAACAAATGACAGGACTTTCGATCTGTTTCCACGATTTCCTTGGAGAGTCAGGGTTGACATGAGGTAGCACATACCGCCTGTCTAGTTGCTGGGTGAAGGGTACATATGGTGCACTATGAGCTAACCAGGCCTACATATCCTGATGGTGTGCTAGGAGTCAGTCTTGCAGAATTTTGATGTTTATATTTATATTTTCCAACAAACGCACAGTTTTACTTATAAAGTATGAACCGTATGAAAGTGGAGGGTAGGAAAGTGCTAAAAACATTACCAATACCGGTATGTGATAATGGGAATACAGATGCTGGATCTGAAGGTGACACACATGAGTAGGGGGACAAATATGTGAATATGGAGAACTATGGCAAAAAAAGTAGTATAGTAGTTGAAGGACATTTTATTATTTGCCTGCTCAGTTACAAGGTGAAACAATAGAACAATTTGCTGCAGTGCTGAGAACTTTTGCTGCTTCCTGAAAGTTTAGGGATTTGCAAGAAGAGATTATTAGGGATGAAATGATAAATAGAGCAGATAACATAAAAATAAGAGAAAGATTATTGAGATTGAAGGACCCTACATTGGGAAATACTATTTACATAGCCTGATAGATAGAACATACTTCATGAAGGAGTTAAATTAGAAGCAAGCCAATGGTAGGTCAGAGATCTATTTAGTGAATGAGATTAGTCTGTTATCAAAGTTGCAGTCGCAGAAAACTAAAGGCATCTTTATGAATATCGTGGCACAGGGCAGCGCAGCAAGTCACCTTTCTGTGCTGCCCTGCATCACAGGGAAACGACAGGAATGTTCCTTATTTGTCTGATCGTGCACATTCCTGTCCTTTTCCCTTGTGCTGGCACTGTTTTGGCATCCTAGCACCAATCCAGGCACCTTGCACCATGGTGCAAGGGTGCCTGTATTGTAGGCAGGATTTTTTGTGGGCAGGATAGGGCACTTTTTCTGCACAAAAAGCACCCCTGAGATGCTCTTCCCTCTTTCTATGAGTTTTGCAGAATGCAGCACACATAGAAAGAGGAAAAAACGAGGAGGAATAAAGATATTTCTCCTTGTTACGCCTCTCCAGTGGAGGCATTTTTTCTTACACATTCCCAGGTTTACTTGTTCTACATGCATGGAAATGCCTCCTTGGAGCAGAGTAATTCAAGGTGGCCTTGCTTGACTTCATAAATCTAATTTTCCATTTGCGCCGCTCTTGTACCACATTGCGTGGTGCAAGAGGGACACAAAGAGACTCATCGATCTACCCCCAAGAATGATAGTAATTCCAGTTCTGCAAGATCATGCACAGAAGACAAAATTAGCCACTGCTACAGGTGTGGCAGCTTGAAGCACATGGTAGAATCTAATTCATATCCTGTTGCTAAAGTTAGGTGTAACGCATGGCATTGTTCGTATGAGTGCCAGATTGGTAGTTCCTGTGAGTTTGTGGAATCAGAACAAATCCATGTTGAGCATGGGGGCATGTCAGCCATGAAGAGGAAGGCCATGGTGGTTTTTTGGTTGCCTGGAATTGTGCAAGCAATTGAGGGATTTTTTTGCAATTGTGTAACTTGCACATGCAGCAATAAGGTAGTTTGGGCTGGACTGTTCCCACGAGGAACAGGGTCAAGACTGATTTACATGTGGCTTGGTCCAAACTGGGGTCGCATAGTGAGCAAAAAAATGATGTATTAAACCAAGATCTGGGGATGAGTTGTTTCAGCACTAGGTTAATCATCTTGTTGTGTTTGCGATAAGACGCACACACCTGTGGAGACACCCATGGTACCTGTGAAATTGCCAGAGAAGGCGTGGGAGAAGGTGCCCATTGACATTCGTGGTCCTTTTGATTGTCTGGGAAGTAGATCTGCCATAGTCATGAAGGATTATTACTCAAAAAGGTTTGAGGTTAATTTTCTAAACAACAGTAAAGCCTCCAAAGTGTTTTCTTTTTGTGCAGAGGTGTTCAGGAGAGAGGTTTGTCTGGCTGAAATGGCATCGGATAATGGTATCCAATTTATCTCTGAGGTATTTGAGGCATTTCAAAAGAAAGAAGGAATCAAACATCTCAACAAACAAACATGCTTGTTTCCGGTCCAGGGAGGACCTGGCCTGGCAGTTCGGGCTGGACTGTTCCAATGAGGGACAGGGTCAAGACTGATTTGCATATGGCTGGGTCCAAACTGGAGTAGCAAAGTGAGCTAAAGATCTGTGACTGGGAGTGAGTGTCTGAATAGTTTCAGCGCTCTGTCCATCATCTCCTTGTGTTTGCATTATATGAGAGGAACCTTACATTCTCCCCTCTGCTAGCACTATCCCCCGTCCAAGTCTCTTGCCCAGAAATTAGGGACCTGAAACAACCATCACCACAGAAAGGATTGTGTATACTCAGGAGACCTGTTGCAATTGGTTTCATGTTAGCAGGGCACTTTCAGGCGTTTTAGATGTGTTTGCAAGGCCTGGGACAACAAAGTATGCCCCTCCCAAACTCTCATCACCACAAATGTTACTGCATCCCACTTCCAAAACCAAACTCCTACTCTTAAATAACAAAAACTGAGCACCTTAAGATGGCACCAATACAAAGGCAGCCTGCGCAGCTGCATGTTACCATGGATATCATGGTAACCATGTTACCGTGATTGGCACGGTACCCAGCTGTTTAACACATCCCTCTGTTGGGTAAAACCACATTGTTATGGACTTGGGTACATGTGGGGCAGCAGTTTAGCTGAGCTGGTAACATACAAGTGTGGGTAAGGGGGTCCCTAGGTTTGCAGTGTGGTCTCTGTAAGACATGATGCCCCCTTCTTCTCCTGATGCCACTCGGATAGGGGAAAACGAAGATAGCACATTTTACCCCAGACCATGACAATTTGAGGTCTGTTACTGTTTGCATCACTTCCTGTATGTCCCTTCCTGATTGGCTGAGTCCATGATGGGCTGATAGGTGGGAACTTTTTAGTATGTGACCACATTGGGTCTGGTTTTTACAAAATGCATATAAGACTGCAGAGCGTCTGTACAAACTTTAGGAACCTTGACCCTTGCTACCACAGTAGGAGCATGCTGTATAGCTCCAAAGTGAGGTCGGATTAGACTCATGATGAAGGGATCCATTTCGTACCAGTCTACGTCACAGAATCAAAACACCTTGTAGACTGGATGTAAAGTTCAGTCAGGTGCCACATGCCTTTAGCTGTGTGTACCCTGATTAAACCACAAATGAAAATACTCTTCAGGCCCATGCTATTTGTAGAAAGGTCTATCACGTCCTTTGCATGTGTTTTTAATATTTCTCTTTTACTTTCTCCAGGCGTGTTGCCTTCTTGTGGCACCAGCATAGCCCGGCTTCTGGGCGTAGCACACACCGTGTTTACTGTTTTTGGCTCATGTGAACCCTTGAGTGGCATCCGCAGGGGATTTTGCAAATGACTCACGAAAAGGCCTCCTGTGGCCCGTATTGCCTCCTGCCTGCAGCACCAACGGAACCTTGTCAGCACCACGTGCGCTCTTTTACTTGTGCCCAGGACGCTCAGAGCAAAGGAGAACATGCAGCCCCGTGTGTCCGGGTAGAGAGTCATAAGCTAGATTCAGTCTCACATGCCCTGATTGGCCATCACAGGTCAAGGTGCAGTCTCAGGTAAAATAATCAAATACCATAAACAGCCTTGATTGTGTGCATAACTCCAGCCTCATATGGTCTAGTACTGCCAAGTCCTCCAGGACTCCCGCAACTTCTCAACAAACCTACCAGTTGATCTCTGTCAACAGTCACTGATAGGACTCCACAAATTGACTTTTTTGGGTTAAGGGTCATAAAACCCGGCTGTATTTATTTCAAACAAGAATGTAAAAATCACATTTCAATCAATCAATCAGGGAATTGTGAAGCGCGCTACTCACCTGTTAGGGTCTCAAGGCGCTAAGGGGCAAGGGTTGAAGCAGCTCTGGTCAGTTGAAGAGCCAGGCCTTGAGGGTCTTCCTGAAGATGTGCAGAGTGAGGGCGCATCTGATGTCGATAGGAGCTCATTCCAGGTCTTAGCTGCGATGTAGGAAAAGGCTCTTCCACCCGTTATTTAAACAATCAAGGCACAGTGACCCATGATATTTACTATTTAATTTACAAAGTTTAGCTGCCTAACCTTAACAAAAACACTAGTGCATTTATTTCCTAACCATATCTAATAAATGTGTTTGAGTGCTTCCACAGAATTTGTTTCAAGTGAGACCATGACTGGCCCCAGTGTAGTATCCCTTGGTCTGAACCACCCTTACCCAGCCAACAAATGAACCTGGTTGGGTCCCTCCTTAACCCCTTCGCTGCTTGTGTTATTCCCCTGCTGTGCTGAGGGGGAGGGGGGCGCGCACAGCGCCCGCATACTCATGACGAGCTCAGCTCGTCATGGCATACACCTCTCGGGTGCTCAGGACGAGCTGAGCTCGTCACAGGTGCATTGGCTCCCGTGGAACGCTCAGCACAGCAGGGGAATTCTCCCAGCACCTGAGCGTTCCACGGGCCATGACAAAATTGTCTAGGTAGTGCAACATCCACTGATGACCGATCTCTGCCTAAAAACATACTCTAGAAATGTACAGAATTTCTTAAAATAATAGCAAAAGACTGAGCAGCCCACAGGCATGCATTTGTCCAACAAAATGAGCCCTCAAACTGGAAACCAAAAGGTGGAAGGGAAGCAAGCGTAATGCTGACTCTTTACCTGACTTTGCTAAAAGCGTTCCAGGCCCCAACTCCTGCAGGATCTGAATCGCCTGGTCCAAAGAGTAATATTTGACTGAGCTCAAAGCCATACCAATGGCTTTTTCACTGCTTTACCCATAGGTGCTGATAGGTAATGCATCAATCTGTATTCCCCAGAGTCTTTTTTGGGAACTATCCCAAGGGGAGAGCAGACAAAGTTGTTGAACAGACTGCCCCAAAAGGGCTTGCCATCCTCCCCAAGCCCAGCTCCTTGAGGATCTTAGCCCAGTCCTACCAACACCAGGGTTGGACCTGAGTGACTGCTGATTCTTGCAGAGACACCAAAACATGCTTCTGCTGGGATTCTAAAACCCTATCATACGATGCCTGATCCACCTTGTAATTATTGCACACATTAAGCCATGGGACCAGCACCAGTCAATTCACTGGGGAGTGGCCTATTACTAACAGGGGGTGATCAGTCCTGTTTCCTGGCACCTCTCTCCTTAGAGTTTCTGAAACTTTTGGACTCGGGTGCAACGGTAAGCCACAGAATGAGTAACACTGCTTGAACATGCACGTTCCCTGGGGCCGGTTACAGGATCGTTTGTTAAAATCCCAACATGAACCTTTCTCCCCACACAACCCGGGCCGCCCGATGACCCTGGGCCCACCCAAACGGGCTGATTGGGAGTAGCCTCCACTCACTGTGGCCTCATGGGACGCAACCAGGTGTTTACATCATCCTGATTCAAAGATAACATGCACCCAGTAGTCCTTAATTCTCCTGATCTTCTTATCCCAATACTTCCAAGCTGTGCTGTAAAACTCATCATGAGCACACACTATTCTATTTTTGGTAGCAAGTGAGTTGGACGCCTAAATTAGAAAAGCGTTCTGCAAAAATAGCCTGGAAAATTGAAAATCCTTTCACCCAATTTATCAATGACTCCTCCACCCTCTTTTTGTAAGGCAAATAGCCGCATTCCGTAAAGTGAGAGCGCATTCTTTGCACCGCTTGGTCTTATCTCGTTCGGGCCTATCAACAATAAAAATCAAACATGTCCACAGGAACCCCTTCCAATTTCTTTTCTTTACCTCCATTGTGACATGAATGCCAAACTTATGTCTGACCGCACATCACCCAAACAGATAGCTGTCAATGGAGCCATACCTGTTACCGTGGAGTCCTGAATGGGTGGAGCGGTCCCTGCCGCCACTGGGGCCGCCGGAGGAGCGCTGCAGGTCAGCAAAGTGACTGGGGCTAAAGTTCCCTGCACTGCTGTTGCACGTTGCGGGACTCCACTCACCCTGCTACAGAAGAGACGCCCACCTGAGCTCCCTGACTCCCGGATGGAGTTGCCCCCCCTGTATTACTGAATTGAGTTTGGGTGTCCCACTGCTACCTGCTACTGTTCCGCCAGCCCCTTGCACCCCCTGACTGTCCACGTGGGCCACTAGTATCCGGGCTCTTTCCACATTATCATTGTCAGACACACCGGAAAGCGCACCCCCCAAGAGAAGGGTGGACAACATCCCCACCTTGGACAACCAGGGCAACACACTGGCCAAATTAGCTACCAAATCCTGCTATCCAGAGCCGCCCGCCAGAGTAACTTCAATCACCATACAACTGTTACTATTTTGCACAATACTACCACTTGTCGCCGGCACCACCATGGTGGATACACTACCCTGTGGTACTCCCTCACCAGAGCTATCTTCCACGGGGCTCTACCGGCTGCTTACTGCATCTTTCACCAGCCCCTTTTGAGCACCCTGACCCATGACCTGCTTCTGTGCCAAGGGAAGTGCCACACAAGGCACAGCCCCATACCTTCTAGGCTTCGCTGTTGCTGCCAGTGGTTCGCTGGGCTGGCCCACATTAGCCTGTGGAGCCGGCCAAGGTTTCCGCCATTGCGTCCATCTTTCTCATTAACACCTCAATTGCCACCTCGGTTCATGGGCGCTTAGACCCTCTCTTTGTACTGCTAGGCATCCTAAAAAGGCTTACCACCACACTTGACAAAATTACCTAAATACCTCCAAAGAAGGGTGATGAAACAACCTAGTGCCTTGAAAAGCCCAAGCAAATGCAAAATATCGGGTCTTTCAAGGCTCCAGCACAAATCTAAGCCATACCCATATTGGTGTGCGTGAAAAAACACATATACTAGACCCCCCAAAGACATTGGCACGCTGTTATACAAATACTTATAGGACAGTAAACGCACCAACTGCATCAAACATGCACCACTAGGGAATATGCACCCACAATGTCCTGAACCTTCAAACCTGTGCTATTAAGGGGACCACTCCACACAGTATCCCCAAAATTGTGCAACCACTTGTGCCAAATTTCTCAATGCTCCCACTTGCAATGCCGCCTACTGAACAGGGAAGAAACAAGGCAACAACAAATAAAATAGTTCAGAAAACAAAAATCAACTCTCCAATAAGTTGTTCTCCTCATTTTGCCCCCCCCTCCTTACCTACAACACAAACAGCGCACCTTTCTAGAGGTGCCACCGAGAGCCAGAAAAACCTGGTTGGGCAAGAGAAACTCCTGAACCTGTGCGGCTCCCAGGAGGGATCAGTTGTGCTGTGCTGCAGAGTTGAGTGGTGAACGGGGAGCATGCTGTAAGCTGAACCTGCATGGGGGTGCGAAAACCAAAGAACAAGACTCCTTATGGTGCGGCAGGGCCCCAGGCGAGTGACATTCTTCCTGATGCTGTGAGTGGGAAAAAGAGACCCGCTCACTGCTTCAGTGCTCCTTTTATGGGCGAGGCTTCATGCCGTCTGCAAGGGATTAACTCAAAAGCACCTCAAGTGCTTCCAGTGTCGCACCCCAAAGCTCATTAATGGTTGCCGCCTTCACCGGAAGGCTGCTATCCTATGCCGCAACCCCCAGTTCTGGCCCGGGCTGCACCACCATATTATGTGCGGCTCCCGTTAGGTAGGGGGAGCTATTGTCATTTACATGCATACAAACATAGATACAAACTCACCGCTCTCTACCCGTTTTTATTTTAATTTTATTCCATTTTTTTATTTTTATTTCTCTTTTCCCTCTGTAAATATGTGATATATATACTTGTCCAAGCCGAATCGCCGGTAAAATGGAATCCTGAGAAAATCTACTATTTGTATATATATGTATATAGAGATAACTCTAATGACTAGTATATGTAGTAGACCTTTGTACTCACTACCATTCCTATGTGATTCTTAGAGTTTATCCATTCGTATCTCTTCCCTGTGTGACTTTACAACTTGTACATTTGCAATTTTTTTTCCTGTTTGTATCTTTTATGTAACTCATGTAGTCCTAAGTCCTTGTGTATCGCAACTGGTTCTTTTGTAAAGCACTCTGACACCTTTGGGTAATGTTCGAGCTATAGAAAATCGCATTAAATAAATAAATAAATAACTAAAAACGGAATCAGTATTTATTGCTGTCATATGACCATGCAGAGCTACCAAATACCAGGGCAGCGAGGAGACACATTATCGTAAAGCAGTTCTGGCTTATTTTATTAGTAACAGTTCTCCAAATGTGGCAGACTGCGCTGTATTTCGTCTTTTCACTTAATATTTGAAACTAGTGAAGTCAAACTCAGTCCTATTATTGGCATGAAAGCTTAAGATGTGAGCAGAAGGGATCAACTTCAGGTACGTTACACAGAACAGGTGCATTATGGGTCGAAACCAACATTTAATGAGGAGAAAATGAAAAACCTAGATGTTTCTATGGAAGTACTAGACAGGATATTGTGCAGATGTTTTTTTAAAATACCCACTTTCTACATCACATATATTTACACTTCTAGATGCTAGGAGGCAATACATGCTTGCTAACAAGGGGAAAGATTTTTGCTGAAGTCAAAATTAGAACCATGGTCAGGCAGGTACCAACATCAAAATTTGATTATTTAAATATGGCAACAATAAATTGAGGGGCATATTTACAAGGGACGCCTTCCTGCACATAAACAATCTCCCCCTGCAATGCAGGCACCCTAGCACTAAGGTTGTTGTAAATACTGTGCAGCCCTGATTTTCAGAAGTGGCAGAGCACGGAGTTAAGCCAGCAAGGCTAACGCCGTGCTCCGTACTTCATTGTAAACACGCCACTCAGTTTTTAATAAGGAGGTAGGTCTCATTCTACCTGTTCACTCGCTCCACTTTACAACTATGTATAAGGTATCTCCAGCTGCTACTTCACAAGTCTAGTGGGGGTGTCTTGCTAAGGAGGGACAGATGGAAAGCACAAACTGAAGGTTTTGAAAAACATTTATTTCCCCTGCAGAAAAAAACATTTATTTCCCTTAGAGTAAAATAAAAACAAAAGAAGGAATCTTGTATTTGATCGTTTTTTTCTTGGCATTCTCCTAAAAAACTGTATTTCTGCAGACTAAACAGAGAACCTCAGGCATTTCTCTTGCTTGTCCATTTTGAGAGCGAAGATCCTTGGGTATTGTAAGTCTGTGCACAACCAAGGAGCTGATAAAAAAATACACAACTGAAAAATTATCCTGTCAGGGCAGAAAGGGCGAGAAGAACAACTTGACAATGAGAAAGATTTCTCTGCTGCAGCCACTACGGCCACCAGCAAAGGGCTAATGTGCGTCTTTGTTTTCTTCTACCTCCTCTCTCTCTCTCTCTCTCTCTCGAAGGAATGGCTGATCATCAGCTTACTTTGATTAAAAGATGCCCAGGAGGACATACCCCTCAAGCACTGTTTAATTTGTAAAAACAAAACATAAGTGCCAGGGCCCCCATCAGGAGGCCACTGTGCTTGCACTACCCATTGCCCTTGCCAGCGCTGCCAATGACACTATCAACACAATTACTAACCATCACACTCTTACAAGTGTGACAATTCAGTCTATTGCAAGAGTCAGTTATCGGTCGTTTTAGATGGAGGTTAAATTATTAAACAAATGTTGTTGTGCTCAATACTAAATTTGACAAACAGCGCCACCAAGTGGCAGACTGTTATAAGTACCAGTACTGAGCACTGGACACCACCCGCTCAAATTAAGCTGTGCCCTCAAGAGCTCCAGGTCCCAAGTCAATCACTTCTGACTTTCATTTGCCAGATCCATGATGCTTACTAGCTTTTGGGGTTAACACCTGAATGTGGACCTAGGTTGCTTGTGTTCTGCCCCAGGTGTCCCACTGCTACCTGCCCAGGGAGGACCTGACTTGGCAGTCTTGACCCATGAGGAACAGGGTCAAGACTGATTTGCATATGGCTGGGTCCAAACTGAGATGGCATGGTGGGCAAATAACAATGGATTGGGATGTGGCCCAAGTGATTGCTAGTGGCTGAGATTAATTTCCGCATTCCATCCATCACCTTGTTATTTTTGCATTTGACATCCTAAGTGCGCCAGGTATGCCCAGACATGGGTCCCGGGCTCATTGTGCCACTGGAACCAAGCTACACTTGGCTGAAGAGCCCTAACTAGGGCAGATCCAGTCCTAGGTGGTTTGTGTCCCGGTATAGGGAAAACCTGACCTGAAAGTTCTGGATAGACTATTACCATGAGGAACAGGGTCAAGACTGACTTGCATATAGCTGTGTCCACACTTAGGTGGCATGGTGGGAGAAAAACGATGGATTGGAATGCGGTACGAGTGATTGTCAGTTGCTGAGAATAATTCTATCCTTCACGTTGTTGTTTTTTCATTTGAGGCCCTACGTGCACCGGGCATGCTCAGACGTTGGTCCCAGGCTCACTGTGCCACTGGAACTAAGCAATACATGGCTGAAGATCCGTAACTAGGGGAAATCAGTCCTTGGCTGCCTGTGGATAAGATTAATTAATGCATTCCATCCATCACCTTATTGTTTTTGCATTTGATGCCCTAAGTTTGCCGGGTGTGCCCAGACTTGACTCCTGGGCTCACTGTGCCACTGGAACCCAGCTGTACCTTGCTGAAGAGTGGACCCAGTGATTGCCAGTGGCTGAGCTGAATTCACGCATTCCATCCATCACCTTGTGGTTTTTATTAGCTTGGAGTTGGCACCTAAATGGTGTTCCGGAAAAAGAACAGCTGCTCAATCAAATACGTTCCCGCACAATGCCAGCACTTCCTCGTCCTCTGCACGTAGATGCAAACGTCTTCTGGGCACCCCCACTTTCGAGCACAGAATTCAAAAAGATTCTAAAAAAGCCCATGCGAAGGCTTTCCATGTTGAAGGACAAAATCGGCTTGGCGAAAAGTGCCCACTCGTGGCAAATTATGAACAACTTTATCACTCCCAGACCTAATTCTTACTTGAATATTTGTTATTCTCAGCACTTAAAAAGCAAATGTTTGCGGTACCGCTTTGGCGCCCTGCCAATACTGGACAATTTACTGCCTCGGGAAAAAAAACGACAAATGGCTCTGTATTTAGACTAAGAGTCTCAGCGGAAGAAGCAGTAACTCATATAATGTGCACCTGCCCGGTGCTCCTCAAAGACTTCAGACACTTCGTACGGAAACCAATCAACCAACTCGCAGGCGCATCACTGAATGTTTGAACCCTGCAAGCGCCAGTTTATACATTGGATTTGATCCAATTTGAAGCGGCGTGAAAAAAGGACGGAGAGTCTAGGCGCCGCTCCAGAGCAATGACTCGAATCCACTTCTGGAACGTTTGTTGACATTTTAATGGACCTGTAGAAATATGCATGGAACAATTGGATCACGCCTTTGAGGCTCAAATGAAGTCTAAATAAGTTTGACACATATGGACAAGCAGATTATTTTACTATTTTGCATCCTGAAGTAATTCAAGTTTTTTAATACATGTGATGGTTTTAATTAATGAAAAATGTTAAATAAAATGTACTAGTTTACTAGCACGTGCCTGGAAAATATGATGCACTCATAGGGAAATGTATTTATGTCGCTATGAAAACCAAGTATCAGGATCATTAAAGGTTGACCATTTGAATGCACTGGCATCGATGGAGGATGGCTCATCTTTAACCGTTTGGGGTGCCTGCTTATTGATTGCGCAAAATGTCACTTCATTGCTTGGTCTAAGTATCACTTTATTGTCTCAACATTAGATCATTATATGACCCGGTCATCAGATCATTCGCAATGGAATTAAATTACGAATTGGATTTTTAAAAAGATCATTTATTTACCTCATCATCAACTCATTATGAAGCTCCATGAATTTAGACATTCCAATGCCATGATGCCGATAGCAGCTGAGTAATTAAACACACTATTAGCTCATTCTGTAACCAATCACAGCCTTGAACACTATCCCTTCATTTAGCATTGTAGCAGATCACCCATTTACATCACCATTAGTTCATTATTGCACCATGATGTAAAATGTTTAAGAGAGCCATTTAATGACCTCCTGAACACATAGCTGATCATTTGACGCCACCAGAAGCTCAATATTAGGCAGTCATCTGATTGTTATATGACAGGCTTCAACTGAGACAGTCAGACACCGGTTATTTCACAATCACCAGCTCATGACTGGACCTTAGAATCGTGAAACAACAATAGGGCAACCCAATAGTCCCAAGGAACTGGGTATAATTAATAACAAATCAACAAGTGTTCCTAAAGGAATAATTTAACACTATTTATAAATTTTAAACTTGTCACAATAGTGAGCTTGAAATTGCAATACTCAGGAGACAGTTGTATCAAACAAAATATTTTCTTTATATATAAATTCTTCAAACCATATACTTTTTATATTGTATAGGTATTATTCCACATCCATTCATGTACGGCAACAAAAAATTGTACTGCATTTTTCTCTGCATATGCAGTACGTTCTTGACACTTTTTAGACGTTATATGGGCAGTATTTACAAATCAGCCATATATACATTAATTTACAACTTTATACATTATTGGCATTCATCAAATTAACAAACAATATATACAAAGAAGCGTCAATAGCGTCGACGTTTCGGTCTCACATAGTTATTCCACAAGACCATCATCAGGACGTGCGTTGCGCCATGAATCTAAAACAATATAGGTGTAGTCAGTGGTATATATATACAATCTCCTGAGAACATGATATGAACCGTCTGCTCACATTTAAACCGATATCAAAAACCAGTGTTAAAATCTATGTACAAAAATCTATATACAACTAGATAAACCATCACCACACCAATAGTGTCAATAAACCCAAAATCTCTCTCCTACATCAAAGTATCGCATTAATATATATATACACAGTGGTCATGTCCCACAGTGTCATGCACCCACTGAGTAATCTTAATGTTATAACAAGATACACTACTCTTTGTGATACTCACTGTGATGTGTTACTGTCACTGATTCTGTAAGACAAACCGAAGACATGGGTTGTCACATCCCTATATTGTAAAAACAATGATTTTTGCTGCCATGTAGAATTGAAGGGTCTTACCTTCTGCCTCAGTAGTAGTTCTAAATAAAATGAACACAAGTATCAGCCCAACGTTCTAATTAGGACCTAGATAGTTCAAAGTGTAATCATAGGAAACATAAGAGTACTCACAAACTCAGCAGTACCGAAAGCCTCAAGTTGCCCTCGCGATGTCTAAAACATGAATTAAACGCAAATTAAAACGCAGCTACGCAGATAGTTCGACTCCATTACTCTACCGGGCCATACACTTACTTGTGCATACAATAGAATACACCTCGTCAGCCCTCTTTCGTTAACGGGACATCGGAACCTGCTCGGCGTCTTACTCGTATTTGAAAAACACCGGCGTCCGATCACGTGACCAGTAGTGAACACAATGCATTTGCCTATCCACAGAACTGCGGCCATCTTAGAATGGTCAAAAAAGTATCGTATTGGGTGTATATTGAAGAATCGTAATACTTAAAAACCATTACTAAAGGTACAGATTCAAGACAGAGTTGTACTCGGCAAACTTACACTTATGGCAAGCCGAATCAATATTCAAAAGTGCGGACATTTAAAATAGTCAAATCCGCCTCATATTGGAACCTGTTGGCTGATCACGGTATTCAATAATCAATCTCTGATATCTGGTAGAAGTATGGCATAACAAACAGTGTTGTACTTAGATAACCAGACATTATGACCTATCGAATCAATGTTCGAACGTGACTTAAAACAAGGCGGCCATAGTTGAATGGGCAATGTACCTTGAACTTAAACGTAACCTAATAGTAAAAGGCTATCGACTAGCATATATATATATATATACACCTACACCAACAATTCTATAAGATTAAGAGGGTCTGTACTTATGTCAACGCAAGGTGGCTAACACTTGCCATTCCACAAAGGAATTCAGCCCTTTCTTCACTGTGTTCGCCGACCAAATCCATCTGTTCTCCTTTTGAGTAAGCAGACGATCCATATCATGTCTCCTTTTTGACTGTTTCACAGTTTCCAACACAAACCATTTAATTTCACTAGGAGAAGGCTGTTTTTTAATGTAGTGTTCGTAGTTACATCTTATCCGGGACTGGTGTTGCATGATTCTTTTCTTTACCTCTTGGGTCGTTTTTCCTATATAGAAAAGGGCACTTAGAATCAGCACATGAAGGAACTCTGACTTCTGAAAAGAAATTCCTTCCGTGGTACCTGGCCCTCTGTGAAGGACTTTCGGAAAAAGGGGTCTCCTCTGGTCAGCTACCTGTCTACTGCAAGGTCAGTACTACCCCCCCACGCATCCACCCGCTGCACCCTGAGGCCGTGGGAGAGGGAGAAGGGTAGCGCCTAGTGTAGAGTGTAGAGAGACTCATCAGGTGCATGAAACTCCACCTCCCACCGCGACTAGTATCTAAGAGCCATGACATCGCCCACATTTATTCCTTTGTATTGGTTATTTTTGTTTAGTACAAACCACCCCCAGTAATACGTACTAAAGCAATGTATAGATACAAACAGGTAGTATCTAATTTGTAGCTGTAGAAAATGGCCTTAAAATGCAAACAAGCGCTCCAGCTGAAAGCATTAACCAGTAAGTTGTTATGTATTGCGTACATTTGATAGTTTACTGTAAGTTTTGCATTGGTGGAATATATGTAATTGAATGTGGTGATGTGAAACGTTAGACTAAAGTTCCATAATTCGCAAGTATAATGTAATTACCTTAAATGGAGGACGGGGGGGGGGGCACTCCAGCAGGGTGCAAAGTAAGCAAGTAAAGGAGTAATTTACACATCAGCAAGGTATAAAACATCAATCAATCAGGATTTGGTAAAGCGCAACTGCTTCACTCGTGGAAGGCGCTGTGGAACCATGCTGCCTGTACCTATTGGTTGAACATCCAGGTCTTGAGGTACTTCCTGAACTGCTGTAGCGATGGCGAGGCTCTGAGGTGCAGGTGGAAGGGGTTTCTAAGTCTTAGCCACCAGGTGGGAGGAGGAAGGATGTGCATCTTTCTGGGGAGGTCGAGGTTGAGTCTGCCAACTGTGTTCTGGATGGTCTGGAGTTTCCTCATGAGTTGCGCAGTGATGCCTACGTCAAGGGAGTTGCCGTAGGCGAGTCTACTTGTGACAAGAGCTTGTATGATAGTTTGCCTGGTGTCGGGTGGGAGCCATCTGAAGACCTTCTTGAGCCTTCGGAGCATTCAGAAAACAAGCAGGCAAAAGGGGGAATGCCTTCCATAGCATCATGTACGGTTCGACTTTGTAGTCAATCTGGAGAACAGCAATAGTGTGCAGGGGCTGATTTAGACATGGGTAGTAATGGGAAATCCTCCGTTGTATGCAGGAAGTGCCAAATGACCTACCCCATACTAGCTCTATGGTGGAGAAAATTCCATTAGCACATCTCTCATGATTTGCAATTTCCCCACAAATATGAGGATTTATCATTACAACCTAACTTTAATGGCCTTACTTAAACCCTGGTAGACAGTCCGCCAGTCTGCCATGAGGGTGAAATGCATGACACTGGCAGCGGTGAAAGATCATCCGGCCTTTTTAGAGATCCTGCCAGGCAAAAACACTTGTCTAAACAAAATGGTTTGTAGTTGCTTCCTTGAGGATAGGTGGGTATTCCCCTCTTTGGCTGCCTGTGGAGTGCATTCCATAGTCTCACCACTATGAGATGGAGAAGGCAGCACGGGATGGAGTGGTGTACTCTTTGCCAGAATCCAAATTCTGTAACACTTCCAACCTGATCTATTCGATGGCAGTGGACATGCTAAATCTGACTCTCGGCTAGACCTGATGTTAGTTCAGCTTTTTCATCAAATGGGGTCTGAGTTCGATCACATGTTTACTTCTATCATGAACACATTTCCCTCACTAGGAGAAGTTCAGACTTCTCTTAAATAAAGTATGACTGTCCCCCTTCGTGAACAAACTGGTCATGGCCCCATAACTCCAACTCTCACTATCTTACATATGATGGACAAGGATCTAAAGCTGCAAGTTTCTAAGCAGGTATGCTACTTTGTGGAGACCATTGAAGCACTACCTGATAACTAGATTACTTTTCTTCCTGTTTGCAGCATGGATGTGGTGTTAGTAGTTGCTTTTGAAGATCATTCTCTGGCTGCTGACTCCAGCAGAATCATTCCCCTCATCTATTTTAGATCTGTGGTTAGCCTCCGACACTGTTGACAACCTCCTCCTGCTGGCCAAATTGGCCTTGGTGGAACTGTGCTTGACTAGTTCTCCTTTCTGTCTGAATCCACTCAATGCATCATCTATATGTCATTTTATTCACTGCTTTCTTGCATCCCATAGGGTTCCACACTCTCGCTTTATCTTTTTGATATTTGTTTTGTTCCTTCGGCCTCTTTTGTTCTCTCTTATGATCACCTACACAGATGACACCCAAACTGCTCTCCCAACTAAAAAGTATGGAGAACAAGGGTGCAAAATAGTGCAGTTTATGCTGGAGATCAGGGAGACAATAGGAGTGCATTGGCTCATACTCAACACATAAAAATTGAAAATAAGATAGTAGGTGGCCTATGACAATATCCCTTTGGGCAACTTGACTTAGGCACTTGCCTTGAGCCTTCTCCTGTTGTTAGAAACCTTGCTGTAAACTTTGGTAAATATCTTGAGCTGCCCTTTCAAATCTCATGTGTTGTCTTTTCTTGCACATTGCTTCTTCAGAAACTCCGTAGCATCCTTTCCTACCTTACTCTTGAAGGCCATTGTAGTTATTTCAGCTATTGTAGGATTCGGTCTAGATTACTTCAGTTTAGTTAAATACTGTCCAGATCCAGTGCTTGAAGGTTATTTAAACCTACTTCTTGATTTAGAAATCAATTTTTCACTTAAAACATGTCGAAATACAAAACATTTTCATTTCGGATCATGAACGAGTATGTTTGCATCTGGAACTATTCTTCCAAAGTGTACGAAAATCTGAAAATTAGAGGCTAAACACGTATTTCTTTGAGCATCCACAAATTGTGAATTATCTACAAAAGCTATGGGGGAAATCCTAAGTCTTAACAAGAACTCTGTAGTAAATGTTTCAGTGGTGTGGCATTATGTAAACACATTTTTGTGAAAAGAAAGGAGGAGACTAGGCAAGTGTACTCTTACCTAATACCTTGAAGAAAGATATAAAATACTATTTAGTTCTATCTTTTAACAATGACCTTGGACAATTACATATGATAACGATCTAAATAAAGCGGTTGTAGACAATATAGGCTACTATATGCAGAGGATCATGTAGCTAGTCTCGTTGATATTGTGACCATTATTTAAGAAGGTCATTTGCCTAATTTGGTTTAAGACTAATCAAATATATTATCGAATGAAAGAACTAGCCAGGAGGTTGAAAGAGAAATACACAGGTTTTGAAAATGGGAAAAGGCCAGAAGGATCGACTTTTACAGAACATTTAAAGCAGACTTTTCATCAATCTGTGCAGTGGTCAGTTAAAATTCAATGAAAAGTGTAGTAAATCAACCTTAATAAAAATGAGCCCTCATAACTTTAGTTTCAAATCCGGATAAATTCCCATTCTTACTTTTTAACCATAAAACTATCTCTTCATTTAATGTAGATTTTAAAATACTCGCCCATATTAGAACTTTGAGACTGGAAAATATGATCCTTAAGCTAGTGCTTCACAGTCAAACTTGTTTGGTTAATGATATGCTATTATATATACCCTCAAAAATATATTAGACTTACTTAGCAATTCAAAAATCGCAAGAGTTGCGAAAAAGACCTTTCGTAGTGATTTTGAATAAGATACTCAGAAGTTTTAGATTTGATTACGAGTTTATATTATCTGTTATTACATTCTATTCAGGGAAACCGTGGACATCCTCACAGTAGAATTGTATCCAAGGTTGTTTTGTTGGATGGAGGCATCTATCTACTCTTTTGGATACCAGAAAGAGTTTATATCTCATGTCATTAGATTCTATTTAAGAGGAAATGTGAAAATGCAGTGGAATTGTAGCCAAAGCTTTTTCGTTGGATAGATGCACCTATCTGGCCTGTTCATTACCTCGCATCCATTCCATTTAAGGCTACAAACTCCTACTTAATTGTTAAAAAAACAGAACAATCAGTTACTAGAGGGGTATATTTGGGTCAAGCTGCGATCAAAACACTAATTTACAGAGAAGATGTCATACATCTTATTTCAAATACTGGTGTCTCTGTACCATTTGCCTTAAGCTTTATTGAATTATAGATTCAATCATTAGGCTATTAAAGTAACTTTTATAAAACTGAAGTGTTTCCTGTCTTTGAGACATGTCCAACTGGTCACGTGGAGAATCTAAGGATCAATTAGTTCCCGAAGGTATTAGTGCTTGTAACTATGTATCCTAACAAACTCTACAAATATAATTTCTTTTAATCTTAAACACATTATAAAATGTTAGGGCAGACTGCAAAATATGGATGGGTCTTAACTGCACTTTGTGGGGAAAGAGAAATATAATTAAAATGAATGTGCTACCGGTATTCCTACATGATTTTGATTATATACCAAATGTAGTTTGAAAAAATAATAATAAACGCCAGTATATATGGTAATTGAGGAATACTTATGGAGTCAGGGGGAAAAAAGTAAAATCTTCCTGGAAAGCATTAAAAAAAAGTGAGCCAAAAGAAGGTGGTGGTGGTTTCTCTGATTTATGTACTTACATTTACTAAGACATTTCAGAGTGGCTGTCTAACAATGAAGGTCATTTTTTAGGTCTCACGATCTGCGTTGCACTGCGCAGCAGTGCACACGCAGGCGAGAGTACTTTTGTCCGGGGTTCAGAAATGGACCCTGGAATCGTACACGCTCGTGCGTGTGTTTTCAGTTTTGGGGTCTGTAATTGGGGTTTGAGTGCATGTTTTGTTTCAACAGAGCACGCAATAGGCCAAAGGCGGGCGCATTGCTCCGCCCACGGCCTATTGGTGTCTGTTATGCGCACCAAAGCCCATATGTTTTCAATTATAATGCCCAGATACTGGTGCGATAATTGAAAACATATGCCTTGCAGTGGGGCGCTTGCGCGCACCACTCGCGGGCGTGTTTTTTTTTTCCAGTGCTGCTTGTTTACATTAGTTCTTCTCATCTATACCCTTTCCCTTCTTTGTCAACTTTTGTCCTCGCAGCTGTACTGCCAACTATACCCGGACACCTCTACTCCTGAATATGTCCTACTACTTACACCATGCTGGTGAGGTGATGCAACAGTGAACTCCATCCGAATGAAACCCTCTTCGGTGGCTCCGTGAACGTGCCGAGGACGGCGTGCCCCTTCGGACAGGACACGGCACTCCTGGCCCCTGGAGCCTGTGCTCGCATTCCTCTGCTCACCGGGGCCACAGGGGTTAACGCGCTGGCAGCCCCCCGTGAAGTGTTTGCGGTCGGGGAGCCGAGCTTTCCGCCGACATCTTCCCCCCGTGTGGTTCCCAGTCCTGCGGCTGCCGCTCGCCCCTTCCTCCCTCCCACCAGCAGTCCGAGCCGTGGGGACACTCCTGCCCGCCTGGGACTGTGCATTAAAGTCTCCGTTCCTGTGAGGGAGGGGGCCGGGGGCTCTGCTCGCCGGGGCCCCTGCACAAGGAGGAGTTGGCAAGCAGCGCACTTGTAGCAGTAAAATGACACCATTTATTTATTTATTTATTTTATTTATAGTGTTTTATATAGCGCGGACATGACCCGTGGGTATCAGAGCGCTTAACATATGGAAAACATATTGACATAGTGGTAACATTTATAACAACAAAACATATATAGGGGAAGGGCAGAAAGCTATCAGGGAGGTTAGAAAGGGGATTACCTAAAGACATAGAAGAATTAAACAGTTGACATTATAATAGCAATTATAGCAGCAGAAACAAATCAGGTGTGGGAGGTAATGTGCTGTCTACGGTGATTAAGGTAAGATATATTCCTAACGCCTAAATAGTTAGTATTAGGGAGTGCCTATGTTTAGGTAGTGTCATAGTCATGCAGTCAAGTTCTATGAGGTAGTATTGTATATTATTAACAAGTCAATATCGGCGTAATAAGCCATAAGAGTAGTGAGGGAATTGTTGGATGCATCGAACATAAATATTAACAAGTTCAAGGTATGGGTGATATCTTCCGGTGAACGGTATAGAATAGATATCACCTAATGGTGAGGTAGCAATAGGTTGTAGAGCCGATGCTTGAGTGGCATCAGTCGTTTGTCTTATTGGTCTTCCAAGTGTTCGTGGTGACTCCAGTCCTTTTTGGCAGAAATGTTCGTATCACAAGTCTGTGGGCATCTCTATATATGGTATTTACTCATCATGTGGCTTTTCAGTTCCCTTTTAAAAGCTGCGGTATTTTGAATCCTCCTGATGTAAGGCGGGAGTGAATTCCAGACTCTGGGGGCCGCTCCTGAAAAAGCTCGGTCATAAGTCTTTTTTTTCTGGAAGAATGCCGGCCGCAATAGCAGCTCTTTAGAGCTTCTTGTTGTTCTGTTGCCTCCCGATATCTTAATTTTCTTGGCGAGGTACCTCGGCATGTTGTAGTGGACCGCTTTATGTGTGATGCAGGCCATCTTCATTTTAATTCTAGCATCATAAGGTAGCCAGTTTAGAGCCTTCAGGTGAGGAGATATGTGGTCGAATTTCCTAGTTCCTGTGATGAGTCTTGCCGCTGCGTTGAGACAGGCTTTTAGTGGTGCAGTGGATGTTTTCGGTAGGCCAGCTAATGTGGTACAGCCATATTCGATCCTCGAGATAACTAACGATTGGATGGCAAGTTTTAGGTCTGCTTCAGAGATAAAGGGCTTCAGTTTCCTTAGATAGTTTAAATGGAAGCGGGCGCCCTTGGCCATCAAGTTGATATGTTCTTTCATGTCTAAGTTCTTGTCTAGTGTAATTCCTAATGATTTAGCTGAATTAACTAGGGTCGGGGTGCAGTTCAGTGCTGTCACCAATTTCGCCCATTCCTTTGCCTCTGTGTAACTCCTTGTCGGTGAGATTAACAGGAATTCAGTTTTATTGGCATTCAGTTTCAGGTGATTGGCTGTAAGCCACTGCAATGCTCTCTTTAGAGTTTCATTCATAAGATCAATGTCTTCACTGCAGGCAATCTTCATGTATATTTGGGTGTCGTCTGCGTACATGTGGTAAGATATCTGTGAGATCCGAAGAATCTCTGTGAGGGGTTCTACATACAAGTTGAATAGATCAGGGGATAGCGTTGAGCCTTGAGGGACCCCTATTGTGTTAGGGCGAGGAGAAGAGGTTGTCTCGTTGACCATGAATAGCTGAGTCCTGTTCTGCAGGAAGGAATTAAACCACTTCAGTACGTTACCAGATAAACCCATCCTGTCTTGTAGTCTGGTCATCAGAATCGCATGATTTACCGTGTCGAATGCCGATGACAAGTCCAATAGAATCAGTAGGCACGCATGATTTTGGTCAAGGGCTTGTAGAGCGTCATCAACAATATGTAATATCGCAGTTTCCGTGCTGTGTCCTGTTCTGAAACCTGATTGGCAGACGTCTAGTAGTGAGAACGTAGCGATATGTTGACTCAGTTGGCCTTGTACACATTTCTCAAGAAGTTTGGCCAGTAACGGGATGTTGGTCACTGGTCGATAATTGTTCGGGTCTGTTGCATCAGCTGTCGGTTTTTTGATAATGGGAACTACCTGCCCCGTTTTTAGGCAGTCCGGAAGGGTCCCTTGTATTAGTGAGGCATTTATTATCTCCGTCCAGATTGGAACTAGAGTGTGACTGATTTCTCTTACACATTTTGCGGGTAGCGGGTCTTGGTAGTGGTTGTTGGGTTTAAGTTTCGCTAGCGTTTTGGCGATCATTTCTTGGTTGTATAGTTCAAATGTGTCCCAGCTTGCCTTGTTTTTTGTGAAAAAATCCATCGCTGGCGCATTCGTCTCCTTTTTTGAAGGGGGAAGGGTCGTGATGTTAGCCGCTGATTTTGTGAGCTCAGCTTCTAGCAATTTAGATTTGTCCGTGAAAAATGAGGAGAATTTCTCACAGCTTATAGGATTTTTTGGGTTCTCTTGGGCGGTTTTAGTTAGTTTGTTTGACTGTTGTTTTAGGATCTCGAAGAGTTTTCAGGGTCTGTTTGTGGCATTGTCCAGTTCAGCCCTTATAAATTCTTTTTTGGCGTTGGTTATCTTTAAGTTATATTGTTTCCTCGTTTTTCTGAGGTCCTTCAGTTCAGGGGAGGCGGGATGTTGTCTCCATTTCCTTTCAGCCATTCTCAGTATTCGCCTGTCCTCGTTCAGAGCCTCATTAAACCAAGGATTTTTGGGTTTTTCTGAGACTCTTTTCAGTTTTTGAGGCAAGGTGTCATTGACAATATTACCGATTGAGGTTATATAGTGGTCAGTCAGCTCATTCACACTCTGCCAGTTGTTAGGAGGCTTGAGGTCTTTCTCACATCTTTCAACCAACATTTCAATATTAGCTTCTTTAGTATCTCGTATCAATTTTTTGACCCTGTGCGGTTGCATGTTCCTGCCCTTTTTCATTGTAGGTATCATGAAAGTTATAGCGTGATGATCGGACCAGTCACAAGGGTCTATAGCGGTAATTAGAATTTCTTTGTTTCTAGAAATTATCCAATCTAAAGTCGCTCCTTGTGAGTGAGTAGGCTGGGTGCATATTTGAGTGAGGTTTAGCTCATTGAGGAAGTCTTTGATCGATTTAACCATTTTGTCATTGCTTCTCCTCCATTTTCTAATAATATCCGCCGAGTGGGAGAGCAAAAGGAGTTGGAAGCGCCTTTCCTTGGAGACTTTTGTCATAAGTTCGGGCTCCTGTAACTTTTTGTTTTGTTTTTATGTGTGCATGTTTTAATGTTTGCTGTCGTGTAGAAGTGCCGGCGAGAGATTGGGCAAGAACGCGCAAAGACCGCTCAGTTGCAGAAGAAACTGTTCCGGATGGGCAGAGGTGTGTGTGCGAGGCATGGCGCAGCAGAGAAAGTTTGTGAGTAAACACTTCTGTGGTGTTTGGAAGAAAAATTAGCCCCGACTGCGGGCGACGATGGGTGAAAGTATTCGAACTTATTTTCCATCTTGTTTCACTATTTCAGCAGCTAAATGGCTCCAATTCTATTGAGTTCTTCTTTTTAATGTTTTTGTGTTTTTCCTGTCCCCATCCCGAAGTGGCCAGATCAGACGTCAAAGCCTGTTCTGTAAATAGACCTTTGCTTTTTTTTGTTTGTTTGTTAGTGATTGCGCAATAAAAGGCTTGATTGGTGAGGACAGAGCAGTGACAGGGTCGAGCAAGGGTTGGCAGATCGGTAACAGTTGAAGCTAGGAGCACGGCTCCAGGGGGCTGCGTGGTAAGGGGGTGCTTCTGCTTGGGAGAGGAGGAAGAATGCTGAGGTTTGAGGGGTGGGACAGAGGAGAACAGCGGCTGTCTGGCCCTTCTGTACATAGGAGTGGTTGGTGTAATGCTGGGTGTGTGATGGTTGTGGTGGCTCGAGCTGGTGACGGTGACTAGTGAGGGAAGCTTGGCCACTCAAGGGTTAATGCTGACTAATGAGGTGAGTTACAGGCATGGAATAAACAATGGCGGTTCAGAAAGAGTCAGCCGCAGTGGCTGACTGCGGTGAGAACCGTGGTTGCCGGGCATCAAGGATGAGCACTTCATGCTGTTGTGAGGGACAAGCTGGATTGACTGTTGTGGGCAGTGATGGAATAGTGGGGCGTATCTGGCTAACGGACTGAGATTGCTGCTTTTAGATTGACAGAGCAATGACTACTGAGGCCTGGTTCATAGAGTTGTGTATGCTGGGATGAGGGCGCAGCACTTATTGCTATGGACAATGAGCAGTGACTGCTTGGGTGCAGTACGTAACATTCACTGGATATGGGCAGAGTGTTACTGCCGAGGTTGGAGTGAGTATAATGGTGGTTATTGGACCTCTGGCTGTGCAGCGTACAGGTGACTGGCGATAGATGTGAGGCCAGGATCTACAGTTGTAGAAGCAAAGTGTATCAAATTTATTCTGCAGATCTCAGTCGGGCATGTGTAACATGCTAGGTTAGGTTGGGAGGGGCAAGGAGGTGTAACCTGCCAAGGGCTATAGTTCAGTTTCTCAGGCTGCTGAAATCTCAGGTACCAAAAGGGAGATTCATTTCCTGTAATCTCATTTGGTGACCTAAGCGATTGTTGATTGCAGCTAAATTAGCTAAAGGGTCAGAGTTGAACTCTCCTGACTCCTTAGTTATTGCTACTGACATAAGGGTTTTGGATCCGAGGAAATATTTTCCACAAGACTGTGTTGGTACATAGACAATGGAGCCACAGCCCATTGGACTAGAACTTGTGGTGATCTGACGCGTTTCATATACTTGCATGGTGTTTACTTCTGTGCATTCAGATTGGAGACTGGTATCAAGGTGCATACAACCTCGAAGAGATTGCTCTGTAGTGCAAAGCCAGTCATAGATGCTTTATCCACCAGGCAACAAATGTAATATGATGACCTCACCAGCTTAGAATAGAATCCGCTTGGCAGTCGCCAATTCTTACGCCCAATAGTCTATGGGCTGAGTTGATCTTGCTTTTCTGTGAGTAAATTATATGAAGACTAGAGAACATGCAACTGGCCTTCAAATTATGAATCCTGCTTCTTGGGTGGAGTTGAGATGTAGAAGGACCTGCAAAGCATTAACCAAAAGTATATTTGTCATTTTATGGTTGTGGGACCGAACAATGCCCCATACAGCGAATGTTGTTTTGCGCCATGCCTCGATTGCTGGATCTGCAAAGTTCATTAGATACTTATTTCTTACTAGACTACGGTGGTATTGGAGCACTTACAGAGTACAAGCATTATATATGAGAGAGAGAAAACCCATACCTATTGAGAGCTGCCAGTATTCTTTCCTATCCAGTATGTTCATTTGGTATTACAGAAAAACTGTGTCCAAAACTTGTTATGGTAAATATCAATGTACCAAATGACATCAGAGGTTCCTGGTTCTTGCTCCATTGACAGATGTAATTCCCTCCAGCTTGGTTGATACTGATCTGTGAACGTTTACATGTCGAATAGCTCCTACAGTCCAACGTAATTCAGAAAGGCCATCTTTCGTCTTGGGAGTTCAGGGGGTAGGTCTGCAAAGAATGGTATTCTATCTAGTTCAAGATGACATTAGGTATTCTTAAATAATTATAGTTTTAGCCTTTCTTGCATAGATAATAATATTGAATTCGCTCTAGTAAGTTACTCAGTTTTTGTATCCACACATTTAGTCTGATCCTGCTATCTTGCTGAACCATTTATCTGGACATTTTCATTTAGCATTGTTGGTTCTAAATTTGCGTGCACAGATATTTGGTGAATCGTGCGCTCCACAGCGATTGTCCCTAATGCATCCAGCATTTTGCAGGCGCCTTTAAAGCGAGTCGAGAGGAACCAGATGGCTCTGTTGACACCAGAGATGGTGTGATGATTTGGTCAAATAAGTTATGACTCTGATGGCTCTGAAAGGTTGTTAATATTTTATGGTCCAGGAGTCTGGTTTGCAGAATGCAACAGTTAACCACATCTTTTGCTATAAATGCCAAATGTACCTTTATTTTACTGGCAAATTTTGAGACTGTAATCATGGGTTTTCTTCTCAAATAACATCACAAAGAGGTACATCTTCTAGGGAGTTATTTTTCTGTCCTCAGATTATGAAAATCCGACCATTGTATTTCAGAATTAGACCTCAAAGCCTGATCTTGTTTTGGGTTGGACACAGGTTATGTTAATACCCTACTCTGGGATCTCTAATGGAGTTCACGCAGACATCAGTCTTGTCGTTTGCTGCCCCATGGGCGTTATCTTCACCTGGGGCAAACAGGCGAGCCATTTCAGTTGCTCCCATAAACTTAAGTGCTTTAGTGAGATCTGCACTGTTTCAATATTTGGGAACGTTATCGAGATATGTGTTTTCTTGGGTGACTTTGGACTTGCAGAACTTCCCAGTCCCAAGAAAATAATACCTAGCTTAAAGTTGCTCCCTTTTTAGGTCTCGCCTAGCGACGCAGCTCAAAATACAGAAAAGATTGCAGTGGCTGAATTTCTTCCCTAATGCTGCCCCGATGTTAGAGGAATTGTATCCCGGGGATTCTACTCCATATGAGGAGTTTCTTGCAGAAATTGGAGAATTGTCAGTTTCCTGCAAACTTCAAACGAGAACTGAAATTCTTAAATTCCTCCAGAATATCTGTTTTTCCAGTACTGGTGCATTAAATTGTCACTCCTAATTTCCGTTTTTCATGGATCTTTGATTTTCTAAGCTGCTAAAATAACTCAGTGGATTAATGAATCTACTCGTGAAATGTATGTGCACATCATAGATCTGAATCCAAGCAGAATATAGTGATTCCTACAGTGCTGGGTAATACTAAAATTAGATGTCTACAGCACTATGAAGCCACAGTACAGTGATAACAAAAACTGCAACAAAAAAGTTTGTTCCTGTGAAAGTTATAAAGGCAGTTTTATTTTGCAGGATACAGCAGATGTGGGAAAAGCAAATATGATCCAACTGGAATCTGTAGGTCCTATGAATCTCAGGGACATCTCTGTAGGTTGAATTATTTGGGTCTGATCAAATTATTCAATTTGCTGACCGATTGTTTCCAAGGGTCCCATATATATATATTTTTTTATTTCAAATCTTTTTATTTTTAAAGAAGGCAAAAACTACAAATTAAAGAGAAAAAAGAGACAGAGAATAATGCATGGATATACACATGAGATACATACATGAGGATAATGTAACCTAAGATACACATCATGAAAGAAATATATATAAGAAATCACAAGTAGAAAGTTCTCAATCGGGAAACATGAACAAAATATCCATACATATGAAATTTGGAACATGGTCATAGTGTAAGATAAAGAAAGAAAGGAGAAAGGAGGAGGAGCGAAGGAAAACGAGGGAAAGAATAGGAGAGGCTAGGCTGAAGGAAGGGAAAAGATAAAAAGTAGACAGCAGCGAGACAGGTTTTAGTACACCTAGTACAAGACATCGGAATCACAGCGCCAATATTTGTGTCTATATGGGTGACAGAAGCGAGGTATGTACCAAGAGAATGACAGCTAATCAGCCTAAGGCGGATCGTAGCAAAGTTCCAGTGAGTCAAGTGAACTCCAAAGTTTGGTGTGTGATTTTCGCCAGGGTGAGGAGTGGAGGACGTCATTATCTGCACCCCTCAATGAAGCCAGCCACTCCTGCCAGATCTTGAAAGAAACATCGGTGGCATTCTTCCATTTACTCAGGATGACTTTGCACGCCAGTGTGAGCATAAGGGTCCCATATTTAACGGTTTACCTGCGACCTGTCTGGATGGATTACACATGTGGACTACTGCTGAGTTTCTGAATGATGAGATGACATACATAGGCATGTTAGATTTACATCTTAATAACATGTTTATTTATGTGTTGGTTTTTACAAACCGATAAATAAAAGGCATTGTCATTTACAATGCCATTAGCTCAAACGCTCGCAAATGCGAGACCTATTGAATTGCAAATGCTTGTTTAGAATTGGATGCAAACAGAATCAAATACTTTGATGCCTTTTTAGTATTTAAGGCACTACTGAATTTAGGCAAAACATGTCTGACAACTAACCTGACTAAATTCACTATATTTAAACAAGCTCTATTGGAATTAAACAACAATTCACACAATCTGGGGTTATTCCGAGTTTAAATGAAACGGGTCTGTTATCTTTTACCCCTCAATTTGAGCTGGAATAAACAAGTCAGATTTCGAACAATGGTACCTTGCAAGCTTTTGATCATTTAAATTTCAAATGCAAGCTACTAGCTTCTGATGAAAGAAGGCACAGTATTCTGCATGAAATAATTGAAAACCGTATTGAAGGTGCTTTGAAACCTCTGTCAACATTCTCATAGTTATTTAAAAAAAAAAGAGAAATTGCCAGCTCTGCCAATTACAAATTACAGAAAAACTCTAGGAGTATATTTATACACAGCTTTCAAATATTGCATTGTATTTGGGGTTTGAGGGACAAGCAACAGGCACTTTTTATTATGAAATGCTTAGCTTGAATTTCAACGCTTCAGGTGGCTTTTGCATAACTTGCACACAATGGAAAAATATTTGTAGATAATATTGAATTCCACCGAAAAAATTGATTTGGATGTGTCTGACAATAGCAGATCTTGAGTTTCAAATAGCACTGGGAATGGCCTGGTACTTAGGTGCTGTGAGTGAAGGAAAGTATCTCACTTTGGAGAGGAGTCTTCAAGAGAATCCCCTTAATTTTGGGAACACAAGTAACAAGTTCTAAAACAAGTTATCCTATGCATTGATTATAGACCCGGCGCACTTGAGTACCATCGAAAGTATTTATGTACAGCATTATTGGTGGGAAAGAGGATCATCCCATGGGTATGGAAGAGCAACAAGATCCCACACGTGGATGAATGGATAATTGGCATGTGTTTTCAAGCATCCCTACAAAAGCTAATAAATACAAAAAGCTCTGATCACATATTTAAAATCACATAGCAAGAATGTCTTGAAATATATGCTTATCTGTAGGGTAAAATACAGTATATGATGCTATTCTTAAACACTAATGTCTAGCCTTTATCCCACTCCCCTTTGCTTCTCTTTTTTCTTCACTCTTTCTGTGTGCTTGCAATTGTGTGTCTCCTCCCTATCACTTCAGATAAAGGTTGTGGATAATATTTCACAAATAGATAGGGGTCTAATGAAAATTTAGAAATACCCTATGAATGCGTTTTTGCTTTCTAGATTTATGAATTGCTCAGTAGTATTTAGAATTGATGCATTTTGCAATTCTGATAACTCATGTCTGTTAAGTGCTGTACATTTATATGGAGTTTATGTTAATACTTGAAAGAAAACTAAAAGTTAAAAGAAAACTATGCATCTATCCTTTTTGCCAATGACTCTTTATTTTGCAATGACACTTACCACTCTTAAGACAATACCATTAAATTCCCATTAGAGCCAGGATTTTGTTTAAAGTGCTGTCTGGTTTACTGTTCTGTTCATAATAACTTCAATTTGAGGTATCATTGTTGATTATCTATTGTCAGAAAGCCCTAACCTTGCAATCTGGATCCAAATGGTGCCACATATTCTTCCTCTGCTCACCATAACCACTATTGATCAGCCACTGTACTTGAAACAAAAACTGCACCACCCTTTTCGGCTTAAGATGCAACATGTATATAAATGTGAGCAAGTATATGAAATATGCACAGGTGCAGGTAATACATTCCACAAGAACTGAAACCTTATGAACATTTTCCAAAAATAAATTAATTGTTTATGCTCAGATAGATAATGAAATGTGATACTGGTCGGGAAACATGCATTAATGAGGTAGAATACTGATATGATGGTTTTTCCAATGGGGCAAGGAAATGGTAAAGAGGTTTTGGGGGGGGAGCAGCTTTTTGTGTTTTTTATATTTCTGCACTACGTAAAAGAGGGTTGTCGTCTACATCAGAGGTATTGGATTTGTTGATTTTGTGTGATGTAATATATCTTCTGAGTATATAAGTTTGAGAATGATGTGACAATGAATTCAATCTGAAACCAAAACAAGAAAATAAAGGAACTGAAATGTAGAAAGACATACAATATCATGGAAATGCTTACTGAGGTCCTTGCAAATGTAATTAGCTCCATTTTCATGTGTATGTGCCTTATAATAACAATAGGTTTAGCTCCGAGATTGTGATGTATTCCTATAGGTTCTGTATCGATCCCCCTATTCCTGACCCTATTCTGGTTAACAAGTTAACGAGCAGCCATCCGATGATGCAGAAAACCCCCATGATGCAGAAACCGTTATCTGCTTAAGCCACACTACGGCACAGGAACGTGTTATCTGATTAGGTCATAACGCTTGCCATCTAATTAGACAAGCGATATTCCTCCAGCCCCTGTTAAGGCATACGGAGTTCTCAAAACAAATCAAACCTATGACAACCTGGGAAAAACCCTGCGGCCATTGTTTTGATTTCACCGAGAACTTCAGCAAAAGAATGGGCTAACGACCAGGTCGTATGACATCCTTATTGACGTATCTATGTCCATCCTTACGTCAATCTCGGCACCTTAAAGGTATAAATATTACCGATATTGCCCTATGCAAACACACGCGGTGGTGACGAGATCGGAGCAGCCAGACTTGCCGAAGCCCAGAGCAGAGCAGACCCCGCTGGCGCAGCCCCGCCTTCCTGACGCGCTGAGAACGACACGCTGCCTTTTCTCCTGCCGAGAAATCCAGCTCCGGCGCTTCCAAGCAGCCCTCGCAGGCAGCCTGGAATATCGAGACCAGAGACGAGAGATACCATCCCTCATTCATACTAGATTCCAGGTACAGAACTGAATAACCCCTCGCAGAGAATTCTTTAGTCAGTCACTTGGCAAAACAAACTTAACTTAAACTGTAACTTTCTATCCCCGCCCACGTATTAGGCTTAGGTCAGGTACACGGGGTAGGCGTAGCTAGAAACACCAGTTGAGTACGATTAGTCAAATGTATATGTGTATGTATCTATTTTATTCATTTTAAACCATCATATGGCTTAGAAACCATATCAATGTTTTTACAGTATTATTTTATACTTCTGCTTTTAATGTATGCACTTTACTTAACCATAAGTATTGCAATAATATCGATCCATTTCTCTTGTATGAGAAAAGAGACTGATCAATAAATAACATCTTTTATTGAACACGCCCGTCTCTTCCTTTTCTCTACAATCTGGTGAGACTAAGAATGCACGTACTGACTGAGTAAAATAAGTCGTCTTTTGTTTTCACACGACTCTAGAGATACACTCTTGATTAGGGGAGAGCAAAGAGCCTATTGGGATGATAGGAACTACACTACATGGCGCCCAACTCGTTTGGATAAGGCGATAAAACTAACGCAAGACATTTAGAGTAACTCAGTCGTGCTTTTTCACTCAGACCCCTTTTTTCCCATAATACTCCAAAGACGTCTGGAGTGGGTGAAAGGTAATATCCGCCAGACCTCGCAGGAGGGAACTCCTATGTATGGTTCTTGGTTTAGTCAACGTTGAAGGATACACTGTTCCAAAATATTGTGCATCTAATCTTTGTTTCCATAAGAAACCTGATCTACAAACAAAAAAAATAACCTTCCTGTCGGTAAAATGGTAGACAGTGATGATGAAAGAGAGACAGTTAGAATAGCAACTGAATTCGCAGCAGCTGATACTGCTATGCAAGAAGCAGACCCGGGTATAATAATCATCCCGGTCAACACAAGGAAATCTATAACTTTAAAACTTATAGAAAATGGACTGACACCTAGAGGTGGCACAGTCATATTCGTAATTGAGGCACACGAATATCGGCAGACAGAGGTATTCTACACATGGATAAACTTTCCAGCAGCTAACGCTGTAACAAAGTACTTCCACTATTACAAAATAGAGGAACCTCCTGATACGTACACTCCTTTCGAGGAGGTGGAAGTACCACTTAAATTTCAAGAGCACCTGCTCTTATTTAATGGCGCCCTAAAACACAATAATCACATCACCAGGCTCGGTCCTTTAGGTAGACCAGGAGCAACGTGGCCGGTCCTAGCCGGATAGACACCACATCCAGACTTCGAAAGAATGTCTGCAGTAGATCTTTTAGTACAACTAAAACAATTAATAAAAATACATAGACAATTAGTCCAATATGTAATGTGGACTTCAACAATTCAACCAGCAATTAAAATTCCACAGCTGACCCCTCATCAGGGGAACACAAATAAAATTACACCACAGAACATACAGTCCTGCCTAGGTAAAGTACCAGCTAAACGGGAACAAATACCATTCTGGCTAGCACAAAAAATCACCCAAATAGAGGCGGTGTTTCCAGACACCACCCCGTTAGAAAAACACAGGATTCTGACTATCTGTCTTCCAATGGGAATCGCACCACACGTGGAGGACTGTGACACTTGGGGTACAGTCTTTGCTTCCATTTACACAAAAACACATGGTGTTCCATCCATCTCGGTAATACCAGATGTGCTAAAACAAATTCAAGACGAATACGGTCCAGAACCCGCTTTAACTCTTGGTATGAAATTACTGAAAGACTTCTAGCAGGTCTCGGCTATATTATTAGCCAACATAAAGGGAGAAGCAGCAAACGTGGCGATCCGCAAGAGGTTAAAAGAAACAGATATAGCAGATCAACCAGCTGAAATTGCCAGAATTATAGAAAAATCCTATGAGGAACTAGGTAGAGATAGTTTAGGTGGAATACCAGTAAAACCACAACTGATTGAAAGTCCTGAAAAAATATTTTTTAATAATAATTTAACATCACAAAAAAAGAGCTGGGATGGAAACAAACAATCCAATCCTAAAGAAAAGAAATTCCAGTCCAGAGGAAGGTCTCCTCGGCGGAGAGAAAAATCTCCGAACCAAAGACACAGGTCACCCCAAAGTGACCCCTCTGGGAAAAGATATAACCTTAGAAATAGGGATAATATAAAGAAGCCTGATAGATATCAAGACATTGATACACATCCCTCTCAATCTTTTCAGACTTCCTCGCAGAAATCGGAAAGAAGAGGACGATCAGAACAAAGAGAAGAGCACGTCAAGTCCAAAGACAAGGAACCTGCTCATCTAAAAAAGAAATTACAATTTCCAAAAAAGAAGGTAGCCAGCATTAAAATAGTTAACAATGCCGAGAATACTGAGGACACAACTGAAAAACGGAGAATGGGCTCAGACAATGCTAGACAGCGCAGCAGAAGTGAGCATAGCTCGCAAAGTCCTTATGAATCATCTGGAGACAGTGGACACGAATGAATATCTTCAAGTGGAAACTGCAGACACCAGAGTTAGCAAACCTCATAAAATATATGAAATAACATTACGTATAGAGGGGGATAAGACTAGAAAAATAAGGGGACTATTTTGGGATAATCTCTCCAAGGGCTATGACATCCTTCTAGCTGAAAAAGACTGGCCACCAGAGTTTGTCAGGGATTGCCCTCATGGCGAAGAAATAATTATGCCTGCCTTCTCAAATCATATCCCAATTCATAAAAAATACACACTTGCTAGAAAGTGGGCAGTTGCTCAAGCTCCTGCTTTATATAAAAATCATGTAGGATGGGATGAGGACTCTCCTCCTCACAAAATCCAGTTAAAATCACAACCTACTGCACAAAGACAGTACCCAATTAAGCAAGAAGCTAAAAAACTGGTAAAAGAAATCCTAGATCAATTAGAATACCAGGGGGTGATTGAAACTTGCACCTCACAAATGAACAACCCTTTGTTTCCGGTCTCCAAACCAGACAATTCATATCGTCTAGTTTTGGATTACCGACACCTTAACTCATGTTGCAAAACTTTTGCAGTGCAAAACTCGCATAGTGCTGCACTAATGAATAACATAGTGCGCAAAAAATACAAAACAACATTAGACATCTCTAATGGATTCTTTTGTCAAAACATAGCACCAGAGAGCAGATATTTGTCTGCGTTCTCAATAAATGGCACTCAAAAACAATTCTGTCGGTTAGCCCAGGGGTACAAGAACAGCCCGGGAGTATTCTCAGCGAGAGTAACAGAATTACTACAAACATATGATGACGAAGCATTATCTTATGTCGACGACATATACTTAACAGATGATGACTTGGATACTCACTTGAAGAGAGTGAACGCCATAATACTTGGGTTCGCAGCAGAGGGTTACAAATTCAACTTTAAAAAATCCAGAATTGCCCATCTGACAGTCCTGTTCTTAGGATATGAATTATCAAGTGAAGGCAAAAGCCTGGCTGACAATTTCCTAGAGAAATGTGCCGTACTCCAAGCACCTAGAACACTAAAAAACCTACAGTCAATTCTAGGCTTCCTAAATTTCGGAAGAACATACATTGCAAATTACGCAGAAAGGGTCAAACCCCTTTATGATCTAATAAAACCAGATTTTAAAAGAACCAATTGGACTCAAATACACACAGAAATTCTGAGATCCTTACAAACAGACATGTTAATTAAAACAAAATTAGAAACACGTGATAACACATGCAATCTTGTGATTCGAGTCATCCCAGGAAGATGCGGATTCACATACCTGACCTCTAATGAGGGAGAAAAGGTACCAATTGCATTCAAATCACACTTGTACACAGAAGCTGAAAAGAAGTTCAGTATTAAAGAAAACATTGTTCATGCAGTTCAAACCGCAATAGCTAGAGAAAAAGACAAAGCTGACGGTAGACATATCACAGTCAGAACAGCAGAACCAGCCTTTGAGGCATTAACAACACCGTGTAATTTACCAACCACAACATTGAATCCGGAATGGATACAATGGGTGAATTCAATTACAACGGACAAAGTATACTACTATTTTGATCCAGAATTAAAGGAATTAAAAAATCTAGAATATGAAAGAACATTCCCTCTGCCAATCGACATTCTGCCGTTACGACAATACGCTTGTGTAATCTATACAGACGGACATGCTCAACCCTCCGTTTGGGGAGAACAAGCATACAACCCCACATGTGAGATTACAAAAGAAGTGTGGCGCGGAGGTAAACTAAGACCTCTATTAACAAAAACACACTCAGTAGAAACTAATTCAGAACAACAGACTGAAATACTAGCATTGAAAATGGCGCTAGATAATGCGGATCGCGAATTCCCGACACTTATAGTGTCCGATTCATATTACTGCATCAGGTCATATAACAAAGATTTGCAGACATGGATTCAAAACGGTTACAAAGATGACACAGGTGCAACAATAAAGCAAAAACTGCTTTGGGAACAAATAGTTCTGTTACAAAAAGAACTACCAAAGACTCACGTGACACACTCACTGAGTCATCAGCGTGATGGCGTTCACGTTGCAGGGAATTCATTGGCTGAGACAGCCACAGCGGCAGCAACTAAATCGGCTTCCGTAGCTAGAAAAAAGCGTACATTAAAATACATTGACGGTGAAACAGTGCTGGCGGTGAAAACGTCATCAAAAGGCGACTGCTCAGCGCTACCGATCAACTATCCACTCAATTATACATACATAATCGATGCAAACTCCGTCCCTTTTGCTCGAATCCCTGGAGTGGGGGATAGAGTGATTCCAAACATGGACAGGAGAACTTTGTTAATTGCAGACGCACATATGGGTGAGGGTCTCGGACACCTCAAACTAAAAGATTCTCTGGAAGAATTACAATCAAGGTACTGGTGGCCAGGCATGAGCCTGCAGCATCACATTTTTGTAAAAAAATGCCCAAACTGCAACAGAGATCGCAGTGGCGAGAGAAACGGTATACTACCGTGGCGTTTCACTCCAGAAAAGATCAACAGTAAAAAGCAAAGCGTCCGATTAACATATACAGGCTAGTTTCCACTTATAATGTAGATCCTCAGCACTCGGCTGACGTCTGGACTGTTATACAAAGATTTGCGAGTCTAAATGGCATATACGCTAGGAACATGCTACGTTTGACCAATGTTTTCACATTTAGCCCTCAAGCCTGTGGGGAAACATAGTCAATTGAGCATAGCACAGCGGGATTCTTCTCACTTCCTTCCTGAGGGATATGGGATGGTGTAAAGAAAAAACCAAGGCAGAAAGCAATCTATAACGGAAAGGATATTAGGTTCGGGAGCTGGGTGGGTCAAACATCTAATAAGTGTCCAACGTAGTCTAAATAACCTGCCAAGAAATTCTCTGAAGGGATTCAGTCCGTACGAATTATTATTTGGAACTAGGATGTTAGTCTTAGACCTCGACAGTCAGACTTCAGTGGTGAAGAAAAAAAGCTTTGATATCAAAGATCGTTTGGCTATTTTACAGGACTTAAACAAAACAAGAAAAGACCTGAGCAACATAAAGTTGAAGCAACAACCAACAACCACTGAAGAACCACCACCTGTCCCAGCAAGACCTTTCTGGATTCCAAAAGTCGGGGATCTAGTCAGAGAAAAGATCGCGGTAAAGAAGGAATTTGGGCCTTCTTACAGAAAAGCAGTTCCTGTCTTGTCTATCAACGGGACAAGATCAGTAGTACTACCGCCGCTTGCTGGTAAAAAGGAGAACCGAGTTGTATCCATCGACCTGGTAAAACCACAATCATGTGGCCGATAACAAATAGTAGGCCAAGTGGACTCCCAATAAGTAGCAGAACACCAAGGTTTGCTACCAATACAGAGGTCCTAACTAAGAGGCTAATCACATTCGAAACGCCTACAGAAGAACAACAAGGACTATGCAACAATGCAATGGAACTTAAACCTCTGAAAACCCAAATAAAAACATTTAGCAGAGACACACCAACCTACAATGAAGTAACAAACGAATATGCAAGAAACAGTAATCCTGAAGCAATTGGAACAATTGACAGAACTGCATCCGGCTACTTCATAAACTTCGATGATTCCTCTGAAGGTTTCAGTGAATCAAAAACACAGCCATCAACAAAAACGTTTAAAGATAAATCTATAGAACTTTTGAAACAACTGAAAGAAACATATCTGATTTCTCCATGGATCGAATTTTGGGTGGGTTTTGGTGCATTTATCCTCATACTTTGGCTCATCATGGTACTAACTTTGGGACGCTTCATTGAGGGAAAATATGCTAAAATGGACACAGCAAGTCAGAAAATCAACTTGATCCTCAAACCACACACATCTTCACACGTAGAGAAAAGAGAACTTTCTTCAGTCAACTTCACAGCCAATCCTTTACCAGGTGGGGTAGCATGGGACAACACTGACTACGAAATCTATGGTCCGGTCGAAATCCTGAAATATCCACACCAAATCAAGATCTCATTGAGTGACTTTGTAAAACCAAGCTCATTTGCTGATGATTGGGACTTCGAAAGTATAAATAATATGATGTCTGACTTAGTGATGTCTGCTAAATTTACCAAACATGATTATTTGCAGGGTTCTACAAATTATGATAGTATGTACTGTTACAACCACTATGGTAACCATTTTCTACATAGATCTGCACAACCTAGAAATGTTTTAAATTATAATCAATGGGAACATTGTGCAACCCCTCCAAAAGGAAGCTCAAGAACCGTTTATGACAAATATTCATACTTTTCAGGTTTTAACACAAGTAATACTGAAACATTTTATTTTAAATTGTCAAATAAGACAGGGACAAAGACCATGATAACAAACACGAAATTGATATATTCAGACTCATTTTTTGAACAAATGAATACTTTTGGTTTTGATTATTGGGACAAAAATGTTGAAGTAAAAAGTGTTTGGGGTACAAAAGAATGGCAAGTACAAGGTATAGAATCTTTGTTTAGAGCCTGCATGATCCCAGAACAAATTATATTTTTAAATGACACTGTTCAACAAACTACCTGTCTTGGCTTAGCCAAAATCAAAGACTTAAATAAACCGTCTATTCCAAAACCAACAATGAACAGCAATAGCTCTACAGATGAAGAGATAGACGTAAACTATGTATTAAACCAAAACAGAACACATCCTGATTGGAAACAGTGGTTGATCTGGCCCACAGATACTAATAACTGTCAAGACAGATTCCTGAACAAAACACAGGGGTTCAAATTGACCAGGCCAGACCCTAGATATTCCCAAAGACAACACCCAGGAATAATAACCACCTACAGTGTGCGCAAATTATGCCTTCAATGGCTACAAACTTCCACACTGGCAGAAATTAAGCAACACCTAACTTTACTTACTGATGGTGCTGACTTGCGTGATTTCATTATGGGACCACGCAAACAGCGTCAAAAGCGTTTCATAGCAGCCTCTGTATATGCAGCATACAACGAGGCCTGGAAGGTGACTCAAATTGAAACAGCAGAAAGAATACGGGAAATTGACCGTATTAATTTGGAAAAATCACTTTCTGTAGTGGACAATGGGTTAATGACTCTGTCCTCCAGAATTTTTTCTTTGGACAGCATTGTGTCTTCAGCAATCGACATAATATCGCAAGACTTACTGTTGTTACAACACGGTCAGTCTCAATTGCGTTCTATTGTACAGCTTGGCTGGACGTTACAAAATCTGCGTTCAGGCTATGTGCCTTGGCGTTTAATCAACACAACGTCACTATTCAATATCTTTAACCTTACTGATAAACAAATCAGTATGGCACAGAAGGGTGCTGATTATACAATCCTGAGCATTGAGAAACTCGAAAGATTACCAGTGACAATGTCAGAACGACCTGTCAGTGAATGGATAATACATGGGATAATTAATATTCCAATATCAACCTTCAGGTTTCAATACTGCCAAAAATATATACAGGCTGGCATGTACGAAAAATTGGGGAAAGGGTACATTAAAACAACATGGAACTTGCCCTATTCACATGCATGTGTCAGTAATAAAGGACAGAAAGTGTTTCTTAGTGGCAATAATTGTGCGATGTCACTAAGCGGTACACTTCTGTGTAATGGAATTAGTTTGCATGGAGCCTGTGAAGGGAATTCAAATAACCTTTCATGTCACCAGCTAGGCGCACCTGCAACAGAGATAGAACCATTCTTTCAAAGACTCTATAATGGGAGTTACATTCTAATTGTAGATCGCAGATGTTGTAGTCTTATGCCCGGGACTCCTTATCTCGTAACTACGACTGCGAAGGTCAAGTGCTGTGGACGCTCATTGTTCCTCAGCTCCTTTCCAGACAGGGAGGCAAGGGCATGGCCGAACTTGAAAAATACTTCTATTCGAATAGATACTTTAAGCAGAATGAAAACAGTGCTTCTTCAGACGCCGACCAGACTCACGTCATCAAAAGAAACATATGATCTCCTAGTCGCAAGGACGACTGCAGAGATTCACTCATTGTTATCAACTAATTCCCCCATACATTTCGCAGAAATCCTGAATGAAATCTTAAATATTTCTGATACCAGTGGAGTCTCAAAGGTATTTAAGACAGTATTTCCGATGGCATTAACACCATTCAAAGCCATACTGGGTATTTTTCCAGATTTCGTCCATTCGATTTTTGGCGGACTTCCCCTCATTTTGGGACTAGTTGCAGGAATCCTATTCTTGGTCCTAATTTTTCGTTATGGCAAACCGTGTCACAGACAAAACACCTGCGACAAGGGAAGAAACAATCCGAGCCATTGGATACCGGGACCGGATATCAAAAATCCTGGGACTATCCCGGCTTAGAGACCTGAACATGACTTGGTTTCTATAATTTCGACCAATGTGGCATCGATGTGTTTTACCTGTATTAAGGTGCCTGCTATGCGGAGAAGAATGCGTGTTAGACACCTGTCTGACGCTACAATCGGATGCGCCAATGGATGCAGAAACATTGTTGAATCCAATAAAGGCTCATGCTTTGTGCTGCCCTCAGCGGCTACCAATCCTGATGACGGCATTCGTGGAAGCTTCACCACTACGATTAAGGGGTAGTGAAGTTCAAGATGAAAGCAGCATCGATCAGGTACGACCTTCTGTCAGCAATCCTAATCAAAACGTCAATGGAGACAATCATGCGCACGAATGCATGGTTACACCTTTTTCCGAGTTAGTGGAACTCTCCCAGGAAGCTGTTGACAGCTTTTTCGACAGTCTAAATGATATGATGTTCTCACCAGAGCAGAAATAGAGACTTTTGAGCAAGCTAGCACACGGCGTTCCCAACACCCTGAATTTGGCCTTCAACTTTAATAATAAAGTCACATGAACAATTTTCCCTCCAGTTCACGGACAGCAATATTTTCAGCAGCCCCAAAATATTTTTGCAATTTTTCGGGACACTTATCTTCTGCTTAAAGTAAGAACTATTCTTAGAGAACTATAATTTCTATTTTTAGATACTTTATAGACATTGGCTGCCCGCTGGTATGTTCATAATTATTTTATTCTGTGATGAAATGGTCTCGACCCTTTTTTTCTGTATTAAGAGCCATTTCATGTGTAAATTCTCATATACCAATTAGCAATAATGTATACAAATGCGTGATTACTTTAGCATTATTCTACAAGCTTGAGTGCATATAATACATGTGACTGCCTTTTTCGTATATTAGATAATTTCAAAATGCATTTATGTATTTTGGGGTGGTAAGGTATACACGATACTCTACAGTATGTTTTACTATGCCTAGATTAGTAAATATGTCCATAGTTAGCGTGGAGTGGGTGTGATGTATTCCTATAGGTTCTGTATCGATCCCCCTATTCCTGACCCTATTCTGGTTAACAAGTTAACTAGCAGCCATCCGATGATGCAGAAAACCCCCATGATGCAGAAACCGTTATCTGCTTAAGCAACACTACGGCACAGGAACGTGTTATCTGATTAGGTCATAACGCTTGCCATCTAATTAGACAAGCGATATTCCTCCAGCCCCTGATAAGGCATACGGAGTTCTCAAAACAAATCAAACCTATGACAACCTGGGAAAAACCCTGCGGCCATTGTTTTGATTTCACCGAGAACTTCAGCAAAAGAATGTGCTAACGACCAGGTCGTATGACATCCTTATTGACGTATCTATGTCCATCCTTACGTCAATCTCGGCACCTTAAAGGTATAAATATTACCGATATTGCCCTATGCAAACACACGTGGTGGTGACGAGATCGGAGCAGCCAGACTTGCCGAAGCCCAGAGCAGAGCAGACCCCGCTGGTGCAGCCCCGCCTTCCTGACGCGCTGAGAACGACACGCTGCCTTTTCTCCTGCCGAGAAATCCAGCTCCGGCGCTTCCAAGCAGCCCTCGCAGGCAGCCTGGAATATCGAGACCAGAGACGAGAGATACCATCCCTCATTCATCCTAGATTCCAGGTACAGAACTGAATAACCCCTCGCAGAGAATTCTTTAGTCAGTCACTTGGCAAAACAAACTTAACTTAAACTGTAACTTTCTATCCCCGCCCACGTATTAGGCTTAGGTCAGGTACACGGGGTAGGCGTAGCTAGAAACACCAGTTGAGTACGATTAGTCAAATGTATATGTGTATGTATCTATTTTATTCATTTTAAACCATCATATGGCTTAGAAACCATATCAATGTTTTTACAGTATTATTTTATACTTCTGCTTTTAATGTATGCACTTTACTTAACCATAAGTATTGCAATAATATCGATCCATTTCTCTTGTATGAGAAAAGAGACTGATCAATAAATAACATCTTTTATTGAACACGCCCGTCTCTTCCTTTTCTCTACAATCTGGTGAGACTAAGAATGCACGTACTGACTGAGTAAAATAAGTCGTCTTTTGTTTTCACACGACTCTAGAGATACACTCTTGATTAGGGGAGAGCAAAGTTGTCATGTTCTATGGTTGTCAGAAACTAAATCCCTTCTTGTCTATCCAGGGAGGTTCAACTCCTCCTTGCCTATTCGAGAAAGTTTCTAGTGAACTCTGAGCTAGCTGGCAAACCCAAAACTTTAAGTCTAATATCGACAGTAGTAGACCTAGTTAACGTCTGGTCTAGGCCTATACTATTGAAGGTATTATTCCAATGCGCAGAGCCTATTGGGATGATAGGAACTACACTACAAGATGTCTTTGCATTACTGAAAAAATAAGCATTCCTTAACAAACTGTGGGGCATATTAACAAGGGGATATCACCACCAGAATGTAATTTTTTGTGACATTCTGATGGCGATATCCCCTTCTCCATAATTACAGCGCGTGAAGCCACTTAACGTGGCTTAACATCACCTTGTAAAAAGGCCCCTTTTTACGTTTCACTTAGCGTGAAAGGGGCATGCAATGGGTATTGCAGTGGACGTTCTTTTTTACATTGCTTTTTTACACTGTTCCATATTTACAAGGATGGGGCAGTGCTAAAAACTCAGGACAGGTGAAACCTGGTCTTAGGATGGCGATACAAAGAGAAAGTATTTTGCTCTTTTTATGTGTGCTGCATTCTGCCACACATACAGAAACAGCAAATTGCATTTAAGGATTGCTTATGTGTAGGAAGGTGTCCCTTCCTGCACATAAACAATCCCCCCTGCAGCGTAGGCACCCTTGCAGCATGGTGCAAGGGTGCATGCGCTAGCGCTAGGCAGCTTTTTAAGTGACAGCGCTAGGGAAACGCAGGGGTGCAATGTATTTTTGTAAATACTGTGCATCCTTGTGTTTAAAAATGTCAGGGCGTGGTGTTACCAATGTTGGAGTAACACCGTTGTCCGATATTTTATTGTAAATATCCCGCCTGTGTTTCCTAATCTAACCTCTGATATATATGACAGTACCTAACCTCTGTATCAGATTACCAGCCAGAATAGTTTTACCAAACTTATAATGCTCTACTAGGCCCACATTTAACTGAGGTCTGTATTATCATACTGGAACAGGTCGAATTATCTGCAGCTAGGGAAGCCCTGCTTGTGTCCTTACTTACACTTGGCAGGATGCAAGTGAAGGGGCTTCATATAGGCCTCTATCCATTCTTAGCGTGGATTACAAAACCCTCAGAAGGGTTCTGGCTAATAGGCTTTATCCTACCTCTTTGATACCTACCCGTAACAGTTCTCTTAACATCAGGACATTATTTAGAATTTTAGACAAGGCCACAAAAGATGTGCAGACCAAAGCAATAGTGGTCTCTGTTGATTTGGAGAAAGCATTTGACACGCGACAATGGGGATATCTGAAGGCAGTACTGTCCAGAATGACAATGGGAACTGGGTGTATTAAATGGATTACATTGCTATATTTGGAACCAGTTGCAAGGGTGTGAACTGGCAGGTATGTTTCCAAACAATATCATATCTACAGTGGCAACTATCAGGGAAAGCTTATCGCCTTCTCGTTTGATATTTGTTGTAGCAATGGAACCATTTGCCAAACTCATCAGAATTGAAGGGCAGACCAGGGGTATATCCTTACACAATAGGACACACACCATTTAGCTTTTTAAGGATGACTTATTATCAGTTCTGTTTAGTCCAAAAAGCTTTATTTCGACAATACATGCCATAAAAGCATTATAAATTCATAAACAATAAAAATACAATAACAAATTAGTATAAAACATCATGCATGAAAATACAGACATCACAACATGCGTGAAGTATTTACAGTAAAACAAAAACACCAACAATCACCATCAAGAATCATTTTAAACCATGTAGAATAAAACTTCATGCACTAAGCCGGTTGTAAGGGATGAGAGCATAACAGCTTTGATCTAATAATCCACAACCAACCCAAAAACTTGGAGACAGAGCATACATATAATGGGTCAGGTAACAATATTCTTAATGAAGCACTACTGGTTCTAGTACTCATGACTTATTATTATACATGTGAGACGTCACATTGAGTCTTGACCCATCCTTTCAATGGATCTATGATAGAAAGACGAATTCCATTGTAACGCATGCCATTACAACGCAGCAGTTACAACGCAAATGCCATTACCATGCATAATCTTTAGAACACATGCCTTTAAAACTCATATGCCTTTACCACGCTTGTCTTTATGACTAATTTTGTTGCAAAAGTATGAATGGTAAAGTCATAGGCATGGTACCGGTTTTACAAGCAACTATAAGTCTTTTACAGGTAAGTATAAATCCTTTATATATATATATATATATATATATATATATACATATGAAAACACAAGCTCCTCCTCGAATTTCGCAGCGTTTCAGGCAGCAGCGCACGCCGGCAAACGAGGGAGACAGACCACAGGAATCAGCAAAGATAGTTTATTGTTGCAACCACACAGAGAACAGCTATGTGTTTCAGGCTAATTCGCCCTTGTTCACACTGCAACATTACAACAAACGAAATGCTTTTTTATATTTGCTAGAATGTGTGAACACCCACTCTTAGTGACATCACCTATCACATGACTAAAAAAGTGAAGAAATACTACCACTTGTAGTTTTGCAACATTAATTCTGCACACTTAACTATCAGGATAAATCCCAATGTGGCAAGATTCGCTATTACAGACAAAGTTAAATACTAATACACGTTTTAAACAGATAAGTTAAAACTGTGTCTAGATACCTATTCATGCAGCTGGTAAATTGATTTATAATAACTGTATAAATACATAATTATGTCTCACTCTAAGACCCTAAACTGAATGCGCCTTCTGGTGATACAATATGTGCAAAAAACCTTTCAATAGTCATAAACTACATGTGCAAAATTCAGCAGCAAAGCAGCAATAGATGAAAAAGTGCAATTTGATTGTGCAAATATAAGTGCAAAGTAAGCAGAATAAAGGGCAATACTGTCGACATCAAGAGATAAGATCATTTTCATATTAAGAATATCACAGATCCCTGAGATATAGTAACTTTATATTTCAAATGAATTTCATCTACCTCTTAAAAAAGATCAGTAAAAAAGTATCAAAAAGTTAAAACCCACAACCTATAAATATGAATAAGTAATAAATATATACACAAAACACAGTCCAAAACATCAATGCAATATTGTATAAATAGTAGTATAAAAAGGTAGTCAGAAAATACATCCTATCTTTGAATATAATATTACAAATATTTACATCAAGGAATAACTAGTGGTCATCACAATAAATATGTTGACCATATAGATATAGATACAGTTAAGGTCAATTTAGATAAGAAAACTACATTCTTGACAATGTGGATAATTGAATAGTCATTGCAACTCACCAACTCAACCTCCAATAGGGAACCTAACTAAGAGGGAGTGTGTGTACTCTAGTGGTGGTGCGGACTTGAAAGTCACTTTAGGTAATCTACCAGTAGAAAAGACCCTTACAAAAAATGGTGCATCTCTTCTATATTGTTTAATCCATTGGGCCAACGGATATCGAATTCAAGTATCATTCTAGTTTCAAGTTGTCTTAGTAAACGTTCGCGGTCACCCCCTCTCTTTTAAGTGTGGAATAGCCCCCACCACAAAGTATTTTAAACATGATAAGTCATTGTTGTGGACTCTTCTAATGTGGCGGGCAACCGGGTAGGCCGGATCATTGTGTAGAATCGCACGTAAGTGTTGTAGTATCCTGACATGCACCTGAAGTTTGGTACTTCCTATGTATTTTAGGCCACAGGTGCATGTCAGGACATAGACGGCGTAATCTGTTTTACAGTTATAATTGCCATTGATTGGCTTAGGATCAACACAAAAGGGGGTGGAGTAGTAAGAAGTGTTGATACCAAACTTACAAGCACGACAGCTCGAACACTTGAAAAAGCCTTTAGAGGGTTGTAGCCAAGAAGTTTTAGATTTTAATTCTGGGGCTGCTTTATCTAAAATAGTGCCCATACTTCTGGCCCGTCTGAATGTGATAATGGGATTGCTTGGTAGTTTAAGATTCAACACATGGTCACTTTGAATGTTTGGCTAATTCTTTTTCAATATAGCCTTAAGTTTTCTGTCTTCGCTACTAAATGTGGTTATCATACGTGGACACTCATCCCTCAGCCCAGAAGATACCTCCAATGCCAAATCTTTCAAAGCACTTGGAAACAGACTTTCTCTAGTTCTAGATTTGGCCTTTTCTATGGCTTGGTTAAGGATGGTGTCCGAATAGCCTCTAGCTTTGAGTCGTGTCAACATATCTTTCAGACAAGACTCAAAGTCAATTGGAGAACTACAAATCCTCTTCAGCCTCAAGATCTCCCCATATGGTATGCTAGCAATTGTGTGTTTAGGGTGCATACTGGACGCATGGAGAGTTGCGTTCCCTGCTGTGGTTTTTCTATGCAGGGTCATATTGATCTTGGACTCAGAGATGTAGACTTCCACATCAAGGAACTGTATCCTATGTTTATCAATGTGGGCAGTGAAATTAAGATTGAGGGAATTGTTGTTGATGTTTTGTACAAATAGTATGGCCTCCTCCTTGGTACCTTTCCATGCTATAAAGATGTCATCTATATATCTCAAATAGCATTTAACATTATTATCCATCCATTGGTGGTGTTGAGAGGCGAGGACCTGTTCCTCCCATAGCCAACGTGCAAGCACGCATAGCTGGGGGAGAAACAGGTCCCCATCGCTACTCCTCTCAGCTGCTTAAAGATCTCTTTACCAAATAGAAAATAATTGTTGTATAGGCACCACTCTATGAGACACAAGATGACTTTGTTGTGCTCATAGAGGGAGATTGGTCATTTGGCCAAGAAATGTTTAATGGCAGAGAGGCAGTGTACATGGTCAATGCTCGTATATTGCGCTTCTACATCAAGCGAGATTAGCCACATGTCTTGATCCCAATTGATATGTTGTATCTTGGCTAAAAAGTCGCTGGTGTCACGTACAAAACTAGGTAGATTTTTCACTATAACTTGAAGGAAAAACTCGATGTATTCCCCTGCTTTTTCTCCCATACTCTTTATGGCTGATATAATGGGTCTGCCCGGCACCGGTTTTACAGCTTTATGTATTTTGGGAATTAGGTAAAGGGCTGGCAGTACAGGGAACTCAACATACATAAATTTGTATTCCTCAAAGGAAATAAGTCCTTCTCTTCTCCATTGCCCCAGCATTTTGTATAGGATTCCTTTAGCATTGTCATAATCTTTTTGTGTAGATTTTTTGTAACAAAGGGGGTCACTTAGCTGTCGTGTTGCTTCATTAACATAATCTACTTTGGGCCAAATGACCAAATTCCCCCCCTTGTCCAATTTTTTGATTACAATTTCATGATTTTCCCCCAATTTCTTCATTAGTTTCACATACCCCCTTTTGATATGAATGGATTTCTTTTGTTTTTTGTAGTTAGTCCCTAAATATAATTTTTTATGTCGTTAGTGACGCAATCATGGAAGACATCGATAGCGTCTTTAGGCATTACAGGTATGAATTCTGATTTACTCTTGAACGGGCTTAGCCCTGCTCCCTTTTGTGAAATCGAAATTTTGCTCAGCCTTGCCTGTGTAGCCACATCGGGGTCACAATCTTGGTCATAAGTGGAATTATTTAAATCATTTATATCAAGGAATGTGTGAACATCAGAGGGCCGACAATAAATTGATATTGTCTACACCTTCTTCATCACGGTTGTCTGCATTGGTGGCGGAGTCTTTGGCCGTTTTTAAAGCAAAATGTTTTTTCAACTTGAGCTTGCGAATAAAGCAAAATAGGTCGATGCGAGTCATAGAATAATTGAAACTTTGGATAGGACAATAATTAAGACCTAAAGATAATAGCTGTTCCTCAGCTTTGCTCAAAGTTATACTTGAGAGATTGATTATTGTATTGTCTACTGTCGTCTTCTCGCCCACACTTTCTTCTTTTTCTGCTGTTGGGTGTTGTTTCCGCTTGCACTCCTTTCTTTTCTGCGTTTGTTCTGCCTTTGCCTGTTTGCTCTTTTTGTTGCCTCGGTCGTAAGGTTTGTAACCTCTCTTCGACAATGAAGTCCATTTCTTGCTGGAGATTTAGTTTTGTCAGTCCTAATAAGTTTAAATCCGAGTGCGAAGAGTTTGAGTCGATACTGGAATCGCTTGTTAAAGAAACAGTGTCAAGGCTTGTTTGTTCGATATTTACATCATCTTCCTGCATAGGCGTGATCCTACTTGGACCGGCTCCAGCGTCCAATGCTCCTGTTGTGTTGACATTGGCACTTTTTTTGCTGTATTCTTGCTGTTTGGCTGAGTTATATTTCCGTGAAAAGGTAAAGATCTTTCCATTCTGATAATCGTCAGCATCTCGTGTAAATTTTGTAGCCTTGCGTAATTTGATTTTTACCTCGTGTTTTTTTTAGGCGGTCATTCATTGTTTCAGTTTACTTTTTTATTTCTTCTGATTCTGGTCGAGATTGCAATTCCAATTCAATGGACTTGATTTCTTCCAATATTTTACTTCGGTCAATTGCCGCATACTTAATCAGGATGCATACAAGGTTCATGGATGCAGCCAGGTTGCTCTCGCCCCATTCTTGTAACATAGCCGGATTTGGCTTGTCAAAACTTGGCGCCAAAAGAATGTGCAAACCGCGCGGAACTCTGCCCACTTCCTCGTATTTGCTCAAGGACTTATGTTTCCACCATTTCGTACATTCCAATTTTTTAAGTTTTTCCAAATCTTTAAATAAAGTTTTCAAGCTTTTGCTTTGCCCAGTGTTTTCATTACCATGCGATGGTGTTTTGGTATTAGTTGTGGCATTTCTCAATCCGTCAAATAAGTCAATTGCTGCTTCCTCACACAGTTTTTCAATTTTGTCTGACATTGTAAAAGAACCTCTGTGTGTGTCTCTGGTCGCGTTTAGTGAGGAAATGCTGCCCTCTCTTCCCGAAATATTGCTGTTCACGAACTTCCCCACCAGGAATAATGCTTCTCTCACTCACCGCGCGTTCTCGGCCAGAACTGCTACGTGCGCCGGGTCTTCCGACACGACCCTCCGCTACAGCTCCTACCGCCTCCGCACCTCGGCTTCAGTGGATTCCGGCAATCCAGGGGGTAGCCACCATAATTCCCAACGCGAAATTCAAAAACAAAGATTTGAAGGCAGCTACCGTCTTTAGGGAGAAGGGGTCCGTTACGAAAGCAAATCCACTTCCGTTATCGTATGAAAATACAAGCTCCTCCTCGAATTTCGCAGCGTTTCAGACAGCAGCGCACGCCGGCAAACGAGGGAGACGGACCACAGGAATCAGCAAAGATGGTTTATTGTTGCAACCACACAGAGAACAGCTACGCGTTTCAGGCTAACTCGCCCGTGTTCACACTGCAACATTACAACAAACAAAATGCTTTTTTATATTTGCTAGAATGTGTGTACACCCACTCTTAGTGACACCACCTATCACATGACTAAAAAAGTGAAGAAATACTACCACTTGTAGTTTTGCAACATTAATTCTGCACACTTAACTATCAGGATAAATCCCAATGTGGCAAGATTCGCAATTACAGACAAAGGTAAATACTAATACACATTTTAAACAGATAAGTTAAAACTGTGTCTAGATACCTATTCATGCAGCTGGTAAATAGATTTATATATATACATATATATATATTGTAGGATATATTCAATGAAGGCTGAAGAAGTTTAAGCAGGATTTTATTGCAGCACGAAATACAAGAACAAGCAGTGCAGAGGCCACAGTTAAACTGAATCAATTAGTACTGTACATAGCCTCAGTAACTCCCTGGAATGTGGAACCTGTTTAAGTAATAACATGTCTCATGCCATGGCTCACGCAGGAGCTCATGCAAGTGCATGCGACAGGTTTGATACTTAAAGAGGAACACACACATATAATAAAAGAGAATGTAACACATCTCCCTTTTTTAATAAAAAGGAATGAACGGGATAAAAGAAAGATGGATAAACAACACGTACAAATAACGTAGATACAAATGTAAAGCATAAATTTAAACATCAGTTGGTTACACATCATTTGTAAACCTTGTAGGAACTTTAATAACCCTTTTTGCAACTTTGACTCTATGCGCAATGGAATCATTTGGAAAATTTTGTACATATCTTCCTTCTACCTCTCTGTCCAAAATATGAGGTTGATGGCATTTTGCCAATCTACAAAAATTCCATATTCTACCATCTTGTGTCATAGCACTGTTATCAAATACTTTTTTTAATTGTATAGGCTCACTGTACTTATCAAAGCCTTTTCTCATCAGCCCAGGTTTTAGAACTCTAACCCAATCTCCTATATTGAAAATTTGAGACTTGACATTCCATTTATTGTCATACCATCTCTTGGTTTTGCGTTGTTTATTTTCAACACATTTGGCCACATCATCCACGCACACTCTATCACCTGTAAAGTGAGAAGACTTCACTTTTAACCACCATGGTAAAACTTTAGACGCAGGATTTCTGCCTTTAAACAGCTTGAAAGGACTCACTTGGGTAGTTGAATGTGGCGTAATACGATAGTTCCATAACCGTTCTCTCAACGCACTTACCCAACTCCCACCGTATTTAACTGAGTCCACAATGAAGTTTTTCAGTACTCGATTGAATCTCTCACCTTTCCATTTTCGCGAGGTTCATACACAGAAGTAAGCCTGTGAACAATATTGCATTCTTTAAGAAAATCTTTCATCTCTAGCGAGGTCAACTGTACTCCATTATCAGTTACTAAACACAATGGGCAACCTTCTCTTGCAAATATGTCCTTGAAAAAGTTTATAACAGCTTCAGTGTTAGCTTTAGAAACAAACTTGACCTCAGGCCATTTGGAGTGGTAATCGATAATAACCAAAGCATAGCGTGATGCCTCAGGCAACATGTGAAAGGGACCTGAAATGTCAAACGCTATCTTCTCCCAAGGTTGAGATGGCCATTTCACTACTTTCAAAGGTGGAGTGTAAACTTTGAGCATTCTCTCACTTGAACAGCACTCTGTACATTCTCTAACAATTTTATCAATGAACCTATCGACACCTGGCCACCAAAAATAGTCTCTAATCAATCTTTTCATTGAAGAAATACCAGGATGAGTTCTATGTGCAATGTTCAAGATAGCCTTATACATGCCCTCAGGAGGGATTCATTTACCAGACTTAAAGGTAAAACCACTGTCCACCTCTAATTCTTCTTGAATATTGTAAAATGGTAGTATTTCAGGACTTATTCTATCCTTCCTGGGCCAACCTTTTTCAACTAATTCTCTCACCATTTTCCAACAATCATCTTTCTGTGCACATTCTTCCCAAAATGATTCAGAAATCTCTTGAAATTTTTCACTAACAACATCTTTAATAGTTAAAACAAAATCCAAATCACACACTGCACCGACCTCATCTTGTTTACAAGGTAACCTCGATAAACAATCCGCTGTGACATTTTTCTTCCCAGGCACGTACGTTGTAACAAAATTGTACTCTTGTAGCTTAGATGTTAACCTTGCAATTCTAGCTGTAGAATTCCATCCTCCCCCTACTGACAAAATGTTTACCAGAGGTTTATGGTCAGTTCTAAGCGTAAACTGGGAACCCCACAAATACAACCTAAAATGCTCTATTGCCCAAACGCAAGCAAGCAGCTCTCTTTCGATGACAGCATATTTCCGTTCACATTCACTGAGAGTTCTTGAAGCAAACGCAACATTCCACTCATCATCCCCTTCTCTTTGAGAAAGAACACTTCCTAAACCGTAGAGGCTAGCATCAACTGTTAATATACACTCTTTGTTCATGCGAAATGGCTTAAGTGTGGGAGAATTTACAATGTCATGTTTGATCTCCTCAAAAGTACGTTGTTGCACATCTAACCACTCATACTTCTCCCCTTGCCTAAGTAATTTCCTTAATGGCTCCATCTTAGTGGCAAAATTGGTAACAAACTTGCTATAATATTCACATAGGCCAGCAAACGATAGTAACTGGTCTTTGTTTTCAGGTGCTGGGGCCCTAATGATAGCTTCAACATTCGACTTCTTAGGAATCACACCTTCACCAGAAAGGGTATGTCCTAGATACTCCACTGATTCTTTGAAGAGATTACATTTGTGTGCTTTTAGGGTTAATCCACTTTGTTCTAATCTAGTACATACAATGTGTAAGTGTTGCTCATGCTCAACTATATTTTTCGAAAACACTAAAATGTCATCCTGGAAACATTTGACAAAACTGTCCACATCTCTGAAAATTTGAAACATAACCCTCTGAAAAACAGAGGCAGCGGAAGCGAGTCCGAATGGCATACGTTTATATTGAAATAAACCTAGTGGGGTTATAAACGCTGTGAGTTTCTTGGAATCTTCTGTCAATCTGATTTGATGGTATGCAGATCGAAGATCTAGAGTTGAGAAAATGTGTGCACCATCAAATAGAGAGACCAATTCGTTAATATTTGGTAAAGGATGACAATCAATGACTATATTTATGTTCAAAGCTCTTAAATCCACACACACTCTCAACTTCTGAGCAGGTTTTCTCACCAAAACTATGGGAGAAACCCATTCGGAGGACTCAATTGGCTCTATGATATCATCTTTTAGAAGTTCATCCAACATACCTTTAAGTTCCTCTCTAATGTTAATAGGAACACCTCTAAGTTTTTGCACTACAGGTGTGTGGTTATCTTTTAAAACAATTTTGTGTGTGAAATTTTTCAATGTGCCTAATTTATCACAAAATACTCCTTTAAAATGATTAATTAACTTGCATGTCTTTTCCGAATTATCTGAGTTACATTCAGAAATGTTTCCAACAAATGAAGTAGAATCCATTAAACTATCATCACATAAGGAAACTTGTTCCTTTGCACGAGGATTTAAGATGATGCCCAATTTCCATTGGTCTAGCCATCCCAAAACGTTCACACCCTTTTGTGAAATATATAATTTTATGTTAGTTTTTCTGTGTCTGAAGTGCAAAATAATGTGGAAATAACCAATAAAATCAATTCTATTACCACTGAAATTTTTAGCATCAATATCAGGATGTTTGAGATCTAACATAGAAAGACAATTAGATAAAGTTGCATTAAAATAGTCAAGAGAAATGATGGTCCATGGTGACCCTGAGTCCACCATTAAATATAAATCAATTTCCAGAACTTGAAAAACACATTTTGGGGATTTGAGCACTAGATTAGCATGGTAATCAATAATTGGTACTACAAAACCTTCTCTCTCCCCAACGTCAATATCAGAGAAAGTATTCACATTTTCTTCAAACATGGATGCAACTGCACCTCTACTTTGTGAAAAAGGACGTTTGTCTCTACACATGTTACTAAAGTGTCCAATCCTACCACAGTTTTGCAATCTTTTTTTAACGCCGGACAACCAGGAAAAGATGCATAGTGTGATTTATTACCACACCTAAAACACATAGGTTGAAAATTAGAGCGTTGTTGTTGGAAATATCTTGGACCATTAAAATTAGACGTTGATGAGTAGTTTGTTGAAAGTTTCTTGGGATCAAATTTGTTCTTAAGTACACAAACTTCCTCTCCTTGAGTTTTTTTAACAGGATCTTTTCTGACAGTGTCCATCCACAAATCTGACTGTTCTTGAGCCTTAGCAGTAGCAATAGTCTCATTGAGATTAGGATTCCCCATGACCCATAGTTTATCCTGAATCTTTTTGCACTTTACATGGACAATGATTTGATCACGTATCATTTCATCAGAAATGGTTCCAAAGTTACAGTGAACACTAAGTGATCTGAGAGCAGTTAAAAAATCATCGAACGATTCGTCCTCTTTTGGTTTTCTGGTGTAAAATTTGAAGCGATTTAAAGCAATGCTAACATTAGGTTTGAATCTTTTTTCAAGTCTTGCTAGCGCTTCAGAATAAACATTTAATGAGTCACCACTGCCATCAGAAGATGAAACAATTTGAGGTAGTGATCTGAATATAACTTGGCCTTCGGATCCTAAACAATGAAGTAAAATGCTTTTTTTTCTTTCAGAACCCATTCTTTCCCCATCAATTGCTTTCATGTATGTTACAAACTCTTCTTTCCATTTCGACCAAGGCATGGGAGGATCGCCTTTGAGTTGAAGAAATTTAGCTGGTGGGTCAAATTGCATTGTGTTTTGTGGAAATTAAAATTGTATTTTTTAAAGTAGTATTGTAAATTTCAGAAAGATAAATTGGCTAGCAAAAATAGGTAAATGATTTAACTCCAAATAGTACACAACTAAGAAAAAATGATATTGAAGTTATTGTGCAGAAAATTGGTAAGGAATTGTGAAGTAAAACGTTGTTTTCCACTTACTGATATTGTTCGTAGTAGCGTATCGAAAAATGAAGGCGTTGTCAATGAACACGAGCGTTGCTAAGGAAAGACACTCAGAAAATGGCCGACAGCGTCAGCGCGATGACATAGGGCGTAGCGTCATCGGAATGAAGTAGGACGCAACGTAATGTCAGCGCAATGACGTGGAACGCACTGTACTTGCGTGTACACTTGTGAAGACGCTGTAATGGTCTCGAGGAGAACGCCAGAGAATTTGGTACGATGTTTCCTTTTAAATGACAATCAAAGTTGAATAAACGTTAAGCAGGCAAAATCTTGTTTTTCAAAAACAGAGTCTTAGAGCGGAAAACAAAGGGTACCGAAGTATTGTTGAAGAATGGAATATATCGTATAGTCTATGTTAATGAAAATAGCAATAAAACAAAAATGAACGAAGAAGTAGATATTTAAGGAAAAATACTGCCGCAGGTGCAATCAGAGCACTTAAATTGTAATTAGAGACAGCCGCTGGTACTATCAAATGTACAATGAAATAAGAAAATTTAAACATACCAGTGAGAACTTCCAAAATGTTCAAAAAGGTGAATATTCTTCTCCAAGTACCACTCTTTCTTCGTGCTGCTGAGTGGTATAAATCGTCGCCAATTTGTAAGATATATTCAATGAAGGCTGAAGCAGGAGCTCATGCAAGTGCATGCGACAGGTTTGATACTTAAAGAGGAACACACACATATAATAAAAGAGAATGTAACATATATATATATATATATATATATATATATATATATTACTGCTCCAAGTTTGCCCAAAGACAAGCGGCACGCAAGCAGCAGCAGGTCAAGCAACCTCATTTATTAGGTATAGATCGTTATCTCACCAGCAGTAACATAGGCAGTCTCTCGTCAATATTTAAGCCTGACGCATTTCGAAGTCCGTAGTCTTCTTCCTCAGAGGCAATGATGGGAGGAAGTGCTTTCCGTGACCCACCACAGTTCAAATTTAACTGTGTTGCACCCAGATGCATTATGGGAACTGTGGTGCCACTAATCAATCCTCAGATGGTTGCACTAAAATAACGCTGCTCAAAAGTCCTTGGAAAGAACCCCTGCTAGTGAAATACATCTTCAATCCTGCGCCTCTGCTCCGCAAACACGACTTGGTTGAATAACAAGCCGCACGGCCCCAGGTTTCTTGGGGTGGTGCACGCTTCACGGCCAGGCTGCCGTGTATCAATTACCGCTCCAAGTTTGCCCAAAGATAAGCGGCACGCAAGCAGCAGCAGGTCAAGCAACCTCATTTATTAGGTATAGATCATTATCTCACCAGCAGTAACATAGGCAGTCTCTCGTCAAAATTTAAGCCTGACGCGTTTCGAAGTCTGTAGTCTTCTTCCTCAGAGGCAATGACGGGAGGAAGTGCTTTCCGTGACCCACCACAGTTCAAATTTAACTATGTTGCGCCCAGATGCATTATGGGAACTGTGGTGCCACTAATCAATCCTCAGATGGTTGCACTAAAATAACGCTGCTCAAAAGTCCTTGGATAGAACCCCTGCTAGTGAAATACATCTTCAATCCTGCGCCTCTGCTCCGCAAACACGACTTGGTTGAATAACAAGCCGCACGGCCCCAGGTTTCTTGGGGTGGTGCACGCTTCACGGCCAGGCTGCCGTGTATCAATTACCGCTCCAAGTTTGCCCAAAGACAAGCGGGACGCAAGCAGCAGCAGGTCAAGCAACCTCATTTATTAGGTATAGATCGTTATCTCACCAGCAGTAACATAGGCAGTCTCTCGTCAAAATTTAAGCCTGACGCGTTTTGAAGTCCGTAGTCTTCTTCCTCAGGTAATGACGGGAGGAAGTGCTTTCCGTGACCCACCACAGTTCAAAAGTTAACTATGTTGCGCCCAGATGCATTATGGGAACTGTGGTGCCACTAATCAATCCTCAGATGGATGCACTAAAATAACGCTGCTCAAAAGTCCTTGGATAGAACCCCTGTTAGTGAAATACATCCTCAATCCTGCGCCGCTGCTCCGCAAACACGACTTGGTTGAATAACAAGCAGCACAGCCCCAGGTTTCTTGGGGTGGTGCACGCTTCACGGCCAGGCTGCCGTGTATAAATTACCGCTCCAAGTTTGCCCAAAGACAAGCGGCACGCAAACAGCAGCAGGTCAAGCAACATCATTTATTAGGTATAGATCCTTATCTCACCAGCAGTAACATAGGCAGTCTCAAAATTTAAGCCTGACGCGTTTCGAAGTCCGTAGTCTTCTTCCTCAGAGGCAATGACGGGAGGAAGTGCTTTCCGGGACCCACACAGTTCAAATTTAACTATGTTGCGCCCAGATGCATTATGGGAACTGTGGTGCCACTAATCAATCCTCAGATGGATGCAATAAAATAACGCTGCTCAAAAGTCCTTGGATAGAACCCCTGCTAGTGAAATACATCCTCAATCCTGCGCCGCTGCTCTGCAAACACGACTTGGTTGAATACCAAGCCACACGGCCCCAGGTTTCTTGGGGTGGTGCACGCTTCACGGCCAGGCTATATATATATATATATATATATATATATATATTACCTACTGGCGGTCGCCAGTAGGTAGTTATAGTTAGGACCTACTTTCCATAGGAAATCCACAACATTCTATTTGGAATAACTTTAGAGCCAGTGGACGAATCTTTGTGAATTTCTCCAAGAAAATGAACTGCTCTGTACCACTCCTACCCTGAAAGTTTGGGGGTGATTCATCAAGTGGGGGCCGAGAAAAAAGGGGGGTCCTAAAACGTGTTTTCCCCATGCAATTTTCCATATGGACCTTTAGCCAGGGCGACAGCCCGAACGGCTGAACGGAATTACACCAAATTTGGCAGAGAGGCAGAGTACCATTCGCAGATTGTGCTTTTTGTTAAATGGTGTAAATCTGTTAAGTAGTTTCGGAGAAAATTGCAAGCAAAATCATAGCGATATCTAGAGACAGAGTTCTACACGCGGATGGAGATCCGTTCAATTACGAGCGCGAGCTGTATTCTGATTGGCTGTCAACTGTCTGTCAACACTCGAAACCTGGAAGTGTTGGTGGCCATCTTGTGCCTCGGTAGCAGCGAGTCACAAGAAAACAGTAAAAGAAAGTTGAAAAATAAGGAAAGGGGGCAGGGTAGAAAAATGTTGACCCTCTAGGCCTGCTGAGGGGATCGCACATGGATCTTTAGGCCCATCCCAAAAAATGTAAAACTTTTTTAAAAACCGCAGGGTACGCGTATCGTACTCGTATGCGGTGGGAAAGTTAAAAAAAACTAGGAGTCCGTTTTATTCTTAATCAGCTCCCGGGGGCGGCCAAATCCCGGGGGCAATTTTCTTCTATAAGGGGGGGTTAAAAGGTCCCCCGAGCCCTCGGGAACGCCACCCCCGGGGTTTTATTTTGAAGTATGCGGGGCGTTCACTGCCCCCCACATGCTCCGGGGACCGCCATCTTCCTGGGGCAGTATTATTTAAAATTGGGGGGTCCGTGACAGCACGGAACCCCCAGCCGCGGGGACCACCATCTTTCGGGGCTTTTTAATGCTGGGAGGGGGTCGCGCGGCCTCTCTCCTGGAGCTCTTGATGGCCCTGGGGTCCGACACCTCCCAGGGCCGGCTTCTGCAGTGTCCCGGGGTACCTACCCCCGGGACACTGCTGTTTGCTATGGTAGGGCTGGAGCGTCGCGGCTCCCACTTCAGTACAGCAAACCGCTCTCCTATTAGAAAGAGAGAGCAAGTTAATATGCTGTCTTTTTTAAGTAGGAAAGCAGATTGCTTTTTGTTAGAGAGAGGAGCATATTAACTGGTCTCTCTGACAAAGCAATGCCAGCTTCCGAACAACACGAGGAGATGGCTGGGACTGTGGGGGGTATTGGGGTTCCTCACACGGTCCCAAATGTTATTTTTTGTGTCCCAGGGGATGGGGTCCCTTTGTAGCTCCTTAAGCATTTGTGTGGCGTCGCGCTCTAGTTTACCAGAGCGTGCGGACACTGCATTCTGGGAAAGTAGGCGGGCACAGGAGTTGCCGCGAGTCTAGCAATAGGACATTAAATCCTCATATTCTTATCTCTGTGTCCGTGTGGTTATTATGGTAATTTTCCTTCTATTTGACAATATTCTCAGAAGAGATGCTTCTTCTTAGAAAGTAGATTGATTAAAATGGGACGGAACTTTCAACAGTTGGAATAGGAAGTGTTATGAACCAATGAAATCTCTTCTTTTAAAGTCTCATGGCTTTGCGTACGCTTACGATGTGGGTTCGTATGACGTTCCAGCTCGATTTGTGTAATTGCTTTTAAAAGTAATATACGATTGTTGAAAGTTTAAAAAAACAATTTTCATAAGTATCCTACATAATGTATTCTATTAGTATGTTCATTAAATACATAAATATATGTTTTTAAACAATTAAAAACATTTGCGTCTTTCGCGTACGGGGCGCAGTACGTGACGTCATACGTAAGCTTTGATGGAACGCGTAACCTCGAAGCGTATTCGTATCGTATGCTGAGAATGATTAGCAGACAAACTATGGTGCGATCACTCTCTCACTGTCAAATCAGAGCACAAGGCGCGCTATGAGAATGGTTAGAAGTGGTCACTCATTGGAAATCCGATTCAGCTGTGTGGCTTATCCACGGTATCATAACGTTACTTTTTAGCCTGTTTAAGTTTGAGGTTTGTATGAAATACTATGCTATATTCAGATATGGATCTTTAGGGAGCGCTTATCTCCATGAAGGTTGGTTATTACCATTTATATATAGGTGCTTGAGGGTGGGAAAAGAAGTTTGTCAGAATGGCGAGGATTGCTCAATAGCACCAGATCACTCCTTACTTTGTGGACACCTACAATTGCATGGCTCTTGTAATCAAGATGTGGCTAATTTGGCCTGAGTTTTGAAAGGCACTCCGACACCTGCTATCATAGCAACGTTCAGTTTACTGGCAAACGGAAGTTATTTACGTTGAAATAATGCAGATTGTTGTGCGATGTTAGCAGGCATCACTTACATGATTACGGTAACTGAGCGTGTGGTTTGCTATAAAAAGTTGTGTTTACTCCTCTGCATGGGAAGCTGGATGTTTCTATCTGGCCGTCATTTCCGACATTGAAAGCAGAGTCAACCAAATGAGCCGTATAAGAGCGCTATTGTCTCAAAAAGAGGTCGCTCTTACATCTGCTAGAGAAACATTTGTCCTTCATGTAGCAAACACCCGCACAGAAGTGCATGCTTAATTAAATACAGACATGCCCCGGAATTTTAGGGAGTTAATTTAGACAATCTTTAATGCGTCCTCGAGTAGGGGGATAGCTTACTTTTTAAAGTTATAAGCAATAGCCTTGTGACTTCTGTAGAAACTATATTTGGTGTCATGTCGGTGTTTTTTCATTCGATTTTTTCCAGCATCTTTGGTGGATTGTCCTTAATGCTCACATTAGTTGCCGGTGTGCTTGTATTAATTTGTTTACTTAAATATAGATTCACATCTTGCAGCAGACGATAATATGTCCCTGTTGTTGCTGGTCCACAACCGAATGCTTAGTTATTACGGAGCGCTGCCTCTGGCTACATTGAGCGCAGTTTATGAATTATCGTTTAGATTCTCCTTTTTCACATGCGTTCAACCTGTCTTTCATTGCCTGAGCTGTGATTTCGACCGGGCCCTGGATTTGTGTCTCTGCAGTACGGTGTCTCCCAACGCGGATTATGACCAGCTGATGAGCCCCTTAGTGGTTAATGATTTGCTCTATTCTGGCGGCGGGATTATGGCCTTAGCAGCGATACATGGAATAATGGGATGTTGGAATGTTTTTGCAGCGGTGCATGACTTCTTGGCACGCAGTTACATTGAAGATGACCCGAGTTTTCCTACGATGGTGATAGAGGCTCCGGTCATTGAGGAACATGTATGTTCATTCCCACTATTGAATTGGATGGCTGAAATGTTTTCAGATGAGAACAATGACTTCCTCTTGGAGGCTGTTGCTACATACTGTGCTTATACGCTGTTGGATTAAGACTCTTTGATTTTTCTAACTATTCTTTATTATTTAGTTACTGCTTTTTATCAAAGATCGAATAATTTTTTGGGGAAAATTGAACTTGACTCTGCTTTTTAGGCTTGGACTCTGCGTTCGTAATTTGCCCACGTTTATATTATGTGCTTTGGTCAAGGAAAGGTGTCGTGGGCTAAGCCTTGCACTTACACCGTGTTAAGTTTACATGGGTTTATTAGAAGCTTAAACACCATTTTTGTTTTCCTGCTCTGCTTTGCACACAACACGCACTTGCAATATTGTTTAGAGAAGGGTGAGTATTTTGCTTCATATGAGAATAATATGATATACTACATTTGTAGACTGCCTCACTACTTTAGTGTGTATAGTGAGAGCATGAAACATCAAGGTTATCTTGGATACTGCGTGTGTTATTCGAAATGATCTTCGCACGTTCGAGCCATAATACATATGCAGCTGTGGCATCTCTGATACTGGTGCGTTTAGAAATGCACTGTGCAGGCATGATTACACACAGTTGGAGAACATTTGTATCTTGACAGTTTGCGTAAAACTCAATGTGATCCACTACTGCTGAGTAACAGAGGTATGGGTCTGCCTATGTAGTCGTATGAGATCTTCTGTACTTATAAACTAACCTGCTAAGTAGGGAGGGTGAAATGTAGGTACCTTTTAAATCTGTTTCCCTTTTGTATTATAGGATGCTTTCTCCCTTTGGATGTTATGGAATAGTAACAATGCTGACAACTTTGTTTCTGATAATATGTTTGCTTGTATTATCTAAGGCACTGGGCATGTGATTACGGTGTTAGAAATAAACATTTGAAATTTGCAGGTGTATTTATTTAGTGCTTGTTTTGGACTGGTGTAAGACTGTAACGAAAGAGTGCTCTTGTTATCTACCTTACCTGAGGTAACCTAAGTCGCATGTTGTGGGTTGAATAAAATTGATAAGTGCAGCCAAGAAAGGGAGCAAGTGTGCAAATTTCATAGTACCTTCGGCCGGGTTAGTTGTTATAATAAAAAGCGTCGATAAAGGGCCTGCACTGTGAATTTGAATTAAAGAAGAATGATTGATAACCCGAGCCAAGAAAGGGAGCAAGTAGGTGTGTGTATGTGTGGATGATGTGTTGATTGAGCAGAAGATGAATAAGGTGAAAAATAAGAAAGGCTGCAGACATGCAAACTTTGTACTTCTTTGTAAGGGAAGTGGCAGTTTAGTTTTCCTGTGTATATATATATATATGTATATATATATATATATATACATATATATATATATATATGTTACACACTCGCCTCCAAACAACCAGCGTGCCCTTAGTCATCAGGTGTCGCCGTCGAAAAACGAAAGTTGACCCAGGCTGAGGTGAAAAGATATTTTTTTATTTAAATTTCCAGAATCGCCACCAGCATAACGTTTCGGCCTTCTCAGAGGCCTTGATCACATGACGTTAGGGGAGGGACACAGTTTTTTTAAAGTGCAAGTGCCGAAAATGTTAAAACATGATTGGAGGGTTTCAGTACAAGGTAATAGACATAGTAACAAGCCTTCCAATATACTACACAATCATAATCAGATGTACACAGAAACAGAGGTATTACCATAGGGGGAGAAAAGATTTCACAACATTTTATAAAATCAATTATACACACCCCTATCTAACTGGAATGCAATTAATTCTAGGAAACAAAAAAAGAAGAACCACACATTTCTGCATAAAATTACCAAATCTGTGATAACTCTTCATAATGTTCCTACTAGCGTTGCCAGCACCAATGTCTATGTACACTCAAATTGATAAAACCCAAGTGGGTAATGTATATTGACCGTGTAACTGTGTGGCAATCACCTACAATTCAATATTTTTATATATCAATCATATTGGGGTAAAACATCCCCCAAACCATAACCCACCAATTATATGCTATACAACTAAAGAAATGTGTAACAGAAAAAGAGTGTAAATATGAAAAAGTGTAATGCTATAAACCCCCTATTTACAAATAGATTCGAGGTATATTTTCGTGATTTCATATATTCTTGACCACCATGGGATAACCGTCACAACGAGCAAGCATGGAATTTGCAGTTGAAAAAACTCTAATTATGACATGTGTCCCAGCCTTAATACATCCTAGCACAAGAATTCTTAGACTTAAGGGACAGCTCATACTCGTCAGGGTACAAACAGGATTGTGGGCTAAATGTCATCAAGTGGACCGAGAGAACTGAAGCAAAGGACAAGTTAGAAGTGTGTATGGAAATCAACACTTGTGTTGAGACCCATGGGGGACCTGGTATCCAGATCCAGAATATATCTAGTTTCCAGGGCCCGTAACCTTGCTTCCCTATTACCACCCCTACGTAAGGGTGGAATTGCATCAATGGCAAAGTATCTCAGAAGATGACTCTGTTTGCCATGAAGTTCTTTAAAGTGGCGTGCACCGGATAAGAGGCATCCTCGGTATTAATTGCCCTTATATGCTGGAGAATCCTTTTGTGCACCTGCAACTTGGAACTACCCACATATTGCAGGGCACAGGGACACTCCAGCACATAAACCGTATACTCTGACTTACATGTGAGTTGTTTGGTAATTAAAAGGGCTCATATATTGGGTTTTATTGTCCCCATGTTGGCAGGCTTTACAGGATGAGCACTTCTTGAATCCCTTGATAGCTTTAAACCAAGGGGTCACTGTGACCACTTCAGGGCTGGATTTAACTAATGATTCTCTCAATGAGAACGCCCTTTTATATGAAAAGCTGGGCTTCGATGGCATCAGATGACCAATAGTGGGATCATTATTGACCAAATTCCAGTTTCTGAAAACAATTTTGCGTATAGCCTGGAATTGCTGGTTAAAAGTCAACACCAATCTAATTGGTTGATCACTGCTGTCGGTTTCCTGTCTCCTGCCCTGCCGAGTTTGCAAAGCATCTTTTCTTGTCAAAGCATTAACTTTTCTGATTGCAGAATTGATGGTATTCAAAGAGTACCCTCTGGCTGCAAACCTCACCTTGCTGTCCTCCTGTGCTTGTCTACACTGCTCTTCTGTACTGCATATGCGTCTGATCCATAGGGGATGCTGCGAATTAAGTGTGCAGGATGGTAACTCCTGGCGTGGAGAATAGTGTTCCCCGCAGTTGGTTTACGGAACAGTGTAGTTTGGAGTTTGTCATTTTTGATCAGAACCTAAACATCCAAGAAACACACACTCTCATATATATATATCAATCAAATGTTGCCCTTCAAAGACGAGTCCGCACACCAAACCAGGTAGGTTACTGTCCTTTTTAATACCTATCAAACTCAGTAGTTGCCGCAACCCCACTGAAGGGGACTACTAGCAAACCACAAAAACCATAATGCCCCGCTCGAATACACCATAGAAAATCACGCGGGAGCGCCGGGAAGGCAGTCATTGTATGCGGGCTTGTGGCAGCGTTGCGGACCTTCATTATCACATAAGCGCCTTTGAAGAAGGAGAATGTTTTCTCAGATACGCGTCGGCAGTGAAAAGGAGAGCAGAGGCTGCGCTGAAACGCTCGCTTGATCAGCAATAAAAAGGACAGTAACCTACCTGGTTTGGTGTGCGGACTCGTCTTTGAAGGGCAACATTTTATATATATATATATATATATATATATATATATATATATATATATCCATCTCTAACTTTGCCACGTTGCGGGAATGAACACAGCAGCTGACGGATTGAAACCCCTTTATTGTCGGCAAACAGCATTGGACATTCCGAGACTTAAAATAAGCAAAATCCGACGCGTTTCGGAGCTGACAAATGCTCCTTCTTCACAGGATAACGGCTACGCTGCATGCTGAAGAACTCGTCACACCACCATTAGTGCATGCTCTGTTAAATAGTCCCAGTGGACTTCTCATGTGAGTGTAGTTTTTTGGCATGCTGGTCCATGTAGTTTAATGTTCACTCGAGCTCACAATTCTTTCCAAGTGGAATCGGCATGCTAGCAGAGTTTGTATTGTCCAAATAACCCCAAGTGGGACTCCAAAATTAAAAACTGTTTGTTGCTCACTTATTCAGCTGCGCCATGTGAGGTAGAGAAAATAGTCACAACTCCTCTGGCCCCGTAGTCTGGTGGTTCATTCCCCACGGCCGTGACAGCCGTGCAAAAATCCATCTCTAACTTTGCCACGTTGCGGGAATGAACACAGCAACTGATGGATTGAAACCCCTTTATTGTCGGCAAACAGCATTGGACATTCGGAGACTTAAAAGGCTTTGAAATCGAACTTATCGAGATCATGGAAGCACAGTGCTCGAAATGCTAATGAAACTTGCATCTATGCCCCGACACCTACTCAAGGTTAATACAAAGCTTAAAATTGAAATGCACATTGAACTTGATTTTGCTCGCATTCGGGAACTCAATGTCCCATCATGCATTACTATAAAAGACTTGACAGCACACGCCCATTGTGGCTAAGCATGAATAAATTGAAAAATGAAGGTAATGCGTGCCTGTTTGTGTGTTTTCAGCAGCCCAGGAAGAAGCGGCGCAAGACCGCGAAATGCGTTGGCATATGTTAAAGAGTTGGAGCAGGAAGCAAGCTGCATCTAATTGCCGGATGGTGGAGCACTGTAGTGTTCTCTCTCAATGCTTTGGGAACTTTGTGGAAAACTTAATTGCACGGCATCCCTGCCGTGGAGAGAGGAACCATCGTCAGTTGGAGATACACCTCAGCCAGCTGACTGAGGCTTTGAAATCGAACTTATCGAGATCATGGAAGCACAGTGCTCGAAATGCTAATGAAACTTGCATCTATGCCCCGACATCTACTCAAGGTTAATACAAAGCTTAAAATTGAAATGCACATTGAACTTGATTTTGCTTGCATTCGGGAACTCAATGTCCCATCATGCATTACTATAAAAGACTTGACAGCACACGCCCATTGTGGCTAAGCATGAATAAATTGAAAAATGAAGGTAATGCGTGCCTGTTTGTGTGTTTTCAGCAGCCCAGGAAGAAGCGGCGCAAGACCGCGAAATGCGTTGGCATATGATAAAGAGTTGGAGCAGGAAGCAAGCTGCATCTAATTTGCGGATGGTGGAGCACTGTAGTGTTCTCTCTCAATGCTTTGGGAACTTTGTGGAAAACTTAATTACACGGCATCCCTGCCGTGGAGAGAGGAACCATCGTCAGTTGGAGATACACCTCAGCCAGCTGACTGAGGCTTTGAAATCGAACTTATCGAGATCATGGAAGCACAGTGCTCGAAATGCTAATGAAACTTGCATCTATGCCCCGACACCTACTCAAGGTTAATACAAAGCTTAAAATTGAAATGCACATTGAACTTGATTTTGCTCGCATTCGGGAACTCAATGTCCCATCATGCATTACTATAAAAGACTTGACAGCACACGCCCATTGTGGCTAAGCATGAATAAATTGAAAAATGAAGGTAATGCGTGCCTGTTTGTGTGTTTTCAGCAGCCCAGGAAGAAGCGGCGCAAGACCGCGAAACGCGTTGGCATATGTTAAAGAGTTGGAGCAGGGAGCAAGCTGCATCTAATTGCCGGATGGTGGAGCACTGTAGTGTTCTCTCTCAATGCTTTGGGAACTTTGTGGAAAACTTAATTTCACGGCATCCCTGCCGTGGAGAGAGGAACCATCGTCAGTTGGAGATACACCTCAGCCAGCTGACTGAGGCTTTGAAATCGAACTTATCGAGATCATGGAAGCACAGTGCTCGAAATGCTAATGAAACTTGCATCTATGCCCCGACACCTACTCAAGGTTAATACAAAGCTTAAAATTTAAATGCACATTGAACTTGATTTTGCTTGCATTCGGGAACTCAATGTCCCATCATGCATTACTATAAAAGACTTGACAGCACACGCCCATTGTGGCTAAGCATGAATAAATTGAAAAATGAAGGTAATGCGTGCCTGTTTGTGTGTTTTCAGCAGCCCAGGAAGAAGCGGCGCAAGACCGCGAAACGCGTTGGCATATGTTAAAGAGTTGGAGCAGGAAGCAAGCTGCATCTAATTGCCGGATGGTGGAGCACTGTAGTGTTCTCTCTCAATGCTTTGGGAACTTTGTGGAAAACTTAATTACACGGCATCCCTGCCGTGGAGAGAGGCACCATCGTCAGTTGGAGATACACCTCAGCCAGCTGACTGAGGCTTTGAAATCGAACTTATCGAGATCATGGAAGCACAGTGCTCGAAATGCTAATGAAACTTGCATCTATGCCCCGACACCTACTCAAGGTTAATACAAAGCTTAAAATTGAAATGCACATTGAACTTGATTTTGCTCGCATTCGGGAACTCAATGTCCCATCATGCATTACTATAAAAGACTTGACAACACACGCCCATTGTGGCTAAGCATGAATAAATTGAAAAATGAAGGTAATGCGTGCCTGTTTGTGTGTTTTCAGCAGCCCAGGAAGAAGCGGCGCAAGACCGCGAAATGCGTTGGCATATGATAAAGAGTTGGAGCAGGAAGCAAGCTGCATCTAATTGGCGGATGGTGGAGCACTGTAGTGTTCTCTCTCAATGCTTTGGGAACTTTGTGGAAAACTTAATTACACGGCATCCCTGCCGTGGAGAGAGGAACCATCATCAGTTGGAGATACACCTCAGCCAGCTGACTGAGGCTTTGAAATCGAACTTATCGAGATCTTGGAAGCACAGTGCTCGAAATGCTAATGAAACTTGCATCTATGCCCCGACACCTACTCAAGGTTAATACAAAGCTTAAAATTGAAATGCACATTGAACTTGATTTTGCTCGCATTCGGGAACTCAATGTCCCATCATGCATTACTATAAAAGACTTGACAGCACACGCCCATTGTGGCTAAGCATGAATAAATTGAAAAATGAAGGTAATGCGTGCCTGTTTGTGTGTTTTCAGCAGCCCAGGAAGAAGCGGCGCAAGACCGCGAAACACGTTGGCATATGTTAAAGAGTTGGAGCAGGAAGCAAGCTGCATCTAATTGCCGGATGGTGGAGCACTGTAGTGTTCTCTCTCAATGCTTTGGGAACTTTGTGGAAAACTTAATTACACGGCATCCCTGCCGTGGAGAGAGGAACCATCGTCAGTTGGAGATACACCTCAGCCAGCTGACTGAGGCTTTGAAATCGAACTTATCGAGATCATGGAAGCACAGTGCTCGAAATGCTAATGAAACTTGCATCTATGCCCCGACACCTACTCAAGGTTAATACAAAGCTTAAAATTGAAATGCACATTGAACTTGATTTTGCTCGCATTCGGGAACTTAATGTCCCATCATGCATTACTATAAAAGACTTGACAGCACACGCCCATTGTGGCTAAGCATGAATAAATTGAAAAATGAAGGTAATGCGTGCCTGTTTGTGTGTTTTCAGCAGCCCAGGAAGAAGCGGCGCAAGACCGCGAAACGCGTTGGCATATGTTAAAGAGTTGGAGCAGGAAGCAAGCTGCATCTAATTGCCGGATGGCGGAGCACTGTAGTGTTCTCTCTCAATGCTTTGGGAACTTTGTGGAAAACTTAATTACACGGCATCCCTGCCGTGGAGAGAGGAACCATCGTCAGTTGGAGATACACCTCAGCCAGCTGACTGAGGCTTTGAAATCGAACTTATCGAGATCATGGAAGCACAGTGCTCGAAATGCTAATGAAACTTGCATCTATGCCCCGACACCTACTCAAGGTTAATACAAAGCTTAAAATTGAAATGCACATTGAACTTGATTTTGCTCGCATTCGGGAACTCAATGTCCCATCATGCATGACTATAAAAGACTTGACAGCACACGCCCATTGTGGCTAAGCATGAATAAATTGAAAAATGAAGGTAATGCGTGCCTGTTTGTGTGTTTTCAGCAGCCCAGGAAGAAGCGGCGCAAGACCGCGAAACGCGATGGCATATGTTAAAGAGTTGGAGCAGGAAGCAAGCTGCATCTAATTGCCGGATGGTGGAGCACTGTAGTGTTCTCTCTCAATGCTTTGGGAACTTTGTGGAAAACTTAATTACACGGCATCCCTGCCGTGGAGAGAGGAACCATCGTCAGTTGGAGATACACCTCAGCCAGCTGACTGAGGCTTTGAAATCGAACTTATCGAGATCATGGAAGCACAGTGCTCGAAATGCTAATGAAACTTGCATCTATGCCCCGACACCTACTCAAGGTTAATACAAAGCTTAAAATTGAAATGCACATTGAACTTGATTTTGCTCGCATTCGGGAACTCAATGTCCCATCATGCATTACTATAAAAGACTTGACAGCACACGCCCATTGTGGCTAAGCATGAATAAATTGAAAAATGAAGGTAATGCGTGCCTGTTTGTGTGTTTTCAGCAGCCCAGGAAGAAGCGGCGCAAGACCGCGAAACGCGTTGGCATATGTTAAAGAGTTGGAGCAGGAAGCAAGCTGCATCTAATTGCCGGATGGTGGAGCACTGTAGTGTTCTCTCTCAATGCTTTGGGAACTTTGTGGAAAACTTAATTACACGGCATCCCTGCCGTGGAGAGAGGAACCATCGTCAGTTGGAGATACACCTCAGCCAGCTGACTGAGGCTTTGAAATCGAACTTATCGAGATCATGGAAGCACAGTGCTCGAAATGCTAATGAAACTTGCATCTATGCCCCGACACCTACTCAAGGTTAATACAAAGCTTAAAATTGAAATGCACATTGAACTTGATTTTGCTCGCATTCGGGAACTCAATGTCCCATCATGCATTACTATAAAAGACTTGACAGCACACGCCCATTGTGGCTAAGCATGAATAAATTGAAAAATGAAGGTAATGCGTGCCTGTTTGTGTGTTTTCAGCAGCCCAGGAAGAAGCGGCGCAAGACCGCGAAACGCGTTGGCATATGTTAAAGAGTTGGAGCAGGAAGCAAGCTGCATCTAATTGCAGGATGGTGGAGCACTGTAGTGTTCTCTCTCAATGCTTTGGGAACTTTGTGGAAAACTTAATTACACGGCATCCCTGCCGTGGAGAGAGGAACCATCGTCAGTTGGAGATACACCTCAGCCAGCTGACTGAGGCTTTGAAATCGAACTTATCGAGATCATGGAAGCACAGTGCTCGAAATGCTAATGAAACTTGCATCTATGCCCCGACACCTACTCAAGGTTAATACAAAGCTTAAAATTGAAATGCACATTGAACTTGATTTTGCTCGCATTCGGGAACTCAATGTCCCATCATGCATTACTATAAAAGACTTGACAGCACACGCCCATTGTGGCTAAGCATGAATAAATTGAAAAATGAAGGTAATGCGTGCCTGTTTGTGTGTTTTCAGCAGCCCAGGAAGAAGCGGCGCAAGACCGCGAAACGCGTTGGCATATGTTAAAGAGTTGGAGCAGGGAGCAAGCTGCATCTAATTGCCGGATGGTGGAGCACTGTAGTGTTCTCTCTCAATGCTTTGGGAACTTTGTGGAAAACTTAATTTCACGGCATCCCTGCCGTGGAGAGAGGAACCATCGTCAGTTGGAGATACACCTCAGCCAGCTGACTGAGGCTTTGAAATCGAACTTATCGAGATCATGGAAGCACAGTGCTCGAAATGCTAATGAAACTTGCATCTATGCCCCGACACCTACTCAAGGTTAATACAAAGCTTAAAATTTAAATGCACATTGAACTTGATTTTGCTCGCATTCGGGAACTCAATGTCCCATCATGCATTACTATAAAAGACTTGACAGCACACGCCCATTGTGGCTAAGCATGAATAAATTGAAAAATGAAGGTAATGCGTGCCTGTTTGTGTGTTTTCAGCAGCCCAGGAAGAAGCGGCGCAAGACCGCGAAACGCGATGGCATATGTTAAAGAGTTGGAGCAGGAAGCAAGCTGCATCTAATTGCCGGATGGTGGAGCACTGTAGTGTTCTCTCTCAATGCTTTGGGAACTTTGTGGAAAACTTAATTACACGGCATCCCTGCCGTGGAGAGAGGAACCATCGTCAGTTGGAGATACACCTCAGCCAGCTGACTGAGGCTTTGAAATCGAACTTATCGAGATCATGGAAGCACAGTGCTCGAAATGCTAATGAAACTTGCATCTATGCCCCGACACCTACTCAAGGTTAATACAAAGCTTAAAATTGAAATGCACATTGAACTTGATTTTGCTCGCATTCGGGAACTCAATGTCCCATCATGCATTACTATAAAAGATTTGACAGCACACACCCATTGTGGCTAAGCATGAATAAATTGAAAAATGAAGGTAATGCGTGCCAGTTTGTGTGTTTTCAGCAGCCCAGGAAGAAGCGGCGCAAGACCGCGAAATGCGTTGGCATATGTTAAAGAGTTGGAGCAGGAAGCAAGCTGCATCTAATTGCCGGATGGTGGAGCACTGTAGTGTTCTCTCTCAATGCTTTGGGAACTTTGTGGAAAACTTAATTGCACGGCATCCCTGCCGTGGAGAGAGGAACCATCGTCAGTTGGAGATACACCTCAGCCAGCTGACTGAGGCTTTGAAATCGAACTTATCGAGATCATGGAAGCACAGTGCTCGAAATGCTAATGAAACTTGCATCTATGCCCCGACATCTACTCAAGGTTAATACAAAGCTTAAAATTGAAATGCACATTGAACTTGATTTTGCTTGCATTCGGGAACTCAATGTCCCATCATGCATTACTATAAAAGACTTGACAGCACACGCCCATTGTGGCTAAGCATGAATAAATTGAAAAATGAAGGTAATGCGTGCCTGTTTGTGTGTTTTCAGCAGCCCAGGAAGAAGCGGCGCAAGACCGCGAAATGCGTTGGCATATGATAAAGAGTTGGAGCAGGAAGCAAGCTGCATCTAATTTGCGGATGGTGGAGCACTGTAGTGTTCTCTCTCAATGCTTTGGGAACTTTGTGGAAAACTTAATTACACGGCATCCCTGCCGTGGAGAGAGGAACCATCATCAGTTGGAGATACACCTCAGCCAGCTGACTGAGGCTTTGAAATCGAACTTATCGAGATCATGGAAGCACAGTGCTCGAAATGCTAATGAAACTTGCATCTATGCCCCGACATCTACTCAAGGTTAATACAAAGCTTAAAATTGAAATGCACATTGAACTTGATTTTGCTTGCATTCGGGAACTCAATGTCCCATCATGCATTACTATAAAAGACTTGACAGCACACGCCCATTGTGGCTAAGCATGAATAAATTGAAAAATGAAGGTAATGCGTGCCTGTTTGTGTGTTTTCAGCAGCCCAGGAAGAAGCGGCGCAAGACCGCGAAACGCGTTGGCATATGTTAAAGAGTTGGAGCAGGAAGCAAGCTGCATCTAATTGCCGGATGGTGGAGCACTGTAGTGTTCTCTCTCAATGCTTTGGGAACTTTGTGGAAAACTTAATTACACGGCATCCCTGCCGTGGAGAGAGGCACCATCGTCAGTTGGAGATACACCTCAGCCAGCTGACTGAGGCTTTGAAATCGAACTTATCGAGATCATGGAAGCACAGTGCTCGAAATGCTAATGAAACTTGCATCTATGCCCCGACACCTACTCAAGGTTAATACAAAGCTTAAAATTGAAATGCACATTGAACTTGATTTTGCTCGCATTCGGGAACTCAATGTCCCATCATGCATTACTATAAAAGACTTGACAGCACACGCCCATTGTGGCTAAGCATGAATAAATTGAAAAATGAAGGTAATGCGTGCCTGTTTGTGTGTTTTCAGCAGCCCAGGAAGAAGCGGCGCAAGACCGCGAAATGCGTTGGCATATGATAAAGAGTTGGAGCAGGAAGCAAGCTGCATCTAATTGGCGGATGGTGGAGCACTGTAGTGTTCTCTCTCAATGCTTTGGGAACTTTGTGGAAAACTTAATTACACGGCATCCCTGCCGTGGAGAGAGGAACCATCATCAGTTGGAGATACACCTCAGCCAGCTGACTGAGGCTTTGAAATCGAACTTATCGAGATCATGGAAGCACAGTGCTCGAAATGCTAATGAAACTTGCATCTATGCCCCGACACCTACTCAAGGTTAATACAAAGCTTAAAATTGAAATGCACATTGAACTTGATTTTGCTCGCATTCGGGAACTCAATGTCCCATCATGCATTACTATAAAAGACTTGACAGCACACGCCCATTGTGGCTAAGCATGAATAAATTGAAAAATGAAGGTAATGCGTGCCTGTTTGTGTGTTTTCAGCAGCCCAGGAAGAAGCGGCGCAAGACCGCGAAACACGTTGGCATATGTTAAAGAGTTGGAGCAGGAAGCAAGCTGCATCTAATTGCCGGATGGTGGAGCACTGTAGTGTTCTCTCTCAATGCTTTGGGAACTTTGTGGAAAACTTAATTACACGGCATCCCTGCCGTGGAGAGAGGAACCATCGTCAGTTGGAGATACACCTCAGCCAGCTGACTGAGGCTTTGAAATCGAACTTATCGAGATCATGGAAGCACAGTGCTCGAAATGCTAATGAAACTTGCATCTATGCCCCGACACCTACTCAAGGTTAATACAAAGCTTAAAATTGAAATGCACATTGAACTTGATTTTGCTCGCATTCGGGAACTCAATGTCCCATCATGCATTACTATAAAAGACTTGACAGCACACGCCCATTGTGGCTAAGTATGAATAAATTGAAAAATGAAGGTAATGCGTGCCTGTTTGTGTGTTTTCAGCAGCCCAGGAAGAAGCGGCGCAAGACCGCGAAACGCGATGGCATATGTTAAAGAGTTGGAGCAGGAAGCAAGCTGCATCTAATTGCCGGATGGTGGAGCACTGTAGTGTTCTCTCTCAATGCTTTGGGAACTTTGTGGAAAACTTAATTACACGGCATCCCTGCCGTGGAGAGAGGAACCATCGTCAGTTGGAGATACACCTCAGCCAGCTGACTGAGGCTTTGAAATCGAACTTATCGAGATCATGGAAGCACAGTGCTCGAAATGCTAATGAAACTTGCATCTATGCCCCGACACCTACTCAAGGTTAATACAAAGCTTAAAATTGAAATGCACATTGAACTTGATTTTGCTCGCATTCGGGAACTCAATGTCCCATCTTGCATTACTATAAAAGACTTGACAGCACACGCCCATTGTGGCTAAGCATGAATAAATTGAAAAATGAAGGTAATGCGTGCCTGTTTGTGTGTTTTCAGCAGCCCAGGAAGAAGCGGCGCAAGACCGCGAAACGCGTTGGCATATGTTAAAGAGTTGGAGCAGGAAGCAAGCTGCATCTAATTGCCGGATGGTGGAGCACTGTAGTGTTCTCTCTCAATGCTTTGGGATCTTTGTGGAAAACTTAATTACACGGCATCCCTGCCGTGGAGAGAGGAACCATCGTCAGTTGGAGATACACCTCAGCCAGCTGACTGAGGCTTTGAAATCGAACTTATCGAGATCATGGAAGCACAGTGCTCGAAATGCTAATGAAACTTGCATCTATGCCCCGACACCTACTCAAGGTTAATACAAAGCTTAAAATTGAAATGCACATTGAACTTGATTTTGCTCGCATTCGGGAACTCAATGTCCCATCATGCATTACTATAAAAGACTTGACAGCACACGCCCATTGTGGCTAAGCATGAATAAATTGAAAAATGAAGGTAATGCGTGCCTGTTTGTGTGTTTTCAGCAGCCCAGGAAGAAGCGGCGCAAGACCGCGAAACGCGTTGGCATATGTTAAAGAGTTGGAGCAGGAAGCAAGCTGCATCTAATTGCAGGATGGTGGAGCACTGTAGTGTTCTCTCTCAATGCTTTGGGAACTTTGTGGAAAACTGAATTACACGGCATCCCTGCCGTGGAGAGAGGAACCATCGTCAGTTGGAGATACACCTCAGCCAGCTGACTGAGGCTTTGAAATCGAACTTATCGAGATCATGGAAGCACAGTGCTCGAAATGCTAATGAAACTTGCATCTATGCCCCGACACCTACTCAAGGTTAATACAAAGCTTAAAATTGAAATGCACATTGAACTTGATTTTGCTCGCATTCGGGAACTCAATGTCCCATCATGCATTACTATAAAAGACTTGACAGCACACGCCCATTGTGGCTAAGCATGAATAAATTGAAAAATGAAGGTAATGCGTGCCTGTTTGTGTGTTTTCAGCAGCCCAGGAAGAAGCGGCGCAAGACCGCGAAACGCGTTGGCATATGTTAAAGAGTTGGAGCAGGGAGCAAGCTGCATCTAATTGCCGGATGGTGGAGCACTGTAGTGTTCTCTCTCAATGCTTTGGGAACTTTGTGGAAAACTTAATTTCACGGCATCCCTGCCGTGGAGAGAGGAACCATCGTCAGTTGGAGATACACCTCAGCCAGCTGACTGAGGCTTTGAAATCGAACTTATCGAGATCATGGAAGCACAGTGCTCGAAATGCTAATGAAACTTGCATCTATGCCCCGACACCTACTCAAGGTTAATACAAAGCTTAAAATTGAAATGCACATTGAACTTGATTTTGCTCGCATTCGGGAACTCAATGTCCCATCATGCATTACTATAAAAGACTTGACAGCACACGCCCATTGTGGCTAAGCATGAATAAATTGAAAAATGAAGGTAATGCGTGCCTGTTTGTGTGTTTTCAGCAGCCCAGGAAGAAGCGGCGCAAGACCGCGAAACGCGTTGGCATATGTTAAAGAGTTGGAGCAGGAAGCAAGCTGCATCTAATTGCCGGATGGTGGAGCACTGTAGTGTTCTCTCTCAATGCTTTGGGAAGTTTGTGGAAAACTTAATTACACGGCATCCCTGCCGTGGAGAGAGGAACCATCGTCAGTTGGAGATACACCTCAGCCAGCTGACTGAGGCTTTGAAATCGAACTTATCGAGATCATGGAAGCACAGTGCTCGAAATGCTAATGAAACTTGCATCTATGCCCCGACACCTACTCAAGCTTAATACAAAGCTTAAAATTGAAATGCACATTGAACTTGATTTTGCTCGCATTCGGGAACTCAATGTCCCATCATGCATTACTATAAAAGACTTGACAGCACACGCCCATTGTGGCTAAGCATGAATAAATTGAAAAATGAAGGTAATGCGTGCCTGTTTGTGTGTTTTCAGCAGCCCAGGAAGAAGCGGCGCAAGACCGCGAAACGCGTTGGCATATGTTAAAGAGTTGGAGCAGGAAGCAAGCTGCATCTAATTGCCGGATGGTGGAGCACTGTAGTGTTCTCTCTCAATGCTTTGGGAACTTTGTGGAAAACTTAATTACACGGCATCCCTGCCGTGGAGAGAGGAACCATCGTCAGTTGGAGATACACCTCAGCCAGCTGACTGAGGCTTTGAAATCGAACTTATCGAGATCATGGAAGCACAGTTCTCGAAATGCTAATGAAACTTGCATCTATGCCCCGACACCTACTCAAGGTTAATACAAAGCTTAAAATTGAAATGCACATTGAACTTGATTTTGCTCGCATTCGGGAACTCAATGTCCCATCATGCATTACTATAAAAGACTTGACAGCACACGCCCATTGTGGCTAAGCATGAATAAATTGAAAAATGAAGGTAATGCGTGCCTGTTTGTGTGTTTTCAGCAGCCCAGGAAGAAGCGGCGCAAGACCGCGAAACGCGTTGGCATATGTTAAAGAGTTGGAGCAGGAAGCAAGCTGCATCTAATTGCCGGATGGTGGAGCACTGTAGTGTTCTCTCTCAATGCTTTGGGAACTTTGTGGAAAACTTAATTACACGGCATCCCTGCCGTGGAGAGAGGAACCATCGTCAGTTGGAGATACACCTCAGCCAGCTGACTGAGGCTTTGAAATCGAACTTATCGAGATCATGGAAGCACAGTGCTCGAAATGCTAATGAAACTTGCATCTATGCCCCGACACCTACTCAAGGTTAATACAAAGCTTAAAATTGAAATGCACATTGAACTTGATTTTGCTCGCATTCGGGAACTCAATGTCCCATCATGCATTACTATAAAAGACTTGACAGCACACGCCCATTGTGGCTAAGCATGAATAAATTGAAAAATGAAGGTAATGCGTGCCTGTTTGTGTGTTTTCAGCAGCCCAGGAAGAAGCGGCGCAAGACCGCGAAACGCGTTGGCATATGTTAAAGAGTTGGAGCAGGAAGCAAGCTGCATCTAATTGCCGGATGGTGGAGCACTGTAGTGTTCTCTCTCAATGCTTTGGGAACTTTGTGGAAAACTTAATTACACGGCATCCCTGCCGTGGAGAGAGGAACCATCGTCAGTTGGAGATACACCTCAGCCAGCTGACTGAGGCTTTGAAATCGAACTTATCGAGATCATGGAAGCACAGTGCTCTAAATGCTAATGAAACTTGCATCTATGCCCCGACACCTACTCAAGGTTAATACAAAGCTTAACATTGAAATGCACATTGAACTTGATTTTTCTCGCATTCGGGAACTCAATGTCCCATCATGCATTACTATAAAAGACTTGACAGCACACGCCCATTGTGGCTAAGCATGAATAAATTGAAAAATGAAGGTAATGCGTGCCTGTTTGTGTGTTTTCAGCAGCCCAGGAAGAAGCGGCGCAAGACCGCGAAACGCGATGGGATATGTTAAAGAGTTGGAGCAGGAAGCAAGCTGCATCTAATTGCCAGATGGTGGAGCACTGTAGTGTTCTCTCTCAATGCTTTGGGAACTTTGTGGAAAACTTAATTACACGGCATCCCTGCCGTGGAGAGAGGAACCATCGTCAGTTGGAGATACACCTCAGCCAGCTGACTGAGGCTTTGAAATCGAACTTATCGAGATCATGGAAGCACAGTGCTCGAAATGCTAATGAAACTTGCATCTATGCCCCGACACCTACTCAAGGTTAATACAAAGCTTAAAATTGAAATGCACATTGAACTTGATTTTGCTCGCATTCGGGAACTCAATGTCCCATCATGCATTACTATAAAAGATTTGACAGCACACACCCATTGTGGCTAAGCATGAATAAATTGAAAAATGAAGGTAATGCGTGCCTGTTTGTGTGTTTTCAGCAGCCCAGGAAGAAGCGGCGCAAGACCGCGAAATGCGTTGGCATATGTTAAAGAGTTGTAGCAGGAAGCAAGCTGCATCTAATTGCCGGATGGTGGAGCACTGTAGTGTTCTCTCTCAATGCTTTGGGAACTTTGTGGAAAACTTAATTGCACGGCATCCCTGCCGTGGAGAGAGGAACCATCGTCAGTTGGAGATACACCTCAGCCAGCTGACTGAGGCTTTGAAATCGAACTTATCGAGATCATGGAAGCACAGTGCTCGAAATGCTAATGAAACTTGCATCTATGCCCCGACACCTACTCAAGGTTAATACAAAGCTTAAAATTGAAATGCACATTGAACTTGATTTTGCTTGCATTCGGGAACTCAATGTCCCATCATGCATTACTATAAAAGACTTGACAGCACACGCCCATTGTGGCTAAGCATGAATAAATTGAAAAATGAAGGTAATGCGTGCCTGTTTGTGTGTTTTCAGCAGCCCAGGAAGAAGCGGCGCAAGACCGCGAAACGCGTTGGCATATGTTAAAGAGTTGGAGCAGGAAGCAAGCTGCATCTAATTGCCGGATGGTCGAGCACTGTAGTGTTCTCTCTCAATGCTTTGGGAACTTTGTTTAAAACTTAATTACACGGCATCCCTGCCGTGGAGAGAGGCACCATCGTCAGTTGGAGATACACCTCAGCCAGCTGACTGAGGCTTTGAAATCGAACTTATCGAGATCATGGAAGCACAGTGCTCGAAATGCTAATGAAACTTGCATCTATGCCCCGACACCTACTCAAGGTTAATACAAAGCTTAAAATTGAAATGCACATTGAACTTGATTTTGCTCGCATTCGGGAACTCAATGTCCCATCATGCATTACTATAAAAGACTTGACAGCACACGCCCATTGTGGCTAAGCATGAATAAATTGAAAAATGAAGGTAATGCGTGCCTGTTTGTGTGTTTTCAGCAGCCCAGGAAGAAGCGGCGCAAGACCGCGAAATGCGTTGGCATATGATAAAGAGTTGGAGCAGGAAGCAAGCTGCATCTAATTGGCGGATGGTGGAGCACTGTAGTGTTCTCTCTCAATGCTTTGGGAACTTTGTGGAAAACTTAATTACACGGCATCCCTGCCGTGGAGAGAGGAACCATCATCAGTTGGAGATACACCTCAGCCAGCTGACTGAGGCTTTGAAATCGAACTTATCGAGATCATAGAAGCACAGTGCTCGAAATGCTAATGAAACTTGCATCTATGCCCCGACACCTACTCAAGGTTAATACAAAGCTTAAAATTGAAATGCACATTGAACTTGATTTTGCTCGCATTCGGGAACTCAATGTCCCATCATGCATTACTATAAAAGACTTGACAGCACACGCCCATTGTGGCTAAGCATGAATAAATTGAAAAATGAAGGTAATGCGTGCCTGTTTGTGTGTTTTCAGCAGCCCAGGAAGAAGCGGCGCAAGACCGCGAAACACGTTGGCATATGTTAAAGAGTTGGAGCAGGAAGCAAGCTGCATCTAATTGCCGGATGGTGGAGCACTGTAGTGTTCTCTCTCAATGCTTTGGGAACTTTGTGGAAAACTTAATTACACGGCATCCCTGCCGTGGAGAGAGGAACCATCGTCAGTTGGAGATACACCTCAGCCAGCTGACTGAGGCTTTGAAATCGAACTTATCGAGATCATGGAAGCACAGTGCTCGAAATGCTAATGAAACTTGCATCTATGCCCCGACACCTACTCAAGGTTAATACAAAGCTTAAAATTGAAATGCACATTGAACTTGATTTTGCTCGCATTCGGGAACTTAATGTCCCATCATGCATTACTATAAAAGACTTGACAGCACACGCCCATTGTGGCTAAGCATGAATAAATTGAAAAATGAAGGTAATGCGTGCCTGTTTGTGTGTTTTCAGCAGCCCAGGAAGAAGCGGCGCAAGACCGCGAAACGCGTTGGCATATGTTAAAGAGTTGGAGCAGGAAGCAAGCTGCATCTAATTGCCGGATGGCGGAGCACTGTAGTGTTCTCTCTCAATGCTTTGGGAACTTTGTGGAAAACTTAATTACACGGCATCCCTGCCGTGGAGAGAGAAACCATCGTCAGTTGGAGATACACCTCAGCCAGCTGACTGAGGCTTTGAAATCGAACTTATCGAGATCATGGAAGCACAGTGCTCGAAATGCTAATGAAACTTGCATCTATGCCCCGACACCTACTCAAGGTTAATACAAAGCTTAAAATTGAAATGCACATTGAACTTGATTTTGCTCGCATTCGGGAACTCAATGTCCCATCATGCATTACTATAAAAGACTTGACAGCACACGCCCATTGTGGCTAAGCATGAATAAATTGAAAAATGAAGGTAATGCGTGCCTGTTTGTGTGTTTTCAGCAGCCCAGGAAGAAGCGGCGCAAGACCGCGAAACGCGATGGCATATGTTAAAGAGTTGGAGCAGGAAGCAAGCTGCATCTAATTGCCGGATGGTGGAGCACTGTAGTGTTCTCTCTCAATGCTTTGGGAACTTTGTGGAAAACTTAATTACACGGCATCCCTGCCGTGGAGAGAGGAACCATCGTCAGTTGGAGATACACCTCAGCCAGCTGACTGAGGCTTTGAAATCGAACTTATCGAGATCATGGAAGCACAGTGCTCGAAATGCTAATGAAACTTGCATCTATGCCCCGACACCTACTCAAGCTTAATACAAAGCTTAAAATTGAAATGCACATTGAACTTGATTTTGCTCGCATTCGGGAACTCAATGTCCCATCATGCATTACTATAAAAGACTTGACAGCACACGCCCATTGTGGCTAAGCATGAATAAATTGAAAAATGAAGGTAATGCGTGCCTGTTTGTGTGTTTTCAGCAGCCCAGGAAGAAGCGGCGCAAGACCGCGAAACGCGTTGGCATATGTTAAAGAGTTGGAGCAGGAAGCAAGCTGCATCTAATTGCCGGATGGTGGAGCACTGTAGTGTTCTCTCTCAATGCTTTGGGAACTTTGTGGAAAACTTAATTACACGGCATCCCTGCCGTGGAGAGAGGAACCATCGTCAGTTGGAGATACACCTCAGCCAGCTGACTGAGGCTTTGAAATCGAACTTATCGAGATCATGGAAGCACAGTTCTCGAAATGCTAATGAAACTTGCATCTATGCCCCGACACCTACTCAAGGTTAATACAAAGCTTAAAATTGAAATGCACATTGAACTTGATTTTGCTCGCATTCGGGAACTCAATGTCCCATCATGCATTACTATAAAAGACTTGACAGCACACGCCCATTGTGGCTAAGCATGAATAAATTGAAAAATGAAGGTAATGCGTGCCTGTTTGTGTGTTTTCAGCAGCCCAGGAAGAAGCGGCGCAAGACCGCGAAACGCGATGGCATATGTTAAAGAGTTGGAGCAGGAAGCAAGCTGCATCTAATTGCCGGATGGTGGAGCACTGTAGTGTTCTCTCTCAATGCTTTGGGAACTTTGTGGAAAACTTAATTACACGGCATCCCTGCCGTGGAGAGAGGAACCATCGTCAGTTGGAGATACACCTCAGCCAGCTGACTGAGGCTTTGAAATCGAACTTATCGAGATCATGGAAGCACAGTGCTCGAAATGCTAATGAAACTTGCATCTATGCCCCGACACCTACTCAAGCTTAATACAAAGCTTAAAATTGAAATGCACATTGAACTTGATTTTGCTCGCATTCGGGAACTCAATGTCCCATCATGCATTACTATAAAAGACTTGACAGCACACGCCCATTGTGGCTAAGCATGAATAAATTGAAAAATGAAGGTAATGCGTGCCTGTTTGTGTGTTTTCAGCAGCCCAGGAAGAAGCGGCGCAAGACCGCGAAACGCGTTGGCATATGTTAAAGAGTTGGAGCAGGAAGCAAGCTGCATCTAATTGCCGGATGGTGGAGCACTGTAGTGTTCTCTCTCAATGCTTTGGGAACTTTGTGGAAAACTTAATTACACGGCATCCCTGCCGTGGAGAGAGGAACCATCGTCAGTTGGAGATACACCTCAGCCAGCTGACTGAGGCTTTGAAATCGAACTTATCGAGATCATGGAAGCACAGTTCTCGAAATGCTAATGAAACTTGCATCTATGCCCCGACACCTACTCAAGGTTAATACAAAGCTTAAAATTGAAATGCACATTGAACTTGATTTTGCTCGCATTCGGGAACTCAATGTCCCATCATGCATTACTATAAAAGACTTGACAGCACACGCCCATTGTGGCTAAGCATGAATAAATTGAAAAATGAAGGTAATGCGTGCCTGTTTGTGTGTTTTCAGCAGCCCAGGAAGAAGCGGCGCAAGACCGCGAAACGCGTTGGCATATGTTAAAGAGTTGGAGCAGGAAGCAAGCTGCATCTAATTGCCGGATGGTGGAGCACTGTAGTGTTCTCTCTCAATGCTTTGGGAACTTTGTGGAAAACTTAATTACACGGCATCCCTGCCGTGGAGAGAGGAACCATCGTCAGTTGGAGATACACCTCAGCCAGCTGACTGAGGCTTTGAAATCGAACTTATCGAGATCATGGAAGCACAGTGCTCGAAATGCTAATGAAACTTGCATCTATGCCCCGACACCTACTCAAGGTTAATACAAAGCTTAAAATTGAAATGCACATTGAACTTGATTTTGCTCGCATTCGGGAACTCAATGTCCCATCATGCATTACTATAAAAGACTTGACAGCACACGCCCATTGTGGCTAAGCATGAATAAATTGAAAAATGAAGGTAATGCGTGCCTGTTTGTGTGTTTTCAGCAGCCCAGGAAGAAGCGGCGCAAGACCGCGAAACGCGTTGGCATATGTTAAAGAGTTGGAGCAGGAAGCAAGCTGCATCTAATTGCCGGATGGTGGAGCACTGTAGTGTTCTCTCTCAATGCTTTGGGAACTTTGTGGAAAACTTAATTACACGGCATCCCTGCCGTGGAGAGAGGAACCATCGTCAGTTGGAGATACACCTCAGCCAGCTGACTGAGGCTTTGAAATCGAACTTATCGAGATCATGGAAGCACAGTGCTCGAAATGCTAATGAAACTTGCATCTATGCCCCGACACCTACTCAAGGTTAATACAAAGCTTAACATTGAAATGCACATTGAACTTGATTTTTCTCGCATTCGGGAACTCAATGTCCCATCATGCATTACTATAAAAGACTTGACAGCACACGCCCATTGTGGCTAAGCATGAATAAATTGAAAAATGAAGGTAATGCGTGCCTGTTTGTGTGTTTTCAGCAGCCCAGGAAGAAGCGGCGCAAGACCGCGAAACGCGATGGGATATGTTAAAGAGTTGGAGCAGGAAGCAAGCTGCATCTAATTGCCGGATGGTGGAGCACTGTAGTGTTCTCTCTCAATGCTTTGGGAACTTTGTGGAAAACTTAATTACACGGCATCCCTGCCGTGGAGAGAGGAACCATCGTCAGTTGGAGATACACCTCAGCCAGCTGACTGAGGCTTTGAAATCGAACTTATCGAGATCATGAAAGCACAGTGCTCGAAATGCTAATGAAACTTGCATCTATGCCCCGACACCTACTCAAGGTTAATACAAAGCTTAAAATTGAAATGCACATTGAACTTGATTTTGCTCGCATTCGGGAACTCAATGTCCCATCATGCATTACTATAAAAGATTTGACAGCACACACCCATTGTGGCTAAGCATGAATAAATTGAAAAATGAAGGTAATGCGTGCCTGTTTGTGTGTTTTCAGCAGCCCAGGAAGAAGCGGCGCAAGACCGCGAAATGCGTTGGCATATGTTAAAGAGTTGGAGCAGGAAGCAAGCTGCATCTAATTGCCGGATGGTGGAGCACTGTAGTGTTCTCTCTCAATGCTTTGGGAACTTTGTGGAAAACTTAATTGCACGGCATCCCTGCCGTGGAGAGAGGAACCATCGTCAGTTGGAGATACACCTCAGCCAGCTGACTGAGGCTTTGAAATCGAACTTATCGAGATCATGGAAGCACAGTGCTCGAAATGCTAATGAAACTTGCATCTATGCCCCGACACCTACTCAAGGTTAATACAAAGCTTAAAATTGAAATGCACATTGAACTTGATTTTGCTTGCATTCGGGAACTCAATGTCCCATCATGCATTACTATAAAAGACTTGACAGCACACGCCCATTGTGGCTAAGCATGAATAAATTGAAAAATGAAGGTAATGCGTGCCTGTTTGTGTGTTTTCAGCAGCCCAGGAAGAAGCGGCGCAAGACCGCGAAATGCGTTGGCATATGTTAAAGAGTTGGAGCAGGAAGCAAGCTGCATCTAATTGCCGGATGGTCGAGCACTGTAGTGTTCTCTCTCAATGCTTTGGGAACTTTGTTTAAAACTTAATTACACGGCATCCCTGCCGTGGAGAGAGGCACCATCGTCAGTTGGAGATACACCTCAGCCAGCTGACTGAGGCTTTGAAATCGAACTTATCGAGATCATGGAAGCACAGTGCTCGAAATGCTAATGAAACTTGCATCTATGCCCCGACACCTACTCAAGGTTAATACAAAGCTTAAAATTGAAATGCACATTGAACTTGATTTTGCTCGCATTCGGGAACTCAATGTCCCATCATGCATTACTATAAAAGACTTGACAGCACACGCCCATTGTGGCTAAGCATGAATAAATTGAAAAATGAAGGTAATGCGTGCCTGTTTGTGTGTTTTCAGCAGCCCAGGAAGAAGCGGCGCAAGACCGCGAAATGCGTTGGCATATGATAAAGAGTTGGAGCAGGAAGCAAGCTGCATCTAATTGGCGGATGGTGGAGCACTGTAGTGTTCTCTCTCAATGCTTTGGGAACTTTGTGGAAAACTTAATTACACGGCATCCCTGCCGTGGAGAGAGGAACCATCATCAGTTGGAGATACACCTCAGCCAGCTGACTGAGGCTTTGAAATCGAACTTATCGAGATCATAGAAGCACAGTGCTCGAAATGCTAATGAAACTTGCATCTATGCCCCGACACCTACTCAAGGTTAATACAAAGCTTAAAATTGAAATGCACATTGAACTTGATTTTGCTCGCATTCGGGAACTCAATGTCCCATCATGCATTACTATAAAAGACTTGACAGCACACGCCCATTGTGGCTAAGCATGAATAAATTGAAAAATGAAGGTAATGCGTGCCTGTTTGTGTGTTTTCAGCAGCCCAGGAAGAAGCGGCGCAAGACCGCGAAACACGTTGGCATATGTTAAAGAGTTGGAGCAGGAAGCAAGCTGCATCTAATTGCCGGATGGTGGAGCACTGTAGTGTTCTCTCTCAATGCTTTGGGAACTTTGTGGAAAACTTAATTACACGGCATCCCTGCCGTGGAGAGAGAAACCATCGTCAGTTGGAGATACACCTCAGCCAGCTGACTGAGGCTTTGAAATCGAACTTATCGAGATCATGGAAGCACAGTGCTCGAAATGCTAATGAAACTTGCATCTATGCCCCGACACCTACTCAAGGTTAATACAAAGCTTAAAATTGAAATGCACATTGAACTTGATTTTGCTCGCATTCGGGAACTCAATGTCCCATCATGCATTACTATAAAAGACTTGACAGCACACGCCCATTGTGGCTAAGCATGAATAAATTGAAAAATGAAGGTAATGCGTGCCTGTTTGTGTGTTTTCAGCAGCCCAGGAAGAAGCGGCGCAAGACCGCGAAACGCGATGGCATATGTTAAAGAGTTGGAGCAGGAAGCAAGCTGCATCTAATTGCCGGATGGTGGAGCACTGTAGTGTTCTCTCTCAATGCTTTGGGAACTTTGTGGAAAACTTAATTACACGGCATCCCTGCCGTGGAGAGAGGAACCATCGTCAGTTGGAGATACACCTCAGCCAGCTGACTGAGGCTTTGAAATCGAACTTATCGAGATCATGGAAGCACAGTGCTCGAAATGCTAATGAAACTTGCATCTATGCCCCGACACCTACTCAAGGTTAATACAAAGCTTAAAATTGAAATGCACATTGAACTTGATTTTGCTCGCATTCGGGAACTCAATGTCCCATCATGCATTACTATAAAAGACTTGACAGCACACGCCCATTGTGGCTAAGCATGAATAAATTGAAAAATGAAGGTAATGCGTGCCTGTTTGTGTGTTTTCAGCAGCCCAGGAAGAAGCGGCGCAAGACCGCGAAACGCGTTGGCATATGTTAAAGAGTTGGAGCAGGAAGCAAGCTGCATCTAATTGCCGGATGGTGGAGCACTGTAGTGTTCTCTCTCAATGCTTTGGGAACTTTGTGGAAAACTTAATTACACGGCATCCCTGCCGTGGAGAGAGGAACCATCGTCAGTTGGAGATACACCTCAGCCAGCTGACTGAGGCTTTGAAATCGAACTTATCGAGATCATGGAAGCACAGTGCTCGAAATGCTAATGAAACTTGCATCTATGCCCCGACACCTACTCAAGGTTAATACAAAGCTTAAAATTGAAATGCACATTGAACTTGATTTTGCTCGCATTCGGGAACTCAATGTCCCATCATGCATTACTATAAAAGACTTGACAGCACACGCCCATTGTGGCTAAGCATGAATAAATTGAAAAATGAAGGTAATGCGTGCCTGTTTGTGTGTTTTCAGCAGCCCAGGAAGAAGCGGCGCAAGACCGCGAAACGCGTTGGCATATGTTAAAGAGTTGGAGCAGGAAGCAAGCTGCATCTAATTGCAGGATGGTGGAGCACTGTAGTGTTCTCTCTCAATGCTTTGGGAACTTTGTGGAAAACTTAATTACACGGCATCCCTGCCGTGGAGAGAGGAACCATCGTCAGTTGGAGATACACCTCAGCCAGCTGACTGAGGCTTTGAAATCGAACTTATCGAGATCATGGAAGCACAGTGCTCGAAATGCTAATGAAACTTGCATCTATGCCCCGACACCTACTCAAGGTTAATACAAAGCTTAAAATTGAAATGCACATTGAACTTGATTTTGCTCGCATTCGGGAACTCAATGTCCCATCATACATTACTATAAAAGACTTGACAGCACACGCCCATTGTGGCTAAGCATGAATAAATTGAAAAATGAAGGTAATGCGTGCCTGTTTGTGTGTTTTCAGCAGCCCAGGAAGAAGCGGCGCAAGACCGCGAAACGCGTTGGCATATGTTAAAGAGTTGGAGCAGGGAGCAAGCTGCATCTAATTGCCGGATGGTGGAGCACTGTAGTGTTCTCTCTCAATGCTTTGGGAACTTTGTGGAAAACTTAATTTCACGGCATCCCTGCCGTGGAGAGAGGAACCATCGTCAGTTGGAGATACACCTCAGCCAGCTGACTGAGGCTTTGAAATCGAACTTATCGAGATCATGGAAGCACAGTGCTCGAAATGCTAATGAAACTTGCATCTATGCCCCGACACCTACTCAAGGTTAATACAAAGCTTAAAATTTAAATGCACATTGAACTTGATTTTGCTCGCATTCGGGAACTCAATGTCCCATCATGCATTACTATAAAAGACTTGACAGCACACGCCCATTGTGGCTAAGCATGAATAAATTGAAAAATGAAGGTAATGCGTGCCTGTTTGTGTGTTTTCAGCAGCCCAGGAAGAAGCGGCGCAAGACCGCGAAACGCGATGGCATATGTTAAAGAGTTGGAGCAGGAAGCAAGCTGCATCTAATTGCCGGATGGTGGAGCACTGTAGTGTTCTCTCTCAATGCTTTGGGAACTTTGTGGAAAACTTAATTACACGGCATCCCTGCCGTGGAGAGAGGAACCATCGTCAGTTGGAGATACACCTCAGCCAGCTGACTGAGGCTTTGAAATCGAACTTATCGAGATCATGGAAGCACAGTGCTCGAAATGCTAATGAAACTTGCATCTATGCCCCGACACCTACTCAAGGTTAATACAAAGCTTAAAATTGAAATGCACATTGAACTTGATTTTGCTCGCATTCGGGAACTCAATGTCCCATCATGCATTACTATAAAAGATTTGACAGCACACACCCATTGTGGCTAAGCATGAATAAATTGAAAAATGAAGGTAATGCGTGCCTGTTTGTGTGTTTTCAGCAGCCCAGGAAGAAGCGGCGCAAGACCGCGAAATGCGTTGGCATATGTTAAAGAGTTGGAGCAGGAAGCAAGCTGCATCTAATTGCCGGATGGTGGAGCACTGTAGTGTTCTCTCTCAATGCTTTGGGAACTTTGTGGAAAACTTAATTGCACGGCATCCCTGCCGTGGAGAGAGGAACCATCGTCAGTTGGAGATACACCTCAGCCAGCTGACTGAGGCTTTGAAATCGAACTTATCGAGATCATGGAAGCACAGTGCTCGAAATGCTAATGAAACTTGCATCTATGCCCCGACATCTACTCAAGGTTAATACAAAGCTTAAAATTGAAATGCACATTGAACTTGATTTTGCTTGCATTCGGGAACTCAATGTCCCATCATGCATTACTATAAAAGACTTGACAGCACACGCCCATTGTGGCTAAGCATGAATAAATTGAAAAATGAAGGTAATGCGTGCCTGTTTGTGTGTTTTCAGCAGCCCAGGAAGAAGCGGCGCAAGACCGCGAAACGCGTTGGCATATGTTAAAGAGTTGGAGCAGGAAGCAAGCTGCATCTAATTGCCGGATGGTGGAGCACTGTAGTGTTCTCTCTCAATGCTTTGGGAACTTTGTGGAAAACTTAATTACACGGCATCCCTGCCGTGGAGAGAGGCACCATCGTCAGTTGGAGATACACCTCAGCCAGCTGACTGAGGCTTTGAAATCGAACTTATCGAGATCATGGAAGCACAGTGCTCGAAATGCTAATGAAACTTGCATCTATGCCCCGACACCTACTCAAGGTTAATACAAAGCTTAAAATTGAAATGCACATTGAACTTGATTTTGCTCGCATTCGGGAACTCAATGTCCCATCATGCATTACTATAAAAGACTTGACAGCACACGCCCATTGTGGCTAAGCATGAATAAATTGAAAAATGAAGGTAATGCGTGCCTGTTTGTGTGTTTTCAGCAGCCCAGGAAGAAGCGGCGCAAGACCGCGAAATGCGTTGGCATATGATAAAGAGTTGGAGCAGGAAGCAAGCTGCATCTAATTGGCGGATGGTGGAGCACTGTAGTGTTCTCTCTCAATGCTTTGGGAACTTTGTGGAAAACTTAATTACACGGCATCCCTGCCGTGGAGAGAGGAACCATCATCAGTTGGAGATACACCTCAGCCAGCTGACTGAGGCTTTGAAATCGAACTTATCGAGATCATGGAAGCACAGTGCTCGAAATGCTAATGAAACTTGCATCTATGCCCCGACACCTACTCAAGGTTAATACAAAGCTTAAAATTGAAATCCACATTGAACTTGATTTTGCTCGCATTCGGGAACTCAATGTCCCATCATGCATTACTATAAAAGACTTGACAGCACACGCCCATTGTGGCTAAGCATGAATAAATTGAAAAATGAAGGTAATGCGTGCCTGTTTGTGTGTTTTCAGCAGCCCAGGTAGAAGCGGCGCAAGACCGTGAAACACGTTGGCATATGTTAAAGAGTTGGAGCAGGAAGCAAGCTGCATCTAATTGCCGGATGGTGGAGCACTGTAGTGTTCTCTCTCAATGCTTTGGGAACTTTGTGGAAAACTTAATTACACGGCATCCCTGCCGTGGAGAGAGGAACCATCGTCAGTTGGAGATACACCTCAGCCAGCTGACTGAGGCTTTGAAATCGAACTTATCGAGATCATGGAAGCACAGTGCTCGAAATGCTAATGAAACTTGCATCTATGCCCCGACACCTACTCAAGGTTAATACAAAGCTTAAAATTGAAATGCACATTGAACTTGATTTTGCTCGCATTCGGGAACTTAATGTCCCATCATGCATTACTATAAAAGACTTGACAGCACACGCCCATTGTGGCTAAGCATGAATAAATTGAAAAATGAAGGTAATGAGTGCCTGTTTGTGTGTTTTCAGCAGCCCAGGAAGAAGCGGCGCAAGACCGCGAAACGCGTTGGCATATGTTAAAGAGTTGGAGCAGGAAGCAAGCTGCATCTAATTGCCGGATGGCGGAGCACTGTAGTGTTCTCTCTCAATGCTTTGGGAACTTTGTGGAAAACTTAATTACACGGCATCCCTGCCGTGGAGAGAGGAACCATCGTCAGTTGGAGATACACCTCAGCCAGCTGACTGAGGCTTTGAAATCGAACTTATCGAGATCATGGAAGCACAGTGCTCGAAATGCTAATGAAACTTGCATCTATGCCCCGACACCTACTCAAGGTTAATACAAAGCTTAAAATTGAAATGCACATTGAACTTGATTTTGCTCGCATTCGGGAACTCAATGTCCCATCATGCATTACTATAAAAGACTTGACAGCACACGCCCATTGTGGCTAAGCATGAATACATTGAAAAATGAAGGTAATGCGTGCCTGTTTGTGTGTTTTCAGCAGCCCAGGAAGAAGCGGCGCAAGACCGCGAAACGCGATGGCATATGTTAAAGAGTTGGAGCAGGAAGCAAGCTGCATCTAATTGCCGGATGGTGGAGCACTGTAGTGTTCTCTCTCAATGCTTTGGGAACTTTGTGGAAAACTTAATTACACGGCATCCCTGCCGTGGAGAGAGGAACCATCGTCAGTTGGAGATACACCTCAGCCAGCTGACTGAGGCTTTGAAATCGAACTTATCGAGATCATGGAAGCACAGTGCTCGAAATGCTAATGAAACTTGCATCTATGCCCCGACACCTACTCAAGGTTAATACAAAGCTTAAAATTGAAATGCACATTGAACTTGATTTTGCTCGCATTCGGGAACTCAATGTCCCATCATGCATTACTATAAAAGACTTGACAGCACACGCCCATTGTGGCTAAGCATGAATAAATTGAAAAATGAAGGTAATGCGTGCCTGTTTGTGTGTTTTCAGCAGCCCAGGAAGAAGCGGCGCAAGACCGCGAAACGCGTTGGCATATGTTAAAGAGTTGGAGCAGGAAGCAAGCTGCATCTAATTGCCGGATGGTGGAGCACTGTAGTGTTCTCTCTCAATGCTTTGGGAACTTTGTGGAAAACTTAATTACACGGCATCCCTGCCGTGGAGAGAGGAACCATCGTCAGTTGGAGATACACCTCAGCCAGCTGACTGAGGCTTTGAAATCGAACTTATCGAGATCATGGAAGCACAGTGCTCGAAATGCTAATGAAACTTGCATCTATGCCCCGACACCTACTCAAGGTTAATACAAAGCTTAAAATTGAAATGCACATTGAACTTGATTTTGCTCGCATTCGGGAACTCAATGTCCCATCATACATTACTATAAAAGACTTGACAGCACACGCCCATTGTGGCTAAGCATGAATAAATTGAAAAATGAAGGTAATGCGTGCCTGTTTGTGTGTTTTCAGCAGCCCAGGAAGAAGCGGCGCAAGACCGCGAAACGCGTTGGCATATGTTAAAGAGTTGGAGCAGGAAGCAAGCTGCATCTAATTGCCGGATGGTGGAGCACTGTAGTGTTCTCTCTCAATGCTTTGGGAACTTTGTGGAAAACTTAATTACACGGCATCCCTGCCGTGGAGAGAGGAACCATCGTCAGTTGGAGATACACCTCAGCCAGCTGACTGAGGCTTTGAAATCGAACTTATCGAGATCATGGAAGCACAGTGCTCGAAATGCTAATGAAACTTGCATCTATGCCCCGACACCTACTCAAGGTTAATACAAAGCTTAAAATTGAAATGCACATTGAACTTGATTTTGCTCGCATTCGGGAACTCAATGTCCCATCATGCATTACTATAAAAGACTTGACAGCACACGCCCATTGTGGCTAAGCATGAATAAATTGAAAAATGAAGGTAATGCGTGCCTGTTTGTGTGTTTTCAGCAGCCCAGGAAGAAGCGGCGCAAGACCGCGAAACGCGTTGGCATATGTTAAAGAGTTGGAGCAGGGAGCAAGCTGCATCTAATTGCCGGATGGTGGAGCACTGTAGTGTTCTCTCTCAATGCTTTGGGAACTTTGTGGAAAACTTAATTACACGGCATCCCTGCCGTGGAGAGAGGAACCATCGTCAGTTGGAGATACACCTCAGCCAGCTGACTGAGGCTTTGAAATCGAACTTATCGAGATCATGGAAGCACAGTGCTCGAAATGCTAATGAAACTTGCATCTATGCCCCGACACCTACTCAAGGTTAATACAAAGCTTAAAATTGAAATGCACATTGAACTTGATTTTGCTCGCATTCGGGAACTCAATGTCCCATCATGCATTACTATAAAAGACTTGACAGCACACGCCCATTGTGGCTAAGCATGAATAAATTGAAAAATGAAGGTAATGCGTGCCTGTTTGTGTGTTTTCAGCAGCCCAGGAAGAAGCGGCGCAAGACCGCGAAATGCGTTGGCATATGATAAAGAGTTGGAGCAGGAAGCAAGCTGCATCTAATTGGCGGATGGTGGAGCACTGTAGTGTTCTCTCTCAATGCTTTGGGAACTTTGTGGAAAACTTAATTACACGGCATCCCTGCCGTGGAGAGAGGAACCATCATCAGTTGGAGATACACCTCAGCCAGCTGACTGAGGCTTTGAAATCGAACTTATCGAGATCATGGAAGCACAGTGCTCGAAATGCTAATGAAACTTGCATCTATGCCCCGACACCTACTCAAGGTTAATACAAAGCTTAAAATTGAAATCCACATTGAACTTGATTTTGCTCGCATTCGGGAACTCAATGTCCCATCATGCATTACTATAAAAGACTTGACAGCACACGCCCATTGTGGCTAAGCATGAATAAATTGAAAAATGAAGGTAATGCGTGCCTGTTTGTGTGTTTTCAGCAGCCCAGGTAGAAGCGGCGCAAGACCGTGAAACACGTTGGCATATGTTAAAGAGTTGGAGCAGGAAGCAAGCTGCATCTAATTGCCGGATGGTGGAGCACTGTAGTGTTCTCTCTCAATGCTTTGGGAACTTTGTGGAAAACTTAATTACACGGCATCCCTGCCGTGGAGAGAGGAACCATCGTCAGTTGGAGATACACCTCAGCCAGCTGACTGAGGCTTTGAAATCGAACTTATCGAGATCATGGAAGCACAGTGCTCGAAATGCTAATGAAACTTGCATCTATGCCCCGACACCTACTCAAGGTTAATACAAAGCTTAAAATTGAAATGCACATTGAACTTGATTTTGCTCGCATTCGGGAACTTAATGTCCCATCATGCATTACTATAAAAGACTTGACAGCACACGCCCATTGTGGCTAAGCATGAATAAATTGAAAAATGAAGGTAATGAGTGCCTGTTTGTGTGTTTTCAGCAGCCCAGGAAGAAGCGGCGCAAGACCGCGAAACGCGTTGGCATATGTTAAAGAGTTGGAGCAGGAAGCAAGCTGCATCTAATTGCCGGATGGCGGAGCACTGTAGTGTTCTCTCTCAATGCTTTGGGAACTTTGTGGAAAACTTAATTACACGGCATCCCTGCCGTGGAGAGAGGAACCATCGTCAGTTGGAGATACACCTCAGCCAGCTGACTGAGGCTTTGAAATCGAACTTATCGAGATCATGGAAGCACAGTGCTCGAAATGCTAATGAAACTTGCATCTATGCCCCGACACCTACTCAAGGTTAATACAAAGCTTAAAATTGAAATGCACATTGAACTTGATTTTGCTCGCATTCGGGAACTCAATGTCCCATCATGCATTACTATAAAAGACTTGACAGCACACGCCCATTGTGGCTAAGCATGAATACATTGAAAAATGAAGGTAATGCGTGCCTGTTTGTGTGTTTTCAGCAGCCCAGGAAGAAGCGGCGCAAGACCGCGAAACGCGATGGCATATGTTAAAGAGTTGGAGCAGGAAGCAAGCTGCATCTAATTGCCGGATGGTGGAGCACTGTAGTGTTCTCTCTCAATGCTTTGGGAACTTTGTGGAAAACTTAATTACACGGCATCCCTGCCGTGGAGAGAGGAACCATCGTCAGTTGGAGATACACCTCAGCCAGCTGACTGAGGCTTTGAAATCGAACTTATCGAGATCATGGAAGCACAGTGCTCGAAATGCTAATGAAACTTGCATCTATGCCCCGACACCTACTCAAGGTTAATACAAAGCTTAAAATTGAAATGCACATTGAACTTGATTTTGCTCGCATTCGGGAACTCAATGTCCCATCATGCATTACTATAAAAGACTTGACAGCACACGCCCATTGTGGCTAAGCATGAATAAATTGAAAAATGAAGGTAATGCGTGCCTGTTTGTGTGTTTTCAGCAGCCCAGGAAGAAGCGGCGCAAGACCGCGAAACGCGTTGGCATATGTTAAAGAGTTGGAGCAGGAAGCAAGCTGCATCTAATTGCCGGATGGTGGAGCACTGTAGTGTTCTCTCTCAATGCTTTGGGAACTTTGTGGAAAACTTAATTACACGGCATCCCTGCCGTGGAGAGAGGAACCATCGTCAGTTGGAGATACACCTCAGCCAGCTGACTGAGGCTTTGAAATCGAACTTATCGAGATCATGGAAGCACAGTGCTCGAAATGCTAATGAAACTTGCATCTATGCCCCGACACCTACTCAAGGTTAATACAAAGCTTAAAATTGAAATGCACATTGAACTTGATTTTGCTCGCATTCGGGAACTCAATGTCCCATCATACATTACTATAAAAGACTTGACAGCACACGCCCATTGTGGCTAAGCATGAATAAATTGAAAAATGAAGGTAATGCGTGCCTGTTTGTGTGTTTTCAGCAGCCCAGGAAGAAGCGGCGCAAGACCGCGAAACGCGTTGGCATATGTTAAAGAGTTGGAGCAGGAAGCAAGCTGCATCTAATTGCCGGATGGTGGAGCACTGTAGTGTTCTCTCTCAATGCTTTGGGAACTTTGTGGAAAACTTAATTACACGGCATCCCTGCCGTGGAGAGAGGAACCATCGTCAGTTGGAGATACACCTCAGCCAGCTGACTGAGGCTTTGAAATCGAACTTATCGAGATCATGGAAGCACAGTGCTCGAAATGCTAATGAAACTTGCATCTATGCCCCGACACCTACTCAAGGTTAATACAAAGCTTAAAATTGAAATGCACATTGAACTTGATTTTGCTCGCATTCGGGAACTCAATGTCCCATCATGCATTACTATAAAAGACTTGACAGCACACGCCCATTGTGGCTAAGCATGAATAAATTGAAAAATGAAGGTAATGCGTGCCTGTTTGTGTGTTTTCAGCAGCCCAGGAAGAAGCGGCGCAAGACCGCGAAACGCGTTGGCATATGTTAAAGAGTTGGAGCAGGGAGCAAGCTGCATCTAATTGCCGGATGGTGGAGCACTGTAGTGTTCTCTCTCAATGCTTTGGGAACTTTGTGGAAAACTTAATTTCACGGCATCCCTGCCGTGGAGAGAGGAACCATCGTCAGTTGGAGATACACCTCAGCCAGCTGACTGAGGCTTTGAAATCGAACTTATCGAGATCATGGAAGCACAGTGCTCGAAATGCTAATGAAACTTGCATCTATGCCCCGACACCTACTCAAGGTTAATACAAAGCTTAAAATTTAAATGCACATTGAACTTGATTTTGCTCGCATTCGGGAACTCAATGTCCCATCATGCATTACTATAAAAGACTTGACAGCACACGCCCATTGTGGCTAAGCATGAATAAATTGAAAAATGAAGGTAATGCGTGCCTGTTTGTGTGTTTTCAGCAGCCCAGGAAGAAGCGGCGCAAGACCGCGAAACGCGTTGGCATATGTTAAAGAGTTGGAGCAGGAAGCAAGCTGCATCTAATTGCCGGATGGTGGAGCACTGTAGTGTTCTCTCTCAATGCTTTGGGAACTTTGTGGAAAACTTAATTACACGGCATCCCTGCCGGGGAGAGAGGCACCATCGTCAGTTGGAGATACACCTCAGCCAGCTGACTGAGGCTTTGAAATCGAACTTATCGAGATCATGGAAGCACAGTGCTCGAAATGCTAATGAAACTTGCATCTATGCCCCGACACCTACTCAAGGTTAATACAAAGCTTAAAATTGAAATGCACATTGAACTTGATTTTGCTCGCATTCGGGAACTCAATGTCCCATCATGCATTACTATAAAAGACTTGACAGCACACGCCCATTGTGGCTAAGCATGAATAAATTGAAAAATGAAGGTAATGCGTGCCTGTTTGTGTGTTTTCAGCAGCCCAGGAAGAAGCGGCGCAAGACCGCGAAATGCGTTGGCATATGATAAAGAGTTGGAGCAGGAAGCAAGCTGCATCTAATTGCCGGATGGTGGAGCACTGTAGTGTTCTCTCTCAATGCTTTGGGAACTTTGTGGAAAACTTAATTACACGGCATCCCTGCCGTGGAGAGAGGAACCATCGTCAGTTGGAGATACACCTCAGCCAGCTGACTGAGGCTTTGAAATCGAACTTATCGAGATCATGGAAGCACAGTGCTCGAAATGCTAATGAAACTTGCATCTATGCCCCGACACCTACTCAAGGTTAATACAAAGCTTAAAATTGAAATGCACATTGAACTTGATTTTGCTCGCATTCGGGAACTCAATGTCCCATCATGCATTACTATAAAAGACTTGACAGCACACGCCCATTGTGGCTAAGCATGAATAAATTGAAAAATGAAGGTAATGCGTGCCTGTTTGTGTGTTTTCAGCAGCCCAGGAAGAAGCGGCGCAAGACCGCGAAACGCGTTGGCATATGTTAAAGAGTTGGAGCAGGGAGCAAGCTGCATCTAATTGCCGGATGGTGGAGCACTGTAGTGTTCTCTCTCAATGCTTTGGGAACTTTGTGGAAAACTTAATTTCACGGCATCCCTGCCGTGGAGAGAGGAACCATCGTCAGTTGGAGATACACCTCAGCCAGCTGACTGAGGCTTTGAAATCGAACTTATCGAGATCATGGAAGCACAGTGCTCGAAATGCTAATGAAACTTGCATCTATGCCCCGACACCTACTCAAGGTTAATACAAAGCTTAAAATTTAAATGCACATTGAACTTGATTTTGCTCGCATTCGGGAACTCAATGTCCCATCATGCATTACTATAAAAGACTTGACAGCACACGCCCATTGTGGCTAAGCCTGAATAAATTGAAAAATGAAGGTAATGCGTGCCTGTTTGTGTGTTTTCAGCAGCCCAGGAAGAAGCGGCGCAAGACCGCGAAACGCGTTGGCATATGTTAAAGAGTTGGAGCAGGAAGCAAGCTGCATCTAATTGCCGGATGGTGGAGCACTGTAGTGTTCTCTCTCAATGCTTTGGGAACTTTGTGGAAAACTTAATTACACGGCATCCCTGCCGGGGAGAGAGGCACCATCGTCAGTTGGAGATACACCTCAGCCAGCTGACTGAGGCTTTGAAATCGAACTTATCGAGATCATGGAAGCACAGTGCTCGAAATGCTAATGAAACTTGCATCTATGCCCCGACACCTACTCAAGGTTAATACAAAGCTTAAAATTGAAATGCACATTGAACTTGATTTTGCTCGCATTCGGGAACTCAATGTCCCATCATGCATTACTATAAAAGACTTGACAGCACACGCCCATTGTGGCTAAGCATGAATAAATTGAAAAATGAAGGTAATGCGTGCCTGTTTGTGTGTTTTCAGCAGCCCAGGAAGAAGCGGCGCAAGACCGCGAAATGCGTTGGCATATGATAAAGAGTTGGAGCAGGAAGCAAGCTGCATCTAATTGGCGGATGGTGGAGCACTGTAGTGTTCTCTCTCAATGCTTTGGGAACTTTGTGGAAAACTTAATTACACGGCATCCCTGCCGTGGAGAGAGGAACCATCATCAGTTGGAGATACACCTCAGCCAGCTGACTGAGGCTTTGAAATCGAACTTATCGAGATCATGGAAGCACAGTGCTCGAAATGCTAATGAAACTTGCATCTATGCCCCGACACCTATTTATTTATTTATGGGCTTATATAGCGCTATGAATAAACTCCCAAGGGAGTATCTCCGCGCTGTAACTGCAGGTACAGAACTGAAAAAGGAGCAGGTAGTTAAAATACTGTGAGCAGGAAAGCATTAAAAAGAACCAAACAGAAACGTTTTTAAATGTTTTCTGAATTGACGGTGGTCATTACATTGCCTTAATGACAACGGAAGCGAGTTCCACAGTTTGGGACCCACGACAGATAAGGCTCTACCACCCAACCTGGTTTTAGTGATTTTTGGAACATTTAGTAGCATTTGGTCGCTAGATCTAAGGGCACGGATGGGAACATAAGGAATAAATTTGTTCGCCAGGTACTCAGGTCCCAATTGGTTGAGGCCCTTGTGGATGGTACAACAAGTCTTAAACTTCACTCGTTGACGTATTGGCAACCAGTGGAGCTTATAAAGTAACGGTCTGGAGGGAGATCTAGGGGGTGCATTTAGCACCAGCCTCGCTGCCGTATTTTGCACCACCTGCAAACGGTCCAAAACCTCCTCACTTGCACCTGCCAGGAGCCCGTTACAATAGTCGAGCCGGCTGATGATCAGAGCCTGAACAAGGGTTTTCCTATGAGAGTCAGGGAGGAAAGGGAAGATTTTACGAAGAAGGCCAATTACATGAAAGCAAGAACCTACAGTGATGTTAACGTTTTGCTTCATGGTTAGCTCTGGTTCCAGTCTGACGCCCAAGTTCTTGACTATTGTTTTTGGCACAGGGACCGGCCCTAGGTCAGAGGGCCACCATTCAGGGGACCATTGAATCCTGGCTTCACCAAAGAGCATCACCTCTGTCTTTCCAACATTGCATTGTAAAAAGTTGGAAGACATCCACCTTGCAACTGCCTTCATCCCCTCGGAAAAGGATTGTAAAATTTCCGGGGTAAGAGTTTTAAAAGGGAAAAGCAGCTGCGTGTCGTCTGCGTAGGACACTGGACAAAAACCAAAAGCTCTAGTAACACCTGCCAAGGGGGCCACATAGGTGTTAAATAGCGTTGGGCTCAAACATGAGCCCTGTGGTACCCCCTTGGAAATGTTAACTTCCTCCGATTTAAAGTCACCCATGATGACAGATTGGGTGCGATTGGAGAGAAAGCTTCTGATCCAGTCCAGTGCCCTTCCGCCGATTCCACTCGCAGACAGTCGTTCGATCAAGATGGTGTGGGAAATCGTATCGAACGCTGCCGATAAATCCAGTAACACCAGGACAACAGAATAACCTCTGTCCTGGTACAACCGAAGATCGTCTGTTACCGACATTAGAGCTGTTTCAGTACTGAATTTAGGTCTGAAACCTGACTGCGAGGGATCTAGACTACCAGAGTGTTCTAGGTAGGTGGATAGGTGTTTATTGGTGTGCTTTTTGATGATTTTCCCTAAGAAAGGTAGAAGGGAAATGGGCCTCAAGTTGGACATGTTAGACCAAGGAATGGATGTATTCTTCCTAATAGGTCTAACTAAGGCTTTTTTCCAGGCCAATGGGACCACTCCAGATGCAAGTGATAGGTTTACCAGTCTTAGCACATCAGGACCTAGTAAACTCCCCAGCGGACCCATAAGTCTGGCTGGTAGTAAGTCTGCCGGGCTTCCACTTTTAATATCAGAAAATAGTTTCTGAACTTCCAACAATGATATTTCAGGGAATTCGTTAAAAGCACAAGTGTTGGTAGAAGTTGTCAGGGTGGAGGTCCCAGTGTCTAGACTAGTTAAGTCAGGACCCAGTGCTTTTATTTTATCATAGATGGCATCAATTTTCTCTGAGAAAAAACAGGAAATACTATCACACAGGGATTGTGAAGCCATGTCAGCACTTTCGCAAGCTGTTGGTTTTACGAAGGTGTTGACAATTTGATATAAAACTTTAGTGTCATTACCAGCAGCATCTAACTGAGCAGTAACATAGTTTTTCCGTGCTAGCCGCAGGGCTTTATGATAGATGTTGAGGTTGACTCTATAATAGTTTTTATCTTCCTCCCTGGCAGATTTTCTCCATGTTTTCTCAGACTTTCTCGCCAAGCGTTTAAGACTACGTAATTCCTCCGAATACCAGACCTCCTGTTTCCTAGCAAGTCTAGGTTTAAAAGTTTTTATCGGGGCAATATGCTGTACTGCAGCATCAACTGCATGCTCCCAATTTAAAAGGGCAGTATCAATATCATCTGAACCGTCAATTAAAGATGAAGAGTATTTGTGTGCAAAATTAACAACGTTAACTTTATGCCACTGCCTACGTGTAGATTGAATATGAATACAGGGAGTGGGACGGGGATCATTAATAGGCATAGAAAACGCTAGCACAAAATGGTCGGTCCAAGGATATTGCCTAGGAGCACCACACTCAAGGTTAATACAAAGCTTAAAATTGAAATGCACATTGAACTTGATATTGCTCGCATTCGGGAACTCAATGTCCCATCATGAATTACTATAAAAGACTTGACAGCACACGCCCATTGTGGCTAAGCATGAATAAATTGAAAAATGAAGGTAATGCGTGCCTGTTTGTGTGTTTTCAGCAGCCCAGGAAGAAGCGGCGCAAGACCGCGAAACGCGTTGGCATATGTTAAAGAGTTGGAGCAGGAAGCAAGCTGCATCTAATTGCCGGATGGTGGAGCACTGTAGTGTTCTCTCTCAATGCTTTGGGAACTTTGTGGAAAACTTAATTACACGGCATCCCTGCCGTGGAGAGAGGAACCATCGTCAGTTGGAGATAAACCTCAGCCAGCTGACTGAGGCTTTGAAATCGAACTTATCGAGATCATGGAAGCACAGTGCTCGAAATGCTAATGAAACTTGCATCTATGCCCCAACACCTACTCAAGGTTAATACAAAGCTTAAAATTGAAATGCACATTGAACTTGATTTTGCTCGCATTCGGGAACTCAATGTCCCATCATGCATTACTATAAAAGACTTGACAGCACACGCCCATTGTGGCTAAGCATGAATAAATTGAAAAATGAAGGTAATGCGTGCCTGTTTGTGTGTTTTCAGCAGCCCAGGAAGAAGCGGCGCAAGACCGCGAAACGCGTTGGCATATGTTAAAGAGTTGGAGCAGGGAGCAAGCTGCATCTAATTGCCGGATGGTGGAGCACTGTAGTGTTCTCTCTCAATGCTTTGGGAACTTTGTGGAAAACTTAATTTCACGGCATCCCTGCCGTGGAGAGAGGAACCATCGTCAGTTGGAGATATACCTCAGCCAGCTGACTGAGGCTTTGAAATCGAACTTATCGAGATCATGGAAGCACAGTGCTCGAAATGCTAATGAAACTTGCATCTATGCCCCGACACCTACTCAAGGTTAATACAAAGCTTAAAATTTAAATGCACATTGAACTTGATTTTGCTCGCATTCGGGAACTCAATGTCCCATCATGCATTACTATAAAAGACTTGACAGCACACGCCCATTGTGGCTAAGCATGAATAAATTGAAAAATGAAGGTAATGCGTGCCTGTTTGTGTGTTTTCAGCAGCCCAGGAAGAAGCGGCGCAAGACCGCGAAACGCGTTGGCATATGTTAAAGAGTTGGAGCAGGAAGCAAGCTGCATCTAATTGCCGGATGGTGGAGCACTGTAGTGTTCTCTCTCAATGCTTTGGGAACTTTGTGGAAAACTTAATTACACGGCATCCCTGCCGGGGAGAGAGGCACCATCGTCAGTTGGAGATACACCTCAGCCAGCTGACTGAGGCTTTGAAATCGAACTTATCGAGATCATGGAAGCACAGTGCTCGAAATGCTAATGAAACTTGCATCTATGCCCCGACACCTACTCAAGGTTAATACAAAGCTTAAAATTGAAATGCACATTGAACTTGATTTTGCTCGCATTTGGGAACTCAATGTCCCATCATGCATTACTATAAAAGACTTGACAGCACACGCCCATTGTGGCTAAGCATGAATAAATTGAAAAATGAAGGTAATGCGTGCCTGTTTGTGTGTTTTCAGCAGCCCAGGAAGAAGCGGCGCAAGACCGCGAAACGCGTTGGCATATGTTAAAGAGTTGGAGCAGGGAGCAAGCTGCATCTAATTGCCGGATGGTGGAGCACTGTAGTGTTCTCTCTCAATGCTTTGGGAACTTTGTGGAAAACTTAATTTCACGGCATCCCTGCCGTGGAGAGAGGAACCATCGTCAGTTGGAGATACACCTCAGCCAGCTGACTGAGGCTTTGAAATCGAACTTATCGAGATCATGGAAGCACAGTGCTCGAAATGCTAATGAAACTTGCATCTATGCCCCGACACCTACTCAAGGTTAATACAAAGCTTAAAATTGAAATGCACATTGAACTTGATTTTGCTCGCATTCGGGAACTCAATGTCCCATCATGCATTACTATAAAAGACTTGACAGCACACGCCCATTGTGGCTAAGCATGAATAAATTGAAAAATGAAGGTAATGCGTGCCTGTTTGTGTGTTTTCAGCAGCCCAGGAAGAAGCGGCGCAAGACCGCGAAACGCGTTGGCATATGTTAAAGAGTTGGAGCAGGAAGCAAGCTGCATCTAATTGCCGGATGGTGGAGCACTGTAGTGTTCTCTCTCAATGCTTTGGGAAGTTTGTGGAAAACTTAATTACACGGCATCCCTGCCGTGGAGAGAGGAACCATCGTCAGTTGGAGATACACCTCAGCCAGCTGACTGAGGCTTTGAAATCGAACTTATCGAGATCATGGAAGCACAGTGCTCGAAATGCTAATGAAACTTGCATCTATGCCCCGACACCTACTCAAGCTTAATACAAAGCTTAAAATTGAAATGCACATTGAACTTGATTTTGCTCGCATTCGGGAACTCAATGTCCCATCATGCATTACTATAAAAGACTTGACAGCACACGCCCATTGTGGCTAAGCATGAATAAATTGAAAAATGAAGGTAATGCGTGCCTGTTTGTGTGTTTTCAGCAGCCCAGGAAGAAGCGGCGCAAGACCGCGAAACGCGTTGGCATATGTTAAAGAGTTGGAGCAGGAAGCAAGCTGCATCTAATTGCCGGATGGTGGAGCACTGTAGTGTTCTCTCTCAATGCTTTGGGAACTTTGTGGAAAACTTAATTACACGGCATCCCTGCCGTGGAGAGAGGAACCATCGTCAGTTGGAGATACACCTCAGCCAGCTGACTGAGGCTTTGAAATCGAACTTATCGAGATCATGGAAGCACAGTTCTCGAAATGCTAATGAAACTTGCATCTATGCCCCGACACCTACTCAAGGTTAATACAAAGCTTAAAATTGAAATGCACATTGAACTTGATTTTGCTCGCATTCGGGAACTCAATGTCCCATCATGCATTACTATAAAAGACTTGACAGCACACGCCCATTGTGGCTAAGCATGAATAAATTGAAAAATGAAGGTAATGCGTGCCTGTTTGTGTGTTTTCAGCAGCCCAGGAAGAAGCGGCGCAAGACCGCGAAACGCGTTGGCATATGTTAAAGAGTTGGAGCAGGAAGCAAGGTGCATCTAATTGCCGGATGGTGGAGCACTGTAGTGTTCTCTCTCAATGCTTTGGGAACTTTGTGGAAAACTTAATTACACGGCATCCCTGCCGTGGAGAGAGGAACCATCGTCAGTTGGAGATACACCTCAGCCAGCTGACTGAGGCTTTGAAATCGAACTTATCGAGATCATGGAAGCACAGTGCTCGAAATGCTAATGAAACTTGCATCTATGCCCCGACACCTACTCAAGGTTAATACAAAGCTTAAAATTGAAATGCACATTGAACTTGATTTTGCTCGCATTCGGGAACTCAATGTCCCATCATGCATTACTATAAAAGACTTGACAGCACACGCCCATTGTGGCTAAGCATGAATAAATTGAAAAATGAAGGTAATGCGTGCCTGTTTGTGTGTTTTCAGCAGCCCAGGAAGAAGCGGCGCAAGACCGCGAAACGCGTTGGCATATGTTAAAGAGTTGGAGCAGGAAGCAAGCTGCATCTAATTGCCGGATGGTGGAGCACTGTAGTGTTCTCTCTCAATGCTTTGGGAACTTTGTGGAAAACTTAATTATACGGCATCCCTGCCGTGGAGAGAGGAACCATCGTCAGTTGGAGATACACCTCAGCCAGCTGACTGAGGCTTTGAAATCGAACTTATCGAGATCATGGAAGCACAGTGCTCGAAATGCTAATGAAACTTGCATCTATGCCCCGACACCTACTCAAGGTTAATACAAAGCTTAACATTGAAATGCACATTGAACTTGATTTTTCTCGCATTCGGGAACTCAATGTCCCATCATGCATTACTATAAAAGACTTGACAGCACACGCCCATTGTGGCTAAGCATGAATAAATTGAAAAATGAAGGTAATGCGTGCCTGTTTGTGTGTTTTCAGCAGCGCAGGAAGAAGCGGCGCAAGACCGCGAAACGCGATGGGATATGTTAAAGAGTTGGAGCAGGAAGCAAGCTGCATCTAATTGCCGGATGGTGGAGCACTGTAGTGTTCTCTCTCAATGCTTTGGGAACTTTGTGGAAAACTTAATTACACGGCATCCCTGCCGTGGAGAGAGGAACCATCGTCAGTTGGAGATACACCTCAGCCAGCTGACTGAGGCTTTGAAATCGAACTTATCGAGATCATGGAAGCACAGTGCTCGAAATGCTAATGAAACTTGCATCTATGCCCCGACACCTACTCAAGGTTAATACAAAGCTTAAAATTGAAATGCACATTGAACTTGATTTTGCTCGCATTCGGGAACTCAATGTCCCATCATGCATTACTATAAAAGATTTGACAGCACACACCCATTGTGGCTAAGCATGAATAAATTGAAAAATGAAGGTAATGCGTGCCTGTTTGTGTGTTTTCAGCAGCCCAGGAAGAAGCGGCGCAAGACCGCGAAATGCGTTGGCATATGTTAAAGAGTTGGAGCAGGAAGCAAGCTGCATCTAATTGCCGGATGGTGGAGCACTGTAGTGTTCTCTCTCAATGCTTTGGGAACTTTGTGGAAAACTTAATTGCACGGCATCCCTGCCGTGGAGAGAGGAACCATCGTCAGTTGGAGATACACCTCAGCCAGCTGACTGAGGCTTTGAAATCGAACTTATCGAGATCATGGAAGCACAGTGCTCGAAATGCTAATGAAACTTGCATCTATGCCCCGACACCTACTCAAGGTTAATACAAAGCTTAAAATTGAAATGCACATTGAACTTGATTTTGCTTGCATTCGGGAACTCAATGTCCCATCATGCATTACTATAAAAGACTTGACAGCACACGCCCATTGTGGCTAAGCATGAATAAATTGAAAAATGAAGGTAATGCGTGCCTGTTTGTGTGTTTTCAGCAGCCCAGGAAGAAGCGGCGCAAGACCGCGAAACGCGTTGGCATATGTTAAAGAGTTGGAGCAGGAAGCAAGCTGCATCTAATTGCCGGATGGTGGAGCACTGTAGTGTTCTCTCTCAATGCTTTGGGAACTTTGTGGAAAACTTAATTACACGGCATCCCTGCCGTGGAGAGAGGCACCATCGTCAGTTGGAGATACACCTCAGCCAGCTGACTGAGGCTTTGAAATCGAACTTATCGAGATCATGGAAGCACAGTGCTCGAAATGCTAATGAAACTTGCATCTATGCCCCGACACCTACTCAAGGTTAATACAAAGCTTAAAATTGAAATGCACATTGAACTTGATTTTGCTCGCATTCGGGAACTCAATGTCCCATCATGCATTACTATAAAAGACTTGACAGCACACGCCCATTGTGGCTAAGCATGAATAAATTGAAAAATGAAGGTAATGCGTGCCTGTTTGTGTGTTTTCAGCAGCCCAGGAAGAAGCGGCGCAAGACCGCGAAATGCGTTGGCATATGATAAAGAGTTGGAGCAGGAAGCAAGCTGCATCTAATTGGCGGATGGTGGAGCACTGTAGTGTTCTCTCTCAATGCTTCTTAATTACACGGCATCCCTGCCGTGGAGAGAGGAACCATCATCAGTTGGAGATACACCTCAGCCAGCTGACTGAGGCTTTGAAATCGAACTTATCGAGATCATGGAAGCACAGTGCTCGAAATGCTAATGAAACTTGCATCTATGCCCCGACACCTACTCAAGGTTAATACAAAGCTTAAAATTGAAATGCACATTGAACTTGATTTTGCTCGCATTCGGGAACTCAATGTCCCATCATGCATTACTATAAAAGACTTGACAGCACACGCCCATTGTGGCTAAGCATGAATAAATTGAAAAATGAAGGTAATGCGTGCCTGTTTGTGTGTTTTCAGCAGCCCAGGAAGAAGCGGCGCAAGACCGCGAAACACGTTGGCATATGTTAAAGAGTTGGAGCAGGAAGCAAGCTGCATCTAATTGCCGGATGGTGGAGCACTGTAGTGTTCTCTCTCAATGCTTTGGGAACTTTGTGGAAAACTTAATTACACGGCATCCCTGCCGTGGAGAGAGGAACCATCGTCAGTTGGAGATACACCTCAGCCAGCTGACTGAGGCTTTGAAATCGAACTTATCGAGATCATGGAAGCACAGTGCTCGAAATGCTAATGAAACTTGCATCTATGCCCCGACACCTACTCAAGGTTAATACAAAGCTTAAAATTGAAATGCACATTGAACTTGATTTTGCTCGCATTCGGGAACTTAATGTCCCATCATGCATTACTATAAAAGACTTGACAGCACACGCCCATTGTGGCTAAGCATGAATAAATTGAAAAATGAAGGTAATGCGTGCCTGTTTGTGTGTTTTCAGCAGCCCAGGAAGAAGCGGCGCAAGACCGCGAAACGCGTTGGCATATGTTAAAGAGTTGGAGCAGGAAGCAAGCTGCATCTAATTGCCGGATGGCGGAGCACTGTAGTGTTCTCTCTCAATGCTTTGGGAACTTTGTGGAAAACTTAATTACACGGCATCCCTGCCGTGGAGAGAGGAACCATCGTCAGTTGGAGATACACCTCAGCCAGCTGACTGAGGCTTTGAAATCGAACTTATCGAGATCATGGAAGCACAGTGCTCGAAATGCTAATGAAACTTGCATCTATGCCCCGACACCTACTCAAGGTTAATACAAAGCTTAAAATTGAAATGCACATTGAACTTGATTTTGCTCGCATTCGGGAACTCAATGTCCCATCATGCATTACTATAAAAGACTTGACAGCACACGCCCATTGTGGCTAAGCATGAATAAATTGAAAAATGAAGGTAATGCGTGCCTGTTTGTGTGTTTTCAGCAGCCCAGGAAGAAGCGGCGCAAGACCGCGAAACGCGATGGCATATGTTAAAGAGTTGGAGCAGGAAGCAAGCTGCATCTAATTGCCGGATGGTGGAGCACTGTAGTGTTCTCTCTCAATGCTTTGGGAACTTTGTGGAAAACTTAATTACACGGCATCCCTGCCGTGGAGAGAGGAACCATCGTCAGTTGGAGATACACCTCAGCCAGCTGACTGAGGCTTTGAAATCGAACTTATCGAGATCATGGAAGCACAGTGCTCGAAATGCTAATGAAACTTGCATCTATGCCCCGACACCTACTCAAGGTTAATACAAAGCTTAAAATTGAAATGCACATTGAACTTGATTTTGCTCGCATTCGGGAACTCAATGTCCCATCATGCATTACTATAAAAGACTTGACAGCACACGCCCATTGTGGCTAAGCATGAATAAATTGAAAAATGAAGGTAATGCGTGCCTGTTTGTGTGTTTTCAGCAGCCCAGGAAGAAGCGGCGCAAGACCGCGAAACGCGTTGGCATATGTTAAAGAGTTGGAGCAGGAAGCAAGCTGCATCTAATTGCCGGATGGTGGAGCACTGTAGTGTTCTCTCTCAATGCTTTGGGAACTTTGTGGAAAACTTAATTACACGGCATCCCTGCCGTGGAGAGAGGAACCATCGTCAGTTGGAGATACACCTCAGCCAGCTGACTGAGGCTTTGAAATCGAACTTATCGAGATCATGGAAGCACAGTGCTCGAAATGCTAATGAAACTTGCATCTATGCCCCGACACCTACTCAAGGTTAATACAAAGCTTAAAATTGAAATGCACATTGAACTTGATTTTGCTCGCATTCGGGAACTCAATGTCCCATCATGCATTACTATAAAAGACTTGACAGCACACGCCCATTGTGGCTAAGCATGAATAAATTGAAAAATGAAGGTAATGCGTGCCTGTTTGTGTGTTTTCAGCAGCCCAGGAAGAAGCGGCGCAAGACCGCGATACGCGTTGGCATATGTTAAAGAGTTGGAGCAGGAAGCAAGCTGCATCTAATTGCAGGATGGTGGAGCACTGTAGTGTTCTCTCTCAATGCTTTGGGAACTTTGTGGAAAACTTAATTACACGGCATCCCTGCCGTGGAGAGAGGAACCATCGTCAGTTGGAGATACACCTCAGCCAGCTGACTGAGGCTTTGAAATCGAACTTATCGAGATCATGGAAGCACAGTGCTCGAAATGCTAATGAAACTTGCATCTATGCCCCGACACCTACTCAAGGTTAATACAAAGCTTAAAATTGAAATGCACATTGAACTTGATTTTGCTCGCATTCGGGAACTCAATGTCCCATCATGCATTACTATAAAAGACTTGACAGCACACGCCCATTGTGGCTAAGCATGAATAAATTGAAAAATGAAGGTAATGCGTGCCTGTTTGTGTGTTTTCAGCAGCCCAGGAAGAAGCGGCGCAAGACCGCGAAACGCGTTGGCATATGTTAAAGAGTTGGAGCAGGGAGCAAGCTGCATCTAATTGCCGGATGGTGGAGCACTGTAGTGTTCTCTCTCAATGCTTTGGGAACTTTGTGGAAAACTTAATTTCACGGCATCCCTGCCGTGGAGAGAGGAACCATCGTCAGTTGGAGATACACCTCAGCCAGCTGACTGAGGCTTTGAAATCGAACTTATCGAGATCATGGAAGCACAGTGCTCGAAATGCTAATGAAACTTGCATCTATGCCCCGACACCTACTCAAGGTTAATACAAAGCTTAAAATTTAAATGCACATTGAACTTGATTTTGCTCGCATTCGGGAACTCAATGTCCCATCATGCATTACTATAAAAGACTTGACAGCACACGCCCATTGTGGCTAAGCATGAATAAATTGAAAAATGAAGGTAATGCGTGCCTGTTTGTGTGTTTTCAGCAGCCCAGGAAGAAGCGGCGCAAGACCGCGAAACGCGATGGCATATGTTAAAGAGTTGGAGCAGGAAGCAAGCTGCATCTAATTGCCGGATGGTGGAGCACTGTAGTGTTCTCTCTCAATGCTTTGGGAACTTTGTGGAAAACTTAATTACACGGCATCCCTGCCGTGGAGAGAGGAACCATCGTCAGTTGGAGATACACCTCAGCCAGCTGACTGAGGCTTTGAAATCGAACTTATCGAGATCATGGAAGCACAGTGCTCGAAATGCTAATGAAACTTGCATCTATGCCCCGACACCTACTCAAGGTTAATACAAAGCTTAAAATTGAAATGCACATTGAACTTGATTTTGCTCGCATTCGGGAACTCAATGTCCCATCATGCATTACTATAAAAGATTTGACAGCACACACCCATTGTGGCTAAGCATGAATAAATTGAAAAATGAAGGTAATGCGTGCCTGTTTGTGTGTTTTCAGCAGCCCAGGAAGAAGCGGCGCAAGACCGCGAAATGCGTTGGCATATGTTAAAGAGTTGGAGCAGGAAGCAAGCTGCATCTAATTGCCGGATGGTGGAGCACTGTAGTGTTCTCTCTCAATGCTTTGGGAACTTTGTGGAAAACTTAATTGCACGGCATCCCTGCCGTGGAGAGAGGAACCATCGTCAGTTGGAGATACACCTCAGCCAGCTGACTGAGGCTTTGAAATCGAACTTATCGAGATCATGGAAGCACAGTGCTCGAAATGCTAATGAAACTTGCATCTATGCCCCGACATCTACTCAAGGTTAATACAAAGCTTAAAATTGAAATGCACATTGAACTTGATTTTGCTTGCATTCGGGAACTCAATGTCCCATCATGCATTACTATAAAAGACTTGACAGCACACGCCCATTGTGGCTAAGCATGAATAAATTGAAAAATGAAGGTAATGCGTGCCTGTTTGTGTGTTTTCAGCAGCCCAGGAAGAAGCGGCGCAAGACCGCGAAATGCGTTGGCATATGATAAAGAGTTGGAGCAGGAAGCAAGCTGCATCTAATTTGCGGATGGTGGAGCACTGTAGTGTTCTCTCTCAATGCTTTGGGAACTTTGTGGAAAACTTAATTACACGGCATCCCTGCCGTGGAGAGAGGAACCATCATCAGTTGGAGATACACCTCAGCCAGCTGACTGAGGCTTTGAAATCGAACTTATCGAGATCATGGAAGCACAGTGCTCGAAATGCTAATGAAACTTGCATCTATGCCCCGACATCTACTCAAGGTTAATACAAAGCTTAAAATTGAAATGCACATTGAACTTGATTTTGCTTGCATTCGGGAACTCAATGTCCCATCATGCATTACTATAAAAGACTTGACAGCACACGCCCATTGTGGCTAAGCATGAATAAATTGAAAAATGAAGGTAATGCGTGCCTGTTTGTGTGTTTTCAGCAGCCCAGGAAGAAGCGGCGCAAGACCGCGAAACGCGTTGGCATATGTTAAAGAGTTGGAGCAGGAAGCAAGCTGCATCTAATTGCCGGATGGTGGAGCACTGTAGTGTTCTCTCTCAATGCTTTGGGAACTTTGTGGAAAACTTAATTACACGGCATCCCTGCCGTGGAGAGAGGCACCATCGTCAGTTGGAGATACACCTCAGCCAGCTGACTGAGGCTTTGAAATCGAACTTATCGAGATCATGGAAGCACAGTGCTCGAAATGCTAATGAAACTTGCATCTATGCCCCGACACCTACTCAAGGTTAATACAAAGCTTAAAATTGAAATGCACATTGAACTTGATTTTGCTCGCATTCGGGAACTCAATGTCCCATCATGCATTACTATAAAAGACTTGACAGCACACGCCCATTGTGGCTAAGCATGAATAAATTGAAAAATGAAGGTAATGCGTGCCTGTTTGTGTGTTTTCAGCAGCCCAGGAAGAAGCGGCGCAAGACCGCGAAATGCGTTGGCATATGATAAAGAGTTGGAGCAGGAAGCAAGCTGCATCTAATTGGCGGATGGTGGAGCACTGTAGTGTTCTCTCTCAATGCTTTGGGAACTTTGTGGAAAACTTAATTACACGGCATCCCTGCCGTGGAGAGAGGAACCATCATCAGTTGGAGATACACCTCAGCCAGCTGACTGAGGCTTTGAAATCGAACTTATCGAGATCATGGAAGCACAGTGCTCGAAATGCTAATGAAACTTGCATCTATGCCCCGACACCTACTCAAGGTTAATACAAAGCTTAAAATTGAAATGCACATTGAACTTGATTTTGCTCGCATTCGGGAACTCAATGTCCCATCATGCATTACTATAAAAGACTTGACAGCACACGCCCATTGTGGCTAAGCATGAATAAATTGAAAAATGAAGGTAATGCGTGCCTGTTTGTGTGTTTTCAGCAGCCCAGGAAGAAGCGGCGCAAGACCGCGAAACACGTTGGCATATGTTAAAGAGTTGGAGCAGGAAGCAAGCTGCATCTAATTGCCGGATGGTGGAGCACTGTAGTGTTCTCTCTCAATGCTTTGGGAACTTTGTGGAAAACTTAATTACACGGCATCCCTGCCGTGGAGAGAGGAACCATCGTCAGTTGGAGATACACCTCAGCCAGCTGCCTGAGGCTTTGAAATCGAACTTATCGAGATCATGGAAGCACAGTGCTCGAAATGCTAATGAAACTTGCATCTATGCCCCGACACCTACTCAAGGTTAATACAAAGCTTAAAATTGAAATGCACATTGAACTTGATTTTGCTCGCATTCGGGAACTCAATGTCCCATCATGCATTACTATAAAAGACTTGACAGCACACGCCCATTGTGGCTAAGCATGAATAAATTGAAAAATGAAGGTAATGCGTGCCTGTTTGTGTGTTTTCAGCAGCCCAGGAAGAAGCGGCGCAAGACCGCGAAACGCGATGGCATATGTTAAAGAGTTGGAGCAGGAAGCAAGCTGCATCTAATTGCCGGATGGTGGAGCACTGTAGTGTTCTCTCTCAATGCTTTGGGAACTTTGTGGAAAACTTAATTACACGGCATCCCTGCCGTGGAGAGAGGAACCATCGTCAGTTGGAGATACACCTCAGCCAGCTGACTGAGGCTTTGAAATCGAACTTATCGAGATCATGGAAGCACAGTGCTCGAAATGCTAATGAAACTTGCATCTATGCCCCGACACCTACTCAAGGTTAATACAAAGCTTAAAATTGAAATGCACATTGAACTTGATTTTGCTCGCATTCGGGAACTCAATGTCCCATCTTGCATTACTATAAAAGACTTGACAGCACACGCCCATTGTGGCTAAGCATGAATAAATTGAAAAATGAAGGTAATGCGTGCCTGTTTGTGTGTTTTCAGCAGCCCAGGAAGTAGCGGCGCAAGACCGCGAAACGCGTTGGCATATGTTAAAGAGTTGGAGCAGGAAGCAAGCTGCATCTAATTGCCGGATGGTGGAGCACTGTAGTGTTCTCTCTCAATGCTTTGGGAACTTTGTGGAAAACTTAATTACACGGCATCCCTGCCGTGGAGAGAGGAACCATCGTCAGTTGGAGATACACCTCAGCCAGCTGACTGAGGCTTTGAAATCGAACTTATCGAGATCATGGAAGCACAGTGCTCGAAATGCTAATGAAACTTGCATCTATGCCCCGACACCTACTCAAGGTTAATACAAAGCTTAAAATTGAAATGCACATTGAACTTGATTTTGCTCGCATTCGGGAACTCAATGTCCCATCATGCATTACTATAAAAGACTTGACAGCACACGCCCATTGTGGCTAAGCATGAATAAATTGAAAAATGAAGGTAATGCGTGCCTGTTTGTGTGTTTTCAGCAGCCCAGGAAGAAGCGGCGCAAGACCGCGAAACGCGTTGGCATATGTTAAAGAGTTGGAGCAGGAAGCAAGCTGCATCTAATTGCCGGATGGTGGAGCACTGTAGTGTTCTCTCTCAATGCTTTGGGAAGTTTGTGGAAAACTTAATTACACGGCATCCCTGCCGTGGAGAGAGGAACCATCGTCAGTTGGAGATACACCTCAGCCAGCTGAGTGAGGCTTTGAAATCGAACTTATCGAGATCATGGAAGCACAGTGCTCGAAATGCTAATGAAACTTGCATCTATGCCCCGACACCTACTCAAGCTTAATACAAAGCTTAAAATTGAAATGCACATTGAACTTGATTTTGCTCGCATTCGGGAACTCAATGTCCCATCATGCATTACTATAAAAGACTTGACAGCACACGCCCATTGTGGCTAAGCATGAATAAATTGAAAAATGAAGGTAATGCGTGCCTGTTTGTGTGTTTTCAGCAGCCCAGGAAGAAGCGGCGCAAGACCGCGAAACGCGTTGGCATATGTTAAAGAGTTGGAGCAGGAAGCAAGCTGCATCTAATTGCCGGATGGTGGAGCACTGTAGTGTTCTCTCTCAATGCTTTGGGAACTTTGTGGAAAACTTAATTACACAACATCCCTGCCGTGGAGAGAGGAACCATCGTCAGTTGGAGATACACCTCAGCCAGCTGACTGAGGCTTTGAAATCGAACTTATCGAGATCATGGAAGCACAGTTCTCGAAATGCTAATGAAACTTGCATCTATGCCCCGACACCTACTCAAGGTTAATACAAAGCTTAAAATTGAAATGCACATTGAACTTGATTTTGCTCGCATTCGGGAACTCAATGTCCCATCATGCATTACTATAAAAGACTTGACAGCACACGCCCATTGTGGCTAAGCATGAATAAATTGAAAAATGAAGGTAATGCGTGCCTGTTTGTGTGTTTTCAGCAGCCCAGGAAGAAGCGGCGCAAGACCGCGAAACGCGTTGGCATATGTTAAAGAGTTGGAGCAGGAAGCAAGCTGCATCTAATTGCCGGATGGTGGAGCACTGTAGTGTTCTCTCTCAATGCTTTGGGAACTTTGTGGAAAACTTAATTACACGGCATCCCTGCCGTGGAGAGAGGAACCATCGTCAGTTGGAGATACACCTCAGCCAGCTGACTGAGGCTTTGAAATCGAACTTATCGAGATCATGGAAGCACAGTGCTCGAAATGCTAATGAAACTTGCATCTATGCCCCGACACCTACTCAAGGTTAATACAAAGCTTAAAATTGAAATGCACATTGAACTTTATTTTGCTCGCATTCGGGAACTCAATGTCCCATCATGCATTACTATAAAAGACTTGACAGCACACGCCCATTGTGGCTAAGCATGAATAAATTGAAAAATGAAGGTAATGCGTGCCTGTTTGTGTGTTTTCAGCAGCCCAGGAAGAAGCGGCGCAAGACCGCGAAACGCGTTGGCATATGTTAAAGAGTTGGAGCAGGAAGCAAGCTGCATCTAATTGCCGGATGGTGGAGCACTGTAGTGTTCTCTCTCAATGCTTTGGGAACTTTGTGGAAAACTTAATTACACGGCATCCCTGCCGTGGAGAGAGGAACCATCGTCAGTTGGAGATACACCTCAGCCAGCTGACTGAGGCTTTGAAATCGAACTTATCGAGATCATGGAAGCACAGTGCTCGAAATGCTAATGAAACTTGCATCTATGCCCCGACACCTACTCAAGGTTAATACAAAGCTTAACATTGAAATGCACATTGAACTTGATTTTTCTCGCATTCGGGAACTCAATGTCCCATCATGCATTACTATAAAAGACTTGACAGCACACGCCCATTGTGGCTAAGCATGAATAAATTGAAAAATGAAGGTAATGCGTGCCTGTTTGTGTGTTTTCAGCAGCCCAGGAAGAAGCGGCGCAAGACCGCGAAACGCGATGGGATATGTTAAAGAGTTGGAGCAGGAAGCAAGCTGCATCTAATTGCCGGATGGTGGAGCACTGTAGTGTTCTCTCTCAATGCTTTGGGAACTTTGTGGAAAACTTAATTACACGGCATCCCTGCCGTGGAGAGAGGAACCATCGTCAGTTGGAGATACACCTCAGCCAGCTGACTGAGGCTTTGAAATCGAACTTATCGAGATCATGGAAGCACAGTGCTCGAAATGCTAATGAAACTTGCATCTATGCCCCGACACCTACTCAAGGTTAATACAAAGCTTAAAATTGAAATGCACATTGAACTTGATTTTGCTCGCATTCGGGAACTCAATGTCCCATCATGCATTACTATAAAAGATTTGACAGCACACACCCATTGTGGCTAAGCATGAATAAATTGAAAAATGAAGGTAATGCGTGCCTGGTTGTGTGTTTTCAGCAGCCCAGGAAGAAGCGGCGCAAGACCGCGAAATGCGTTGGCATATGTTAAAGAGTTGGAGCAGGAAGCAAGCTGCATCTAATTGCCGGATGGTGGAGCACTGTAGTGTTCTCTCTCAATGCTTTGGGAACTTTGTGGAAAACTTAATTGCACGGCATCCCTGCCGTGGAGAGAGGAACCATCGTCAGTTGGAGATACACCTCAGCCAGCTGACTGAGGCTTTGAAATCGAACTTATCGAGATCATGGAAGCACAGTGCTCGAAATGCTAATGAAACTTGCATCTATGCCCCGACACCTACTCAAGGTTAATACAAAGCTTAAAATTGAAATGCACATTGAACTTGATTTTGCTTGCATTCGGGAACTCAATGTCCCATCATGCATTACTATAAAAGACTTGACAGCACACGCCCATTGTGGCTAAGCATGAATAAATTGAAAAATGAAGGTAATGCGTGCCTGTTTGTGTGTTTTCAGCAGCCCAGGAAGAAGCGGCGCAAGACCGCGAAACGCGTTGGCATATGTTAAAGAGTTGGAGCAGGAAGCAAGCTGCATCTAATTGCCGGATGGTCGAGCACTGTAGTGTTCTCTCTCAATGCTTTGGGAACTTTGTTTAAAACTTAATTACACGGCATCCCTGCCGTGGAGAGAGGCACCATCGTCAGTTGGAGATACACCTCAGCCAGCTGACTGAGGCTTTGAAATCGAACTTATCGAGATCATGGAAGCACAGTGCTCGAAATGCTAATGAAACTTGCATCTATGCCCCGACACCTACTCAAGGTTAATACAAAGCTTAAACTTGAAATGCACATTGAACTTGATTTTGCTCGCATTCGGGAACTCAATGTCCCATCATGCATTACTATAAAAGACTTGACAGCACACGCCCATTGTGGCTAAGCATGAATAAATTGAAAAATGAAGGTAATGCGTGCCTGTTTGTGTGTTTTCAGCAGCCCAGGAAGAAGCGGCGCAAGACCGCGAAATGCGTTGGCATATGATAAAGAGTTGGAGCAGGAAGCAAGCTGCATCTAATTGGCGGATGGTGGAGCACTGTAGTGTTCTCTCTCAATGCTTTGGGAACTTTGTGGAAAACTTAATTACACGGCATCCCTGCCGTGGAGAGAGGAACCATCATCAGTTGGAGATACACCTCAGCCAGCTGACTGAGGCTTTGAAATCGAACTTATCGAGATCATAGAAGCACAGTGCTCGAAATGCTAATGAAACTTGCATCTATGCCCCGACACCTACTCAAGGTTAATACAAAGCTTAAAATTGAAATGCACATTGAACTTGATTTTGCTCGCATTCGGGAACTCAATGTCCCATCATGCATTACTATAAAAGACTTGACAGCACACGCCCATTGTGGCTAAGCATGAATAAATTGAAAAATGAAGGTAATGCGTGCCTGTTTGTGTGTTTTCAGCAGCCCAGGAAGAAGCGGCGCAAGACCGCGAAACACGTTGGCATATGTTAAAGAGTTGGAGCAGGAAGCAAGCTGCATCTAATTGCCGGATGGTGGAGCACTGTAGTGTTCTCTCTCAATGCTTTGGGAACTTTGTGGAAAACTTAATTACACGGCATCCCTGCCGTGGAGAGAGGAACCATCGTCAGTTGGAGATACACCTCAGCCAGCTGACTGAGGCTTTGAAATCGAACTTATCGAGATCATGGAAGCACAGTGCTCGAAATGCTAATGAAACTTGCATCTATGCCCCGACACCTACTCAAGGTTAATACAAAGCTTAAAATTGAAATGCACATTGAACTTGATTTTGCTCGCATTCGGGAACTTAATGTCCCATCATGCATTACTATAAAAGACTTGACAGCACACGCCCATTGTGGCTAAGCATGAATAAATTGAAAAATGAAGGTAATGCGTGCCTGTTTGTGTGTTTTCAGCAGACCAGGAAGAAGCGGCGCAAGACCGCGAAACGCGTTGGCATATGTTAAAGAGTTGGAGCAGGAAGCAAGCTGCATCTAATTGCCGGATGGCGGAGCACTGTAGTGTTCTCTCTCAATGCTTTGGGAACTTTGTGGAAAACTTAATTACACGGCATCCCTGCCGTGGAGAGAGAAACCATCGTCAGTTGGAGATACACCTCAGCCAGCTGACTGAGGCTTTGAAATCGAACTTATCGAGATCATGGAAGCACAGTGCTCGAAATGCTAATGAAACTTGCATCTATGCCCCGACACCTACTCAAGGTTAATACAAAGCTTAAAATTGAAATGCACATTGAACTTGATTTTGCTCGCATTCGGGAACTCAATGTCCCATCATGCATTACTATAAAAGACTTGACAGCACACGCCCATTGTGGCTAAGCATGAATAAATTGAAAAATGAAGGTAATGCGTGCCTGTTTGTGTGTTTTCAGCAGCCCAGGAAGAAGCGGCGCAAGACCGCGAAACGCGATGGCATATGTTAAAGAGTTGGAGCAGGAAGCAAGCTGCATCTAATTGCCGGATGGTGGAGCACTGTAGTGTTCTCTCTCAATGCTTTGGGAACTTTGTGGAAAACTTAATTACACGGCATCCCTGCCGTGGAGAGAGGAACCATCGTCAGTTGGAGATACACCTCAGCCAGCTGACTGAGGCTTTGAAATCGAACTTATCGAGATCATGGAAGCACAGTGCTCGAAATGCTAATGAAACTTGCATCTATGCCCCGACACCTACTCAAGCTTAATACAAAGCTTAAAATTGAAATGCACATTGAACTTGATTTTGCTCGCATTCGGGAACTCAATGTCCCATCATGCATTACTATAAAAGACTTGACAGCACACGCCCATTGTGGCTAAGCATGAATAAATTGAAAAATGAAGGTAATGCGTGCCTGTTTGTGTGTTTTCAGCAGCCCAGGAAGAAGCGGCGCAAGACCGCGAAACGCGTTGGCATATGTTAAAGAGTTGGAGCAGGAAGCAAGCTGCATCTAATTGCCGGATGGTGGAGCACTGTAGTGTTCTCTCTCAATGCTTTGGGAACTTTGTGGAAAACTTAATTACACGGCATCCCTGCCGTGGAGAGAGGAACCATCGTCAGTTGGAGATACACCTCAGCCAGCTGACTGAGGCTTTGAAATCGAACTTATCGAGATCATGGAAGCACAGTTCTCGAAATGCTAATGAAACTTGCATCTATGCCCCGACACCTACTCAAGGTTAATACAAAGCTTAAAATTGAAATGCACATTGAACTTGATTTTGCTCGCATTCGGGAACTCAATGTCCCATCATGCATTACTATAAAAGACTTGACAGCACACGCCCATTGTGGCTAAGCATGAATAAATTGAAAAATGAAGGTAATGCGTGCCTGTTTGTGTGTTTTCAGCAGCCCAGGAAGAAGCGGCGCAAGACCGCGAAACGCGATGGCATATGTTAAAGAGTTGGAGCAGGAAGCAAGCTGCATCTAATTGCCGGATGGTGGAGCACTGTAGTGTTCTCTCTCAATGCTTTGGGAACTTTGTGGAAAACTTAATTACACGGCATCCCTGCCGTGGAGAGAGGAACCATCGTCAGTTGGAGATACACCTCAGCCAGCTGACTGAGGCTTTGAAATCGAACTTATCGAGATCATGGAAGCACAGTGCTCGAAATGCTAATGAAACTTGCATCTATGCCCCGACACCTACTCAAGCTTAATACAAAGCTTAAAATTGAAATGCACATTGAACTTGATTTTGCTCGCATTCGGGAACTCAATGTCCCATCATGCATTACTATAAAAGACTTGACAGCACACGCCCATTGTGGCTAAGCATGAATAAATTGAAAAATGAAGGTAATGCGTGCCTGTTTGTGTGTTTTCAGCAGCCCAGGAAGAAGCGGCGCAAGACCGCGAAACGCGTTGGCATATGTTAAAGAGTTGGAGCAGGAAGCAAGCTGCATCTAATTGCCGGATGGTGGAGCACTGTAGTGTTCTCTCTCAATGCTTTGGGAACTTTGTGGAAAACTTAATTACACGGCATCCCTGCCGTGGAGAGAGGAACCATCGTCAGTTGGAGATACACCTCAGCCAGCTGACTGAGGCTTTGAAATCGAACTTATCGAGATCATGGAAGCACAGTTCTCGAAATGCTAATGAAACTTGCATCTATGCCCCGACACCTACTCAAGGTTAATACAAAGCTTAAAATTGAAATGCACATTGAACTTGATTTTGCTCGCATTCGGGAACTCAATGTCCCATCATGCATTACTATAAAAGACTTGACAGCACACGCCCATTGTGGCTAAGCATGAATAAATTGAAAAATGAAGGTAATGCGTGCCTGTTTGTGTGTTTTCAGCAGCCCAGGAAGAAGCGGCGCAAGACCGCGAAACGCGTTGGCATATGTTAAAGAGTTGGAGCAGGAAGCAAGCTGCATCTAATTGCCGGATGGTGGAGCACTGTAGTGTTCTCTCTCAATGCTTTGGGAACTTTGTGGAAAACTTAATTACACGGCATCCCTGCCGTGGAGAGAGGAACCATCGTCAGTTGGAGATACACCTCAGCCAGCTGACTGAGGCTTTGAAATCGAACTTATCGAGATCATGGAAGCACAGTGCTCGAAATGCTAATGAAACTTGCATCTATGCCCCGACACCTACTCAAGGTTAATACAAAGCTTAAAATTGAAATGCACATTGAACTTGATTTTGCTCGCATTCGGGAACTCAATGTCCCATCATGCATTACTATAAAAGACTTGACAGCACACGCCCATTGTGGCTAAGCATGAATAAATTGAAAAATGAAGGTAATGCGTGCCTGTTTGTGTGTTTTCAGCAGCCCAGGAAGAAGCGGCGCAAGACCGCGAAACGCGTTGGCATATGTTAAAGAGTTGGAGCAGGAAGCAAGCTGCATCTAATTGCCGGATGGTGGAGCACTGTAGTGTTCTCTCTCAATGCTTTGGGAACTTTGTGGAAAACTTAATTACACGGCATCCCTGCCGTGGAGAGAGGAACCATCGTCAGTTGGAGATACACCTCAGCCAGCTGACTGAGGCTTTGAAATCGAACTTATCGAGATCATGGAAGCACAGTGCTCGAAATGCTAATGAAACTTGCATCTATGCCCCGACACCTACTCAAGGTTAATACAAAGCTTAACATTGAAATGCACATTGAACTTGATTTTTCTCGCATTCGGGAACTCAATGTCCCATCATGCATTACTATAAAAGACTTGACAGCACACGCCCATTGTGGCTAAGCATGAATAAATTGAAAAATGAAGGTAATGCGTGCCTGTTTGTGTGTTTTCAGCAGCCCAGGAAGAAGCGGCGCAAGACCGCGAAACGCGATGGGATATGTTAAAGAGTTGGAGCAGGAAGCAAGCTGCATCTAATTGCCGGATGGTGGAGCACTGTAGTGTTCTCTCTCAATGCTTTGGGAACTTTGTGGAAAACTTAATTACACGGCATCCCTGCCGTGGAGAGAGGAACCATCGTCAGTTGGAGATACACCTCAGCCAGCTGACTGAGGCTTTGAAATCGAACTTATCGAGATCATGGAAGCACAGTGCTCGAAATGCTAATGAAACTTGCATCTATGCCCCGACACCTACTCAAGGTTAATACAAAGCTTAAAATTGAAATGCACATTGAACTTGATTTTGCTCGCATTCGGGAACTCAATGTCCCATCATGCATTACTATAAAAGATTTGACAGCACACACCCATTGTGGCTAAGCATGAATAAATTGAAAAATGAAGGTAATGCGTGCCTGTTTGTGTGTTTTCAGCAGCCCAGGAAGAAGCGGCGCAAGACCGCGAAATGCGTTGGTATATGTTAAAGAGTTGGAGCAGGAAGCAAGCTGCATCTAATTGCCGGATGGTGGAGCACTGTAGTGTTCTCTCTCAATGCTTTGGGAACTTTGTGGAAAACTTAATTGCACGGCATCCCTGCCGTGGAGAGAGGAACCATCGTCAGTTGGAGATACACCTCAGCCAGCTGACTGAGGCTTTGAAATCGAACTTATCGAGATCATGGAAGCACAGTGCTCGAAATGCTAATGAAACTTGCATCTATGCCCCGACACCTACTCAAGGTTAATACAAAGCTTAAAATTGAAATGCACATTGAACTTGATTTTGCTTGCATTCGGGAACTCAATGTCCCATCATGCATTACTATAAAAGACTTGACAGCACACGCCCATTGTGGCTAAGCATGAATAAATTGAAAAATGAAGGTAATGCGTGCCTGTTTGTGTGTTTTCAGCAGCCCAGGAAGAAGCGGCGCAAGACCGCGAAACGCGTTGGCATATGTTAAAGAGTTGGAGCAGGAAGCAAGCTGCATCTAATTGCCGGATGGTCGAGCACTGTAGTGTTCTCTCTCAATGCTTTGGGAACTTTGTTTAAAACTTAATTACACGGCATCCCTGCCGTGGAGAGAGGCACCATCGTCAGTTGGAGATACACCTCAGCCAGCTGACTGAGGCTTTGAAATCGAACTTATCGAGATCATGGAAGCACAGTGCTCGAAATGCTAATGAAACTTGCATCTATGCCCCGACACCTACTCAAGGTTAATACAAAGCTTAAAATTGAAATGCACATTGAACTTGATTTTGCTCGCATTCGGGAACTCAATGTCCCATCATGCATTACTATAAAAGACTTGACAGCACACGCCCATTGTGGCTAAGCATGAATAAATTGAAAAATGAAGGTAATGCGTGCCTGTTTGTGTGTTTTCAGCAGCCCAGGAAGAAGCGGCGCAAGACCGCGAAATGCGTTGGCATATGATAAAGAGTTGGAGCAGGAAGCAAGCTGCATCTAATTGGCGGATGGTGGAGCACTGTAGTGTTCTCTCTCAATGCTTTGGGAACTTTGTGGAAAACTTAATTACACGGCATCCCTGCCGTGGAGAGAGGAACCATCATCAGTTGGAGATACACCTCAGCCAGCTGACTGAGGCTTTGAAATCGAACTTATCGAGATCATAGAAGCACAGTGCTCGAAATGCTAATGAAACTTGCATCTATGCCCCGACACCTACTCAAGGTTAATACAAAGCTTAAAATTGAAATGCACATTGAACTTGATTTTGCTCGCATTCGGGAACTCAATGTCCCATCATGCATTACTATAAAAGACTTGACAGCACACGCCCATTGTGGCTAAGCATGAATAAATTGAAAAATGAAGGTAATGCGTGCCTGTTTGTGTGTTTTCAGCAGCCCAGGAAGAAGCGGCGCAAGACCGCGAAACACGTTGGCATATGTTAAAGAGTTGGAGCAGGAAGCAAGCTGCATCTAATTGCCGGATGGTGGAGCACTGTAGTGTTCTCTCTCAATGCTTTGGGAACTTTGTGGAAAACTTAATTACACGGCATCCCTGCCGTGGAGAGAGGAACCATCGTCAGTTGGAGATACACCTCAGCCAGCTGACTGAGGCTTTGAAATCGAACTTATCGAGATCATGGAAGCACAGTGCTCGAAATGCTAATGAAACTTGCATCTATGCCCCGACACCTACTCAAGGTTAATACAAAGCTTAAAATTGAAATGCACATTGAACTTGATTTTGCTCGCATTCGGGAACTCAATGTCCCATCATGCATTACTATAAAAGACTTGACAGCACACGCCCATTGTGGCTAAGCATGAATAAATTGAAAAATGAAGGTAATGCGTGCCTGTTTGTGTGTTTTCAGCAGCCCAGGAAGAAGCGGCGCAAGACCGCGAAATGCGTTGGCATATGATAAAGAGTTGGAGCAGGAAGCAAGCTGCATCTAATTGGCGGATGGTGGAGCACTGTAGTGTTCTCTCTCAATGCTTTGGGAACTTTGTGGAAAACTTAATTACACGGCATCCCTGCCGTGGAGAGAGGAACCATCATCAGTTGGAGATACACCTCAGCCAGCTGACTGAGGCTTTGAAATCGAACTTATCGAGATCATAGAAGCACAGTGCTCGAAATGCTAATGAAACTTGCATCTATGCCCCGACACCTACTCAAGGTTAATACAAAGCTTAAAATTGAAATGCACATTGAACTTGATTTTGCTCGCATTCGGGAACTCAATGTCCCATCATGCATTACTATAAAAGACTTGACAGCACACGCCCATTGTGGCTAAGCATGAATAAATTGAAAAATGAAGGTAATGCGTGCCTGTTTGTGTGTTTTCAGCAGCCCAGGAAGAAGCGGCGCAAGACCGCGAAACACGTTGGCATATGTTAAAGAGTTGGAGCAGGAAGCAAGCTGCATCTAATTGCCGGATGGTGGAGCACTGTAGTGTTCTCTCTCAATGCTTTGGGAACTTTGTGGAAAACTTAATTACACGGCATCCCTGCCGTGGAGAGAGGAACCATCGTCAGTTGGAGATACACCTCAGCCAGCTGACTGAGGCTTTGAAATCGAACTTATCGAGATCATGGAAGCACAGTGCTCGAAATGCTAATGAAACTTGCATCTATGCCCCGACACCTACTCAAGGTTAATACAAAGCTTAAAATTGAAATGCACATTGAACTTGATTTTGCTCGCATTCGGGAACTTAATGTCCCATCATGCATTACTATAAAAGACTTGACAGCACACGCCCATTGTGGCTAAGCATGAATAAATTGAAAAATGAAGGTAATGCGTGCCTGTTTGTGTGTTTTCAGCAGCCCAGGAAGAAGCGGCGCAAGACCGTGAAACGCGTTGGCATATGTTAAAGAGTTGGAGCAGGAAGCAAGCTGCATCTAATTGCCGGATGGCGGAGCACTGTAGTGTTCTCTCTCAATGCTTTGGGAACTTTGTGGAAAACTTAATTACACGGCATCCCTGCCGTGGAGAGAGAAACCATCGTCAGTTGGAGATACACCTCAGCCAGCTGACTGAGGCTTTGAAATCGAACTTATCGAGATCATGGAAGCACAGTGCTCGAAATGCTAATGAAACTTGCATCTATGCCCCGACACCTACTCAAGGTTAATACAAAGCTTAAAATTGAAATGCACATTGAACTTGATTTTGCTCGCATTCGGGAACTCAATGTCCCATCATGCATTACTATAAAAGACTTGACAGCACACGCCCATTGTGGCTAAGCATGAATAAATTGAAAAATGAAGGTAATGCGTGCCTGTTTGTGTGTTTTCAGCAGCCCAGGAAGAAGCGGCGCAAGACCGCGAAACGCGATGGCATATGTTAAAGAGTTGGAGCAGGAAGCAAGCTGCATCTAATTGCCGGATGGTGGAGCACTGTAGTGTTCTCTCTCAATGCTTTGGGAACTTTGTGGAAAACTTAATTACACGGCATCCCTGCCGTGGAGAGAGGAACCATCGTCAGTTGGAGATACACCTCAGCCAGCTGACTGAGGCTTTGAAATCGAACTTATCGAGATCATGGAAGCACAGTGCTCGAAATGCTAATGAAACTTGCATCTATGCCCCGACACCTACTCAAGGTTAATACAAAGCTTAAAATTGAAATGCACATTGAACTTGATTTTGCTCGCATTCGGGAACTCAATGTCCCATCATGCATTACTATAAAAGACTTGACAGCACACGCCCATTGTGGCTAAGCATGAATAAATTGAAAAATGAAGGTAATGCGTGCCTGTTTGTGTGTTTTCAGCAGCCCAGGAAGAAGCGGCGCAAGACCGCGAAACGCGTTGGCATATGTTAAAGAGTTGGAGCAGGAAGCAAGCTGCATCTAATTGCCGGATGGTGGAGCACTGTAGTGTTCTCTCTCAATGCTTTGGGAACTTTGTGGAAAACTTAATTACACGGCATCCCTGCCGTGGAGAGAGGAACCATCGTCAGTTGGAGATACACCTCAGCCAGCTGACTGAGGCTTTGAAATCGAACTTATCGAGATCATGGAAGCACAGTGCTCGAAATGCTAATGAAACTTGCATCTATGCCCCGACACCTACTCAAGGTTAATACAAAGCTTAAAATTGAAATGCACATTGAACTTGATTTTGCTCGCATTCGGGAACTCAATGTCCCATCATGCATTACTATAAAAGACTTGACAGCACACGCCCATTGTGGCTAAGCATGAATAAATTGAAAAATGAAGGTAATGCGTGCCTGTTTGTGTGTTTTCAGCAGCCCAGGAAGAAGCGGCGCAAGACCGCGAAACGCGTTGGCATATGTTAAAGAGTTGGAGCAGGAAGCAAGCTGCATCTAATTGCAGGATGGTGGAGCACTGTAGTGTTCTCTCTCAATGCTTTGGGAACTTTGTGGAAAACTTAATTACACGGCATCCCTGCCGTGGAGAGAGGAACCATCGTCAGTTGGAGATACACCTCAGCCAGCTGACTGAGGCTTTGAAATCGAACTTATCGAGATCATGGAAGCACAGTGCTCGAAATGCTAATGAAACTTGCATCTATGCCCCGACACCTACTCAAGGTTAATACAAAGCTTAAAATTGAAATGCACATTGAACTTGATTTTGCTCGCATTCGGGAACTCAATGTCCCATCATACATTACTATAAAAGACTTGACAGCACACGCCCATTGTGGCTAAGCATGAATAAATTGAAAAATGAAGGTAATGCGTGCCTGTTTGTGTGTTTTCAGCAGCCCAGGAAGAAGCGGCGCAAGACCGCGAAACGCGTTGGCATATGTTAAAGAGTTGGAGCAGGAAGCAAGCTGCATCTAATTGCCGGATGGTGGAGCACTGTAGTGTTCTCTCTCAATGCTTTGGGAACTTTGTGGAAAACTTCATTACACGGCATCCCTGCCGTGGAGAGAGGAACCATCGTCAGTTGGAGATACACCTCAGCCAGCTGAATGAGGCTTTGAAATCGAACTTATCGAGATCATGGAAGCACAGTGCTCGAAATGCTAATGAAACTTGCATCTATGCCCCGACACCTACTCAAGGTTAATACAAAGCTTAAAATTGAAATGCACATTGAACTTGATTTTGCTCGCATTCGGGAACTCAATGTCCCATCATGCATTACTATAAAAGACTTGACAGCACACGCCCATTGTGGCTAAGCATGAATAAATTGAAAAATGAAGGTAATGCGTGCCTGTTTGTGTGTTTTCAGCAGCCCAGGAAGAAGCGGCGCAAGACCGCGAAACGCGATGGCATATGTTAAAGAGTTGGAGCAGGAAGCAAGCTGCATCTAATTGCCGGATGGTGGAGCACTGTAGTGTTCTCTCTCAATGCTTTGGGAACTTTGTGGAAAACTTAATTACACGGCATCCCTGCCGTGGAGAGAGGAACCATCGTCAGTTGGAGATACACCTCAGCCAGCTGACTGAGGCTTTGAAATCGAACTTATCGAGATCATGGAAGCACAGTGCTCGAAATGCTAATGAAACTTGCATCTATGCCCCGACACCTACTCAAGGTTAATACAAAGCTTAAAATTGAAATGCACATTGAACTTGATTTTGCTCGCATTCGGGAACTCAATGTCCCATCATGCATTACTATAAAAGATTTGACAGCACACACCCATTGTGGCTAAGCATGAATAAATTGAAAAATGAAGGTAATGCGTGCCTGTTTGTGTGTTTTCAGCAGCCCAGGAAGAAGCGGCGCAAGACCGCGAAATGCGTTGGCATATGTTAAAGAGTTGGAGCAGGAAGCAAGCTGCATCTAATTGCCGGATGGTGGAGCACTGTAGTGTTCTCTCTCAATGCTTTGGGAACTTTGTGGAAAACTTAATTGCACGGCATCCCTGCCGTGGAGAGAGGAACCATCGTCAGTTGGAGATACACCTCAGCCAGCTGACTGAGGCTTTGAAATCGAACTTATCGAGATCATGGAAGCACAGTGCTCGAAATGCTAATGAAACTTGCATCTATGCCCCGACATCTACTCAAGGTTAATACAAAGCTTAAAATTGAAATGCACATTGAACTTGATTTTGCTTGCATTCGGGAACTCAATGTCCCATCATGCATTACTATAAAAGACTTGACAGCACACGCCCATTGTGGCTAAGCATGAATAAATTGAAAAATGAAGGTAATGCGTGCCTGTTTGTGTGTTTTCAGCAGCCCAGGAAGAAGCGGCGCAAGACCGCGAAACGCGTTGGCATATGTTAAAGAGTTGGAGCAGGAAGCAAGCTGCATCTAATTGCCGGATGGTGGAGCACTGTAGTGTTCTCTCTCAATGCTTTGGGAACTTTGTGGAAAACTTAATTACACGGCATCCCTGCCGTGGATAGAGGCACCATCGTCAGTTGGAGATACACCTCAGCCAGCTGACTGAGGCTTTGAAATCGAACTTATCGAGATCATGGAAGCACAGTGCTCGAAATGCTAATGAAACTTGCATCTATGCCCCGACACCTACTCAAGGTTAATACAAAGCTTAAAATTGAAATGCACATTGAACTTGATTTTGCTTGCATTCGGGAACTCAATGTCCCATCATGCATTACTATAAAAGACTTGACAGCACACGCCCATTGTGGCTAAGCATGAATAAATTGAAAAATGAAGGTAATGCGTGCCTGTTTGTGTGTTTTCAGCAGCCCAGGAAGAAGCGGCGCAAGACCGCGAAATGCGTTGGCATATGATAAAGAGTTGGAGCAGGAAGCAAGCTGCATCTAATTGGCGGATGGTGGAGCACTGTAGTGTTCTCTCTCAATGCTTTGGGAACTTTGTGGAAAACTTAATTGCACGGCATCCCTGCCGTGGAGAGAGGAACCATCGTCAGTTGGAGATACACCTCAGCCAGCTGACTGAGGCTTTGAAATCGAACTTATCGAGATCATGGAAGCACAGTGCTCGAAATGCTAATGAAACTTGCATCTATGCCCCGACATCTACTCAAGGTTAATACAAAGCTTAAAATTGAAATGCACATTGAACTTGATTTTGCTTGCATTCGGGAACTCAATGTCCCATCATGCATTACTATAAAAGACTTGACAGCACACGCCCATTGTGGCTAAGCATGAATAAATTGAAAAATGAAGGTAATGCGTGCCTGTTTGTGTGTTTTCAGCAGCCCAGGAAGAAGCGGCGCAAGACCGCGAAACGCGTTGGCATATGTTAAAGAGTTGGAGCAGGAAGCAAGCTGCATCTAATTGCCGGATGGTGGAGCACTGTAGTGTTCTCTCTCAATGCTTTGGGAACTTTGTGGAAAACTTAATTACACGGCATCCCTGCCGTGGAGAGAGGCACCATCGTCAGTTGGAGATACACCTCAGCCAGCTGACTGAGGCTTTGAAATCGAACTTATCGAGATCATGGAAGCACAGTGCTCGAAATGCTAATGAAACTTGCATCTATGCCCCGACACCTACTCAAGGTTAATACAAAGCTTAAAATTGAAATGCACATTGAACTTGATTTTGCTCGCATTCGGGAACTCAATGACCCATCATGCATTACTATAAAAGACTTGACAGCACACGCCCATTGTGGCTAAGCATGAATAAATTGAAAAATGAAGGTAATGCGTGCCTGTTTGTGTGTTTTCAGCAGCCCAGGAAGAAGCGGCGCAAGACCGCGAAATGCGTTGGCATATGATAAAGAGTTGGAGCAGGAAGCAAGCTGCATCTAATTGGCGGATGGTGGAGCACTGTAGTGTTCCCTCTCAATGCTTTGGGAACTTTGTGGAAAACTTAATTACACGGCATCCCTGCCGTGGAGAGAGGAACCATCATCAGTTGGAGATACACCTCAGCCAGCTGACTGAGGCTTTGAAATCGAACTTATCGAGATCATGGAAGCACAGTGCTCGAAATGCTAATGAAACTTGCATCTATGCCCCGACACCTACTCAAGGTTAATACAAAGCTTAAAATTGAAATCCACATTGAACTTGATTTTGCTCGCATTCGGGAACTCAATGTCCCATCATGCATTACTATAAAAGACTTGACAGCACACGCCCATTGTGGCTAAGCATGAATAAATTGAAAAATGAAGGTAATGCGTGCCTGTTTGTGTGTTTTCAGCAGCCCAGGTAGAAGCGGCGCAAGACCGCGAAACACGTTGGCATATGTTAAAGAGTTGGAGCAGGAAGCAAGCTGCATCTAATTGCCGGATGGTGGAGCACTGTAGTGTTCTCTCTCAATGCTTTGGGAACTTTGTGGAAAACTTAATTACACGGCATCCCTGCCGTGGAGAGAGGAACCATCGTCAGTTGGAGATACACCTCAGCCAGCTGACTGAGGCTTTGAAATCGAACTTATCGAGATCATGGAAGCACAGTGCTCGAAATGCTAATGAAACTTGCATCTATGCCCCGACACCTACTCAAGGTTAATACAAAGCTTAAAATTGAAATGCACATTGAACTTGATTTTGCTCGCATTCGGGAACTTAATGTCCCATCATGCATTACTATAAAAGACTTGACAGCACACGCCCATTGTGGCTAAGCATGAATAAATTGAAAAATGAAGGTAATGAGTGCCTGTTTGTGTGTTTTCAGCAGCCCAGGAAGAAGCGGCGCAAGACCGCGAAACGCGTTGGCATATGTTAAAGAGTTGGAGCAGGAAGCAAGCTGCATCTAATTGCCGGATGGCGGAGCACTGTAGTGTTCTCTCTCAATGCTTTGGGAACTTTGTGGAAAACTTAATTACACGGCATCCCTGCCGTGGAGAGAGGAACCATCGTCAGTTGGAGATACACCTCAGCCAGCTGACTGAGGCTTTGAAATCGAACTTATCGAGATCATGGAAGCACAGTGCTCGAAATGCTAATGAAACTTGCATCTATGCCCCGACACCTACTCAAGGTTAATACAAAGCTTAAAATTGAAATGCACATTGAACTTGATTTTGCTCGCATTCGGGAACTCAATGTCCCATCATGCATTACTATAAAAGACTTGACAGCACACGCCCATTGTGGCTAAGCATGAATAAATTGAAAAATGAAGGTAATGCGTGCCTGTTTGTGTGTTTTCAGCAGCCCAGGAAGAAGCGGCGCAAGACCGCGAAACGCGATGGCATATGTTAAAGAGTTGGAGCAGGAAGCAAGCTGCATCTAATTGCCGGATGGTGGAGCACTGTAGTGTTCTCTCTTAATGCTTTGGGAACTTTGTGGAAAACTTAATTACACGGCATCCCTGCCGTGGAGAGAGGAACCATCGTCAGTTGGAGATACACCTCAGCCAGCTGACTGAGGCTTTGAAATCGAACTTATCGAGATCATGGAAGCACAGTGCTCGAAATGCTAATGAAACTTGCATCTATGCCCCGACACCTACTCAAGGTTAATACAAAGCTTAAAATTGAAATGCACATTGAACTTGATTTTGCTCGCATTCGGGAACTCAATGTCCCATCATGCATTACTATAAAAGACTTGACAGCACACGCCCATTGTGGCTAAGCATGAATAAATTGAAAAATGAAGGTAATGCGTGCCTGTTTGTGTGTTTTCAGCAGCCCAGGAAGAAGCGGCGCAAGACCGCGAAACGCGTTGGCATATGTTAAAGAGTTGGAGCAGGAAGCAAGCTGCATCTAATTGCCGGATGGTGGAGCACTGTAGTGTTCTCTCTCAATGCTTTGGGAACTTTGTGGAAAACTTAATTACACGGCATCCCTGCCGTGGAGAGAGGAACCATCGTCAGTTGGAGATACACCTCAGCCAGCTGACTGAGGCTTTGAAATCGAACTTATCGAGATCATGGAAGCACAGTGCTCGAAATGCTAATGAAACTTGCATCTATGCCCCGACACCTACTCAAGGTTAATACAAAGCTTAAAATTGAAATGCACATTGAACTTGATTTTGCTCGCATTCGGGAACTCAATGTCCCATCATGCATTACTATAAAAGACTTGACAGCACACGCCCATTGTGGCTAAGCATGAATACATTGAAAAATGAAGGTAATGCGTGCCTGTTTGTGTGTTTTCAGCAGCCCAGGAAGAAGCGGCGCAAGACCGCGAAACGCGTTGGCATATGTTAAAGAGTTGGAGCAGGAAGCAAGCTGCATCTAATTGCAGGATGGTGGAGCACTGTAGTGTTCTCTCTCAATGCTTTGGGAACTTTGTGGAAAACTTAATTACACGGCATCCCTGCCGTGGAGAGAGGAACCATCGTCAGTTGGAGATACACCTCAGCCAGCTGACTGAGGCTTTGAAATCGAACTTATCGAGATCATGGAAGCACAGTGCTCGAAATGCTAATGAAACTTGCATCTATGCCCCGACACCTACTCAAGGTTAATACAAAGCTTAAAATTGAAATGCACATTGAACTTGATTTTGCTCGCATTCGGGAACTCAATGTCCCATCATACATTACTATAAAAGACTTGACAGCACACGCCCATTGTGGCTAAGCATGAATAAATTGAAAAATGAAGGTAATGCGTGCCTGTTTGTGTGTTTTCAGCAGCCCAGGAAGAAGCGGCGCAAGACCGCGAAACGCGTTGGCATATGTTAAAGAGTTGGAGCAGGAAGCAAGCTGCATCTAATTGCCGGATGGTGGAGCACTGTAGTGTTCTCTCTCAATGCTTTGGGAACTTTGTGGAAAACTTAATTACACGGCATCCCTGCCGTGGAGAGAGGAACCATCGTCAGTTGGAGATACACCTCAGCCAGCTGACTGAGGCTTTGAAATCGAACTTATCGAGATCATGGAAGCACAGTGCTCGAAATGCTAATGAAACTTGCATCTATGCCCCGACACCTACTCAAGGTTAATACAAAGCTTAAAATTGAAATGCACATTGAACTTGATTTTGCTCGCATTCGGGAACTCAATGTCCCATCATGCATTACTATAAAAGACTTGACAGCACACGCCCATTGTGGCTAAGCATGAATAAATTGAAAAATGAAGGTAATGCGTGCCTGTTTGTGTGTTTTCAGCAGCCCAGGAAGAAGCGGCGCAAGACCGCGAAACGCGTTGGCATATGTTAAAGAGTTGGAGCAGGGAGCAAGCTGCATCTAATTGCCGGATGGTGGAGCACTGTAGTGTTCTCTCTCAATGCTTTGGGAACTTTGTGGAAAACTTAATTTCACGGCATCCCTGCCGTGGAGAGAGGAACCATCGTCAGTTGGAGATACACCTCAGCCAGCTGACTGAGGCTTTGAAATCGAACTTATCGAGATCATGGAAGCACAGTGCTCGAAATGCTAATGAAACTTGCATCTATGCCCCGACACCTACTCAAGGTTAATACAAAGCTTAAAATTTAAATGCACATTGAACTTGATTTTGCTCGCATTCGGGAACTCAATGTCCCATCATGCATTACTATAAAAGACTTGACAGCACACGCCCATTGTGGCTAAGCATGAATAAATTGAAAAATGAAGGTAATGCGTGCCTGTTTGTGTGTTTTCAGCAGCCCAGGAAGAAGCGGCGCAAGACCGCGAAACGCGTTGGCATATGTTAAAGAGTTGGAGCAGGAAGCAAGCTGCATCTAATTGCCGGATGGTGGAGCACTGTAGTGTTCTCTCTCAATGCTTTGGGAACTTTGTGGAAAACTTAATTACACGGCATCCCTGCCGGGGAGAGAGGCACCATCGTCAGTTGGAGATACACCTCAGCCAGCTGACTGAGGCTTTGAAATCGAACTTATCGAGATCATGGAAGCACAGTGCTCGAAATGCTAATGAAACTTGCATCTATGCCCCGACACCTACTCAAGGTTAATACAAAGCTTAAAATTGAAATGCACATTGAACTTGATTTTGCTCGCATTCGGGAACTCAATGTCCCATCATGCATTACTATAAAAGACTTGACAGCACACGCCCATTGTGGCTAAGCATGAATAAATTGAAAAATGAAGGTAATGCGTGCCTGTTTGTGTGTTTTCAGCAGCCCAGGAAGAAGCGGCGCAAGACCGCGAAATGCGTTGGCATATGATAAAGAGTTGGAGCAGGAAGCAAGCTGCATCTAATTGGCGGATGGTGGAGCACTGTAGTGTTCTCTCTCAATGCTTTGGGAACTTTGTGGAAAACTTAATTACACGGCATCCCTGCCGTGGAGAGAGGAACCATCATCAGTTGGAGATACACCTCAGCCAGCTGACTGAGGCTTTGAAATCGAACTTATCGAGATCATGGAAGCACAGTGCTCGAAATGCTAATGAAACTTGCATCTATGCCCCGACACCTATTTATTTATTTATGGGCTTATATAGCGCTATGAATAAACTCCCAAGGGAGTATCTCCGCGCTGTAACTGCAGGTACAGAACTGAAAAAGGAGCAGGTAGTTAAAATACTGTGAGCAGGAAAGCATTAAAAAGAACCAAACAGAAACGTTTTTAAATGTTTTCTGAATTGACGGTGGTCATTACATTGCCTTAATGACAACGGAAGCGAGTTCCACAGTTTGGGACCCACGACAGATAAGGCTCTACCACCCAACCTGGTTTTAGTGATTTTTGGAACATTTAGTAGCAGTTGGTCGCTAGATCTAAGGGCACGGATGGGAACATAAGGAATAAATTTGTTCGCCAGGTACTCAGGTCCCAATTGGTTGAGGCCCTTGTGGATGGTACAACAAGTCTTAAACTTCACTCGTTGACGTATTGGCAACCAGTGGAGCTTATAAAGTAACGGTCTGGAGGGAGATCTAGGGGGTGCATTTAGCACCAGCCTCGCTGCCGTATTTTGCACCACCTGCAAACGGTCCAAAACCTCCTCACTTGCACCTGCCAGGAGCCCGTTACAATAGTCGAGCCGGCTGATGATCAGAGCCTGAACAAGGGTTTTCCTATGAGAGTCAGGGAGGAAAGGGAAGATTTTACGAAGAAGGCCAATTACATGAAAGCAAGAACCTACAGTGATGTTAACGTTTTGCTTCATGGTTAGCTCTGGTTCCAGTCTGACGCCCAAGTTCTTGACTATTGTTTTTGGCACAGGGACCGGCCCTAGGTCAGAGGGCCACCATTCAGGGGACCATTGAATCCTGGCTTCACCAAAGAGCATCACCTCTGTCTTTCCAACATTGCATTGTAAAAAGTTGGAAGACATCCACCTTGCAACTGCCTTCATCCCCTCGGAAAAGGATTGTAAAATTTCCGGGGTAAGAGTTTTAAAAGGGAAAAGCAGCTGCGTGTCGTCTGCGTAGGACACTGGACAAAAACCAAAAGCTCTAGTAACACCTGCCAAGGGGGCCACATAGGTGTTAAATAGCGTTGGGCTCAAACATGAGCCCTGTGGTACCCCCTTGGAAATGTTAACTTCCTCCGATTTAAAGTCACCCATGATGACAGATTGGGTGCGATTGGAGAGAAAGCTTCTGATCCAGTCCAGTGCCCTTCCGCCGATTCCACTCGCAGACAGTCGTTCGATCAAGATGGTGTGGGAAATCGTATCGAACGCTGCCGATAAATCCAGTAACACCAGGACAACAGAATAACCTCTGTCCTGGTACAACCGAAGATCGTCTGTTACCGACATTAGAGCTGTTTCAGTACTGAATTTAGGTCTGAAACCTGACTGCGAGGGATCTAGACTACCAGAGTGTTCTAGGTAGGTGGATAGGTGTTTATTGGTGTGCTTTTTGATGATTTTCCCTAAGAAAGGTAGAAGGGAAATGGGCCTCAAGTTGGACATGTTAGACCAAGGAATGGATGTATTCTTCCTAATAGGTCTAACTAAGGCTTTTTTCCAGGCCAATGGGACCACTCCAGATGCAAGTGATAGGTTTACCAGTCTTAGCACATCAGGACCTAGTAAACTCCCCAGCGGACCCATAAGTCTGGCTGGTAGTAAGTCTGCCGGGCTTCCACTTTTAATATCAGAAAATAGTTTCTGAACTTCCAACAATGATATTTCAGGGAATTCGTTAAAAGCACAAGTGTTGGTAGAAGTTGTCAGGGTGGAGGTCCCAGTGTCTAGACTAGTTAAGTCAGGACCCAGTGCTTTTATTTTATCATAGATGGCATCAATTTTCTCTGAGAAAAAACAGGAAATACTATCACACAGGGATTGTGAAGCCATGTCAGCACTTTCGCAAGCTGTTGGTTTTACGAAGGTGTTGACAATTTGATATAAAACTTTAGTGTCATTACCAGCAGCATCTAACTGAGCAGTAACATAGTTTTTCCGTGCTAGCCGCAGGGCTTTATGATAGATGTTGAGGTTGACTCTATAATAGTTTTTATCTTCCTCCCTGGCAGATTTTCTCCATGTTTTCTCAGACTTTCTCGCCAAGCGTTTAAGACTACGTAATTCCTCCGAATACCAGACCTCCTGTTTCCTAGCAAGTCTAGGTTTAAAAGTTTTTATCGGGGCAATATGCTGTACTGCAGCATCAACTGCATGCTCCCAATTTAAAAGGGCAGTATCAATATCATCTGAACCGTCAATTAAAGATGAAGAGTATTTGTGTGCAAAATTAACAACGTTAACTTTATGCCACTGCCTACGTGTAGATTGAATATGAATACAGGGAGTGGGACGGGGATCATTAATAGGCATAGAAAACGCTAGCACAAAATGGTCGGTCCAAGGATATTGCCTAGGAGCACCACACTCAAGGTTAATACAAAGCTTAAAATTGAAATGCACATTGAACTTGATTTTGCTCGCATTCGGGAACTCAATGTCCCATCATGCATTACTATAAAAGACTTGACAGCACACGCCCATTGTGGCTAAGCATGAATAAATTGAAAAATGAAGGTAATGCGTGCCTGTTTGTGTGTTTTCAGCAGCCCAGGAAGAAGCGGCGCAAGACCGCGAAACGCGTTGGCATATGTTAAAGAGTTGGAGCAGGAAGCAAGCTGCATCTAATTGCCGGATGGTGGAGCACTGTAGTGTTCTCTCTCAATGCTTTGGGAACTTTGTGGAAAACTTAATTACACGGCATCCCTGCCGTGGAGAGAGGAACCATCGTCAGTTGGAGATACACCTCAGCCAGCTGACTGAGGCTTTGAAATCGAACTTATCGAGATCATGGAAGCACAGTGCTCGAAATGCTAATGAAACTTGCATCTATGCCCCAACACCTACTCAAGGTTAATACAAAGCTTAAAATTGAAATGCACATTGAACTTGATTTTGCTCGCATTCGGGAACTCAATGTCCCATCATGCATTACTATAAAAGACTTGACAGCACACGCCCATTGTGGCTAAGCATGAATAAATTGAAAAATGAAGGTAATGCGTGCCTGTTTGTGTGTTTTCAGCAGCCCAGGAAGAAGCGGCGCAAGACCGCGAAACGCGTTGGCATATGTTAAAGAGTTGGAGCAGGGAGCAAGCTGCATCTAATTGCCGGATGGTGGAGCACTGTAGTGTTCTCTCTCAATGCTTTGGGAACTTTGTGGAAAACTTAATTTCACGGCATCCCTGCCGTGGAGAGAGGAACCATCGTCAGTTGGAGATACACCTCAGCCAGCTGACTGAGGCTTTGAAATCGAACTTATCGAGATCATGGAAGCACAGTGCTCGAAATGCTAATGAAACTTGCATCTATGCCCCGACACCTACTCAAGGTTAATACAAAGCTTAAAATTTAAATGCACATTGAACTTGATTTTGCTCGCATTCGGGAACTCAATGTCCCATCATGCATTACTATAAAAGACTTGACAGCACATGCCCATTGTGGCTAAGCATGAATAAATTGAAAAATGAAGGTAATGCGTGCCTGTTTGTGTGTTTTCAGCAGCCCAGGAAGAAGCGGCGCAAGACCGCGAAACGCGTTGGCATATGTTAAAGAGTTGGAGCAGGAAGCAAGCTGCATCTAATTGCCGGATGGTGGAGCACTGTAGTGTTCTCTCTCAATGCTTTGGGAACTTTGTGGAAAACTTAATTACACGGCATCCCTGCCGGGGAGAGAGGCACCATCGTCAGTTGGAGATACACCTCAGCCAGCTGACTGAGGCTTTGAAATCGAACTTATCGAGATCATGGAAGCACAGTGCTCGAAATGCTAATGAAACTTGCATCTATGCCCCGACACCTACTCAAGGTTAATACAAAGCTTAAAATTGAAATGCACATTGAACTTGATTTTGCTCGCATTCGGGAACTCAATGTCCCATCATGCATTACTATAAAAGACTTGACAGCACACGCCCATTGTGGCTAAGCATGAATAAATTGAAAAATGAAGGTAATGCGTGCCTGTTTGTGTGTTTTCAGCAGCCCAGGAAGAAGCGGCGCAAGACCGCGAAATGCGTTGGCATATGATAAAGAGTTGGAGCAGGAAGCAAGCTGCATCTAATTGGCGGATGGTGGAGCACTGTAGTGTTCTCTCTCAATGCTTTGGGAACTTTGTGGAAAACTTAATTACACGGCATCCCTGCCGTGGAGAGAGGAACCATCATCAGTTGGAGATACACCTCAGCCAGCTGACTGAGGCTTTGAAATCGAACTTATCGAGATCATGGAAGCACAGTGCTCGAAATGCTAATGAAACTTGCATCTATGCCCCGACACCTACTCAAGGTTAATACAAAGCTTAAAATTGAAATGCACATTGAACTTGATTTTGCTCGCATTCGGGAACTCAATGTCCCATCATGCATTACTATAAAAGACTTGACAGCACACGCCCATTGTGGCTAAGCATGAATAAATTGAAAAATGAAGGTAATGCGTGCCTGTTTGTGTGTTTTCAGCAGCCCAGGAAGAAGCGGCGCAAGACCGCGAAACGCGATGGCATATGTTAAAGAGTTGGAGCAGGAAGCAAGTTGCATCTAATTGCCGGATGGTGGAGCACTGTAGTGTTCTCTCTCAATGCTTTGGGAACTTTGTGGAAAACTTAATTACACGGCATCCCTGCCGTGGAGAGAGGAACCATCGTCAGTTGGAGATACACCTCAGCCAGCTGACTGAGGCTTTGAAATCGAACTTATCGAGATCATGGAAGCACAGTGCTCGAAATGCTAATGAAACTTGCATCTATGCCCCGACACCTACTCAAGGTTAATACAAAGCTTAAAATTGAAATGCACATTGAACTTGATTTTGCTCGCATTCGGGAACTCAATGTCCCATCATGCATTACTATAAAAGACTTGACAGCACACGCCCATTGTGGCTAAGCATGAATAAATTGAAAAATGAAGGTAATGCGTGCCTGTTTGTGTGTTTTCAGCAGCCCAGGAAGAAGCGGCGCAAGACCGCGAAACGCGTTGGCATATGTTAAAGAGTTGGAGCAGGAAGCAAGCTGCATCTAATTGCCGGATGGTGGAGCACTGTAGTGTTCTCTCTCAATGCTTTGGGAACTTTGTGGAAAACTTAATTACACGGCATCCCTGCCGTGGAGAGAGGAACCATCGTCAGTTGGAGATACACCTCAGCCAGCTGACTGAGGCTTTGAAATCGAACTTATCGAGATCATGGAAGCACAGTGCTCGAAATGCTAATGAAACTTGCATCTATGCCCCGACACCTACTCAAGGTTAATACAAAGCTTAAAATTTAAATGCACATTGAACTTGATTTTGCTCGCATTCGGGAACTCAATGTCCCATCATGCATTACTATAAAAGACTTGACAGCACACGCCCATTGTGGCTAAGCATGAATAAATTGAAAAATGAAGGTAATGCGTGCCTGTTTGTGTGTTTTCAGCAGCCCAGGAAGAAGCGGCGCAAGACCGCGAAACGCGTTGGCATATGTTAAAGAGTTGGAGCAGGAAGCAAGCTGCATCTAATTGCCGGATGGTGGAGCACTGTAGTGTTCTCTCTCAATGCTTTGGGAACTTTGTGGAAAACTTAATTACACGGCATCCCTGCCGGGGAGAGAGGCACCATCGTCAGTTGGAGATACACCTCAGCCAGCTGACTGAGGCTTTGAAATCGAACTTATCGAGATCATGGAAGCACAGTGCTCGAAATGCTAATGAAACTTGCATCTATGCCCCGACACCTACTCAAGGTTAATACAAAGCTTAAAATTGAAATGCACATTGAACTTGATTTTGCTCGCATTCGGGAACTCAATGTCCCATCATGCATTACTATAAAAGACTTGACAGCACACGCCCATTGTGGCTAAGCATGAATAAATTGAAAAATGAAGGTAATGCGTGCCTGTTTGTGTGTTTTCAGCAGCCCAGGAAGAAGCGGCGCAAGACCGCGAAATGCGTTGGCATATGATAAAGAGTTGGAGCAGGAAGCAAGCTGCATCTAATTGGCGGATGGTGGAGCACTGTAGTGTTCTCTCTCAATGCTTTGGGAACTTTGTGGAAAACTTAATTACACGGCATCCCTGCCGTGGAGAGAGGAACCATCATCAGTTGGAGATACACCTCAGCCAGCTGACTGAGGCTTTGAAATCGAACTTATCGAGATCATGGAAGCACAGTGCTCGAAATGCTAATGAAACTTGCATCTATGCCCCGACACCTACTCAAGGTTAATACAAAGCTTAAAATTGAAATGCACATTGAACTTGATTTTGCTCGCATTCGGGAACTCAATGTCCCATCATGCATTACTATAAAAGACTTGACAGCACACGCCCATTGTGGCTAAGCATGAATAAATTGAAAAATGAAGGTAATGCGTGCCTGTTTGTGTGTTTTCAGCAGCCCAGGAAGAAGCGGCGCAAGACCGCGAAACACGTTGGCATATGTGAAAGAGTTGGAGCAGGAAGCAAGCTGCATCTAATTGCCGGATGGTGGAGCACTGTAGTGTTCTCTCTCAATGCTTTGGGAACTTTGTGGAAAACTTAATTACACGGCATCCCTGCCGTGGAGAGAGGAACCATCGTCAGTTGGAGATACACCTCAGCCAGCTGACTGAGGCTTTGAAATCGAACTTATCGAGATCATGGAAGCACAGTGCTCGAAATGCTAATGAAACTTGCATCTATGCCCCGACACCTACTCAAGGTTAATACAAAGCTTAAAATTGAAATGCACATTGAACTTGATTTTGCTCGCATTCGGGAACTTAATGTCCCATCATGCATTACTATAAAAGACTTGACAGCACACGCCCATTGTGGCTAAGCATGAATAAATTGAAAAATGAAGGTAATGCGTGCCTGTTTGTGTGTTTTCAGCAGCCCAGGAAGAAGCGGCGCAAGACCGCGAAACGCGTTGGCATATGTTAAAGAGTTGGAGCAGGAAGCAAGCTGCATCTAATTGCCGGATGGCGGAGCACTGTAGTGTTCTCTCTCAATGCTTTGGGAACTTTGTGGAAAACTTAATTACACGGCATCCCTGCCGTGGAGAGAGGAACCATCGTCAGTTGGAGATACACCTCAGCCAGCTGACTGAGGCTTTGAAATCGAACTTATCGAGATCATGGAAGCACAGTGCTCGAAATGCTAATGAAACTTGCATCTATGCCCCGACACCTACTCAAGGTTAATACAAAGCTTAAAATTGAAATGCACATTGAACTTGATTTTGCTCGCATTCGGGAACTCAATGTCCCATCATGCATTACTATAAAAGACTTGACAGCACACGCCCATTGTGGCTAAGCATGAATAAATTGAAAAATGAAGGTAATGCGTGCCTGTTTGTGTGTTTTCAGCAGCCCAGGAAGAAGCGGCGCAAGACCGCGAAACGCGATGGCATATGTTAAAGAGTTGGAGCAGGAAGCAAGCTGCATCTAATTGCCGGATGGTGGAGCACTGTAGTGTTCTCTCTCAATGCTTTGGGAACTTTGTGGAAAACTTAATTACACGGCATCCCTGCCGTGGAGAGAGGAACCATCGTCAGTTGGAGATACACCTCAGCCAGCTGACTGAGGCTTTGAAATCGAACTTATCGAGATCATGGAAGCACAGTGCTCGAAATGCTAATGAAACTTGCATCTATGCCCCGACACCTACTCAAGGTTAATACAAAGCTTAAAATTGAAATGCACATTGAACTTGATTTTGCTCGCATTCGGGAACTCAATGTCCCATCATGCATTACTATAAAAGACTTGACAGCACACGCCCATTGTGGCTAAGCATGAATAAATTGAAAAATAAAGGTAATGCGTGCCTGTTTGTGTGTTTTCAGCAGCCCAGGAAGAAGCGGCGCAAGACCGCGAAACGCGTTGGCATATGTTAAAGAGTTGGAGCAGGAAGCAAGCTGCATCTAATTGCCGGATGGTGGAGCACTGTAGTGTTCTCTCTCAATGCTTTGGGAACTTTGTGGAAAACTTAATTACACGGCATCCCTGCCGTGGAGAGAGGAACCATCGTCAGTTGGAGATACACCTCAGCCAGCTGACTGAGGCTTTGAAATCGAACTTATCGAGATCATGGAAGCACAGTGCTCGAAATGCTAATGAAACTTGCATCTATGCCCCGACACCTACTCAAGGTTAATACAAAGCTTAAAATTGAAATGCACATTGAACTTGATTTTGCTCGCATTCGGGAACTCAATGTCCCATCATGCATTACTATAAAAGACTTGACAGCACACGCCCATTGTGGCTAAGCATGAATAAATTGAAAAATGAAGGTAATGCGTGCCTGTTTGTGTGTTTTCAGCAGCCCAGGAAGAAGCGGCGCAAGACCGCGAAACGCGTTGGCATATGTTAAAGAGTTGGAGCAGGAAGCAAGCTGCATCTAATTGCAGGATGGTGGAGCACTGTAGTGTTCTCTCTCAATGCTTTGGGAACTTTGTGGAAAACTTAATTACACGGCATCCCTGCCGTGGAGAGAGGAACCATCGTCAGTTGGAGATACACCTCAGCCAGCTGACTGAGGCTTTGAAATCGAACTTATCGAGATCATGGAAGCACAGTGCTCGAAATGCTAATGAAACTTGCATCTATGCCCCGACACCTACTCAAGGTTAATACAAAGCTTAAAATTGAAATGCACATTGAACTTGATTTTGCTCGCATTCGGGAACTCAATGTCCCATCATACATTACTATAAAAGACTTGACAGCACACGCCCATTGTGGCTAAGCATGAATAAATTGAAAAATGAAGGTAATGCGTGCCTGTTTGTGTGTTTTCAGCAGCCCAGGAAGAAGCAGCGCAAGACCGCGAAACGCGTTGGCATATGTTAAAGAGTTGGAGCAGGAAGCAAGCTGCATCTAATTGCCGGATGGTGGAGCACTGTAGTGTTCTCTCTCAATGCTTTGGGAACTTTGTGGAAAACTTAATTACACGGCATCCCTGCCGTGGAGAGAGGAACCATCGTCAGTTGGAGATACACCTCAGCCAGCTGACTGAGGCTTTGAAATCGAACTTATCGAGATCATGGAAGCACAGTGCTCGAAATGCTAATGAAACTTGCATCTATGCCCCGACACCTACTCAAGGTTAATACAAAGCTTAAAATTGAAATGCACATTGAACTTGATTTTGCTCGCATTCGGGAACTCAATGTCCCATCATGCATTACTATAAAAGACTTGACAGCACACGCCCATTGTGGCTAAGCATGAATAAATTGAAAAATGAAGGTAATTCGTGCCTGTTTGTGTGTTTTCAGCAGCCCAGGAAGAAGCGGCGCAAGACCGCGAAATGCGTTGGCATATGTTAAAGAGTTGGAGCAGGGAGCAAGCTGCATCTAATTGCCGGATGGTGGAGCACTGTAGTGTTCTCTCTCAATGCTTTGGGAACTTTGTGGAAAACTTAATTTCACGGCATCCCTGCCGTGGAGAGAGGAACCATCGTCAGTTGGAGATACACCTCAGCCAGCTGACTGAGGCTTTGAAATCGAACTTATCGAGATCATGGAAGCACAGTGCTCGAAATGCTAATGAAACTTGCATCTATGCCCCGACACCTACTCAAGGTTAATACAAAGCTTAAAATTTAAATGCACATTGAACTTGATTTTGCTCGCATTCGGGAACTCAATGTCCCATCATGCATTACTATAAAAGACTTGACAGCACACGCCCATTGTGGCTAAGCATGAATAAATTGAAAAATGAAGGTAATGCGTGCCTGTTTGTGTGTTTTCAGCAGCCCAGGAAGAAGCGGCGCAAGACCGCGAAACGCGTTGGCATATGTTAAAGAGTTGGAGCAGGAAGCAAGCTGCATCTAATTGCCGGATGGTGGAGCACTGTAGTGTTCTCTCTCAATGCTTTGGGAACTTTGTGGAAAACTTAATTACACGGCATCCCTGCCGTGGAGAGAGGAACCATCGTCAGTTGGAGATACACCTCAGCCAGCTGACTGAGGCTTTGAAATCGAACTTATCGAGATCATGGAAGCACAGTGCTCGAAATGCTAATGAAACTTGCATCTATGCCCCGACACCTACTCAAGCTTAATACAAAGCTTAAAATTGAAATGCACATTGAACTTGATTTTGCTCGCATTCGGGAACTCAATGTCCCATCATGCATTACTATAAAAGACTTGACAGCACACGCCCATTGTGGCTAAGCATGAATAAATTGAAAAATGAAGGTAATGCGTGCCTGTTTGTGTGTTTTCAGCAGCCCAGGAAGAAGCGGCGCAAGACCGCGAAACGCGTTGGCATATGTTAAAGAGTTGGAGCAGGAAGCAAGCTGCATCTAATTGCCGGATGGTGGAGCACTGTAGTGTTCTCTCTCAATGCTTTGGGAACTTTGTGGAAAACTTAATTACACGGCATCCCTGCCGTGGAGAGAGGAACCATCGTCAGTTGGAGATACACCTCAGCCAGCTGACTGAGGCTTTGAAATCGAACTTATCGACATCATGGAAGCACAGTGCTCGAAATGCTAATGAAACTTGCATCTATGCCCCGACACCTACTCAAGGTTAATACAAAGCTTAAAATTGAAATGCAGATTGAACTTGATTTTGCTCGCATTCGGGAACTCAATGTCCCATCATGCATTACTATAAAAGACTTGACAGCACACGCCCATTGTGGCTAAGCATGAATAAATTGAAAAATGAAGGTATGCGTGCCTGTTTGTGTGTTTTCAGCAGCCCAGGAAGAAGCGGCGCAAGACCGCGAAACGCGTTGGCATATGTTAAAGAGTTGGAGCAGGAAGCAAGCTGCATCTAATTGCCGGATGGTGGAGCACTGTAGTGTTCTCTCTCAATGCTTTGGGAACTTTGTGGAAAACTTAATTACACGGCATCCCTGCCGTGGAGAGAGGAACCATCGTCAGTTGGAGATACACCTCAGCCAGCTGACTGAGGCTTTGAAATCGAACTTATCGAGATCATGGAAGCACAGTGCTCGAAATGCTAATGAAACTTGCATCTATGCCCCGACACCTACTCAAGGTTAATACAAAGCTTAAAATTGAAATGCACATTGAACTTGATTTTGCTCGCATTCGGGAACTCAATGTCCCATCATGCATTACTATAAAAGACTTGACAGCACACGCCCATTGTGGCTAAGCATGATTAAATTGAAAAATGAAGGTAATGCGTGCCTGTTTGTGTGTTTTCAGCAGCCCAGGAAGAAGCGGTGCAAGACCGCGAAACGCGTTGGCATATGTTAAAGAGTTGGAGCAGGGAGCAAGCTGCATCTAATTGCCGGATGGTGGAGCACTGTAGTGTTCTCTCTCAATGCTTTAGGAACTTTGTGGAAAACTTAATTTCACGGCATCCCTGCCGTGGAGAGAGGAACCATCGTCAGTTGGAGATACACCTCAGCCAGCTGACTGAGGCTTTGAAATCGAACTTATCGAGATCATGGAAGCACAGTGCTCGAAATGCTAATGAAACTTGCATCTATGCCCCGACACCTACTCAAGGTTAATACAAAGCTTAAAATTTAAATGCACATTGAACTTGATTTTGCTCGCATTCGGGAACTCAATGTCCCATCATGCATTACTATAAAAGACTTGACAGCACACGCCCATTGTGGCTAAGCATGAATAAATTGAAAAATGAAGGTAATGCGTGCCTGTTTGTGTGTTTTCAGCAGCCCAGGAAGAAGCGGCGCAAGACCGCGAAACGCGTTGGCATATGTTAAAGAGTTGGAGCAGGAAGCAAGCTGCATCTAATTGCCGGATGGTGGAGCACTGTAGTGTTCTCTCTCAATGCTTTGGGAACTTTGTGGAAAACTTAATTACACGGCATCCCTGCCGTGGAGAGAGGAACCATCGTCAGTTGGAGATACACCTCAGCCAGCTGACTGAGGCTTTGAAATCGAACTTATCGAGATCATGGAAGCACAGTGCTCGAAATGCTAATGAAACTTGCATCTATGCCCCGACACCTACTCAAGCTTAATACAAAGCTTAAAATTGAAATGCACATTGAACTTGATTTTGCTCGCATTCGGGAACTCAATGTCCCATCATGCATTACTATAAAAGACTTGACAGCACACGCCCATTGTGGCTAAGCATGAATAAATTGAAAAATGAAGGTAATGCGTGCCTGTTTGTGTGTTTTCAGCAGCCCAGGAAGAAGCGGCGCAAGACCGCGAAACGCGTTGGCATATGTTAAAGAGTTGGAGCAGGAAGCAAGCTGCATCTAATTGCCGGATGGTGGAGCACTGTAGTGTTCTCTCTCAATGCTTTGGGAACTTTGTGGAAAACTTAATTACACGGCATCCCTGCCGTGGAGAGAGGAACCATCGTCAGTTGGAGATACACCTCAGCCAGCTGACTGAGGCTTTGAAATCGAACTTATCAAGATCATGGAAGCACAGTGCTCGAAATGCTAATGAAACTTGCATCTATGCCCCGACACCTACTCAAGGTTAATACAAAGCTTAAAATTGAAATGCACATTGAACTTGATTTTGCTCGCATTCGGGAACTCAATGTCCCATCATGCATTACTATAAAAGACTTGACAGCACACGCCCATTGTGGCTAAGCATGAATAAATTGAAAAATGAAGGTATGCGTGCCTGTTTGTGTGTTTTCAGCAGCCCAGGAAGAAGCGGCGCAAGACCGCGAAACGCGTTGGCATATGTTAAAGAGTTGGAGCAGGAAGCAAGCTGCATCTAATTGCCGGATGGTGGAGCACTGTAGTGTTCTCTCTCAATGCTTTGGGAACTTTGTGGAAAACTTAATTACACGGCATCCCTGCCGTGGAGAGAGGAACCATCGTCAGTTGGAGATACACCTCAGCCAGCTGACTGAGGCTTTGAAATCGAACTTATCGAGATCATGGAAGCACAGTGCTCGAAATGCTAATGAAACTTGCATCTATGCCCCGACACCTACTCAAGCTTAATACAAAGCTTAAAATTGAAATGCACATTGAACTTGATTTTGCTCGCATTCGGGAACTCAATGTCCCATCATGCATTACTATAAAAGACTTGACAGCACACGCCCATTGTGGCTAAGCATGAATAAATTGAAAAATTAAGGTAATGCGTGCCTGTTTGTGTGTTTTCAGCAGCCCAGGAAGAAGCGGCGCAAGACCGCGAAACGCGTTGGCATATGTTAAAGAGTTGGAGCAGGAAGCAAGCTGCATCTAATTGCCGGATGGTGGAGCACTGTAGTGTTCTCTCTCAATGCTTTGGGAACTTTGTGGAAAACTTAATTACATGGCATCCCTGCCGTGGAGAGAGGAACCATCGTCAGTTGGAGATACACCTCAGCCAGCTGACTGAGGCTTTGAAATCGAACTTATCGAGATCATGGAAGCACAGTGCTCGAAATGCTAATGAAACTTGCATCTATGCCCCGACACCTACTCAAGGTTAATACAAAGCTTAAAATTTAAATGCACATTGAACTTGAATTTGCTCGCATTCGGGAACTCAATGTCCCATCATGCATTACTATAAAAGACTTGACAGCACACGCCCATTGTGGCTAAGCATGAATAAATTGAAAAATGAAGGTAATGCGTGCCTGTTTGTGTGTTTTCAGCAGCCCAGGAAGAAGCGGCGCAAGACCGCGAAACGCGTTGGCATATGTTAAAGAGTTGGAGCAGGAAGCAAGCTGCATCTAATTGCCGGATGGTGGAGCACTGTAGTGTTCTCTCTCAATGCTTTGGGAACTTTGTGGAAAACTTAATTACACGGCATCCCTGCCGTGGAGAGAGGAACCATCGTCAGTTGGAGATACACCTCAGCCAGCTGACTGAGGCTTTGAAATCGAACTTATCGAGATCATGGAAGCACAGTGCTCGAAATGCTAATGAAACTTGCATCTATGCCCCGACACCTACTCAAGCTTAATACAAAGCTTAAAATTGAAATGCACATTGAACTTGATTTTGCTCGCATTCGGGAACTCAATGTCCCATCATGCATTACTATAAAAGACTTGACAGCACACGCCCATTGTGGCTAAGCATGAATAAATTGAAAAATGAAGGTGTGCGTGCCTGTTTGTGTGTTTTCAGCAGCCCAGGAAGAAGCGGCGCAAGACCGCGAAACGCGTTGGCATATGTTAAAGAGTTGGAGCAGGAAGCAAGCTGCATCTAATTGCCGGATGGTGGAGCACTGTAGTGTTCTCTCTCAATGCTTTGGGAACTTTGTGGAAAACTTAATTACACGGCATCCCTGCCGTGGAGAGAGGAACCATCGTCAGTTGGAGATACACCTCAGCCAGCTGACTGAGGCTTTGAAATCGAACTTATCGAGATCATGGAAGCACAGTGCTCGAAATGCTAATGAAACTTGCATCTATGCCCCGACACCTACTCAAGGTTAATACAAAGCTTAAAATTGAAATGCACATTGAACTTGATTTTGCTCGCATTCGGGAACTCAATGTCCCATCATGCATTACTATAAAAGACTTGACAGCACACGCCCATTGTGGCTAAGCATGAATAAATTGAAAAATGAAGGTAATGCGTGCCTGTTTGTGTGTTTTCAGCAGCCCAGGAAGAAGCGGTGCAAGACCGCGAAAGGCGTTGGCATATGTTAAAGAGTTGGAGCAGGAAGCAAGCTGCATCTAATTGCCGGATGGTGGAGCACTGTAGTGTTCTCTCTCAATGCTTTGGGAACTTTGTGGAAAACTTAATTACACGGCATCCCTGCCGTGGAGAGAGGAACCATCGTCAGTTGGAGATATACCTCAGCCAGCTGACTGAGGCTTTGAAATCGAACTTATCGAGATCATGGAAGCACAGTGCTCGAAATGCTAATGAAACTTGCATCTATGCCCCGACACCTACTCAAGGTTAATACAAAGCTTAAAATTGAAATGCACATTGAACTTGATTTTGCTCGCATTCGGGAACTCAATGTCCCATCATGCATTACTATAAAAGACTTGACAGCACACGCCCATTGTGGCTAAGCATGAATAAATTGAAAAATGAAGGTAATGCGTGCCTGTTTGTGTGTTTTCAGCAGCCCAGGAAGAAGCGGCGCAAGACCGCGAAACGCGATGGCATATGTTAAAGAGTTGGAGCAGGAAGCAAGCTGCATCTAATTGCCGGATGGTGGAGCACTGTAGTGTTCTCTCTCAATGCTTTGGGAACTTTGTGGAAAACTTAATTACACGGCATCCCTGCCGTGGAGAGAGGAACCATCGTCAGTTGGAGATACACCTCAGCCAGCTGACTGAGGCTTTGAAATCGAACTTATCGAGATCATGGAAGCACAGTGCTCGAAATGCTAATGAAACTTGCATCTATGCCCCGACACCTACTCAAGGTTAATACAAAGCTTAAAATTGAAATGCACATTGAACTTGATTTTGCTCGCATTCGGGAACTCAATGTCCCATCATGCATTACTATAAAAGACTTGACAGCACACGCCCATTGTGGCTAAGCATGAATAAATTGAAAAATGAAGGTAATGCGTGCCTGTTTGTGTGTTTTCAGCAGCCCAGGAAGAAGCGGCGCAAGACCGCGAAACGCGTTGGCATATGTTAAAGAGTTGGAGCAGGAAGCAAGCTGCATCTAATTGCCGGATGGTGGAGCACTGTAGTGTTCTCTCTCAATGCTTTGGGAACTTTGTGGAAAACTTAATTACACGGCATCCCTGCCGTGGAGAGAGGAACCATCGTCAGTTGGAGATACACCTCAGCCAGCTGACTGAGGCTTTGAAATCGAACTTATCGAGATCATGGAAGCACAGTGCTCGAAATGCTAATGAAACTTGCATCTATGCCCCGACACCTACTCAAGGTTAATACAAAGCTTAAAATTGAAATGCACATTGAACTTGATTTTGCTCGCATTCGGGAACTCAATGTCCCATCATGCATTACTATAAAAGACTTGACAGCACACGCCCATTGTGGCTAAGCATGAATAAATTGAAAAATGAAGGTAATGCGTGCCTGTTTGTGTGTTTTCAGCAGCCCAGGAAGTAGCGGCCCAAGACCGCGAAACGCGTTGGCATATGTTAAAGAGTTGGAGCAGGAAGCAATCTGCATCTAATTGCAGGATGGTGGAGCACTGTAGTGTTCTCTCTCAATGCTTTGGGAACTTTGTGGAAAACTTAATTACACGGCATCCCTGCCGTGGAGAGAGGAACCATCGTCAGTTGGAGATACACCTCAGCCAGCTGACTGAGGCTTTAAAATCGAACTTATCGAGATCATGGAAGCACAGTGCTCGAAATGCTAATGAAACTTGCATCTATGCCCCGACACCTACTCAAGGTTAATACAAAGCTTAAAATTGAAATGCACATTGAACTTGATTTTGCTCGCATTCGGGAACTCAATGTCCCATCATACATTACTATAAAAGACTTGACAGCACACGCCCATTGTGGCTAAGCATGAATAAATTGAAAAATGAAGGTAATGCGTGCCTGTTTGTGTGTTTTCAGCAGCCCAGGAAGAAGCGGCGCAAGACCGCGAAACGCGTTGGCATATGTTAAAGAGTTGGAGCAGGAAGCAAGCTGCATCTAATTGCCGGATGGTGGAGCACTGTAGTGTTCTCTCTCAATGCTTTGGGAACTTTGTGGAAAACTTAATTACACGGCATCCCTGCTGTGGAGAGAGGAACCATCGTCAGTTGGAGATACACCTCAGCCAGCTGACCGAGGCTTTGAAATCGAACTTATCGAGATCATGGAAGCACAGTGCTCGAAATGCTAATGAAACTTGCATCTATGCCCCGACACCTACTCAAGCTTAATACAAAGCTCAAAATTGAAATGCACATTGAACTTGATTTTGCTCGCATTCGGGAACTCAATGTCCCATCATGCATTACTATAAAAGACTTGACAGCACACGCCCATTGTGGCTAAGCATGAATAAATTGAAAAATGAAGGTAATGCGTGCCTGTTTGTGTGTTTTCAGCAGCCCAGGAAGAAGCGGCGCAAGACCGCGAAACGCGTTGGCATATGTTAAAGAGTTGGAGCAGGGAGCAAGCTGCATCTAATTGCCGGATGGTGGAGCACTGTAGTGTTCTCTCTCAATGCTTTGGGAACTTTGTGGAAAACTTAATTTCACGGCATCCCTGCCGTGGAGAGAGGAACCATCGTCAGTTGGAGATACACCTCAGCCAGCTGACTGAGGCTTTGAAATCGAACTTATCGAGATCATGGAAGCACAGTGCTCGAAATGCTAATGAAACTTGCATCTATGCCCCGACACCTACTCAAGGTTAATACAAAGCTTAAAATTGAAATGCACATTGAACTTGATTTTGCTCGCATTCGGGAACTCAATGTCCCATCATGCATTACTATAAAAGACTTGACAGCACACGCCCATTGTGGCTAAGCATGAATAAATTGAAAAATGAAGGTAATGCGTGCCTGTTTGTGTGTTTTCAGCAGCCCAGGAAGAAGCGGCGCAAGACCGCGAAACGCGTTGGCATATGTTAAAGAGTTGGAGCAGGAAGCAAGCTGCATCTAATTGCCGGATGGTGGAGCACTGTAGTGTTCTCTCTCAATGCTTTGGGAACTTTGTGGAAAACTTAATTACACGGCATCCCTGCCGTGGAGAGAGGAACCATCGTCAGTTGGAGATACACCTCAGCCAGCTGACTGAGGCTTTGAAATCGAACTTATCGAGATCATGGAAGCACAGTGCTCGAAATGCTAATGAAACTTGCATCTATGCCCCGACACCTACTCAAGCTTAATACAAAGCTTAAAATTGAAATGCACATTGAACTTGATTTTGCTCGCATTCGGGAACTCAATGTCCCATCATGCATTACTATAAAAGACTTGACAGCACATGCCCATTGTGGCTAAGCATGAATAAATTGAAAAATGAAGGTAATGCGTGCCTGTTTGTGTGTTTTCAGCAGCCCAGGAAGAAGCGGCGCAAGACCGCGAAACGCGTTGGCATATGTTAAAGAGTTGGAGCAGGAAGCAAGCTGCATCTAATTGCCGGATGGTGGAGCACTGTAGTGTTCTCTCTCAATGCTTTGGGAACTTTGTGGAAAACTTAATTACACGGCATCCCTGCCGTGGAGAGAGGAACCATCGTCAGTTGGAGATACACCTCAGCCAGCTGACTGAGGCTTTGAAATCAAACTTATCGAGATCATGGAAGCACAGTGCTCGAAATGCTAATGAAACTTGCATCTATGCCCCGACACCTACTCAAGGTTAATACAAAGCTTAAAATTGAAATGCACATTGAACTTGATTTTGCTCGCATTCGGGAACTCAATGTCCCATCATGCATTACTATAAAAGACTTGAAAGGACACGCCCATTGTGGCTAAGCATGAATAAATTGAAAAATGAAGGTAATGCGTGCCTGTTTGTGTGTTTTCAGCAGCCCAGGAAGAAGCGGCGCAAGACCGCGAAACGCGTTGGCATATGTTAAAGAGTTGGAGCAGGAAGCAAGCTGCATCTAATTGCCGGATGGTGGAGCACTGTAGTGTTCTCTCTCAATGCTTTGGGAACTTTGTGGAAAACTTAATTACACGGCATCCCTGCTGTGGAGAGAGGAACCATCGTCAGTTGGAGATACACCTCAGCCAGCTGACCGAGGCTTTGAAATCGAACTTATCGAGATCATGGAAGCACAGTGCTCGAAATGCTAATGAAACTTGCATCTATGCCCCGACACCTACACAAGCTTAATACAAAGCTTAAAATTGAAATGCACATTGAACTTGATTTTGCTCGCATTCGGGAACTCAATGTCCCATCATGCATTACTATAAAAGACTTGACAGCACACGCCCATTGTGGCTAAGCATGAATAAATTGAAAAATGAAGGTAATGCGTGCCTGTTTGTGTGTTTTCAGCAGCCCAGGAAGAAGCGGCGCAAGACCGCGAAACGCGTTGGCATATGTTAAAGAGTTGGAGCAGGGAGCAAGCTGCATCTAATTGCCGGATGGTGGAGCACTGTAGTGTTCTCTCTCAATGCTTTGGGAACTTTGTGGAAAACTTAATTTCACGGCATCCCTGCCGTGGAGAGAGGAACCATCGTCAGTTGGAGATACACCTCAGCCAGCTGACTGAGGCTTTGAAATCGAACTTATCGAGATCATGGAAGCACAGTGCTCGAAATGCTAATGAAACTTGCATCTATGCCCCGACACCTACTCAAGGTTAATACAAAGCTTAAAATTGAAATGCACATTGAACTTGATTTTGCTCGCATTCGGGAACTCAATGTCCCATCATGCATTACTATAAAAGACTTGACAGCACACGCCCATTGTGGCTAAGCATGAATAAATTGAAAAATGAAGGTAATGCGTGCCTGTTTGTGTGTTTTCAGCAGCCCAGGAAGAAGCGGCGCAAGACCGCGAAACGCGTTGGCATATGTTAAAGAGTTGGAGCAGGAAGCAAGCTGCATCTAATTGCCGGATGGTGGAGCACTGTAGTGTTCTCTCTCAATGCTTTGGGAACTTTGTGGAAAACTTAATTACACGGCATCCCTGCCGTGGAGAGAGGAACCATCGTCAGTTGGAGATACACCTCAGCCAGCTGACTGAGGCTTTGAAATCGAACTTATCGAGATCATGGAAGCACAGTGCTCGAAATGCTAATGAAACTTGCATCTATGCCCCGACACCTACTCAAGGTTAATACAAAGCTTAAAATTGAAATGCATATTGAACTTGATTTTGCTCGCATTCGGGAACTAAATGTCCCATCATGCATTACTATAAAAGACTTGACAGCACACGCCCATTGTGGCTAAGCATGAATAAATTGAAAAATGAAGGTAATGCGTGCCTGTTTGTGTGTTTTCAGCAGCCCAGGAAGAAGCGGCGCAAGACCGCGAAACGCGTTGGCATATGTTAAAGAGTTGGAGCAGGAAGCAAGCTGCATCTAATTGCCGGATGGTGGAGCACTGTAGTGTTCTCTCTCAATGCTTTGGGAACTTTGTGGAAAACTTAATTACACGGCATCCCTGCCGTGGAGAGAGGAACCATCGTCAGTTGGAGATACACCTCAGCCAGCTGACTGAGGCTTTGAAATCGAACTTATCGAGATCATGGAAGCACAGTGCTCGAAATGCTAATGAAACTTGCATCTATGCCCCGACACCTACTCAAGGTTAATACAAAGCTTAAAATTGAAATGCACATTGAACTTGATTTTGCTCGCATTCGGGAACTCAATGTCCCATCATGCATTACTATAAAAGACTTGACAGCACACGCCCATTGTGGCTAAGCATGAATAAATTGAAAAATGAAGGTAATGCGTGCCTGTTTGTGTGTTTTCAGCAGCCCAGGAAGAAGCGGCGCAAGACCGCGAAACGCGATGGCATATGTTAAAGAGTTGGAGCAGGAAGCAAGCTGCATCTAATTGCCGGATGGTGGAGCACTGTAGTGTTCTCTCTCAATGCTTTGGGAACTTTGTGGAAAACTTAATTACACGGCATCCCTGCCGTGGAGAGAGGAACCATCGTCAGTTGGAGATACACCTCAGCCAGCTGACTGAGGCTTTGAAATCGAACTTATCGAGATCATGGAAGCACAGTGCTCGAAATGCTAATGAAACTTGCATCTATGCCCCGACACCTACTCAAGGTTAATACAAAGCTTAAAATGTAAATGCACATTGAACTTGATTTTGCTCGCATTCGGGAACTCAATGTCCCATCATGCATTACTATAAAAGACTTGACAGCACACGCCCATTGTGGCTAAGCATGAATAAATTGAAAAATGAAGGTAATGCGTGCCTGTTTGTGTGTTTTCAGCAGCCCAGGAAGAAGCGGCGCAAGACCGCGAAACGCGTTGGCATATGTTAAAGAGTTGGAGCAGGAAGCAAGCTGCATCTAATTGCCGGATGGTGGAGCACTGTAGTGTTCTCTCTCAATGCTTTGGGAACTTTGTGGAAAACTTAATTACACGGCATCCCTGCCGTGGAGAGAGGAACCATCGTCAGTTGGAGATACACCTCAGCCAGCTGACTGAGGCTTTGAAATCGAACTTATCGAGATCATGGAAGCACAGTGCTCGAAATGCTAATGAAACTTGCATCTATGCCCCGACACCTACTCAAGGTTAATACAAAGCTTAAAATTGAAATGCACATTGAACTTGATTTTGCTCGCATTCGGGAACTCAATGTCCCATCATGCATTACTATAAAAGACTTGACAGCACACGCCCATTGTGGCTAAGCATGAATAAATTGAAAAATGAAGGTAATGCGTGCCTGTTTGTGTGTTTTCAGCAGCCCAGGAAGAAGCGGCGCAAGACCGCGAAACGCGTTGGCATATGTTAAAGAGTTGGAGCAGGAAGCAAGCTGCATCTAATTGCCGGATGGTGGAGCACTGTAGTGTTCTCTCTCAATGCTTTGGGAACTTTGTGGAAAACTTAATTACACGGCATCCCTGCCGTGGAGAGAGGAACCATCGTCAGTTGGAGATACACCTCAGCCAGCTGACTGAGGCTTTGAAATCGAACTTATCGAGATCATGGAAGCACAGTGCTCGAAATGCTAATGAAACTTGCATCTATGCCCCGACACCTACTCAAGCTTAATACAAAGCTTAAAATTGAAATGCACATTGAACTTGATTTTGCTCGCATTCGGGAACTCAATGTCCCATCATGCATTACTATAAAAGACTTGACAGCACATGCCCATTGTGGCTAAGCATGAATAAATTGAAAAATGAAGGTAATGCGTGCCTGTTTGTGTGTTTTCAGCAGCCCAGGAAGAAGCGGCGCAAGACCGCGAAACGCGTTGGAATATGTTAAAGAGTTGGAGCAGGAAGCAAGCTGCATCTAATTGCCGGATGGTGGAGCACTGTAGTGTTCTCTCTCAATGCTTTGGGAACTTTGTGGAAAACTTAATTACACGGCATCCCTGCCGTGGAGAGAGGAACCATCGTCAGTTGGAGATACACCTCAGCCAGCTGACTGAGGCTTTGAAATCGAACTTATCGAGATCATGGAAGCACAGTGCTCGAAATGCTAATGAAACTTGCATCTATGCCCCGACACCTACTCAAGGTTAATACAAAGCTTAAAATTGAAATGCACATTGAACTTGATTTTGCTCGCATTCGGGAACTCAATGTCCCATCATGCATTACTATAAAAGACTTGAAAGGACACGCCCATTGTGGCTAAGCATGAATAAATTGAAAAATGAAGGTAATGCGTGCCTGTTTGTGTGTTTTCAGCAGCCCAGGAAGAAGCGGCGCAAGACCGCGAAACGCGTTGGCATATGTTAAAGAGTTGGAGCAGGAAGCAAGCTGCATCTAATTGCCGGATGGTGGAGCACTGTAGTGTTCTCTCTCAATGCTTTGGGAACTTTGTGGAAAACTTAATTACACGGCATCCCTGCTGTGGAGAGAGGAACCATCGTCAGTTGGAGATACACCTCAGCCAGCTGACCGAGGCTTTGAAATCGAACTTATCGAGATCATGGAAGCACAGTGCTCGAAATGCTAATGAAACTTGCATCTATGCCCCGACACCTACACAAGCTTAATACAAAGCTTAAAATTGAAATGCACATTGAACTTGATTTTGCTCGCATTCGGGAACTCAATGTCCCATCATGCATTACTATAAAAGACTTGACAGCACACGCCCATTGTGGCTAAGCATGAATAAATTGAAAAATGAAGGTAATGCGTGCCTGTTTGTGTGTTTTCAGCAGCCCAGGAAGAAGCGGCGCAAGACCGCGAAAGGCGTTGGCATATGTTAAAGAGTTGGAGCAGGGAGCAAGCTGCATCTAATTGCCGGATGGTGGAGCACTGTAGTGTTCTCTCTCAATGCTTTGGGAACTTTGTGGAAAACTTAATTTCACGGCATCCCTGCCGTGGAGAGAGGAACCATCGTCAGTTGGAGATACACCTAAGCCAGCTGACTGAGGCTTTGAAATCGAACTTATCGAGATCATGGAAGCACAGTGCTCGAAATGCTAATGAAACTTGCATCTATGCCCCGACACCTACTCAAGGTTAATACAAAGCTTAAAATTGAAATGCACATTGAACTTGATTTTGCTCGCATTCGGGAACTCAATGTCCCATCATGCATTACTATAAAAGACTTGACAGCACACGCCCATTGTGGCTAAGCATGAATAAATTGAAAAATGAAGGTAATGCGTGCCTGTTTGTGTGTTTTCAGCAGCCCAGGAAGAAGCGGCGCAAGACCGCGAAACACGTTGGCATATGTTAAAGAGTTGGAGCAGGAAGCAAGCTGCATCTAATTGCCGGATGGTGGAGCACTGTAGTGTTCTCTCTCAATGCTTTTGGAACTTTGTGGAAAACTTAATTACACGGCATCCCTGCCGTGGAGAGAGGAACCATCGTCAGTTGGAGATACACCTCAGCCAGCTGACTGAGGCTTTGAAATCGAACTTATCGAGATCATGGAAGCACAGTGCTCGAAATGCTAATGAAACTTGCATCTATGCCCCGACACCTACTCAAGCTTAATACAAAGCTTAAAATTGAAATGCACATTGAACTTGATTTTGCTCGCATTCGGGAACTCAATGTCCCATCATGCATTACTATAAAAGACTTGACAGCACACGCCCATTGTGGCTAAGCATGAATAAATTGAAAAATGAAGGTAATGCGTGCCTGTTTGTGTGTTTTCAGCAGCCCAGGAAGAAGCGGCGCAAGACCGCGAAACGCGTTGGCATATGTTAAAGAGTTGGAGCAGGAAGCAAGCTGCATCTAATTGCCGGATGGTGGAGCACTGTAGTGTTCTCTCTCAATGCTTTGGGAACTTTGTGGAAAACTTAATTACACGGCATCCCTGCCGTGGAGAGAGGAACCATCGTCAGTTGGAGATACACCTCAGCCAGCTGACTGAGGCTTTGAAATCGAACTTATCGAGATCATGGAAGCACAGTGCTCGAAATGCTAATGAAACTTGCATCTATGCCCCGACACTTACTCAAGGTTAATACAAAGCTTAAAATTGAAATGCACATTGAACTTGATTTTGCTCGCATTCGGGAACTCAATGTCCCATCATGCATTACTATAAAAGACTTGAAAGGACACGCCCATTGTGGCTAAGCATGAATAAATTGAAAAATGAAGGTAATGCGTGCCTGTTTGTGTGTTTTCAGTAGCCCAGGAAGAAGCGGCGCAAGACCGCGAAACGCGTTGGCATATGTTAAAGAGTTGGAGCAGGAAGCAAGCTGCATCTAATTGCCGGATGGTGGAGCACTGTAGTGTTCTCTCTCAATGCTTTGGGAACTTTGTGGAAAACTTAATTACACGGCATCCCTGCCGTGGAGAGAGGAACCATCGTCAGTTGGAGATACACCTCAGCCAGCTGACTGAGGCTTTGAAATCGAACTTATCGAGATCATGGAAGCACAGTGCTCGAAATGCTAATGAAACTTGCATCTATGCCCCGACACCTACTGAAGGTTAATACAAAGCTTAAAATTGAAATGCACATTGAACTTGATTTTGCTCGCATTCGGGAACTCAATGTCCCATCATGCATTACTATAAAAGACTTGACAGCACACGCCCATTGTGGCTAAGCATGAATAAATTGAAAAATGAAGGTAATGCGTGCCTGTTTGGGTGTTTTCAGCATCCCAGGAAGAAGCGGCGCAAGACCGCGAAACGCGTTGGCATATGTTAAAGAGTTGGAGCAGGAAGCAAGCTGCATCTAATTGCCGGATGGTGGAGCACTGTAGTGTTCTCTCTCAATGCTTTGGGAACTTTGTGGAAAACTTAATTACACGGCATCCCTGCCGTGGAGAGAGGAACCATCGTCAGTTGGAGATACACCTCAGCCAGCTGACTGAGGCTTTGAAATCGAACTTATCGAGATCATGGAAGCACAGTGCTCGAAATGCTAATGAAACTTGCATCTATGCCCCGACACCTACTCAAGGTTAATACAAAGCTTAAAATTGAAATGCACATTGAACTTGATTTTGCTCGCATTCGGGAACTCAATGTCCCATCATGCATTACTATAAAAGACTTGACAGCACACGCCCATTGTGGCTAAGCATGAATAAATTGAAAAATGAAGGTAATGCGTGCCTGTTTGTGTGTTTTCAGCAGCCCAGGAAGAAGCGGCGCAAGACCGCGAAACGCGTTGGCATATGTTAAAGAGTTGGAGCAGGGAGCAAGCTGCATCTAATTGCCGGATGGTGGAGCACTGTAGTGTTCTCTCTCAATGCTTTGGGAACTTTGTGGAAAACTTAATTTCACGGCATCCCTGCCGTGGAGAGAGGAACCATCGTCAGTTGGAGATACACCTCAGCCAGCTGACTGAGGCTTTGAAATCGAACTTATCGAGATCATGGAAGCACAGTGCTCGAAATGCTAATGAAACTTGCATCTATGCCCCGACACCTACTCAAGGTTAATACAAAGCTTAAAATTGAAATGCACATTGAACTTGATTTTGCTCGCATTCGGGAACTCAATGTCCCATCATGCATTACTATAAAAGACTTGACAGCACACGCCCATTGTGGCTAAGCATGAATAAATTGAAAAATGAAGGTAATGCGTGCCTGTTTGTGTGTTTTCAGCAGCCCAGGAAGAAGCGGCGCAAGACCGCGAAACGCGTTGGCATATGTTAAAGAGTTGGAGCAGGAAGCAAGCTGCATCTAATTGCCGGATGGTGGAGCACTGTAGTGTTCTCTCTCAATGCTTTGGGAACTTTGTGGAAAACTTAATTACACGGCATCCCTGCCGTGGAGAGAGGAACCATCGTCAGTTGGAGATACACCTCAGCCAGCTGACTGAGGCTTTGAAATCGAACTTATCGAGATCATGGAAGCACAGTGCTCGAAATGCTAATGAAACTTGCATCTATGCCCCGACACCTACTCAAGCTTAATACAAAGCTTAAAATTGAAATGCACATTGAACTTGATTTTGCTCGCATTCGGGAACTCAATGTCCCATCATGCATTACTATAAAAGACTTGACAGCACATGCCCATTGTGGCTAAGCATGAATAAATTGAAAAATGAAGGTAATGCGTGCCTGTTTGTGTGTTTTCAGCAGCCCAGGAAGAAGCGGCGCAAGACCGCGAAACGCGTTGGCATATGTTAAAGAGTTGGAGCAGGAAGCAAGCTGCATCTAATTGCCGGATGGTGGAGCACTGTAGTGTTCTCTCTCAATGCTTTGGGAACTTTGTGGAAAACTTAATTACACGGCATCCCTGCCGTGGAGAGAGGAACCATCGTCAGTTGGAGATACACCTCAGCCAGCTGACTGAGGCTTTGAAATCGAACTTATCGAGATCATGGAAGCACAGTGCTCGAAATGCTAATGAAACTTGCATCTATGCCCCGACACCTACTCAAGGTTAATACAAAGCTTAAAATTGAAATGCACATTGAACTTGATTTTGCTCGCATTCGGGAACTCAATGTCCCATCATGCATTACTATAAAAGACTTGACAGCACACGCCCATTGTGGCTAAGCATGAATAAATTGAAAAATGAAGGTAATGCGTGCCTGTTTGTGTGTTTTCAGCAGCCCAGGAAGAAGCGGCGCAAGACCGCGAAACGCGTTGGCATATGTTAAAGAGTTGGAGCAGGAAGCAAGCTGCATCTAATTGCCGGATGGTGGAGCACTGTAGTGTTCTCTCTCAATGCTTTGGGAACTTTGTGGAAAACTTAATTACACGGCATCCCTGCCGTGGAGAGAGGAACCATCGTCAGTTGGAGATACACCTCAGCCAGCTGACTGAGGCTTTGAAATCGAACTTATCGAGATCATGGAAGCACAGTGCTCGAAATGCTAATGAAACTTGCATCTATGCCCCGACACCTACTCAAGCTTAATACAAAGCTTAAAATTGAAATGCACATTGAACTTGATTTTGCTCGCATTCGGGAACTCAATGTCCCATCATGCATTACTATAAAAGACTTGACAGCACATGCCCATTGTGGCTAAGCATGAATAAATTGAAAAATGAAGGTAATGCGTGCCTGTTTGTGTGTTTTCAGCAGCCCAGGAAGAAGCGGCGCAAGACCGCGAAACGCGTTGGCATATGTTAAAGAGTTGGAGCAGGAAGCAAGCTGCATCTAATTGCCGGATGGTGGAGCACTGTAGTGTTCTCTCTCAATGCTTTGGGAACTTTGTGGAAAACTTAATTACACGGCATCCCTGCCGTGGAGAGAGGAACCATCGTCAGTTGGAGATACACCTCAGCCAGCTGACTGAGGCTTTGAAATCGAACTTATCGAGATCATGGAAGCACAGTGCTCGAAATGCTAATGAAACTTGCATCTATGCCCCGACACCTACTCAAGGTTAATACAAAGCTTAAAATTGAAATGCACATTGAACTTGATTTTGCTCGCATTCGGGAACTCAATGTCCCATCATGCATTACTATAAAAGACTTGAAAGGACACGCCCATTGTGGCTAAGCATGAATAAATATAAAAATGAAGGTAATGCGTGCCTGTTTGTGTGTTTTCAGCAGCCCAGGAAGAAGCGGCGCAAGACCGCGAAACGCGTTGGCATATGTTAAAGAGTTGGAGCAGGAAGCAAGCTGCATCTAATTGCCGGATGGTGGAGCACTGTAGTGTTCTCTCTCAATGCTTTGGGAACTTTGTGGAAAACTTAATTACACGGCATCCCTGCTGTGGAGAGAGGAACCATCGTCAGTTGGAGATACACCTCAGCCAGCTGACCGAGGCTTTGAAATCGAACTTATCGAGATCATGGAAGCACAGTGCTCGAAATGCTAATGAAACTTGCATCTATGCCCCGACACCTACACAAGCTTAATACAAAGCTTAAAATTGAAATGCACATTGAACTTGATTTTGCTCGCATTCGGGAACTCAATGTCCCATCATGCATTACTATAAAAGACTTGACAGCACACGCCCATTGTGGCTAAGCATGAATAAATTGAAAAATGAAGGTAATGCGTGCCTGTTTGTGTGTTTTCAGCAGCCCAGGAAGAAGCGGCGCAAGACCGCGAAAGGCGTTGGCATATGTTAAAGAGTTGGAGCAGGGAGCAAGCTGCATCTAATTGCCGGATGGTGGAGCACTGTAGTGTTCTCTCTCAATGCTTTGGGAACTTTGTGGAAAACTTAATTTCACGGCATCCCTGCCGTGGAGAGAGGAACCATCGTCAGTTGGAGATACACCTAAGCCAGCTGACTGAGGCTTTGAAATCGAACTTATCGAGATCATGGAAGCACAGTGCTCGAAATGCTAATGAAACTTGCATCTATGCCCCGACACCTACTCAAGGTTAATACAAAGCTTAAAATTGAAATGCACATTGAACTTGATTTTGCTCGCATTCGGGAACTCAATGTCCCATCATGCATTACTATAAAAGACTTGACAGCACACGCCCATTGTGGCTAAGCATGAATAAATTGAAAAATGAAGGTAATGCGTGCCTGTTTGTGTGTTTTCAGCAGCCCAGGAAGAAGCGGCGCAAGACCGCGAAACGCGTTGGCATATGTTAAAGAGTTGGAGCAGGAAGCAAGCTGCATCTAATTGCCGGATGGTGGAGCACTGTAGTGTTCTCTCTCAATGCTTTGGGAACTTTGTGGAAAACTTAATTACACGGCATCCCTGCCGTGGAGAGAGGAACCATCGTCAGTTGGAGATACACCTCAGCCAGCTGACTGAGGCTTTGAAATCGAACTTATCGAGATCATGGAAGCACAGTGCTCGAAATGCTAATGAAACTTGCATCTATGCCCCGACACCTACTCAAGCTTAATACAAAGCTTAAAATTGAAATGCACATTGAACTTGATTTTGCTCGCATTCGGGAACTCAATGTCCCATCATGCATTACTATAAAAGACTTGACAGCACACGCCCATTGTGGCTAAGCATGAATAAATTGAAAAATGAAGGTAATGCGTGCCTGTTTGTGTGTTTTCAGCAGCCCAGGAAGAAGCGGCGCAAGACCGCGAAACGCGTTGGCATATGTTAAAGAGTTGGAGCAGGAAGCAAGCTGCATCTAATTGCCGGATGGTGGAGCACTGTAGTGTTCTCTCTCAATGCTTTGGGAACTTTGTGGAAAACTTAATTACACGGCATCCCTGCCGTGGAGAGAGGAACCATCGTCAGTTGGAGATACACCTCAGCCAGCTGACTGAGGCTTTGAAATCGAACTTATCGAGATCATGGAAGCACAGTGCTCGAAATGCTAATGAAACTTGCATCTATGCCCCGACACCTACTCAAGGTTAATACAAAGCTTAAAATTGAAATGCACATTGAACTTGATTTTGCTCGCATTCGGGAACTCAATGTCCCATCATGCATTACTATAAAAGACTTGAAAGGACACGCCCATTGTGGCTAAGCATGAATAAATTGAAAAATGAAGGTAATGCGTGCCTGTTTGTGTGTTTTCAGTAGCCCAGGAAGAAGCGGCGCAAGACCGCGAAACGCGTTGGCATATGTTAAAGAGTTGGAGCAGGAAGCAAGCTGCATCTAATTGCCGGATGGTGGAGCACTGTAGTGTTCTCTCTCAATGCTTTGGGAACTTTGTGGAAAACTTAATTACACGGCATCCCTGCCGTGGAGAGAGGAACCATCGTCAGTTGGAGATACACCTCAGCCAGCTGACTGAGGCTTTGAAATCGAACTTATCGAGATCATGGAAGCACAGTGCTCGAAATGCTAATGAAACTTGCATCTATGCCCCGACACCTACTGAAGGTTAATACAAAGCTTAAAATTGAAATGCACATTGAACTTGATTTTGCTCGCATTCGGGAACTCAATGTCCCATCATGCATTACTATAAAAGACTTGACAGCACACGCCCATTGTGGCTAAGCATGAATAAATTGAAAAATGAAGGTAATGCGTGCCTGTTTGGGTGTTTTCAGCATCCCAGGAAGAAGCGGCGCAAGACCGCGAAACGCGTTGGCATATGTTAAAGAGTTGGAGCAGGAAGCAAGCTGCATCTAATTGCCGGATGGTGGAGCACTGTAGTGTTCTCTCTCAATGCTTTGGGAACTTTGTGGAAAACTTAATTACACGGCATCCCTGCCGTGGAGAGAGGAACCATCGTCAGTTGGAGATACACCTCAGCCAGCTGACTGAGGCTTTGAAATCGAACTTATCGAGATCATGGAAGCACAGTGCTCGAAATGCTAATGAAACTTGCATCTATGCCCCGACACCTACTCAAGGTTAATACAAAGCTTAAAATTGAAATGCACATTGAACTTGATTTTGCTCGCATTCGGGAACTCAATGTCCCATCATGCATTACTATAAAAGACTTGACAGCACACGCCCATTGTGGCTAAGCATGAATAAATTGAAAAATGAAGGTAATGCGTGCCTGTTTGTGTGTTTTCAGCAGCCCAGGAAGAAGCGGCGCAAGACCGCGAAACGCGTTGGCATATGTTAAAGAGTTGGAGCAGGGAGCAAGCTGCATCTAATTGCCGGATGGTGGAGCACTGTAGTGTTCTCTCTCAATGCTTTGGGAACTTTGTGGAAAACTTAATTTCACGGCATCCCTGCCGTGGAGAGAGGAACCATCGTCAGTTGGAGATACACCTCAGCCAGCTGACTGAGGCTTTGAAATCGAACTTATCGAGATCATGGAAGCACAGTGCTCGAAATGCTAATGAAACTTGCATCTATGCCCCGACACCTACTCAAGGTTAATACAAAGCTTAAAATTGAAATGCACATTGAACTTGATTTTGCTCGCATTCGGGAACTCAATGTCCCATCATGCATTACTATAAAAGACTTGACAGCACACGCCCATTGTGGCTAAGCATGAATAAATTGAAAAATGAAGGTAATGCGTGCCTGTTTGTGTGTTTTCAGCAGCCCAGGAAGAAGCGGCGCAAGACCGCGAAACGCGTTGGCATATGTTAAAGAGTTGGAGCAGGAAGCAAGCTGCATCTAATTGCCGGATGGTGGAGCACTGTAGTGTTCTCTCTCAATGCTTTGGGAACTTTGTGGAAAACTTAATTACACGGCATCCCTGCCGTGGAGAGAGGAACCATCGTCAGTTGGAGATACACCTCAGCCAGCTGACTGAGGCTTTGAAATCGAACTTATCGAGATCATGGAAGCACAGTGCTCGAAATGCTAATGAAACTTGCATCTATGCCCCGACACCTACTCAAGCTTAATACAAAGCTTAAAATTGAAATGCACATTGAACTTGATTTTGCTCGCATTCGGGAACTCAATGTCCCATCATGCATTACTATAAAAGACTTGACAGCACATGCCCATTGTGGCTAAGCATGAATAAATTGAAAAATGAAGGTAATGCGTGCCTGTTTGTGTGTTTTCAGCAGCCCAGGAAGAAGCGGCGCAAGACCGCGAAACGCGTTGGCATATGTTAAAGAGTTGGAGCAGGAAGCAAGCTGCATCTAATTGCCGGATGGTGGAGCACTGTAGTGTTCTCTCTCAATGCTTTGGGAACTTTGTGGAAAACTTAATTACACGGCATCCCTGCCGTGGAGAGAGGAACCATCGTCAGTTGGAGATACACCTCAGCCAGCTGACTGAGGCTTTGAAATCGAACTTATCGAGATCATGGAAGCACAGTGCTCGAAATGCTAATGAAACTTGCATCTATGCCCCGACACCTACTCAAGGTTAATACAAAGCTTAAAATTGAAATGCACATTGAACTTGATTTTGCTCGCATTCGGGAACTCAATGTCCCATCATGCATTACTATAAAAGACTTGAAAGGACACGCCCATTGTGGCTAAGCATGAATAAATTGAAAAATGAAGGTAATGCGTGCCTGTTTGTGTGTTTTCAGCAGCCCAGGAAGAAGCGGCGCAAGACCGCGAAACGCGTTGGCATATGTTAAAGAGTTGGAGCAGGAAGCAAGCTGCATCTAATTGCCGGATGGTGGAGCACTGTAGTGTTCTCTCTCAATGCTTTGGGAACTTTGTGGAAAACTTAATTACACGGCATCCCTGCTGTGGAGAGAGGAACCATCGTCAGTTGGAGATACACCTCAGCCAGCTGACCGAGGCTTTGAAATCGAACTTATCGAGATCATGGAAGCACAGTGCTCGAAATGCTAATGAAACTTGCATCTATGCCCCGACACCTACACAAGCTTAATACAAAGCTTAAAATTGAAATGCACATTGAACTTGATTTTGCTCGCATTCGGGAACTCAATGTCCCATCATGCATTACTATAAAAGACTTGACAGCACACGCCCATTGTGGCTAAGCATGAATAAATTGAAAAATGAAGGTAATGCGTGCCTGTTTGTGTGTTTTCAGCAGCCCAGGAAGAAGCGGCGCAAGACCGCGAAACGCGTTGGCATATGTTAAAGAGTTGGAGCAGGGAGCAAGCTGCATCTAATTGCCGGATGGTGGAGCACTGTAGTGTTCTCTCTCAATGCTTTGGGAACTTTGTGGAAAACTTAATTTCACGGCATCCCTGCCGTGGAGAGAGGAACCATCGTCAGTTGGAGATACACCTCAGTCAGCTGACTGAGGCTTTGAAATCGAACTTATCGAGATCATGGAAGCACAGTGCTCGAAATGCTAATGAAACTTGCATCTATGCCCCGACACCTACTCAAGGTTAATACAAAGCTTAAAATTGAAATGCACATTGAACTTGATTTTGCTCGCATTCGGGAACTCAATGTCCCATCATGCATTACTATAAAAGACTTGACAGCACACGCCCATTGTGGCTAAGCATGAATAAATTGAAAAATGAAGGTAATGCGTGCCTGTTTGTGTGTTTTCAGCAGCCCAGGAAGAAGCGGCGCAAGACCGCGAAACGCGTTGGCATATGTTAAAGAGTTGGAGCAGGAAGCAAGCTGCATCTAATTGCCGGATGGTGGAGCACTGTAGTGTTCTCTCTCAATGCTTTGGGAACTTTGTGGAAAACTTAATTACACGGCATCCCTGCCGTGGAGAGAGGAACCATCGTCAGTTGGAGATACACCTCAGCCAGCTGACTGAGGCTTTGAAATCGAACTTATCGAGATCATGGAAGCACAGTGCTCGAAATGCTAATGAAACTTGCATCTATGCCCCGACACCTACTCAAGCTTAATACAAAGCTTAAAATTGAAATGCACATTGAACTTGATTTTGCTCGCATTCGGGAACTCAATGTCCCATCATGCATTACTATAAAAGACTTGACAGCACACGCCCATTGTGGCTAAGCATGAATAAATTGAAAAATGAAGGTAATGCGTGCCTGTTTGTGTGTTTTCAGCAGCCCAGGAAGAAGCGGCGCAAGACCGCGAAACGCGTTGGCATATGTTAAAGAGTTGGAGCAGGAAGCAAGCTGCATCTAATTGCCGGATGGTGGAGCACTGTAGTGTTCTCTCTCAATGCTTTGGGAACTTTGTGGAAAACTTAATTACACGGCATCCCTGCCGTGGAGAGAGGAACCATCGTCAGTTGGAGATACACCTCAGCCAGCTGACTGAGGCTTTGAAATCGAACTTATCGAGATCATGGAAGCACAGTGCTCGAAATGCTAATGAAACTTGCATCTATGCCCCGACACCTACTCAAGGTTAATACAAAGCTTAAAATTGAAATGCACATTGAACTTGATTTTGCTCGCATTCGGGAACTCAATGTCCCATCATGCATTACTATAAAAGACTTGAAAGGACACGCCCATTGTGGCTAAGCATGAATAAATTGAAAAATGAAGGTAATGCGTGCCTGTTTGTGTGTTTTCAGCAGCCCAGGAAGAAGCGGCGCAAGACCGCGAAACGCGTTGGCATATGTTAAAGAGTTGGAGCAGGAAGCAAGCTGCATCTAATTGCCGGATGGTGGAGCACTGTAGTGTTCTCTCTCAATGCTTTGGGAACTTTGTGGAAAACTTAATTACACGGCATCCCTGCCGTGGAGAGAGGAACCATCGTCAGTTGGAGATACACCTCAGCCAGCTGACTGAGGCTTTGAAATCGAACTTATCGAGATCATGGAAGCACAGTGCTCGAAATGCTAATGAAACTTGCATCTATGCCCCGACACCTACTGAAGGTTAATACAAAGCTTAAAATTGAAATGCACATTGAACTTGATTTTGCTCGCATTCGGGAACTCAATGTCCCATCATGCATTACTATAAAAGACTTGACAGCACACGCCCATTGTGGCTAAGCATGAATAAATTGAAAAATGAAGGTAATGCGTGCCTGTTTGGGTGTTTTCAGCATCCCAGGAAGAAGCGGCGCAAGACCGCGAAACGCGTTGGCATATGTTAAAGAGTTGGAGCAGGAAGCAAGCTGCATCTAATTGCCGGATGGTGGAGCACTGTAGTGTTCTCTCTCAATGCTTTGGGAACTTTGTGGAAAACTTAATTACACGGCATCCCTGCCGTGGAGAGAGGAACCATCGTCAGTTGGAGATACACCTCAGCCAGCTGACTGAGGCTTTGAAATCGAACTTATCGAGATCATGGAAGCACAGTGCTCGAAATGCTAATGAAACTTGCATCTATGCCCCGACACCTACTCAAGGTTAATACAAAGCTTAAAATTGAAATGCACATTGAACTTGATTTTGCTCGCATTCGGGAACTCAATGTCCCATCATGCATTACTATAAAAGACTTGACAGCACACGCCCATTGTGGCTAAGCATGAATAAATTGAAAAATGAAGGTAATGCGTGCCTGTTTGTGTGTTTTCAGCAGCCCAGGAAGAAGCGGCGCAAGACCGCGAAACGCGTTGGCATATGTTAAAGAGTTGGAGCAGGAAGCAAGCTGCATCTAATTGCCGGATGGTGGAGCACTGTAGTGTTCTCTCTCAATGCTTTGGGAACTTTGTGGAAAACTTAATTACACGGCATCCCTGCCGTGGAGAGAGGAACCATCGTCAGTTGGAGATACACCTCAGCCAGCTGACTGAGGCTTTGAAATCGAACTTATCGAGATCATGGAAGCACAGTGCTCGAAATGCTAATGAAACTTGCATCTATGCCCCGACACCTACTCAAGGTTAATACAAAGCTTAAAATTGAAATGCACATTGAACTTGATTTTGCTCGCATTCGGGAACTCAATGTCCCATCATGCATTACTATAAAAGACTTGACAGCACACGCCCATTGTGGCTAAGCATGAATAAATTGAAAAATGAAGGTAATGCGTGCCTGTTTGTGTGTTTTCAGCAGCCCAGGAAGAAGCGGCGCAAGACCGCGAAACGCGTTGGCATATGTTAAAGAGTTGGAGCAGGAAGCAAGCTGCATCTAATTGCCAGATAGTGGAGCACTGTAGTGTTCTCTCTCAATGCTTTGGGAACTTTGTGGAAAACTTAATTACACGGCATCCCTGCCGTGGAGAGAGGTACCATCGTCAGTTGGAGATACACCTCAGCCAGCTGACTGAGGCTTTGAAATCGAACTTATCGAGATCATGGAAGCACAGTGCTCGAAATGCTAATGAAACTTGCATCTATGCCCCGACACCTACTCAAGGTTAATACAAAGCTTAAAATTGAAATGCATATTGAACTTGATTTTGCTCGCATTCGGGAACTAAATGTCCCATCATGCATTACTATAAAAGACTTGACAGCACACGCCCATTGTGGCTAAGCATGAATAAATTGAAAAATGAAGGTAATGCGTGCCTGTTTGTGTGTTTTCAGCAGCCCAGGAAGAAGCGGCGCAAGACCGCGAAACGCGTTGGCATATGTTAAAGAGTTGGAGCAGGAAGCAAGCTGCATCTAATTGCCGGATGGTGGAGCACTGTAGTGTTCTCTCTCAATGCTTTGGGAACTTTGTGGAAAACTTAATTACACGGCATCCCTGCCGTGGAGAGAGGAACCATCGTCAGTTGGAGATACACCTCAGCCAGCTGACTGAGGCTTTGAAATCGAACTTATCGAGATCATGGAAGCACAGTGCTCGAAATGCTAATGAAACTTGCATCTATGCCCCGACACCTACTCAAGGTTAATACAAAGCTTAAAATTGAAATGCACATTGAACTTGATTTTGCTCGCATTCGGGAACTCAATGTCCCATCATGCATTACTATAAAAGACTTGACAGCACACGCCCATTGTGGCTAAGCATGAATAAATTGAAAAATGAAGGTAATGCGTGCCTGTTTGTGTGTTTTCAGCAGCCCAGGAAGAAGCGGCGCAAGACCGCGAAACGCGATGGCATATGTTAAAGAGTTGGAGCAGGAAGCAAGCTGCATCTAATTGCCGGATGGTGGAGCACTGTAGTGTTCTCTCTCAATGCTTTGGGAACTTTGTGGAAAACTTAATTACACGGCATCCCTGCCGTGGAGAGAGGAACCATCGTCAGTTGGAGATACACCTCAGCCAGCTGACTGAGGCTTTGAAATCGAACTTATCGAGATCATGGAAGCACAGTGCTCGAAATGCTAATGAAACTTGCATCTATGCCCCGACACCTACTCAAGGTTAATACAAAGCTTAAAATTGAAATGCACATTGAACTTGATTTTGCTCGCATTCGGGAACTCAATGTCCCATCATGCATTACTATAAAAGACTTGACAGCACACGCCCATTGTGGCTAAGCATGAATAAATTGAAAAATGAAGGTAATGCGTGCCTGTTTGTGTGTTTTCAGCAGCCCAGGAAGAAGCGGCGCAAGACCGCGAAACGCGTTGGCATATGTTAAAGAGTTGGAGCAGGAAGCAAGCTGCATCTAATTGCCGGATGGTGGAGCACTGTAGTGTTCTCTCTCAATGCTTTGGGAACTTTGTGGAAAACTTAATTACACGGCATCCCTGCCGTGGAGAGAGGAACCATCGTCAGTTGGAGATACACCTCAGCCAGCTGACTGAGGCTTTGAAATCGAACTTATCGAGATCATGGAAGCACAGTGCTCGAAATGCTAATGAAACTTGCATCTATGCCCCGACACCTACTCAAGCTTAATACAAAGCTTAAAATTGAAATGCACATTGAACTTGATTTTGCTCGCATTCGGGAACTCAATGTCCCATCATGCATTACTATAAAAGACTTGACAGCACACGCCCATTGTGGCTAAGCATGAATAAATTGAAAAATGAAGGTAATGCGTGCCTGTTTGTGTGTTTTCAGCAGCCCAGGAAGAAGCGGCGCAAGACCGCGAAACGCGATGGCATATGTTAAAGAGTTGGAGCAGGAAGCAAGCTGCATCTAATTGCCGGATGGTGGAGCACTGTAGTGTTCTCTCTCAATGCTTTGGGAACTTTGTGGAAAACTTAATTACACGGCATCCCTGCCGTGGAGAGAGGAACCATCGTCAGTTGGAGATACACCTCAGCCAGCTGACTGAGGCTTTGAAATCGAACTTATCGAGATCATGGAAGCACAGTGCTCGAAATGCTAATGAAACTTGCATCTATGCCCCGACACCTACTCAAGGTTAATACAAAGCTTAAAATTTAAATGCACATTGAACTTGATTTTGCTCGCATTCGGGAACTCAATGTCCCATCATGCATTACTATAAAAGACTTGACAGCACCCGCCCATTGTGGCTAAGCATGAATAAATTGAAAAATGAAGGTAATGCGTGCCTGTTTGTGTGTTTTCAGCAGCCCAGGAAGAAGCGGCGCAAGACCGCGAAACGCGTTGGCATATGTTAAAGAGTTGGAGCAGGAAGCAAGCTGCATCTAATTGCCGGATGGTGGAGCACTGTAGTGTTCTCTCTCAATGCTTTGGGAACTTTGTGGAAAACTTAATTACACGGCATCCCTGCCGTGGAGAGAGGAACCATCGTCAGTTGGAGATACACCTCAGCCAGCTGACTGAGGCTTTGAAATCGAACTTATCGAGATCATGGAAGCACAGTGCTCGAAATGCTAATGAAACTTGCATCTATGCCCCGACACCTACTCAAGCTTAATACAAAGCTTAAAATTGAAATGCACATTGAACTTGATTTTGCTCGCATTCGGGAACTCAATGTCCCATCATGCATTACTATAAAAGACTTGACAGCACACGCCCATTGTGGCTAAGCATGAATAAATTGAAAAATGAAGGTAATGCGTGCCTGTTTGTGTGTTTTCAGCAGCCCAGGAAGAAGCGGCGCAAGACCGCGAAACGCGTTGGCATATGTTAAAGAGTTGGAGCAGGAAGCAAGCTGCATCTAATTGCCGGATGGTGGAGCACTGTAGTGTTCTCTCTCAATGCTTTGGGAACTTTGTGGAAAACTTAATTACACGGCATCCCTGCCGTGGAGAGAGGAACCATCGTCAGTTGGAGATACACCTCAGCCAGCTGACTGAGGCTTTGAAATCGAACTTATCGAGATCATGGAAGCACAGTGCTCGAAATGCTAATGAAACTTGCATCTATGCCCCGACACCTACTCAAGGTTAATACAAAGCTTAAAATTGAAATGCACATTGAACTTGATTTTGCTCGCATTCGGGAACTCAATGTCCCATCATGCATTACTATAAAAGACTTGACAGCACACGCCCATTGTGGCTAAGCATGAATAAATTGAAAAATGAAGGTAATGCGTGCCTGTTTGTGTGTTTTCAGCAGCCCAGGAAGAAGCGGTGCAAGACCGCGAAAGGCGTTGGCATATGTTAAAGAGTTGGAGCAGGAAGCAAGCTGCATCTAATTGCCGGATGGTGGAGCACTGTAGTGGTCTCTCTCAATGCTTTGGGAACTTTGTGGAAAACTTAATTACACGGCATCCCTGCCGTGGAGAGAGGAACCATCGTCAGTTGGAGATACACCTCAGCCAGCTGACTGAGGCTTTGAAATCGAACTTATCGAGATCATGGAAGCACAGTGCTCGAAATGCTAATGAAACTTGCATCTATGCCCCGACACCTACTCAAGGTTAATACAAAGCTTAAAATTGAAATGCACATTGAACTTGATTTTGCTCGCATTCGGGAACTCAATGTCCCATCATGCATTACTATAAAAGACTTGACAGCACACGCCCATTGTGGCTAAGCATGAATAAATTGAAAAATGAAGGTAATGCGTGCCTGTTTGTGTGTTTTCAGCAGCCCAGGAAGAAGCGGCGCAAGACCGCGAAACGCGTTGGCATATGTTAAAGAGTTGGAGCAGGAAGCAAGCTGCATCTAATTGCCGGATGGTGGAGCACTGTAGTGTTCTCTCTCAATGCTTTGGGAACTTTGTAGGAAACTTAATTACACGGCATCCCTGCCGTGGAGAGAGGAACCATCGTCAGTTGGAGATACACCTCAGCCAGCTGACTGAGGCTTTGAAATCGAACTTATCGAGATCATGGAAGCACAGTGCTCGAAATGCTAATGAAACTTGCATCTATGCCCCGACACCTACTCAAGGTTAATACAAAGCTTAAAATTGAAATGCACATTGAACTTGATTTTGCTCGCATTCGGGAACTCAATGTCCCATCATGCATTACTATAAAAGACTTGACAGCACACGCCCATTGTGGCTAAGCATGAATAAATTGAAAAATGAAGGTAATGCGTGCCTGTTTGTGTGTTTTCAGCAGCCCAGGAAGAAGCGGTGCAAGACCGCGAAAGGCGTTGGCATATGTTAAAGAGTTGGAGCAGGAAGCAAGCTGCATCTAATTGCCGGATGGTGGAGCACTGTAGTGTTCTCTCTCAATGCTTCGGGAACTTTGTGGAAAACTTAATTACACGGCATCCCTGCCGTGGAGAGAGGAACCATCGTCAGTTGGAGATACACCTCAGCCAGCTGACTGAGGCTTTGAAATCGAACTTATCGAGATCATGGAAGCACAGTGCTCGAAATGCTAATGAAACTTGCATCTATGCCCCGACACCTACTCAAGGTTAATACAAAGCTTAAAATTGAAATGCACATTGAACTTGATTTTGCTCGCATTCGGGAACTCAATGTCCCATCATGCATTACTATAAAAGACTTGAAAGGACACGCCCATTGTGGCTAAGCATGAATAAATTGAAAAATGAAGGTAATGCGTGCCTGTTTGTGTGTTTTCAGCAGCCCAGGAAGAAGCGGCGCAAGACCGCGAAACGCGTTGGCATATGTTAAAGAGTTGGAGCAGGAAGCAAGCTGCATCTAATTGCCGGATGGTGGAGCACTGTAGTGTTCTCTCTCAATGCTTTGGGAACTTTGTGGAAAACTTAATTACACGGCATCCCTGCCGTGGAGAGAGGAACCATCGTCAGTTGGAGATACACCTCAGCCAGCTGACTGAGGCTTTGAAATCGAACTTATCGAGATCATGGAAGCACAGTGCTCGAAATGCTAATGAAACTTGCATCTATGCCCCGACACCTACTGAAGGTTAATACAAAGCTTAAAATTGAAATGCACATTGAACTTGATTTTGCTCGCATTCGGGAACTCAATGTCCCATCATGCATTACTATAAAAGACTTGACAGCACACGCCCATTGTGGCTAAGCATGAATAAATTGAAAAATGAAGGTAATGCGTGCCTGTTTGGGTGTTTTCAGCAGCCCAGGAAGAAGCGGCGCAAGACCGCGAAACGCGTTGGCATATGTTAAAGAGTTGGAGCAGGAAGCAAGCTGCATCTAATTGCCGGATGGTGGAGCACTGTAGTGTTCTCTCTCAATGCTTTGGGAACTTTGTGGAAAACTTAATTACACGGCATCCCTGCCGTGGAGAGAGGAACCATCGTCAGTTGGAGATACACCTCAGCCAGCTGACTGAGGCTTTGAAATCGAACTTATCGAGATCATGGAAGCACAGTGCTCGAAATGCTAATGAAACTTGCATCTATGCCCCGACACCTACTCAAGGTTAATACAAAGCTTAAAATTGAAATGCACATTGAACTTGATTTTGCTCGCATTCGGGAACTCAATGTCCCATCATGCATTACTATAAAAGACTTGACAGCACACGCCCATTGTGGCTAAGCATGAATAAATTGAAAAATGAAGGTAATGCGTGCCTGTTTGTGTGTTTTCAGCAGCCCAGGAAGAAGCGGCGCAAGACCGCGAAACGCGTTGGCATATGTTAAAGAGTTGGAGCAGGAAGCAAGCTGCATCTAATTGCCGGATAGTGGAGCACTGTAGTATTCTCTCTCAATGCTTTGGGAACTTTGTGGAAAACTTAATTACACGGCATCCCTGCCGTGGAGAGAGGAACCATCGTCAGTTGGAGATACACCTCAGCCAGCTGACTGAGGCTTTGAAATCGAACTTATCGAGATCATGGAAGCACAGTGCTCGAAATGCTAATGAAACTTGCATCTATGCCCCGACACCTACTCAAGGTTAATACAAAGCTTAAAATTGAAATGCACATTGAACTTGATTTTGCTCGCATTCGGGAACTAAATGTCCCATCATGCATTACTATAAAAGACTTGACAGCACACGCCCATTGTGGCTAAGCATGAATAAATTGAAAAATGAAGGTAATGCGTGCCTGTTTGTGTGTTTTCAGCAGCCCAGGAAGAAGCGGCGCAAGACCGCGAAACGCGTTGGCATATGTTAAAGAGTTGGAGCAGGAAGCAAGCTGCATCTAATTGCCGGATGGTGGAGCACTGTAGTGTTCTCTCTCAATGCTTTGGGAACTTTGTGGAAAACTTAATTACACGGCATCCCTGCCGTGGAGAGAGGAACCATCGTCAGTTGGAGATACACCTCAGCCAGCTGACTGAGGCTTTGAAATCGAACTTATCGAGATCATGGAAGCACAGTGCTCGAAATGCTAATGAAACTTGCATCTATGCCCCGACACCTACTCAAGGTTAATACAAAGCTTAAAATTGAAATGCACATTGAACTTGATTTTGCTCGCATTCGGGAACTCAATGTCCCATCATGCATTACTATAAAAGACTTGACAGCACACGCCCATTGTGGCTAAGCATGAATAAATTGAAAAATGAAGGTAATGCGTGCCTGTTTGTGTGTTTTCAGCAGCCCAGGAAGAAGCGGCGCAAGACCGCGAAATGCGTTGGCATATGTTAAAGAGTTGGAGCAGGAAGCAAGCTGCATCTAATTGCCGGATGGTGGAGCACTGTAGTGTTCTCTCTCAATGCTTTGGGAACTTTGTGGAAAACTTAATTACACGGCATCCCTGCCGTGGAGAAAGGAACCATCGTCAGTTGGAGATACACCTCAGCCAGCTGAATGAGGCTTTGAAATCGAACTTATCGAGATCATGGAAGCACAGTGCTCGAAATGCTAATGAAACTTGCATCTATGCCCCGACACCTACTCAAGGTTAATACAAAGCTTAAAATTGAAATGCACATTGAACTTGATTTTGCTCGCATTCGGGAACTCAATGTCCCATCATACATTACTATAAAAGACTTGACAGCACACGCCCATTGTGGCTAAGCATGAATAAATTGAAAAATGAAGGTAATGCGTGCCTGTTTGTGTGTTTTCAGCAGCCCAGGAAGAAGCGGCGCAAGACCGCGAAACGCGTTGGCATATGTTAAAGAGTTGGAGCAGGAAGCAAGCTGCAACTAATTGCCGGATGGTGGAGCACTGTAGTGTTCTCTCTCAATGCTTTGGGAACTTTGTGGAAAACTTAATTACACGGCATCCCTGCCGTGGAGAGAGGAACCATCGTCAGTTGGAGATACACCTCAGCCAGCTGACTGAGGCTTTGAAATCGAACTTATCGAGATCATGGAAGCACAGTGCTCGAAATGCTAATGAAACTTGCATCTATGCCCCAACACCTACTCAAGGTTAATACAAAGCTTAAAATTGAAATGCACATTGAACTTGATTTTGCTCGCATTCGGGAACTCAATGTCCCATCATGCATTACTATAAAAGACTTGACAGCACACGCCCATTGTGGCTAAGCATGAATAAATTGAAAAATGAAGGTAATGCGTGCCTGTTTGTGTGTTTTCAGCAGCCCAGGAAGAAGCGGCGCAAGACCGCGAAACGCGTTGGCATATGTTAAAGAGTTGGAGCAGGAAGCAAGCTGCATCTAATTGCCGGATGGTGGAGCACTGTAGTGTTCTCTCTCAATGCTTTGGGAACTTTGTGGAAAACTTAATTACACGGCATCCCTGCCGTGGAGAGAGGAACCATCGTCAGTTGGAGATACACCTCAGCCAGCTGACTGAGGCTTTGAAATCGAACTTATCGAGATCATGGAAGCACAGTGCTCGAAATGCTAATGAAACTTGCATCTATGCCCCGACACCTACTCAAGGTTAATACAAAGCTTAAAATTGAAATGCACATTGAACTTGATTTTGCTCGCATTCGGGAACTCAATGTCCCATCATGCATTACTATAAAAGACTTGACAGCACACGCCCATTGAGGCTAAGCATGAATAAATTGAAAAATGAAGGTAATGCGTGCCTGTTTGTGTGTTTTCAGCAGCCCAGGAAGAAGCGGCGCAAGACCGCGAAATGCGTTGGCATATGTTAAAGAGTTGGAGCAGGAAGCAAGCTGCATCTAATTGCCGGATGGTGGAGCACTGTAGTGTTCTCTCTCAATGCTTTGGGAACTTTGTGGAAAACTTAATTACACGGCATCCCTGCCGTGGAGAAAGGAACCATCGTCAGTTGGAGATACACCTCAGCCAGCTGACTGAGGCTTTGAAATCGAACTTATCGAGATCATGGAAGCACAGTGCTCGAAATGCTAATGAAACTTGCATCTATGCCCCGACACCTACTCAAGGTTAATACAAAGCTTAAAATTGAAATGCACATTGAACTTGATTTTGCTCGCATTCGGGAACTCAATGTCCCATCATACATTACTATAAAAGACTTGACAGCACACGCCCATTGCGGCTAAGCATGAATAAATTGAAAAATGAAGGTAATGCGTGCCTGTTTGTGTGTTTTCAGCAGCCCAGGAAGAAGCGGCGCAAGACCGCGAAACGCGTTGGCATATGTTAAAGAGTTGGAGCAGGAAGCAAGCTGCAACTAATTGCCGGATGGTGGAGCACTGTAGTGTTCTCTCTCAATGCTTTGGGAACTTTGTGGAAAACTTAATTACACGGCATCCCTGCCGTGGAGAGAGGAACCATCGTCAGTTGGAGATACACCTCAGCCAGCTGACTGAGGCTTTGAAATCGAACTTATCGAGATCATGGAAGCACAGTGCTCGAAATGCTAATGAAACTTGCATCTATGCCCCAACACCTACTCAAGGTTAATACAAAGCTTAAAATTGAAATGCACATTGAACTTGATTTTGCTCGCATTCGGGAACTCAATGTCCCATCATGCATTACTATAAAAGACTTGACAGCACACGCCCATTGTGGCTAAGCATGAATAAATTGAAAAATGAAGGTAATGCGTGCCTGTTTGTGTGTTTTCAGCAGCCCAGGAAGAAGCGGCGCAAGACCGCGAAACGCGTTGGCATATGTTAAAGAGTTGGAGCAGGAAGCAAGCTGCATCTAATTGCCGGATGGTGGAGCACTGTAGTGTTCTCTCTCAATGCTTTGGGAACTTTGTGGAAAACTTAATTACACGGCATCCCTGCCGTGGAGAGAGGAACCATCGTCAGTTGGAGATACACCTCAGCCAGCTGACTGAGGCTTTGAAATCGAACTTATCGAGATCATGGAAGCACAGTGCTCGAAATGCTAATGAAACTTGCATCTATGCCCCGACACCTACTCAAGGTTAATACAAAGCTTAAAATTGAAATGCACATTGAACTTGATTTTGCTCGCATTCGGGAACTCAATGTCCCATCATGCATTACTATAAAAGACTTGACAGCACACGCCCATTGTGGCTAAGCATGAATAAATTGAAAAATGAAGGTAATGAGTGCCTGTTTGTGTGTTTTCAGCAGCCCTGGAAGAAGCGGCGCAAGACCGCGAAACGCGTTGGCATATGTTAAAGAGTTGGAGCAGGAAGCAAGCTGCATCTAATTGCCGGATGGTGGAGCACTGTAGTGTTCTCTCTCAATGCTTTGGGAACTTTGTGGAACACTTAATTACACGGCATCCCTGCCGTGGAGAGAGGAACCATCGTCAGTTGGAGATACACCTCAGCCAGCTGACTGAGGCTTTGAAATCGAACTTATCGAGATCATGGAAGCACAGTGCTCGAAATGCTAATGAAACTTGCATCTATGCCCCGACACCTACTCAAGGTTAATACAAAGCTTAAAATTGAAATGCACATTGAACTTGATTTTGCTCGCATTCGGGAACTCAATGTCCCATCATGCATTACTATAAAAGACTTGACAGCACACGCCCATTGTGGCTAAGCATGAATAAATTGAAAAATGAAGGTAATGCGTGCCTGTTTGTGTGTTTTCAGCAGCCCAGGAAGAAGCGGCGCAAGACCGCGAAACGCGTTGGCATATGTTAAAGAGTTGGAGCAGGAAGCAAGCTGCATCTAATTGCCGGATGGTGGAGCACTGTAGTGTTCTCTCTCAATGCTTTGGGAACTTTGTGGAAAACTTAATTACACGGCATCCCTGCCGTGGAGAGAGGAACCATCGTCAGTTGGAGATACACCTCAGCCAGCTGACTGAGGCTTTGAAATCGAACTTATCGAGATCATGGAAGCACAGTGCTCGAAATGCTAATGAAACTTGCATCTATGCCCCGACACCTACTCAAGCTTAATACAAAGCTTAAAATTGAAATGCACATTGAACTTGATTTTGCTCGCATTCGGGAACTCAATGTCCCATCATGCATTACTATAAAAGACTTGACAGCACACGCCCATTGTGGCTAAGCATGAATAAATTGAAAAATGAAGGTAATGCGTGCCTGTTTGTGTGTTTTCAGCAGCCCAGGAAGAAGCGGCGCAAGACCGCGAAACGCGTTGGCATATGTTAAAGAGTTGGAGCAGGAAGCAAGCTGCATCTAATTGCCGGATGGTGGAGCACTGTAGTGTTCTCTCTCAATGCTTTGGGAACTTTGTGGAAAACTTAATTACACGGCATCCCTGCCGTGGAGAGAGGAACCATCGTCAGTTGGAGATACACCTCAGCCAGCTGACTGAGGCTTTGAAATCGAACTTATCGAGATCATGGAAGCACAGTGCTCGAAATGCTAATGAAACTTGCATCTATGCCCCGACACCTACTCAAGGTTAATACAAAGGAAATGCACATTGAACTTGATTTTGCTCGCATTCGGGAACTCAATGTCCCATCATGCATTACTATAAAAGACTTGAAAGGACACGCCCATTGTGGCTAAGCATGAATAAATTGAAAAATGAAGGTAATGCGTGCCTGTTTGTGTGTTTTCAGCAGCCCAGGAAGAAGCGGCGCAAGACCGCGAAACGTGTTGGCATATGTTAAAGAGTTGGAGCAGGAAGCAAGCTGCATCTAATTGCCGGATGGTGGAGCACTGTAGTGTTCTCTCTCAATGCTTTGGGAACTTTGTGGAAAACTTAATTACACGGCATCCCTGCCGTGGAGAGAGGAACCATCGTCAGTTGGAGATACACCTCAGCCAGCTGACTGAGGCTTTGAAATCGAACTTATCGAGATCATGGAAGCACAGTGCTCGAAATGCTAATGAAACTTGCATCTATGCCCCGACACCTACTGAAGGTTAATACAAAGCTTAAAATTGAAATGCACATTGAACTTGATTTTGCTCGCATTCGGGAACTCAATGTCCCATCATGCATTACTATAAAAGACTTGACAGCACACGCCCATTGTGGCTAAGCATGAATAAATTGAAAAATGAAGGTAATGCGTGCCTGTTTGGGTGTTTTCAGCAGCCCAGGAAGAAGCGGCGCAAGACCGCGAAACGCGTTGGCATATGTTAAAGAGTTGGAGCAGGAAGCAAGCTGCATCTAATTGCCGGATGGTGGAGCACTGTAGTGTTCTCTCTCAATGCTTTGGGAACTTTGTGGAAAACTTAATTACACGGCATCCCTGCCGTGGAGAGAGGAACCATCGTCAGTTGGAGATACACCTCAGCCAGCTGACTGAGGCTTTGAAATCGAACTTATCGAGATCATGGAAGCACAGTGCTCGAAATGCTAATGAAACTTGCATCTATGCCCCGACACCTACTCAAGGTTAAAACAAAGCTTAAAATTGAAATGCACATTGAACTTGATTTTGCTCGCATTCGGGAACTCAATGTCCCATCATGCATTACTATAAAAGACTTGACAGCACACGCTCATTGTGGCTAAGCATGAATACATTGAAAAATGAAGGTAATGCGTGCCTGTTTGTGTGTTTTCAGCAGCCCAGGAAGAAGCGGCGCAAGACCGCGAAACGCGTTGGCATATGTTAAAGAGTTGGAGCAGGAAGCAAGCTGCATCTAATTGCCGGATGGTGGAGCACTGTAGTGTTCTCTCTCAATGCTTTGGGAACTTTGTGGAAAACTTAATTACACGGCATCCCTGCCGTAGAGAGAGGAACCATCGTCAGTTGGAGATACACCTCAGCCAGCTGACTGAGGCTTTGAAATCGAACTTATCGAGATCATGGAAGCACAGTGCTCGAAATGCTAATGAAACTTGCATCTATGCCCCGACACCTACTCAAGGTTAATACAAAGCTTAAAATTGAAATGCACATTGAACTTGATTTTGCTCGCATTCGGGAACTCAATGTCCTATCATGCATTACTATAAAAGACTTGACAGCACACGCCCATTGTGGCTAAGCATGAATAAATTGAAAAATGAAGGTAATGCGTGCCTGTTTGTGTGTTTTCAGCAGCCCAGGAAGAAGCGGCGCAAGACCGCGAAACGCGTTGGCATATGTTAAAGAGTTGGAGCAGGAAGCAAGCGGCATCTAATTGCCGGATGGTGGAGCACTGTAGTGTTCTCTCTCAATGCTTTGGGAACTTTGTGGAAAACTTAATTACACGGCATCCCTGCCGTGGAGAGAGGAACCATCGTCAGTTGGAGATACACCTCAGCCAGCTGACTGAGGCTTTGAAATCGAACTTATCGAGATCATGGAAGCACAGTGCGCGAAATGCTAATGAAACTTGCATCTATGCCCCGACACCTACTCAAGGTTAATACAAAGCTTAAAATTGAAATGCACATTGAACTTGATTTTGCTCGCATTCGGGAACTCAATGTCCCATCATGCATTACTATAAAAGACTTGACAGCACACGCCCATTGTGGCTAAGCATGAATAAATTGAAAAATGAAGGTAATGCGTGCCTGTTTGTGTGTTTTCAGCAGCCCAGGAAGAAGCGGCGCAAGACCGCGAAATGCGTTGGCATATGTTAAAGAGTTGGAGCAGGAAGCAAGCTGCATCTAATTGCCGGATGGTGGAGCACTGTAGTGTTCTCTCTCAATGCTTTGGGAACTTTGTGGAAAACTTAATTACACGGCATCCCTGCCGTGGAGAAAGGAACCATCGTCAGTTGGGGATACACCTCAGCCAGCTGACTGAGGCTTTGAAATCGAACTTATCGAGATCATGGAAGCACAGTGCTCGAAATGCTAATGAAACTTGCATCTATGCCCCGACACCTACTCAAGGTTAATACAAAGCTTAAAATTGAAATGCACATTGAACTTGATTTTGCTCGCATTCGGGAACTCAATGTCCCATCATACACTACTATAAAAGACTTGACAGCACACGCCCATTGTGGCTAAGCATGAATAAATTGAAAAATGAAGGTAATGCTTGCCTGTTTGTGTGTTTTCAGCAGCCCAGGAAGAAGCGGCGCAAGACCGCGAAACGCGTTGGCATATGTTAAAGAGTTGGAGCAGGAAGCAAGCTGCAACTAATTGCCGGATGGTGGAGCACTGTAGTGTTCTCTCTCAATGCTTTGGGAACTTTGTGGAAAACTTAATTACACGGCATCCCTGCCGTGGAGAGAGGAACCATCGTCAGTTGGAGATACACCTCAGCCAGCTGACTGAGGCTTTGAAATCGAACTTATCGAGATCATGGAAGCACAGTGCTCGAAATGCTAATGAAACTTGCATCTATGCCCCAACACCTACTCAAGGTTAATACAAAGCTTAAAATTGAAATGCACATTGAACTTGATTTTGCTCGCATTCGGGAACTCAATGTCCCATCATGCATTACTATAAAAGACTTGACAGCACACGCCCATTGTGGCTAAGCATGAATAAATTGAAAAATGAAGGTAATGCGTGCCTGTTTGTGTGTTTTCAGCAGCCCAGGAAGAAGCGGCGCAAGACCGCGAAACGCGTTGGCATATGTTAAAGAGTTGGAGCAGGAAGCAAGCTGCATCTAATTGCCGGATGGTGGAGCACTGTAGTGTTCTCTCTCAATGCTTTGGGAACTTTGTGGAAAACTTAATTACACGGCATCCCTGCCGTGGAGAGAGGAACCATCGTCAGTTGGAGGTACACCTCAGCCAGCTGACTGAGGCTTTGAAATCGAACTTATCGAGATCATGGAAGCACAGTGCTCGAAATGCTAATGAAACTTGCATCTATGCCCCGACACCTACTCAAGGTTAATACAAAGCTTAAAATTGAAATGCACATTGAACTTGATTTTGCTCGCATTCGGGAACTCAATGTCCCATCATGCATTACTATAAAAGACTTGACAGCACACGCCCATTGTGGCTAAGCATGAATAAATTGAAAAATGAAGGTAATGCGTGCCTGTTTGTGTGTTTTCAGCAGCCCTGGAAGAAGCGGCGCAAGACCGCGAAACGCGTTGGCATATGTTAAAGAGTTGGAGCAGGAAGCAAGCTGCATCTAATTGCCGGATGGTGGAGCACTGTAGTGTTCTCTCTCAATGCTTTGGGAACTTTGTGGAAAACTTAATTACACGGCATCCCTGCCGTGGAGAGAGGAACCATCGTCAGTTGGAGATACACCTCAGCCAGCTGACTGAGGCTTTGAAATCGAACTTATCGAGATCATGGAAGCACAGTGCCCCGAAATGCTAATGAAACTTGCATCTATGCCCCGACACCTACTCAAGGTTAATACAAAGCTTAAAATTGAAATGCACATTGAACTTGATTTTGCTCGCATTCGGGAACTCAATGTCCCATCATGCATTACTATAAAAGACTTGACAGCACACGCCCATTGTGGCTAAGCATGAATAAATTGAAAAATGAAGGTAATGCGTGCCTGTTTGTGTGTTTTCAGCAGCCCAGGAAGAAGCGGCGCAAGACCGCGAAACGCGTTGGCATATGTTAAAGAGTTGGAGCAGGAAGCAAGCTGCATCTAATTGCCGGATGGTGGAGCACTGTAGTGTTCTCTCTCAATGCTTTGGGAACTTTGTGGAAAACTTAATTACACGGCATCCCTGCCGTGGAGAGAGGAACCATCGTCAGTTGGAGATACACCTCAGCCAGCTGACTGAGGCTTTGAAATCGAACTTATCGAGATCATGGAAGCACAGTGCTCGAAATGCTAATGAAACTTGCATCTATGCCCCGACACTTACTCAAGGTTAATACAAAGCTTAAAATTGAAATGCACATTGAACTTGATTTTGCTCGCATTCGGGAACTCAATGTCCCATCATGCATTACTATAAAAGACTTGACAGCACACGCCCATTGTGGCTAAGCATGAATATATTGAAAAATGAAGGTAATGCGTGCCTGTTTGTGTGTTTTCAGCAGCCCGGGAAGAAGCGGCGCAAGACCGCGAAACGCGTTGGCATATGTTAAAGAGTTGGAGCAGGAAGCAAGCTGCATCTAATTGCCGGATGGTGGAGCACTGTAGTGTTCTCGCTCAATGCTTTGGGAACTTTGTGGAAAACTTAATTACACGGCATCCCTGCCGTGGAGAGAGGAACCATCGTCAGTTGGAGATACACCTCAGCCAGCTGACTGAGGCTTTGAAATCGAACTTATCGAGATCATGGAAGCACAGTGCTCGAAATGCTAATGAAACTTGCATCTATGCCCCGACACCTACTCAAGCTTAATACAAAGCTTAAAATTGAAATGCACATTGAACTTGATTTTGCTCGCATTCGGGAACTCAATGTCCCATCATGCATTACTATAAAAGACTTGACAGCACACGCCCATTGTGGCTAAGCATGAATAAATTGAAAAATGAAGGTAATGCGTGCCTGTTTGTGTGTTTTCAGCAGCCCAGGAAGAAGTGGCGCAAGACCGCGAAACGCGTTGGCATATGTTAAAGAGTTGGAGCAGGAAGCAAGCTGCATCTAATTGCCGGATGGTGGAGCACTGTAGTGTTCTCTCTCAATGCTTTGGGAACTTTGTGGAAAACTTAATTACACGGCATCCCTGCCGTGGAGAGAGGAACCATCGTCAGTTGGAGATACACCTCAGCCAGCTGACTGAGGCTTTGAAATCGAACTTATCGAGATCATGGAAGCACAGTGCTCGAAATGCTAATGAAACTTGCATCTATGCCCCGACACCTACTCAAGGTTAATACAAAGGAAATGCACATTGAACTTGATTTTGCTCGCATTCGGGAACTCAATGTCCCATCATGCATTACTATAAAAGACTTGAAAGGACATGCCCATTGTGGCTAAGCATGAATAAATTGAAAAATGAAGGTAATGCGTGCCTGTTTGTGTGTTTTCAGCAGCCCAGGAAGAAGCGGCGCAAGACCGCGAAACGCGTTGGCATATGTTAAAGAGTTGGAGCAGGAAGCAAGCTGCATCTAATTGCCGGATGGTGGAGCACTGTAGTGTTCTCTCTCAATGCTTTGGGAACTTTGTGGAAAACTTAATTACACGGCATCCCTGCCGTGGAGAGAGGAACCATCGTCAGTTGGAGATACACCTCAGCCAGCTGACTGAGGCTTTGAAATCGAACTTATCGAGATCATGGAAGCACAGTGCTCGAAATGCTAATGAAACTTGCATCTATGCCCCGACACCTACTGAAGGTTAATACAAAGCTTAAAATTGAAATGCACATTGAACTTGATTTTGCTCGCATTCGGGAACTCAATGTCCCATCATGCATTACTATAAAAGACTTGACAGCACACGCCCATTGTGGCTAAGCATGAATAAATTGAAAAATGAAGGTAATGCGTGCCTGTTTGGGTGTTTTCAGCAGCCCAGGAAGAAGCGGCGCAAGACCGCGAAACGCGTTGGCATATGTTAAAGAGTTGGAGCAGGAAGCAAGCTGCATCTAATTGCCGGATGGTGGAGCACTGTAGTGTTCTCTCTCAATGCTTTGGGAACTTTGTGGAAAACTTAATTACACGGCATCCCTGCCGTGGAGAGAGGAACCATCGTCAGTTGGAGATACACCTCAGCCAGCTGACTGAGGCTTTGAAATCGAACTTATCGAGATCATGGAAGCACAGTGCTCGAAATGCTAATGAAACTTGCATCTATGCCCCGACACCTACTCAAGGTTAAAACAAAGCTTAAAATTGAAATGCACATTGAACTTGATTTTGCTCGCATTCGGGAACTCAATGTCCCATCATGCATTACTATAAAAGACTTGACAGCACACGCTCATTGTGGCTAAGCATGAATAAATTGAAAAATGAAGGTAATGCGTGCCTGTTTGTGTGTTTTCAGCAGCCCAGGAAGAAGCGGCGCAAGACCGCGAAACGCGTTGGCATATGTTAAAGAGTTGGAGCAGGAAGCAAGCTGCATCTTATTGCCGGATGGTGGAGCACTGTAGTGTTCTCTCTCAATGCCTGGGGAACTTTGTGGAAAACTTAATTACACGGCATCCCTGCCGTAGAGAGAGGAACCATCGTCAGTTGGAGATACACCTCAGCCAGCTGACTGAGGCTTTGAAATCGAACTTATCGAGATCATGGAAGCACAGTGCTCGAAATGCTAATGAAACTTGCATCTATGCCCCGACACCTACTCAAGGTTAATACAAAGCTTAAAATTGAAATGCACATTGAACTTGATTTTGCTCGCATTCGGGAACTCAATGTCCTATCATGCATTACTATAAAAGACTTGACAGCACACGCCCATTGTGGCTAAGCATGAATAAATTGAAAAATGAAGGTAATACGTGCCTGTTTGTGTGTTTTCAGCAGCCCAGGAAGAAGCGGCGCAAGACCGCGAAACGCGTTGGCATATGTTAAAGAGTTGGAGCAGGAAGCAAGCGGCATCTAATTGCCGGATGGTGGAGCACTGTAGTGTTCTTTCTCAATGCTTTGGGAACTTTGTGGAAAACTTAATTACACGGCATCCCTGCCGTGGAGAGAGGAACCATCGTCAGTTGGAGATACACCTCAGCCAGCTGACTGAGGCTTTGAAATCGAACTTATCGAGATCATGGAAGCACAGTGCGCGAAATGCTAATGAAACTTGCATCTATGCCCCGACACCTACTCAAGGTTAATACAAAGCTTAAAATTGAAATGCACATTGAACTTGATTTTGCTCGCATTCGGGAACTCAATGTCCCATCATGCATTACTATAAAAGACTTGACAGCACACGCCCATTGTGGCTAAGCATGAATAAATTGAAAAATGAAGGTAATGCGTGCCTGTTTGTGTGTTTTCAGCAGCCCAGGAAGAAGCGGCGCAAGACCGCGAAATGCGTTGGCATATGTTAAAGAGTTGGAGCAGGAAGCAAGCTGCATCTAATTGCCGGATGGTGGAGCACTGTAGTGTTCTCTCTCAATGCTTTGGGAACTTTGTGGAAAACTTAATTACACGGCATCCCTGCCGTGGAGAAAGGAACCATCGTCAGTTGGGGATACACCTCAGCCAGCTGACTGAGGCTTTGAAATCGAACTTATCGAGATCATGGAAGCACAGTGCTCGAAATGCTAATGAAACTTGCATCTATGCCCCGACACCTACTCAAGGTTAATACAAAGCTTAAAATTGAAATGCACATTGAACTTGATTTTGCTCGCATTCGGGAACTCAATGTCCCATCATACACTACTATAAAAGACTTGACAGCACACGCCCATTGTGGCTAAGCATGAATAAATTGAAAAATGAAGGTAATGCGTGCCTGTTTGTGTGTTTTCAGCAGCCCAGGAAGAAGCGGCGCAAGACCGCGAAACGCGTTGGCATATGTTAAAGAGTTGGAGCAGGAAGCAAGCTGCAACTAATTGCCGGATGGTGGAGCACTGTAGTGTTCTCTCTCAATGCTTTGGGAACTTTGTGGAAAACTTAATTACACGGCATCCCTGCCGTGGAGAGAGGAACCATCGTCAGTTGGAGATACACCTCAGCCAGCTGACTGAGGCTTTGAAATCGAACTTATCGAGATCATGGAAGCACAGTGCTCGAAATGCTAATGAAACTTGCATCTATGCCCCAACACCTACTCAAGGTTAATACAAAGCTTAAAATTGAAATGCACATTGAACTTGATTTTGCTCGCATTCGGGAACTCAATGTCCCATCATGCATTACTATAAAAGACTTGACAGCACACGCCCATTGTGGCTAAGCATGAATAAATTGAAAAATGAAGGTAATGCGTGCCTGTTTGTGTGTTTTCAGCAGCCCAGGAAGAAGCGGCGCAAGACCGCGAAACGCGTTGGCATATGTTAAAGAGTTGGAGCAGGAAGCAAGCTGCATCTAATTGCCGGATGGTGGAGCACTGTAGTGTTCTCTCTCAATGCTTTGGGAACTTTGTGGAAAACTTAATTACACGGCATCCCTGCCGTGGAGAGAGGAACCATCGTCAGTTGGAGATACACCTCAGCCAGCTGACTGAGGCTTTGAAATCGAACTTATCGAGATCATGGAAGCACAGTGCTCGAAATGCTAATGAAACTTGCATCTATGCCCCGACACCTACTCAAGGTTAATACAAAGCTTAAAATTGAAATGCACATTGAACTTGATTTTGCTCGCATTCGGGAACTCAATGTCCCATCATGCATTACTATAAAAGACTTGACAGCACACGCCCATTGTGGCTAAGCATGAATAAATTGAAAAATGAAGGTAATGCGTGCCTGTTTGTGTGTTTTCAGCAGCCCTGGAAGAAGCGGCGCAAGACCGCGAAACGCGTTGGCATATGTTAAAGAGTTGGAGCAGGAAGCAAGCTGCATCTAATTGCCGGATGGTGGAGCACTGTAGTGTTCTCTCTCAATGCTTTGGGAACTTTGTGGAAAACTTAATTACACGGCATCCCTGCCGTGGAGAGAGGAACCATCGTCAGTTGGAGATACACCTCAGCCAGCTGACTGAGGCTTTGAAATCGAACTTATCGAGATCATGGAAGCACAGTGCCCCGAAATGCTAATGAAACTTGCATCTATGCCCCGACACTTACTCAAGGTTAATACAAAGCTTAAAATTGAAATGCACATTGAACTTGATTTTGCTCGCATTCGGGAACTCAATGTCCCATCATGCATTACTATAAAAGACTTGACAGCACACGCCCATTGTGGCTAAGCATGAATAAATTGAAAAATGAAGGTAATGCGTGCCTGTTTGTGTGTTTTCAGCAGCCCAGGAAGAAGCGGCGCAAGACCGCGAAACGCGTTGGCATATGTTAAAGAGTTGGAGCAGGAAGCAAGCTGCATCTAATTGCCGGATGGTGGAGCACTGTAGTGTTCTCGCTCAATGCTTTGGGAACTTTGTGGAAAACTTAATTACACGGCATCCCTGCCGTGGAGAGAGGAACCATCGTCAGTTGGAGATACACCTCAGCCAGCTGACTGAGGCTTTGAAATCGAACTTATCGAGATCATGGAAGCACAGTGCTCGAAATGCTAATGAAACTTGCATCTATGCCCCGACACCTACTCAAGGTTAATACAAAGGAAATGCACATTGAACTTGATTTTGCTCGCATTCGGGAACTCAATGTCCCATCATGCATTACTATAAAAGACTTGAAAGGACACGCCCATTGTGGCTAAGCATGAATAAATTGAAAAATGAAGGTAATGCGTGCCTGTTTGTGTGTTTTCAGCAGCCCAGGAAGAAGCGGCGCAAGACCGCGAAACGCGTTGGCATATGTTAAAGAGTTGGAGCAGGAAGCAAGCTGCATCTAATTGCCGGATGGTGGAGCACTGTAGTGTTCTCTCTCAATGCTTTGGGAACTTTGTGGAAAACTTAATTACACGGCATCCCTGCCGTGGAGAGAGGAACCATCGTCAGTTGGAGATACACCTCAGCCAGCTGACTGAGGCTTTGAAATCGAACTTATCGAGATCATGGAAGCACAGTGCTCGAAATGCTAATGAAACTTGCATCTATGCCCCGACACCTACTGAAGGTTAATACAAAGCTTAAAATTGAAATGCACATTGAACTTGATTTTGCTCGCATTCGGGAACTCAATGTCCCATCATGCATTACTATAAAAGACTTGACAGCACACGCCCATTGTGGCTAAGCATGAATAAATTGAAAAATGAAGGTAATGCGTGCCTGTCTGGGTGTTTTCAGCAGCCCAGGAAGAAGCGGCGCAAGACCGCGAAACGCGTTGGCATATGTTAAAGAGTTGGAGCAGGAAGCAAGCTGCATCTAATTGCCGGATGGTGGAGCACTGTAGTGTTCTCTCTCAATGCTTTGGGAACTTTGTGGAAAACTTAATTACACGGCATCCCTGCCGTGGAGAGAGGAACCATCGTCAGTTGGAGATACACCTCAGCCAGCTGACTGAGGCTTTGAAATCGAACTTATCGAGATCATGGAAGCACAGTGCTCGAAATGCTAATGAAACTTGCATCTATGCCCCGACACCTACTCAAGGTTAAAACAAAGCTTAAAATTGAAATGCACATTGAACTTGATTTTGCTCGCATTCGGGAACTCAATGTCCCATCATGCATTACTATAAAAGACTTGACAGCACACGCTCATTGTGGCTAAGCATGAATAAATTGAAAAATGAAGGTAATGCGTGCCTGTTTGTGTGTTTTCAGCAGCCCAGGAAGAAGCGGCGCAAGACCGCGAAACGCGTTGGCATATGTTAAAGAGTTGGAGCAGGAAGCAAGCTGCATCTAATTGCCGGATGGTGGAGCACTGTAGTGTTCTCTCTCAATGCTTTGGGTACTTTGTGGAAAACTTAATTACACGGCATCCCTGCCGTAGAGAGAGGAACCATCGTCAGTTGGAGATACACCTCAGCCAGCTGACTGAGGCTTTGAAATCGAACTTATCGAGATCATGGAAGCACAGTGCTCGAAATGCTAATGAAACTTGCATCTATGCCCCGACACCTACTCAAGGTTAATACAAAGCTTAAAATTGAAATGCACATTGAACTTGATTTTGCTCGCATTCGGGAACTCAATGTCCTATCATGCATTACTATAAAAGACTTGACAGCACACGCCCATTGTGGCTAAGCATGAATAAATTGAAAAATGAAGGTAATGCGTGCCTGTTTGTGTGTTTTCAGCAGCCCAGGAAGAAGCGGCGCAAGACCGCGAAACGCGTTGGCATATGTTAAAGAGTTGGAGCAGGAAGCAAGCGGCATCTAATTGCCGGATGGTGGAGCACTGTAGTGTTCTCTCTCAATGCTTTGGGAACTTTGTGGAAAACTTAATTACACGGCATCCCTGCCGTGGAGAGAGCAACCATCGTCAGTTGGAGATACACCTCAGCCAGCTGACTGAGGCTTTGAAATCGAACTTATCGAGATCATGGAAGCACAGTGCGCGAAATGCTAATGAAACTTGCATCTATGCCCCGACACCTACTCAAGGTTAATACAAAGCTTAAAATTGAAATGCACATTGAACTTGATTTTGCTCGCATTCGGGAACTCAATGTCCCATCATGCATTACTATAAAAGACTTGACAGCACACGCCCATTGTGGCTAAGCATGAATAAATTGAAAAATGAAGGTAATGCGTGCCTGTTTGTGTGTTTTCAGCAGCCCAGGAAGAAGCGGCGCAAGACCGCGAAATGCGTTGGCATATGTTAAAGAGTTGGAGCAGGAAGCAAGCTGCATCTAATTGCCGGATGGTGGAGCACTGTAGTGTTCTCTCTCAATGCTTTGGGAACTTTGTGGAAAACTTAATTACACGGCATCCCTGCCGTGGAGAAAGGAACCATCGTCAGTTGGGGATACACCTCAGCCAGCTGACTGAGGCTTTGAAATCGAACTTATCGAGATCATGGAAGCACAGTGCTCGAAATGCTAATGAAACTTGCATCTATGCCCCGACACCTACTCAAGGTTAATACAAAGCTTAAAATTGAAATGCACATTGAACTTGATTTTGCTCGCATTCGGGAACTCAATGTCCCATCATACACTACTATAAAAGACTTGACAGCACACGCCCATTGTGGCTAAGCATGAATAAATTGAAAAATGAAGGTAATGCATGCCTGTTTGTGTGTTTTCAGCAGCCCAGGAAGAAGCGGCGCAAGACCGCGAAACGCGTTGGCATATGTTAAAGAGTTGGAGCAGGAAGCAAGCTGCAACTAATTGCCGGATGGTGGAGCACTGTAGTGTTCTCTCTCAATGCTTTGGGAACTTTGTGGAAAACTTAATTACACGGCATCCCTGCCGTGGAGAGAGGAACCATCGTCAGTTGGAGATACACCTCAGCCAGCTGACTGAGGCTTTGAAATCGAACTTATCGAGATCATGGAAGCACAGTGCTCGAAATGCTAATGAAACTTGCATCTATGCCCCAACACCTACTCAAGGTTAATACAAAGCTTAAAATTGAAATGCACATTGAACTTGATTTTGCTCGCATTCGGGAACTCAATGTCCCATCATGCATTACTATAAAAGACTTGACAGCACACGCCCATTGTGGCTAAGCATGAATAAATTGAAAAATTAAGGTAATGCGTGCCTGTTTGTGTGTTTTCAGCAGCCCAGGAAGAAGCGGCGCAAGACCGCGAAACGCGTTGGCATATGTTAAAGAGTTGGAGCAGGAAGCAAGCTGCATCTAATTGCCGGATGGTGGAGCACTGTAGTGTTCTCTCTCAATGCTTTGGGAACTTTGTGGAAAACTTAATTACACGGCATCCCTGCCGTGGAGAGAGGAACCATCGTCAGTTGGAGATACACCTCAGCCAGCTGACTGAGGCTTTGAAATCGAACTTATCGAGATCATGGAAGCACAGTGCTCGAAATGCTAATGAAACTTGCATCTATGCCCCGACACCTACTCAAGGTTAATACAAAGCTTAAAATTGAAATGCACATTGAACTTGATTTTGCTCGCATTCGGGAACTCAATGTCCCATCATGCATTACTATAAAAGACTTGACAGCACACGCCCATTGTGGCTAAGCATGAATAAATTGAAAAATGAAGGTAATGCGTGCCTGTTTGTGTGTTTTCAGCAGCCCTGGAAGAAGCGGCGCAAGACCGCGAAACGCGTTGGCATATGTTAAAGAGTTGGAGCAGGAAGCAAGCTGCATCTAATTGCCGGATGGTGGAGCACTGTAGTGTTCTCTCTCAATGCTTTGGGAACTTTGTGGAAAACTTAATTACACGGCATCCCTGCCGTGGAGAGAGGAACCATCGTCAGTTGGAGATACACCTCAGCCAGCTGACTGAGGCTTTGAAATCGAACTTATCGAGATCATGGAAGCACAGTGCCCCGAAATGCTAATGAAACTTGCATCTATGCCCCGACACCTACTCAAGGTTAATACAAAGCTTAAAATTGAAATGCACATTGAACTTGATTTTGCTCGCATTCGGGAACTCAATGTCCCATCATGCATTACTATAAAAGACTTGACAGCACACGCCCATTGTGGCTAAGCATGAATAAATTGAAAAATGAAGGTAATGCGTGCCTGTTTGTGTGTTTTCAGCAGCCCAGGAAGAAGCGGCGCAAGACCGCGAAACGCGTTGGCATATGTTAAAGAGTTGGAGCAGGAAGCAAGCTGCATCTAATTGCCGGATGGTGGAGCACTGTAGTGTTCTCGCTCAATGCTTTGGGAACTTTGTGGAAAACTTAATTACACGGCATCCCTGCCGTGGAGAGAGGAACCATCGTCAGTTGGAGATACACCTCAGCCAGCTGACTGAGGCTTTGAAATCGAACTTATCGAGATCATGGAAGCACAGTGCTCGAAATGCTAATGAAACTTGCATCTATGCCCCAACACCTACTCAAGGTTAATACAAAGCTTAAAATTGAAATGCACATTGAACTTGATTTTGCTCGCATTCGGGAACTCAATGTCCCATCATGCATTACTATAAAAGACTTGACAGCACACGCCCATTGTGGCTAAGCATGAATAAATTGAAAAATGAAGGTAATGCGTGCCTGTTTGTGTGTTTTCAGCAGCCCAGGAAGAAGCGGCGCAAGACCGCGAAACGCGTTGGCATATGTTAAAGAGTTGGAGCAGGAAGCAAGCTGCATCTAATTGCCGGATGGTGGAGCACTGTAGTGTTCTCTCTCAATGCTTTGGGAACTTTGTGGAAAACTTAATTACACGGCATCCCTGCTGTGGAGAGAGGAACCATCGTCAGTTGGAGATACACCTCAGCCAGCTGACTGAGGCTTTGAAATCGAACTTATCGAGATCATGGAAGCACAGTGCTCGAAATGCTAATGAAACTTGCATCTATGCCCCGACACCTACTCAAGGTTAATACAAAGCTTAAAATTGAAATGCACATTGAACTTGATTTTGCTCGCATTCGGGAACTCAATGTCCCATCATGCATTACTATAAAAGACTTGACAGCACACGCCCATTGTGGCTAAGCATGAATAAATTGAAAAATGAAGGTAATGCGTGCCTGTTTGTGTGTTTTCAGCAGCCCAGGAAGAAGCGGCGCAAGACCGCGAAATGCGTTGGCATATGTTAAAGAGTTGGAGCAGGAAGCAAGCTGCATCTAATTGCCGGATGGTGGAGCACTGTAGTGTTCTCTCTCAATGCTTTGGGAACTTTGTGGAAAACTTAATTACACGGCATCCCTGCCGTGGAGAAAGGAACCATCGTCAGTTGGAGATACACCTCAGCCAGCTGACTGAGGCTTTGAAATCGAACTTATCGAGATCATGGAAGCACAGTGCTCGAAATGCTAATGAAACTTGCATCTATGCCCCGACACCTACTCAAGGTTAATACAAAGCTTAAAATTGAAATGCACATTGAACTTGATTTTGCTCGCATTCGGGAACTCAATGTCCCATCATACATTACTATAAAAGACTTGACAGCACACGCCCATTGTGGCTAAGCATGAATAAATTGAAAAATGAAGGTAATGCGTGCCTGTTTGTGTGTTTTCAGCAGCCCAGGAAGAAGCGGCAAAAGACCGCGAAACGCGTTGGCATATGTTAAAGAGTTGGAGCAGGAAGCAAGCTGCAACTAATTGCCGGATGGTGGAGCACTGTAGTGTTCTCTCTCAATGCTTTGGGAACTTTGTGGAAAACTTAATTACACGGCATCCCTGCCGTGGAGAGAGGAACCATCGTCAGTTGGAGATACACCTCAGCCAGCTGACTGAGGCTTTGAAATCGAACTTATCGAGATCATGGAAGCACAGTGCTCGAAATGCTAATGAAACTTGCATCTATGCCCCAACACCTACTCAAGGTTAATACAAAGCTTAAAATTGAAATGCACATTGAACTTGATTTTGCTCGCATTCGGGAACTCAATGTCCCATCATGCATTACTATAAAAGACTTGACAGCACACGCCCATTGTGGCTAAGCATGAATAAATTGAAAAATGAAGGTAATGCGTGCCTGTTTGTGTGTTTTCAGCAGCCCAGGAAGAAGCGGCGCAAGACCGCGAAACGCGTTGGCATATGTTAAAGAGTTGGAGCAGGAAGCAAGCTGCAACTAATTGCCGGATGGTGGAGCACTGTAGTGTTCTCTCTCAATGCTTTGGGAACTTTGTGGAAAACTTAATTACACGGCATCCCTGCCGTGGAGAGAGGAACCATCGTCAGTTGGAGATACACCTCAGCCAGCTGACTGAGGCTTTGAAATCGAACTTATCGAGATCATGGAAGCACAGTGCTCGAAATGCTAATGAAACTTGCATCTATGCCCCAACACCTACTCAAGGTTAATACAAAGCTTAAAATTGAAATGCACATTGAACTTGATTTTGCTCGCATTCGGGAACTCAATGTCCCATCATGCATTACTATAAAAGACTTGACAGCACACGCCCATTGTGGCTAAGCATGAATAAATTGAAAAATGAAGGTAATGCGTGCCTGTTTGTGTGTTTTCAGCAGCCCAGGAAGAAGCGGCGCAAGACCGCGAAACGCGTTGGCATATGTTAAAGAGTTGGAGCAGGAAGCAAGCTGCATCTAATTGCCGGATGGTGGAGCACTGTAGTGTTCTCTCTCAATGCTTTGGGAACTTTGTGGAAAACTTAATTACACGGCATCCCTGCCGTGGAGAGAGGAACCATCGTCAGTTGGAGATACACCTCAGCCAGCTGACTGAGGCTTTGAAATCGAACTTATCGAGATCATGGAAGCACAGTGCTCGAAATGCTAATGAAACTTGCATCTATGCCCCGACACCTACTCAAGGTTAATACAAAGCTTAAAATTGAAATGCACATTGAACTTGATTTTGCTCGCATTCGGGAACTCAATGTCCCATCATGCATTACTATAAAAGACTTGACAGCACACGCCCATTGTGGCTAAGCATGAATAAATTGAAAAATGAAGGTAATGCGTGCCTGTTTGTGTGTTTTCAGCAGCCCTGGAAGAAGCGGCGCAAGACCGCGAAACGCGTTGGCATATGTTAAAGAGTTGGAGCAGGAAGCAAGCTGCATCTAATTGCCGGATGGTGGAGCACTGTAGTGTTCTCTCTCAATGCTTTGGGAACTTTGTGGAAAACTTAATTACACGGCATCCCTGCCGTGGAGAGAGGAACCATCGTCAGTTGGAGATACACCTCAGCCAGCTGACTGAGGCTTTGAAATCGAACTTATCGAGATCATGGAAGCACAGTGCCCCGAAATGCTAATGAAACTTGCATCTATGCCCCGACACCTACTCAAGGTTAATACAAAGCTTAAAATTGAAATGCACATTGAACTTGATTTTGCTCGCATTCGGGAACTCAATGTCCCATCATGCATTACTATAAAAGACTTGACAGCACACGCCCATTGTGGCTAAGCATGAATAAATTGAAAAATGAAGGTAATGCGTGCCTGTTTGTGTGTTTTCAGCAGCCCAGGAAGAAGCGGCGCAAGACCGCGAAACGCGTTGGCATATGTTAAAGAGTTGGAGCAGGAAGCAAGCTGCATCTAATTGCCGGATGGTGGAGCACTGTAGTGTTCTCGCTCAATGCTTTGGGAACTTTGTGGAAAACTTAATTACACGGCATCCCTGCCGTGGAGAGAGGAACCATCGTCAGTTGGAGATACACCTCAGCCAGCTGACTGAGGCTTTGAAATCGAACTTATCGAGATCATGGAAGCACAGTGCTCGAAATGCTAATGAAACTTGCATCTATGCCCCAACACCTACTCAAGGTTAATACAAAGCTTAAAATTGAAATGCACATTGAACTTGATTTTGCTCGCATTCGGGAACTCAATGTCCCATCATGCATTACTATAAAAGACTTGACAGCACACGCCCATTGTGGCTAAGCATGAATAAATTGAAAAATGAAGGTAATGCGTGCCTGTTTGTGTGTTTTCAGCAGCCCAGGAAGAAGCGGCGCAAGACCGCGAAACGCGTTGGCATATGTTAAAGAGTTGGAGCAGGAAGCAAGCTGCATCTAATTGCCGGATGGTGGAGCACTGTAGTGTTCTCTCTCAATGCTTTGGGAACTTTGTGGAAAACTTAATTACACGGCATCCCTGCTGTGGAGAGAGGAACCATCGTCAGTTGGAGATACACCTCAGCCAGCTGACTGAGGCTTTGAAATCGAACTTATCGAGATCATGGAAGCACAGTGCTCGAAATGCTAATGAAACTTGCATCTATGCCCCGACACCTACTCAAGGTTAATACAAAGCTTAAAATTGAAATGCACATTGAACTTGATTTTGCTCGCATTCGGGAACTCAATGTCCCATCATGCATTACTATAAAAGACTTGACAGCACACGCCCATTGTGGCTAAGCATGAATAAATTGAAAAATGAAGGTAATGCGTGCCTGTTTGTGTGTTTTCAGCAGCCCAGGAAGAAGCGGCGCAAGACCGCGAAATGCGTTGGCATATGTTAAAGAGTTGGAGCAGGAAGCAAGCTGCATCTAATTGCCGGATGGTGGAGCACTGTAGTGTTCTCTCTCAATGCTTTGGGAACTTTGTGGAAAACTTAATTACACGGCATCCCTGCCGTGGAGAAAGGAACCATCGTCAGTTGGAGATACACCTCAGCCAGCTGACTGAGGCTTTGAAATCGAACTTATCGAGATCATGGAAGCACAGTGCTCGAAATGCTAATGAAACTTGCATCTATGCCCCGACACCTACTCAAGGTTAATACAAAGCTTAAAATTGAAATGCACATTGAACTTGATTTTGCTCGCATTCGGGAACTCAATGTCCCATCATACATTACTATAAAAGACTTGACAGCACACGCCCATTGTGGCTAAGCATGAATAAATTGAAAAATGAAGGTAATGCGTGCCTGTTTGTGTGTTTTCAGCAGCCCAGGAAGAAGCGGCAAAAGACCGCGAAACGCGTTGGCATATGTTAAAGAGTTGGAGCAGGAAGCAAGCTGCAACTAATTGCCGGATGGTGGAGCACTGTAGTGTTCTCTCTCAATGCTTTGGGAACTTTGTGGAAAACTTAATTACACGGCATCCCTGCCGTGGAGAGAGGAACCATCGTCAGTTGGAGATACACCTCAGCCAGCTGACTGAGGCTTTGAAATCGAACTTATCGAGATCATGGAAGCACAGTGCTCGAAATGCTAATGAAACTTGCATCTATGCCCCAACACCTACTCAAGGTTAATACAAAGCTTAAAATTGAAATGCACATTGAACTTGATTTTGCTCGCATTCGGGAACTCAATGTCCCATCATGCATTACTATAAAAGACTTGACAGCACACGCCCATTGTGGCTAAGCATGAATAAATTGAAAAATGAAGGTAATGCGTGCCTGTTTGTGTGTTTTCAGCAGCCCAGGAAGAAGCGGCGCAAGACCGCGAAACGCGTTGGCATATGTTAAAGAGTTGGAGCAGGAAGCAAGCTGCATCTAATTGCCGGATGGTGGAGCACTGTAGTGTTCTCTCTCAATGCTTTGGGAACTTTGTGGAAAACTTAATTACACGGCATCCCTGCCGTGGAGAGAGGAACCATCGTCAGTTGGAGATACACCTCAGCCAGCTGACTGAGGCTTTGAAATCGAACTTATCGAGATCATGGAAGCACAGTGCTCGAAATGCTAATGAAACTTGCATCTATGCCCCGACACCTACTCAAGGTTAATACAAAGCTTAAAATTGAAATGCACATTGAACTTGATTTTGCTCGCATTCGGGAACTCAATGTCCCATCATGCATTACTATAAAAGACTTGACAGCACACGCCCATTGTGGCTAAGCATGAATAAATTGAAAAATGAAGGTAATGCGTGCCTGTTTGTGTGTTTTCAGCAGCCCTGGAAGAAGCGGCGCAAGACCGCGAAACGCGTTGGCATATGTTAAAGAGTTGGAGCAGGAAGCAAGCTGCATCTAATTGCCGGATGGTGGAGCACTGTAGTGTTCTCTCTCAATGCTTTGGGAACTTTGTGGAAAACTTAATTACACGGCATCCCTGCCGTGGAGAGAGGAACCATCGTCAGTTGGAGATACACCTCAGCCAGCTGACTGAGGCTTTGAAATCGAACTTATCGAGATCATGGAAGCACAGTGCTCGAAATGCTAATGAAACTTGCATCTATGCCCCGACACCTACTCAAGGTTAATACAAAGCTTAAAATTGAAATGCACATTGAACTTGATTTTGCTCGCATTCGGGAACTCAATGTCCCATCATGCATTACTATAAAAGACTTGACAGCACACGCCCATTGTGGCTAAGCATGAATAAATTGAAAAATGAAGGTAATGCGTGCCTGTTTGTGTGTTTTCAGCAGCCCAGGAAGAAGCGGCGCAAGACCGCGAAATGCGTTGGCATATGTTAAAGAGTTGGAGCAGGAAGCAAGCTGCATCTAATTGCCGGATGGTGGAGCACTGTAGTGTTCTCTCTCAATGCTTTGGGAACTTTGTGGAAAACTTAATTACACGGCATCCCTGCCGTGGAGAAAGGAACCATCGTCAGTTGGAGATACACCTCAGCCAGCTGACTGAGGCTTTGAAATCGAACTTATCGAGATCATGGAAGCACAGTGCTCGAAATGCTAATGAAACTTGCATCTATGCCCCGACACCTACTCAAGGTTAATACAAAGCTTAAAATTGAAATGCACATTGAACTTGATTTTGCTCGCATTCGGGAACTCAATGTCCCATCATACATTACTATAAAAGACTTGACAGCACACGCCCATTGTGGCTAAGCATGAATAAATTGAAAAATGAAGGTAATGCGTGCCTGTTTGTGTGTTTTCAGCAGCCCAGGAAGAAGCGGCAAAAGACCGCGAAACGCGTTGGCATATGTTAAAGAGTTGGAGCAGGAAGCAAGCTGCAACTAATTGCCGGATGGTGGAGCACTGTAGTGTTCTCTCTCAATGCTTTGGGAACTTTGTGGAAAACTTAATTACACGGCATCCCTGCCGTGGAGAGAGGAACCATCGTCAGTTGGAGATACACCTCAGCCAGCTGACTGAGGCTTTGAAATCGAACTTATCGAGATCATGGAAGCACAGTGCTCGAAATGCTAATGAAACTTGCATCTATGCCCCAACACCTACTCAAGGTTAATACAAAGCTTAAAATTGAAATGCACATTGAACTTGATTTTGCTCGCATTCGGGAACTCAATGTCCCATCATGCATTACTATAAAAGACTTGACAGCACACGCCCATTGTGGCTAAGCATGAATAAATTGAAAAATGAAGGTAATGAGTGCCTGTTTGTGTGTTTTCAGCAGCCCAGGAAGAAGCGGCGCAAGACCGCGAAACGCGTTGGCATATGTTAAAGAGTTGGAGCAGGAAGCAAGCTGCATCTAATTGCTGGATGGTGGAGCACTGTAGTGTTCTCTCTCAATGCTTTGGGAACTTTGTGGAAAACTTAATTACACGGCATCCCTGCCGTGGAGAGAGGAACCATCGTCAGTTGGAGATACACCTCAGCCAGCTGACTGAGGCTTTGAAATCGAACTTATCGAGATCATGGAAGCACAGTGCTCGAAATGCTAATGAAACTTGCATCTATGCCCCGACACCTACTCAAGGTTAATACAAAGCTTAAAATTGAAATGCACATTGAACTTGATTTTGCTCGCATTCGGGAACTCAATGTCCCATCATGCATTACTATAAAAGACTTGACAGCACACGCCCATTGTGGCTAAGCATGAATAAATTGAAAAATGAAGGTAATGCGTGCCTGTTTGTGTGTTTTCAGCAGCCCTGGAAGAAGCGGCGCAAGACCGCGAAACGCGTTGGCATATGTTAAAGAGTTGGAGCAGGAAGCAAGCTGCATCTAATTGCCGGATGGTGGAGCACTGTAGTGTTCTCTCTCAATGCTTTGGGAACTTTGTGGAAAACTTAATTACACGGCATCCCTGCCGTGGAGAGAGGAACCATCGTCAGTTGGAGATACACCTCAGCCAGCTGACTGAGGCTTTGAAATCAAACTTATCGAGATCATGGAAGCACAGTGCTCGAAATGCTAATGAAACTTGCATCTATGCCCCGACACCTACTCAAGGTTAATACAAAGCTTAAAATTGAAATGCACATTGAACTTGATTTTGCTCGCATTCGGGAACTCAATGTCCCATCATGCATTACTATAAAAGACTTGACAGCACACGCCCATTGTGGCTAAGCATGAATAAATTGAAAAATGAAGGTAATGCATGCCTGTTTGTGTGTTTTCAGCAGCCCAGGAAGAAGCGGCGCAAGACCGCGAAACGCGTTGGCATATGTTAAAGAGTTGGAGCAGGAAGCAAGCTGCATCTAATTGCCGGATGGTGGAGCACTGTAGTGTTCTCTCTCAATGCTTTGGGAACTTTGTGGAAAACTTAATTACACGGCATCCCTGCCGTGGAGAGAGGAACCATCGTCAGTTGGAGATACACCTCAGCCAGCTGACTGAGGCTTTGAAATCGAACTTATCGAGATCATGGAAGCACAGTGCTCGAAATGCTAATGAAACTTGCATCTATGCCCCGACACCTACTCAAGGTTAATACAAAGCTTAAAATTGAAATGCACATTGAACTTGATTTTGCTCGCATTCGGGAACTCAATGTCCCATCATGCATTACTATAAAAGACTTGACAGCACACGCCCATTGTGGCTAAGCATGAATACATTGAAAAATGAAGGTAATGCGTGCCTGTTTGTGTGTTTTCAGCAGCCCAGGAAGAAGCGGCGCAAGACCGCGAAACGCGTTGGCATATGTTAAAGAGTTGGAGCAGGAAGCAAGCTGCATCTAATTGCCGGATGGTGGAGCACTGTAGTGTTCTCTCTCAATGCTTTGGGAACTTTGTGGAAAACTTAATTACACGGCATCCCTGCCGTGGAGAGAGGAACCATCGTCAGTTGGAGATACACCTCAGCCAGCTGACTGAGGCTTTGAAATCGAACTTATCGAGATCATGGAAGCAGAGTGCTCGAAATGCTAATGAAACTTGCATCTATGCCCCGACACCTACTCAAGGTTAATACAAAGCTTAAAATTGAAATGCACATTGAACTTGATTTTGCTCGCATTCGGGAACTCAATGTCCCATCATGCATTACTATAAAAGGCTTGACAGCACACGCCCATTGTGGCTAAGCATGAATAAATTAAAAAATGAAGGTAATGCGTGCCTGTTTGTGTGTTTTCAGCAGCCCAGGAAGAAGCGGCGCAAGACCGCGAAACGCGTTGGCATATGTTAAAGAGTTGGAGCAGGAAGCAAGCTGCATCTAATTGCCGGATGGTGGAGCACTGTAGTGTTCTCTCTCAATGCTTTGGGAACTTTGTGGAAAACTTAATTACACTGCATCCCTGCCGTGGAGAGAGGAACCATCGTCAGTTGGAGATACACCTCAGCCAGCTGACTGAGGCTTTGAAATCAAACTTATCGAGATCATGGAAGGACAGTGCTCGAAATGCTAATGAAACTTGCATCTATGCCCCGACACCTACTCAAGGTTAATACAAAGCTTAAAATTGAAATGCACATTGAACTTGATTTTTCTCGCATTCGGGAACTCAATGTCCCATCATGCATTACTATAAAAGACTTGACAGCACACGCCCATTGTGGCTAAGCATGAATAAATTGAAAAATGAAGGTAATGCGTGCCTGTTTGTGTGTTTTCAGCAGCCCAGGAAGAAGCGGCGCAAGACCGCGAAACGCGTTGGCATATGTTAAAGAGTTGGAGCAGGAAGCAAGCTGCATCTAATTGCCGGATGGTGGAGCACTGTAGTGTTCTCTCTCAATGCTTTGGGAACTTTGTGGAAAACTTAATTACACGGCATCCCTGCCGTGGAGAGAGGAACCATCGTCAGTTGGAGATACACCTCAGCCAGCTGACTGAGGCTTTGAAATCGAACTTATCGAGATCATGGAAGCACAGTGCTCGAAATGCTAATGAAACTTGCATCTATGCCCCGACACTTACTCAAGGTTAATACAAAGCTTAAAATTGAAATGCACATTGAACTTGATTTTGCTCGCATTCGGGAACTCAATGTCCCATCATGCATTACTATAAAAGACTTGACAGCACACGCCCATTGTGGCTAAGCATGAATAAATTGAAAAATGAAGGTAATGCGTGCCTGTTTGTGTGTTTTCAGCAGCCCAGGAAGAAGCGGCGCAAGACCGCGAAACGCGTTGGCATATGTTAAAGAGTTGGAGCAGGAAGCAAGCTGCATCTAATTGCCGGATGGTGGAGCACTGTAGTGTTCTCTCTCAATGCTTTGGGAACTTTGTGGAAAACTTAATTACACGGCATCCCTGCCGTGGAGAGAGGAACCATCGTCAGTTGGAGATACACCTCAGCCAGCTGGCTGAGGCTTTGAAATCGAACTTATCGAGATCATGGAAGCACAGTGCTCGAAATGCTAATGAAACTTGCATCTATGCCCCGACACCTACTCAAGGTTAATACAAAGCTTAAAATTGAAATGCACATTGAACTTGATTTTGCTCGCATTCGGGAACTCAATGTCCCATCATGCATTACTATAAAAGACTTGACAGCACACGCCCATTGTGGCTAAGCATGAATAAATTGAAAAATGAAGGTAATGCGTGCCTGTTTGTGTGTTTTCAGCAGCCCAGGAAGAAGCGGCGCAAGACCGCGAAACGCGTTGGCATATGTTAAAGAGTTGGAGCAGGAAGCAAGCTGCATCTAATTGCCGGATGGTGGAGCACTGTAGTGTTCTCTCTCAATGCTTTGGGAACTTTGTGAAAAACTTAATTACACGGCATCCCTGCCGTGGAGAGAGGAACCATCGTCAGTTGGAGATACACCTCAGCCAGCTGACTGAGGCTTTGAAATCAAACTTATCGAGATCATGGAAGGACAGTGCTCGAAATGCTAATGAAACTTGCATCTATGCCCCGACACCTACTCAAGGTTAATACAAAGCTTAAAATTGAAATGCACATTGAACTTGATTTTGCTCGCATTCGGGAACTCAATGTCCCATCATGCATTACTATAAAAAGACTTGACAGCACACGCCCATTGTGGCTAAGCATGAATAAATTGAAAAATTAAGGTAATGCGTGCCTGTTTGTGTGTTTTCAGCAGCCCAGGAAGATGCGGCGCAAGACCGCGAAACGCGTTGGCATATGTTAAAGAGTTGGAGCAGGAAGCAAGCTGCATCTAATTGCCGGATGGTGGAGCACTGTAGTGTTCTCTCTCAATGCTTTGGGAACTTTGTGGAAAACTTAATTACACGGCATCCCTGCCGTGGAGAGAGGAACCATCGTCAGTTGGAGATACACCTCAGCCAGCTGACTGAGGCTTTGAAATCGAACTTATCGAGATCATGGAAGCACAGTGCTCGAAATGCTAATGAAACTTGCATCTATGCCCCGACACCTACTCAAGGTTAATACAAAGCTTAAAATTGAAATGCACATTGAACTTGATTTTGCTCGCATTCGGGAACTCAATGTCCCATCATGCATTACTATAAAAGACTTGACAGCACACGCCCATTGTGGCTAAGCATGAATAAATTGAAAAATGAAGGTAATGCGTGCCTGTTTGTGTGTTTTCAGCAGCCCGGGAAGAAGCGGCGCAAGACCGCGAAACGCGTTGGCATATGTTAAAGAGTTGGAGCAGGAAGCAAGCTGCATCTAATTGCCGGATGGTGGAGCACTGTAGTGTTCTCTCTCAATGCTTTGGGAACTTTGTGGAAAACTTAATTACACGGCATCCCTGCCGTGGAGAGAGGAACCATCGTCAGTTGGAGATACACCTCAGCCAGCTGACTGAGGCTTTGAAATCGAACTTATCGAGATCATGGAAGCACAGTGCTCGAAATGCTAATGAAACTTGCATCTATGCCCCGACACCTACTCAAGGTTAATACAAAGCTTAAAATTGAAATGCACATTGAACTTGATTTTGCTCGCATTCGGGAACTCAATGTCCCATCATGCATTACTATAAAAGACTTGACAGCACACGCCCATTGTGGCTAAGCATGAATAAATTGAAAAATGAAGGTAATGCGTGCCTGTTTGTGTGTTTTCAGCAGCCCAGGAAGAAGCGGCGCAAGACCGCGAAACGCGTTGGCATATGTTAAAGAGTTGGAGCAGGAAGCAAGCTGCATCTAATTGCCGGATGGTGGAGCACTGTAGTGTTCTCTCTCAATGCTTTGGGAACTTTGTGGAAAACTTAATTACACGGCATCCCTGCCGTGGAGAGAGGAACCATCGTCAGTTGGAGATACACCTCAGCCAGCTGACTGAGGCTTTGAAATCGAACTTATCGAGATCATGGAAGCACAGTGCTCGAAATGCTAATGAAACTTGCATCTATGCCCCGACACCTACTCAAGGTTAATACAAAGCTTAAAATTGAAATACACATTGAACTTGATTTTGCTCGCATTCGGGAACTCAATGTCCCATCATGCATTACTATAAAAGAATTGATAGCACACGCCCATTGTGGCTAAGCATGAATAAATTGAAAAATGAAGGTAATGCGTGCCTGTTTGTGTGTTTTCAGCAGCCCAGGAAGAAGCGGCGCAAGACCGCGAAACGCGTTGGCATATGTTAAAGAGTTGGAGCAGGAAGCAAGCTGCATCTAATTGCCGGATGGTGGAGCACTGTAGTGTTCTCTCTCAATGCTTTGGGAACTTTGTGGAAAACTTAATTACACGGCATCCCTGCCGTGGAGAGAGGAACCATCGTCAGTTGGAGATACACCTCAGCCAGCTGACTGAGGCTTTGAAATCGAACTTATCGAGATCATGGAAGCACAGTGCTCGAAATGCTAATGAAACTTGCATCTATGCCCCGACACCTACTCAAGGTTAATACAAAGCTTAAAATTGAAATGCACATTGAACTTGATTTTGCTCGCATTCGGGAACTCAATGTCCCATCATACATTACTATAAAAGACTTGACAGCACACGCCCATTGTGGCTACGCATGAATAAATTGAAAAATGAAGGTAATGCGTGCCTGTTTGTGTGTTTTCAGCAGCCCAGGAAGAAGCGGCGCAAGACCGCGAAACGCGTTGGCATATGTTAAAGAGTTGGAGCAGGAAGCAAGCTGCAACTAATTGCCGGATGGTGGAGCACTGTAGTGTTCTCTCTCAATGCTTTGGGAACTTTGTGGAAAACTTAATTACACGGCATCCCTGCCGTGGAGAGAGGAACCATCGTCAGTTGGAGATACACCTCAGCCAGCTGACTGAGGCTTTGAAATCGAACTTATCGAGATCATGGAAGCACAGTGCTCGAAATGCTAATGAAACTTGCATCTATGCCCCAACACCTACTCAAGGTTAATACAAAGCTTAAAATTGAAATGCACATTGAACTTGATTTTGCTCGCATTCGGGAACTCAATGTCCCATCATGCATTACTATAAAAGACTTGACAGCACACGCCCATTGTGGCTAAGCATGAATAAATTGAAAAATTAAGGTAATGCGTGCCTGTTTGTGTGTTTTCAGCAGCCCAGGAAGAAGCGGCGCAAGACCGCGAAACGCGTTGGCATATGTTAAAGAGTTGGAGCAGGAAGCAAGCTGCATCTAATTGCCGGATGGTGGAGCACTGTAGTGTTCTCTCTCAATGCTTTGGGAACTTTGTGGAAAACTTAATTACAAGGCATCCCTGCCGTGGAGAGAGGAACCATCGTCAGTTGGAGATACACCTCAGCCAGCTGACTGAGGCTTTGAAATCGAACTTATCGAGATCATCGAAGCACAGTGATCGAAATGCTAATGAAACTTGCATCTATGCCCCGACACCTACTCAAGGTTAATACAAAGCTTAAAATTGAAGTGCACATTGAACTTGATTTTGCTCGTATTCGGGAACTCAATGTCCCATCATGCATTACTATAAAAGACTTGACAGCACACACCCATTGTGGCTAAGCATGAATAAATTGAAAAATGAAGGTAATGCATGCCTGTTTGTGTGTTTTCAGCAGCCCAGGAAGAAGCGGCGCAAGACCGCGAAACGCGTTGGCATATGTTAAAGAGTTGGAGCAGGAAGCAAGCTGCATCTAATTGCCGGATGGTGGAGCACTGTAGTGTTCTCTCTCAATGCTTTGGGAACTTTGTGGAAAACTTAATTACACGGCATCCCTGCCGTGGAGAGAGGAACCATCGTCAGTTGGAGATACACCTCAGCCAGCTGACTGAGGCTTTGAAATCGAACTTATCGAGATCATGGAAGCACAGTGCTCGAAATGCTAATGAAACTTGCATCTAGGCCCCGACACCTACTCAAGGTTAATACAAAGCTTAAAATTGAAATGCACATTGAACTTGATTTTGCTCGCATTCGGGAACTCAATGTCCCATCATGCATTACTATAAAAGACTTGACAGCACACGCCCATTGTGGCTAAGCATGAATAAATTGAAAAATGAAGGTAATGCGTGCCTGTTTGTGTGTTTTCAGCAGCCCAGGAAGAAGCGGCGCAAGACCGCGAAACGCGTTGGCATATGTTAAAGAGTTGGAGCAGGAAGCAAGCTGCATCTAATTGCCGGATGGTGGAGCACTGTAGTGTTCTCTCTCAATGCTTTGGGAACTTTGTGGAAAACTTAAATACACGGCATCCCTGCCGTGGAGAGAGGAACCATCGTCAGTTGGAGATACACCTCAGCCAGCTGACTGAGGCTTTGAAATCGAACTTATCGAGATCATGGAAGCACAGTGCTCGAAATGCTAATGAAACTTGCATCTATGCCCCGACACCTACTCAAGGGTAATACAAAGCTTAAAATTGAAATGCACATTGAACTTGATTTTGCTCGCATTCGGGAACTCAATGTCCCATCATGCATTACTATAAAAGACTTGACAGCACACGCCCATTGTGGCCAAGCATGAATAAATTGAAAAATGAAGGTAATGCGTGCCTGTTTGTGTGTTTTCAGCAGCCCTGGAAGAAGCGGCGCAAGACCGCGAAACGCGTTGGCATATGTTAAAGAGTTGGAGCAGGAAGCAAGCTGCATCTAATTGCCGGATGGTGGAGCACTGTAGTGTTCTCTCTCAATGCTTTGGGAACTTTGTGGAAAACTTAATTACACGGCATCCCTGCCGTGGAGAGAGGAACCATCGTCAGTTGGAGATACACCTCAGCTAGCTGACTGAGGCTTTGAAATCGAACTTATCGAGATCATGGAAGCACAGTGCTCGAAATGCTAATGAAACTTGCATCTATGCCCCGACACCTACTCAAGGTTAATACAAAGCTTAAAATTGAAATGCACATTGAACTTGATTTTGCTCGCATTCGGGAACTCAATGTCCCATCATGCATTACTATAAAAGACTTGACAGCACATGCCCATTGTGGCTAAGCATGAATAAATTAAAAAATGAAGGTAATGCGTGCCTGTTTGTGTGTTTTCAGCAGCCCAGGAAGAAGCGGCGCAAGACCGCGAAACGCGTTGGCATATGTTAAAGAGTTGGAGCAGGAAGCAAGCTGCATCTAATTGCCGGATGGTGGAGCACTGTAGTGTTCTCTCTCAATGCTTTGGGAACTTTGTGGAAAACTTAATTACACGGCATCCCTGCCGTGGAGAGAGGAACCATCGTCAGTTGGAGATACACCTCAGCCAGCTGACTGAGGCTTTGAAATCAAACTTATCGAGATCATGGAAGCACAGTGCTCGAAATGCTAATGAAACTTGCATCTATGCCCCGACACCTACTCAAGGTTAATACAAAGCTTAAAATTGAAATGCACATTGAACTTGATTTTGCTCGCATTCGGGAACTCAATGTCCCATCATGCATTACTATAAAAGACTTGACAGCACACGCCCATTGTGGCTAAGCATGAATAAATTGAAAAATGAAGGTAATGCATGCCTGTTTGTGTGTTTTCAGCAGCCCAGGAAGAAGCGGCGCAAGACCGCGAAACGCGTTGGCATATGTTAAAGAGTTGGAGCAGGAAGCAAGCTGCATCTAATTGCCGGATGGTGGAGCACTGTAGTGTTCTCTCTCAATGCTTTGGGAACTTTGTGGAAAACTTAATTACACGGCATCCCTGCCGTGGAGAGAGGAACCATCGTCAGTTGGAGATACACCTCAGCCAGCTGACTGAGGCTTTGAAATCGAACTTATCGAGATCATGGAAGCACAGTGCTCGAAATGCTAATGAAACTTGCATCTATGCCCCGACACCTACTCAAGGTTAATACAAAGCTTAAAATTGAAATGCACATTGAACTTGATTTTGCTCGCATTCGGGAACTCAATGTCCCATCATGCATTACTATAAAAGACTTGACAGCACACGCCCATTGTGGCTAAGCATGAATACATTGAAAAATGAAGGTAATGCGTGCCTGTTTGTGTGTTTTCAGCAGCCCAGGAAGAAGCGGCGCAAGACCGCGAAACGCGTTGGCATATGTTAAAGAGTTGGAGCAGGAAGCAAGCTGCATCTAATTGCCGGATGGTGGAGCACTGTAGTGTTCTCTCTCAATGCTTTGGGAACTTTGTGGAAAACTTAATTACACGGCATCCCTGCCGTGGAGAGAGGAACCATCGTCAGTTGGAGATACACCTCAGCCAGCTGACTGAGGCTTTGAAATCGAACTTATCGAGATCATGGAAGCAGAGTGCTCGAAATGCTAATGAAACTTGCATCTATGCCCCGACACCTACTCAAGGTTAATACAAAGCTTAAAATTGAAATGCACATTGAACTTGATTTTGCTCGCATTCGGGAACTCAATGTCCCATCATGCATTACTATAAAAGGCTTGACAGCACACGCCCATTGTGGCTAAGCATGAATAAATTAAAAAATGAAGGTAATGCGTGCCTGTTTGTGTGTTTTCAGCAGCCCAGGAAGAAGCGGCGCAAGACCGCGAAACGCGTTGGCATATGTTAAAGAGTTGGAGCAGGAAGCAAGCTGCATCTAATTGCCGGATGGTGGAGCACTGTAGTGTTCTCTCTCAATGCTTTGGGAACTTTGTGGAAAACTTAATTACACTGCATCCCTGCCGTGGAGAGAGGAACCATCGTCAGTGGAGATACACCTCAGCCAGCTGACTGAGGCTTTGAAATCAAACTTATCGAGATCATGGAAGGACAGTGCTCGAAATGCTAATGAAACTTGCATCTATGCCCCGACACCTACTCAAGGTTAATACAAAGCTTAAAATTGAAATGCTCATTGAACTTGATTTTTCTCGCATTCGGGAACTCAATGTCCCATCATGCATTACTATAAAAGACTTGACAGCACACGCCCATTGTGGCTAAGCATGAATAAATTGAAAAATGAAGGTAATGCGTGCCTGTTTGTGTGTTTTCAGCAGCCCAGGAAGAAGCGGCGCAAGACCGCGAAACGCGTTGGCATATGTTAAAGAGTTGGAGCAGGAAGCAAGCTGCATCTAATTGCCGGATGGTGGAGCACTGTAGTGTTCTCTCTCAATGCTTTGGGAACTTTGTGGAAAACTTAATTACACGGCATCCCTGCCGTGGAGAGAGGAACCATCGTCAGTTGGAGATACACCTCAGCCAGCTGACTGAGGCTTTGAAATCGAACTTATCGAGATCATGGAAGCACAGTGCTCGAAATGCTAATGAAACTTGCATCTATGCCCCGACACTTACTCAAGGTTAATACAAAGCTTAAAATTGAAATGCACATTGAACTTGATTTTGCTCGCATTCGGGAACTCAATGTCCCATCATGCATTACTATAAAAGACTTGACAGCACACGCCCATTGTGGCTAAGCATGAATAAATTGAAAAATGAAGGTAATGCGTGCCTGTTTGTGTGTTTTCAGCAGCCCAGGAAGAAGCGGCGCAAGACCGCGAAACGCGTTGGCATATGTTAAAGAGTTGGAGCAGGAAGCAAGCTGCATCTAATTGCCGGATGGTGGAGCACTGTAGTGTTCTCTCTCAATGCTTTGGGAACTTTGTGGAAAACTTAATTACACGGCATCCCTGCCGTGGAGAGAGGAACCATCGTCAGTTGGAGATACACCTCAGCCAGCTGGCTGAGGCTTTGAAATCGAACTTATCGAGATCATGGAAGCACAGTGCTCGAAATGCTAATGAAACTTGCATCTATGCCCCGACACCTACTCAAGGTTAATACAAAGCTTAAAATTGAAATGCACATTGAACTTGATTTTGCTCGCATTCGGGAACTCAATGTCCCATCATGCATTACTATAAAAGACTTGACAGCACACGCCCATTGTGGCTAAGCATGAATAAATTGAAAAATGAAGGTAATGCGTGCCTGTTTGTGTGTTTTCAGCAGCCCAGGAAGAAGCGGCGCAAGACCGCGAAACGCGTTGGCATATGTTAAAGAGTTGGAGCAGGAAGCAAGCTGCATCTAATTGCGGGATGGTGGAGCACTGTAGTGTTCTCTCTCAATGCTTTGGGAACTTTGTGAAAAACTTAATTACACGGCATCCCTGCCGTGGAGAGAGGAACCATCGTCAGTTGGAGATACACCTCAGCCAGCTGACTGAGGCTTTGAAATCAAACTTATCGAGATCATGGAAGGACAGTGCTCGAAATGCTAATGAAACTTGCATCTATGCCCCGACACCTACTCAAAGTTAATACAAAGCTTAAAATTGAAATGCACATTGAACTTGATTTTGCTCGCATTCGGGAACTCAATGTCCCATCATGCATTACTATAAAAAGACTTGACAGCACACGCCCATTGTGGCTAAGCATGAATAAATTGAAAAATTAAGGTAATGCGTGCCTGTTTGTGTGTTTTCAGCAGCCCAGGAAGATGCGGCGCAAGACCGCGAAACGCGTTGGCATATGTTAAAGAGTTGGAGCAGGAAGCAAGCTGCATCTAATTGCCGGATGGTGGAGCACTGTAGTGTTCTCTCTCAATGCTTTGGGAACTTTGTGGAAAACTTAATTACACGGCATCCCTGCCGTGGAGAGAGGAACCATCGTCAGTTGGAGATACACCTCAGCCAGCTGACTGAGGCTTTGAAATCGAACTTATCGAGATCATGGAAGCACAGTGCTCGAAATGCTAATGAAACTTGCATCTATGCCCCGACACCTACTCAAGGTTAATACAAAGCTTAAAATTGAAATGCACATTGAACTTGATTTTGCTCGCATTCGGGAACTCAATGTCCCATCATGCATTACTATAAAAGACTTGACAGCACACGCCCATTGTGGCTAAGCATGAATAAATTGAAAAATGAAGGTAATGCGTGCCTGTTTGTGTGTTTTCAGCAGCCCGGGAAGAAGCGGCGCAAGACCGCGAAACGCGTTGGCATATGTTAAAGAGTTGGAGCAGGAAGCAAGCTGCATCTAATTGCCGGATGGTGGAGCACTGTAGTGTTCTCTCTCAATGCTTTGGGAACTTTGTGGAAAACTTAATTACACGGCATCCCTGCCGTGGAGAGAGGAACCATCGTCAGTTGGAGATACACCTCAGCCAGCTGACTGAGGCTTTGAAATCGAACTTATCGAGATCATGGAAGCACAGTGCTCGAAATGCTAATGAAACTTGCATCTATGCCCCGACACCTACTCAAGGTTAATACAAAGCTTAAAATTGAAATGCACATTGAACTTGATTTTGCTCGCATTCGGGAACTCAATGTCCCATCATGCATTACTATAAAAGACTTGACAGCACACGCCCATTGTGGCTAAGCATGAATAAATTGAAAAATGAAGGTAATGCGTGCCTGTTTGTGTGTTTTCAGCAGCCCAGGAAGAAGCGGCGCAAGACCGCGAAACGCGTTGGCATATGTTAAAGAGTTGGAGCAGGAAGCAAGCTGCATCTAATTGCCGGATGGTGGAGCACTGTAGTGTTCTCTCTCAATGCTTTGGGAACTTTGTGGAAAACTTAATTACACGGCATCCCTGCCGTGGAGAGAGGAACCATCGTCAGTTGGAGATACACCTCAGCCAGCTGACTGAGGCTTTGAAATCGAACTTATCGAGATCATGGAAGCACAGTGCTCGAAATGCTAATGAAACTTGCATCTATGCCCCGACACCTACTCAAGGTTAATACAAAGCTTAAAATTGAAATACACATTGAACTTGATTTTGCTCGCATTCGGGAACTCAATGTCCCATCATGCATTACTATAAAAGAATTGATAGCACACGCCCATTGTGGCTAAGCATGAATAAATTGAAAAATGAAGGTAATGCGTGCCTGTTTGTGTGTTTTCAGCAGCCCAGGAAGAAGCGGCGCAAGACCGCGAAACGCGTTGGCATATGTTAAAGAGTTGGAGCAGGAAGCAAGCTGCATCTAATTGCCGGATGGTGGAGCACTGTAGTGTTCTCTCTCAATGCTTTGGGAACTTTGTGGAAAACTTAATTACACGGCATCCCTGCCGTGGAGAGAGGAACCATCGTCAGTTGGAGATACACCTCAGCCAGCTGACTGAGGCTTTGAAATCGAACTTATCGAGATCATGGAAGCACAGTGCTCGAAATGCTAATGAAACTTGCATCTATGCCCCAACACCTACTCAAGGTTAATACAAAGCTTAAAATTGAAATGCACATTGAACTTGATTTTGCTCGCATTCGGGAACTCAATGTCCCATCATGCATTACTATAAAAGACTTGACAGCACATGCCCATTGTGGCTAAGCATGAATAAATTGAAAAATTAAGGTAATGCGTGCCTGTTTGTGTGTTTTCAGCAGCCCAGGAAGAAGCGGCGCAAGACCGCGAAACGCGTTGGCATATGTTAAAGAGTTGGAGCAGGAAGCAAGCTGCATCTAATTGCCGGATGGTGGAGCACTGTAGTGTTCTCTCTCAATGCTTTGGGAACTTTGTGGAAAACTTAATTACAAGGCATCCCTGCCGTGGAGAGAGGAACCATCGTCAGTTGGAGATACACCTCAGCCAGCTGACTGAGGCTTTGAAATCGAACTTATCGAGATCATCGAAGCACAGTGATCGAAATGCTAATGAAACTTGCATCTATGCCCCGACACCTACTCAAGGTTAATACAAAGCTTAAAATTGAAGTGCACATTGAACTTGATTTTGCTCGTATTCGGGAACTCAATGTCCCATCATGCATTACTATAAAAGACTTGACAGCACACACCCATTGTGGCTAAGCATGAATAAATTGAAAAATGAAGGTAATGCATGCCTGTTTGTGTGTTTTCAGCAGCCCAGGAAGAAGCGGCGCAAGACCGCGAAACGCGTTGGCATATGTTAAAGAGTTGGAGCAGGAAGCAAGCTGCATCTAATTGCCGGATGGTGGAGCACTGTAGTGTTCTCTCTCAATGCTTTGGGAACTTTGTGGAAAACTTAATTACACGGCATCCCTGCCGTGGAGAGAGGAACCATCGTCAGTTGGAGATACACCTCAGCCAGCTGACTGAGGCTTTGAAATCGAACTTATCGAGATCATGGAAGCACAGTGCTCGAAATGCTAATGAAACTTGCATCTAGGCCCCGACACCTACTCAAGGTTAATACAAAGCTTAAAATTGAAATGCACATTGAACTTGATTTTGCTCGCATTCGGGAACTCAATGTCCCATCATGCATTACTATAAAAGACTTGACAGCACACGCCCATTGTGGCTAAGCATGAATAAATTGAAAAATGAAGGTAATGCGTGCCTGTTTGTGTGTTTTCAGCAGCCCAGGAAGAAGCGGCGCAAGACCGCGAAACGCGTTGGCATATGTTAAAGAGTTGGAGCAGGAAGCAAGCTGCATCTAATTGCCGGATGGTGGAGCACTGTAGTGTTCTCTCTCAATGCTTTGGGAACTTTGTGGAAAACTTAAATACACGGCATCCCTGCCGTGGAGAGAGGAACCATCGTCAGTTGGAGATACACCTCAGCCAGCTGACTGAGGCTTTGAAATCGAACTTATCGAGATCAGGGAAGGACAGTGCTCGAAATGCTAATGAAACTTGCATCTATGCCCCGACACCTACTCAAGGTTAATACAAAGCTTAAAATTGAAATGCACATTGAACTTGATTTTGCTCGCATTCGGGAACTCAATGTCCCATCATGCATTACTATAAAAGACTTGACAGCACACGCCCATTGTGGCTAAGCATGAATAAATTGAAAAATGAAGGTAATGCGTGCCTGTTTGTGTGTTTTCAGCAGCCCAGGAAGAAGCGGCGCAAGACCGCGAAACGCGTTGGCATATGTTAAAGAGTTGGAGCAGGAAGCAAGCTGCATCTAATTGCCGGATGGTGGAGCACTGTAGTGTTCTCTCTCAATGCTTTGGGAACTTTGTGGAAAACTTAATTACACGGCATCCCTGCCGTGGAGAGAGGAACCATCGTCAGTTGGAGATACACCTCAGCCAGCTGACTGAGGCTTTGAAATCGAACTTATCGAGATCATGGAAGCACAGTGCTCGAAATGCTAATGAAACTTGCATCTATGCCCCGACACCTACTCAAGGTTAATACAAAGCTTAAAATTGAAATGCACATTGAACTTGATTTTGCTCGCATTCGGGAACTCAATGTCCCATCATGCATTACTATAAAAGACTTGACAGCACACGCCCATTGTGGCTAAGCATGAATCAATTGAAAAATGAAGGTAATGCGTGCCTGTTTGTGTGTTTTCAGCAGCCCAGGAAGAAGCGGCGCAAGACCGCGAAACGCGTTGGCATATGTTAAAGAGTTGGAGCAGGAAGCAAGCTGCATCTAATTGCCGGATGGTGGAGCACTGTAGTGTTCTCTCTCAATGCTTTGGGAACTTTGTGGAAAACTTAATTACACGGCATCCCTGCCGTGGAGAGAGGAACCATCGTCAGTTGGAGATACACCTCAGCCAGCTGACTGAGGCTTTGAAATCGAACTTATCGAGATCATGGAAGCACAGTGCTCGAAATGCTAATGAAACTTGCATCTATGCCCCGACACCTACTCAAGGTTAATACAAAGCTTAAAATTGAAATGCACATTGAACTTGATTTTGCTCGCATTCGGGAACTCAATGTCCCGTCATGCATTACTATAAAAGACTTGACAGCACACGCCCATTGTGGCTAAGCATGAATAAATTGAAAAATGAAGGTAATGCGTGCCTGTTTGTGTGTTTTCAGCAGCCCAGGAAGAAGCGGCGCAAGACCGCGAAACGCGTTGGCATATGTTAAAGAGTTGGAGCAGGAAGCAAGCTGCATCTAATTGCCGGGTGGTGGAGCACTGTAGTGTTTTCTCTCAATGCTTTGGGAACTTTGTGGAAAACTTAATTACACGGCATCCCTGCCGTGGAGAGAGGAACCATCGTCAGTTGGAGATACACCTCAGCCAGCTGACTGAGGCTTTGAAATCGAACTTATCGAGATCATGGAAGCACAGTGCTCGAAATGCTAATGAAACTTGCATCTATGCCCGACACCTACTCAAGGTTAATACAAAGCTTAAAATTGAAATGCACATTGAACTTGATTTTGCTCGCATTCGGGAACTCAATGTCCCATCATGCATTACTATAAAAGACTTGACAGCACACGCCCATTGTGGCTAAGCATGAATAAATTGAAAAATGAAGGTAATGCGTGCCTGTTTGTGTGTTTTCAGCAGCCCAGGAAGAAGCGGCGCAAGACCGCGAAACGCGTTGGCATATGTTAAAGAGTTGGAGCAGGAAGCAAGCTGCATCTAATTGCCGGATGGTGGAGCACTGTAGTGTTCTCTCTCAATGCTTTGGGAACTTTGTGGAAAACTTAATTACACGGCATCCCTGCCGTGGAGAGAGGAACCATCGTCAGTTGGAGATACACCTCAGCCAGCTGACTGAGGCTTTGAAATCGAACTTATCGAGATCATGGAAGCACAGTGCTCGAAATGCTAATGAAACTTGCATCTATGCCCCGACACCTACTCAAGGTTAATACAAAGCTTAAAATTGAAATGCACATTGAACTTGATTTTGCTCGCATTCGGGAACTAAATGTCCCATCATGCATTACTATAAAAGACTTGACAGCACACGCCCATTGTGGCTAAGCATGAGTAAATTGAAAAATGAAGGTAATGCGTGCCTGTTTGTGTGTTTTCAGCAGCCCAGGAAGAAGCGGTGCAAGACCACGAAACGCGTTGGCATATGTTAAAGAGTTGGAGCAGGAAGCAAGCTGCATCTAATTGCCGGATGGTGGAGCACTGTAGTGTTCTCTCTCAATGCTTTGGGAACTTTGTGGAAAACGTAATTACACGGCATCCCTGCCGTGGAGAGAGGAACCATCGTCAGTTGGAGATACACCTCAGCCAGCTGACTGAGGCTTTGAAATCGAACTTATCGAGATCATGGAAGCACAGTGCTCGAAATGCTAATGAAACTTGCATCTATGCCCCGACACCTACTCAAGGTTAATACAAAGCTTAAAATTGAAATGCACATTGAACTTGATTTTGCTCGCATTCGGGAACTCAATGTCCCATCATGCATTACTATAAAAGACTTGACAGCACATGCCCATTGTGGCTAAGCATGAATAAATTGAAAAATGAAGGTAATGCGTGCCTGTTTGTGTGTTTTCAGCAGCCCAGGAAGAAGCGGCGCAAGACCGCGAAACGCGTTGGCATATGTTAAAGAGTTGGAGCAGGAAGCAAGCTGCATCTAATTGCCGGATGGTGGAGCACTGTAGTGTTCTCTCTCAATGCTTTGGGAACTTTGTGGAAAACTTAATTACACGGCATCCCTGCCGTGGAGAGAGGAACCATCGTCAGTTGGAGATACACCTCAGCCAGCTGACTGAGGCTTTGAAATCGAACTTATCGAGATCATGGAAGCACAGTGCTCGAAATGCTAATGAAACTTGCATCTATGCCCCGACACCTACTCAAGGGTAATACAAAGCTTAAAATTGAAATGCACATTGAACTTGATTTTGCTCGCATTCGGGAACTCAATGTCCCATCATGCATTACTATAAAAGACTTGACAGCACACGCCCATTGTGGCTAAGCATGAATAAATTGAAAAATGAAGGTAATGCGTGCCTGTTTGTGTGTTTTCAGCAGCCCAGGAAGAAGCGGCGCAAGACCGCGAAACGCGTTGGCATATGTTAAAGAGTTGGAGCAGGAAGCAAGCTGCATCTAATTGCCGGATGGTGGAGCACTGTAGTGTTCTCCCTCAATGCTTTGGGAACTTTGTGGAAAACTTAATTACACGGCATCCCTGCCGTGGAGAGAGGAACCATCGTCAGTTGGAGATACACCTCAGCCAGCTGACTGAGGCTTTGAAATCGAACTTATCGAGATCATGGAAGCACAGTGCTCGAAATGCTAATGAAACTTGCATCTATGCCCCGACACCTACTCAAGGTTAATACAAAGCTTAAAATTGAAATGCACATTGAACTTGATTTTGCTCGCATTCGGGAACTCAATGTCCCATCATGCATTACTATAAAAGACTTGAAAGCACACGCCCATTGTGGCTAAGCATGAATAAATTGAAAAATGAAGGTAATGCGTGCCTGTTTGTGTGTTTTCAGCAGCCCAGGAAGAAGCGGCGCAAGACCGCGAAACGCGTTGGCATTTGTTAAAGAGTTGGAGCAGGAAGCAAGCTGCATCTAATTGCCGGATGGTGGAGCACTGTAGTGTTCTCTCTCAATGCTTTGGGAACTTTGTGGAAAACTTAATTACACGGCATCCCTGCCGTGGAGAGAGGAACCATCGTCAGTTGGAGATACACCTCAGCCAGCTGACTGAGGATTTGAAATCGAACTTATCGAGATCATGGAAGCACAGTGCTCGAAATGCTAATGAAACTTGCATCTATGCCCCGACACCTACTCAAGGTTAATACAAAGCTTAAAATTGAAATGCACATTGAACTTGATTTTGCTCGCATTCGGGAACTCAATGTCCCATCATGCATTACTATAAAAGACTTGACAGCACACGCCCATTGTGGCTAAGCATGGATAAATTGAAAAATGAAGGTAATGCGTGCCTGTTTGTGTGTTTTCAGCAGCCCAGGAAGAAGCGGCGCAAGACCGCGAAACGCGTTGGCATATGTTAAAGAGTTGGAGCAGGAAGCAAGCTGCATCTAATTGCCGGATGGTGGAGCACTGTAGTGTTCTCTCTCAATGCTTTGGGAACTTTGTGGAAAACTTAATTACACGGCATCCCTGCCGTGGAGAGAGGAACCATCGTCAGTTGGAGATACACCTCAGCCAGCTGACTGAGGCTTTGAAATCGAACTTATCGAGATCATGGAAGCACAGTGCTCGAAATGCTAATGAAACTTGCATCTATGCCCGACACCTACTCAAGGTTAATACAAAGCTTAAAATTGAAATGCACATTGAACTTGATTTTGCTCGCATTCGGGAACTCAATGTCCCATCATACATTACTATAAAAGACTTGACAGCACACGCCCATTGTGGCTAAGCATGAATAAATTGAAAAATGAAGGTAATGCGTGCCTGTTTGTGTGTTTTCAGCAGCCCAGGAAGAAGCGGCGCAAGACCGCGAAACGCGTTGGCATATGTTAAAGAGTTGGAGCAGGAAGCAAGCTGCAACTAATTGCCGGATGGTGGAGCACTGTAGTGTTCTCTCTCAATGCTTTGGGAACTTTGTGGAAAACGTAATTACACGGCATCCCTGCCGTGGAGAGAGGAACCATCGTCAGTTGGAGATACACCTCAGCCAGCTGACTGAGGCTTTGAAATCGAACTTATCGAGATCATGGAAGCACAGTGCTCGAAATGCTAATGAAACTTGCATCTATGCCCCGACACCTACTCAAGGTTAATACAAAGCTTAAAATTGAAATGCACATTGAACTTGATTTTGCTCGCATTCGGGAACTCAATGTCCCATCATGCATTACTATAAAAGACTTGACAGCACATGCCCATTGTGGCTAAGCATGAATAAATTGAAAAATGAAGGTAATGCGTGCCTGTTTGTGTGTTTTCAGCAGCCCAGGAAGAAGCGGCGCAAGACCGCGAAACGCGTTGGCATATGTTAAAGAGTTGGAGCAGGAAGCAAGCTGCATCTAATTGCCGGATGGTGGAGCACTGTAGTGTTCTCTCTCAATGCTTTGGGAACTTTGTGTAAAACTTAATTACACGGCATCCCTGCCGTGGAGAGAGGAACCATCGTCAGTTGGAGATACACCTCAGCCAGCTGACTGAGGCTTTGAAATCGAACTTATCGAGATCATGGAAGCACAGTGCTCGAAATGCTAATGAAACTTGCATCTATGCCCGACACCTACTCAAGGGTAATACAAAGCTTAAAATTGAAATGCACATTGAACTTGATTTTGCTCGCATTCGGGAACTCAATGTCCCATCATGCATTACTATAAAAGACTTGACAGCACACGCCCATTGTGGCTAAGCATGAATAAATTGAAAAATGAAGGTAATGCGTGCCTGTTTGTGTGTTTTCAGCAGCCCAGGAAGAAGCGGCGCAAGACCGCGAAACGCGTTGGCATATGTTAAAGAGTTGGAGCAGGAAGCAAGCTGCATCTAATTGCCGGATGGTGGAGCACTGTAGTGTTCTCCCTCAATGCTTTGGGAACTTTGTGGAAAACTTAATTACACGGCATCCCTGCCGTGGAGAGAGGAACCATCGTCAGTTGGAGATACACCTCAGCCAGCTGACTGAGGCTTTGAAATCGAACTTATCGAGATCATGGAAGCACAGTGCTCGAAATGCTAATGAAACTTGCATCTATGCCCCGACACCTACTCAAGGTTAATACAAAGCTTAAAATTGAAATGCACATTGAACTTGATTTTGCTCGCATTCGGGAACTCAATGTCCCATCATGCATTACTATAAAAGACTTGACAGCACACGCCCATTGTGGCTAAGCATGAATAAATTGAAAAATGAAGGTAATGCGTGCCTGTTTGTGTGTTTTCAGCAGCCCAGGAAGAAGCGGCGCAAGACCGCGAAACGCGTTGGCATATGTTAAAGAGTTGGAGCAGGAAGCAAGCTGCATCTAATTGCCGGATGGTGGAGCACTGTAGTGTTCTCTCTCAATGCTTTGGGAACTTTGTGGAAAACGTAATTACACGGCATCCCTGCCGTGGAGAGAGGAACCATCGTCAGTTGGAGATACACCTCAGCCAGCTGACTGAGGCTTTGAAATCGAACTTATCGAGATCATGGAAGCACAGTGCTCGAAATGCTAATGAAACTTGCATCTATGCCCCGACACCTACTCAAGGTTAATACAAAGCTTAAAATTGAAATGCACATTGAACTTGATTTTGCTCGCATTCGGGAACTCAATGTCCCATCATGCATTACTATAAAAGACTTGACAGCACATGCCCATTGTGGCTAAGCATGAATAAATTGAAAAATGAAGGTAATGCGTGCCTGTTTGTGTGTTTTCAGCAGCCCAGGAAGAAGCGGCGCAAGACCGCGAAACGCGTTGGCATATGTTAAAGAGTTGGAGCAGGAAGCAAGCTGCATCTAATTGCCGGATGGTGGAGCACTGTAGTGTTCTCTCTCAATGCTTTGGGAACTTTGTGGAAAACTTAATTACACGGCATCCCTGCCGTGGAGAGAGGAACCATCGTCAGTTGGAGATACACCTCAGCCAGCTGACTGAGGCTTTGAAATCGAACTTATCGAGATCATGGAAGCACAGTGCTCGAAATGCTAATGAAACTTGCATCTATGCCCGACACCTACTCAAGGGTAATACAAAGCTTAAAATTGAAATGCACATTGAACTTGATTTTGCTCGCATTCGGGAACTCAATGTCCCATCATGCATTACTATAAAAGACTTGACAGCACACGCCCATTGTGGCTAAGCATGAATAAATTGAAAAATGAAGGTAATGCGTGCCTGTTTGTGTGTTTTCAGCAGCCCAGGAAGAAGCGGCGCAAGACCGCGAAACGCGTTGGCATATGTTAAAGAGTTGGAGCAGGAAGCAAGCTGCATCTAATTGCCGGATGGTGGAGCACTGTAGTGTTCTCCCTCAATGCTTTGGGAACTTTGTGGAAAACTTAATTACACGGCATCCCTGCCGTGGAGAGAGGAACCATCGTCAGTTGGAGATACACCTCAGCCAGCTGACTGAGGCTTTGAAATCGAACTTATCGAGATCATGGAAGCACAGTGCTCGAAATGCTAATGAAACTTGCATCTATGCCCCGACACCTACTCAAGGTTAATACAAAGCTTAAAATTGAAATGCACATTGAACTTGATTTTGCTCGCATTCGGGAACTCAATGTCCCATCATGCATTACTATAAAAGACTTGACAGCACACGCCCATTGTGGCTAAGCATGAATAAATTGAAAAATGAAGGTAATGCGTGCCTGTTTGTGTGTTTTCAGCAGCCCAGGAAGAAGCGGCGCAAGACCGCGAAACGCGTTGGCATATGTTAAAGAGTTGGAGCAGGAAGCAAGCTGCATCTAATTGCCGGATGGTGGAGCACTGTAGTGTTCTCTCTCAATGCTTTGGGAACTTTGTGGAAAACTTAATTACACGGCATCCCTGCCGTGGAGAGAGGAACCATCGTCAGTTGGAGATACACCTCAGCCAGCTGACTGAGGATTTGAAATCGAACTTATCGAGATCATGGAAGCACAGTGCTCGAAATGCTAATGAAACTTGCATCTATGCCCCGACACCTACTCAAGGTTAATACAAAGCTTAAAATTGAAATGCACATTGAACTTGATTTTGCTCGCATTCGGGAACTCAATGTCCCATCATGCATTACTATAAAAGACTTGACAGCACACGCCCATTGTGGCTAAGCATGAATAAATTGAAAAATGAAGGTAATGCGTGCCTGTTTGTGTGTTTTCAGCAGCCCAGGAAGAAGCGGCGCAAGACCGCGAAACGCGTTGGCATATGTTAAAGAGTTGGAGCAGGAAGCAAGCTGCATCTAATTGACGGATGGTGGAGCACTGTAGTGTTCTCTCTCAATGCTTTGGGAACTTTGTGGAAAACTTAATTACACGGCATCCCTGCCGTGGAGAGAGGAACCATCGTCAGTTGGAGATACACCTCAGCCAGCTGACTGAGGCTTTGAAATCGAACTTATCGAGATCATGGAAGCACAGTGCTCGAAATGCTAATGAAACTTGCATCTATGCCCCCACACCTACTCAAGGTTAATACAAAGCTTAAAATTGAAATGCACATTGAACTTGATTTTGCTCGCATTCGGGAACTCAATGTCCCATCATGCATTACTATAAAAGACTTGACAGCACACGCCCATTGTGGCTAAGCATGAATAAATTGAAAAATGAAGGTAATGCGTGCCTGTTTGTGTGTTTTCAGCAGCCCAGGAAGAAGCGGCGCAAGACCGCGAAACGCGTTGGCATATGTTAAAGAGTTGGAGCAGGAAGCAAGCTGCATCTAATTGCCGGATGGTGGAGCACTGTAGTGTTCTCTCTCAATGCTTTGGGAACTTTGTGGAAAACTTAATTACACGGCATCCCTGCCGTGGAGAGAGGAACCATTGTCAGTTGGAGATACACCTCAGCCAGCTGACTGAGGCTTTGAAATCGAACTTATCGAGATCATGGAAGCACAGTGCTCGAAATGCTAATGAAACTTGCATCTATGCCCCGACACCTACTCAAGGTTAATACAAAGCTTAAAATTGAAATGCACATTGAACTTGATTTTGCTCGCATTCGGGAACTCAATGTCCCATCATGCATTACTATAAAAGACTTGACAGCACGCGCCCATTGTGGCTAAGCATGAATAAATTGAAAAATGAAGGTAATGCGTGCCTGTTTGTGTGTTTTCAGCAGCCCAGGAAGAAGCGGCGCAAGACCGCGAAACGCGTTGGCATATGTTAAAGAGTTGGAGCAGGAAGCAAGCTGCATCTAATTGCCGGATGGTGGAGCACTGTAGTGTTCTCTCTCAATGCTTTGGGAACTTTGTGGAAAACTTAATTACACGGCATCCCTGCCGTGGAGAGAGGAACCATCGTCAGTTGGAGATACACCTCAGCCAGCTGACTGAGGCTTTGAAATCGAACTTATCGAGATCATGGAAGCACAGTGCTCGAAATGCTAATGAAACTTGCATCTATGCCCCGACACCTACTCAAGGTTAATACAAAGCTTAAAATTGAAATGCACATTGAACTTGATTTTGCTCGCATTCGGGAACTCAATGTCCCATCATGCATTACTATAAAAGACTTGAAAGGACACGCCCATTGTGGCTAAGCATGAATAAATTGAAAAATGAAGGTAATGCGTGCCTGTTTGTGTGTTTTCAGCAGCCCTGGAAGAAGCGGCGCAAGACCGCGAAACGCGTTGGCATATGTTAAAGAGTTGGAGCAGGAAGCAAGCTGCATCTAATTGCCGGATGGTGGAGCACTGTAGTGTTCTCTCTCAATGCTTTGGGAACTTTGTGGAACACTTAATTACACGGCATCCCTGCCGTGGAGAGAGGAACCATCGTCAGTTGGAGATACACCTCAGCCAGCTGACTGAGGCTTTGAAATCGAACTTATCGAGATCATGGAAGCACAGTGCTCGAAATGCTAATGAAACTTGCATCTATGCCCCGACACCTACTCAAGGTTAATACAAAGCTTAAAATTGAAATGCACATTGAACTTGATTTTGCTCGCATTCGGGAACTCAATGTCCCATCATGCATTACTATAAAAGACTTGACAGCACACGCCCATTGTGGCTAAGCATGAATAAATTGAAAAATGAAGGTAATGCGTGCCTGTTTGTGTGTTTTCAGCAGCCCAGGAAGAAGCGGCGCAAGACCGCGAAACGCGTTGGCATATGTTAAAGAGTTGGAGCAGGAAGCAAGCTGCATCTAATTGCCGGATGGTGGAGCACTGTAGTGTTCTCTCTCATTGCTTTGGGAACTTTGTGGAAAACTTAATTACACGGCATCCCTGCTGTGGAGAGAGGAACCATCGTCAGTTGGAGATACACCTCAGCCAGCTGACTGAGGCTTTGAAATCGAACTTATCGAGATCATGGAAGCACAGTGCTCGAAATGCTAATGAAACTTGCATTTATGCCCCGACACCTACTCAAGCTTAATACAAAGCTTAAAATTGAAATGCACATTGAACTTGATTTTGCTCGCATTCGGGAACTCAATGTCCCATCATGCATTACTATAAAAGACTTGACAGCACACGCCCATTGTGGCTAAGCATGAATAAATTGAAAAATGAAGGTAATGCGTGCCTGTTTGTGTGTTTTCAGCAGCCCAGGAAGAAGCGGCGCAAGACCGCGAAACGCGTTGGCATATGTTAAAGAGTTGGAGCAGGAAGCAAGCTGCATCTAATTGCCGGATGGTGGAGCACTGTAGTGTTCTCTCTCAATGCTTTGGGAACTTTGTGGAAAACTTAATTACACGGCATCCCTGCCGTGGAGAGAGGAACCATCGTCAGTTGGAGATACACCTCAGCCAGCTGACTGAGGCTTTGAAATCGAACTTATCGAGATCATGGAAGCACAGTGCTCGAAATGCTAATGAAACTTGCATCTATGCCCCGACACCTACTCAAGGTTAATACAAAGCTTAAAATTGAAATGCACATTGAACTTGATTTTGCTCGCATTCGGGAACTCAATGTCCCATCATGCATTACTATAAAAGACTTGAAAGGACACGCCCATTGTGGCTAAGCATGAATAAATTGAAAAATGAAGGTAATGCGTGCCTGTTTGTGTGTTTTCAGCAGCCCAGGAAGAAGCGGCGCAAGACCGCGAAACGCGTTGGCATATGTTAAAGAGTTGGAGCAGGAAGCAAGCTGCATCTAATTGCCGGATGGTGGAGCACTGTAGTGTTCTCTCTCAATGCTTTGGGAACTTTGTGGAAAACTTAATTACACGGCATCCCTGCCGTGGAGAGAGGAACCATCGTCAGTTGGAGATACACCTCAGCCAGCTGACTGAGGCTTTGAAATCGAACTTATCGAGATCATGGAAGCACAGTGCTCGAAATGCTAATGAAACTTGCATCTATGCCCCGACACCTACTCAAGGTTAATACAAAGCTTAAAATTGAAATGCACATTGAACTTGATTTTGCTCGCATTCGGGAACTCAATGTCCCATCATGCATTACTATAAAAGAATTGATAGCACACGCCCATTGTGGCTAAGCATGAATAAATTGAAAAATGAAGGTAATGCGTGCCTGTTTGTGTGTTTTCAGCAGCCCAGGAAGAAGCGGCGCAAGACCGCGAAACGCGTTGGCATATGTTAAAGAGTTGGAGCAGGAAGCAAGCTGCATCTAATTGCCAGATGGTGGAGCACTGTAGTGTTCTCTCTCAATGCTTTGGGAACTTTGTGGAAAACTTAATTACACGGCATCCCTGCCGTGGAGAGAGGAACCATCGTCAGTTGGAGATACACCTCAGCCAGCTGACTGAGGCTTTGAAATCTAACTTATCGAGATCATGGAAGCACAGTGCTCGAAATGCTAATGAAACTTGCATCTATGCCCCGACACCTACTCAAGGTTAATACAAAGCTTAAAATTGAAATGCACATTGAACTTGATTTTGCTCGCATTCGGGAACTCAATGTCCCATCATACATTACTATAAAAGACTTGACAGCACACGCCCATTGTGGCTACGCATGAATAAATTGAAAAATGAAGGTAATGCGTGCCTGTTTGTGTGTTTTCAGCAGCCCAGGAAGAAGCGGCGCAAGACCGCGAAACGCGTTGGCATATGTTAAAGAGTTGGAGCAGGAAGCAAGCTGCAACTAATTGCCGGATGGTGGAGCACTGTAGTGTTCTCTCTCAATGCTTTGGGAACTTTGTGGAAAACTTAATTACACGGCATCCCTGCCGTGGAGAGAGGAACCATCGTCAGTTGGAGATACACCTCAGCCAGCTGACTGAGGCTTTGAAATCGAACTTATCGAGATCATGGAAGCACAGTGCTCGAAATGCTAATGAAACTTGCATCTATGCCCCGACACCTACTCAAGGGTAATACAAAGCTTAAAATTGAAATGCACATTGAACTTGATTTTGCTCGCATTCGGGAACTCAATGTCCCATCATGCATTACTATAAAAGACTTGACAGCACACGCCCATTGTGGCTAAGCATGAATAAATTGAAAAATGAAGGTAATGCATGCCTGTTTGTGTGTTTTCAGCAGCCCAGGAAGAAGCGGCGCAAGACCGCGAAACGCGTTGGCATATGTTAAAGAGTTGGAGCAGGAAGCAAGCTGCATCTAATTGCCGGATGGTGGAGCACTGTAGTGTTCTCTCTCAATGCTTTGGGAACTTTGTGGAAAACTTAATTACACGGCATCCCTGCCGTGGAGAGAGGAACCATCGTCAGTTGGAGATACACCTCAGCCAGCTGACTGAGGCTTTGAAATCGAACTTATCGAGATCATGGAAGCACAGTGCTCGAAATGCTAATGAAACTTGCATCTATGCCCCGACACCTACTCAAGGTTAATACAAAGCTTAAAATTGAAATGCACATTGAACTTGATTTTGCTCGCATTCGGGAACTCAATGTCCCATCATGCATTACTATAAAAGAATTGATAGCACACGCCCATTGTGGCTAAGCATGAATAAATTGAAAAATGAAGGTAATGCGTGCCTGTTTGTGTGTTTTCAGCAGCCCAGGAAGAAGCGGCGCAAGACCGCGAAACGCGTTGGCATATGTTAAAGAGTTGGAGCAGGAAGCAAGCTGCATCTAATTGCCGGATGGTGGAGCACTGTAGTGTTCTCTCTCAATGCTTTGGGAACTTTGTGGAAAACTTAATTACACGGCATCCCTGCCGTGGAGAGAGGAACCATCGTCAGTTGGAGATACACCTCAGCCAGCTGACTGAGGCTTTGAAATCGAACTTATCGAGATCATGGAAGCACAGTGCTCGAAATGCTAATGAAACTTGCATCTATGCCCCGACACCTACTCAAGGTTAATACAAAGCTTAAAATTGAAATGCACATTGAACTTGATTTTGCTCGCATTCGGGAACTCAATGTCCCATCATGCATTACTATAAAAGACTTGAAAGGACACGCCCATTGTGGCTAAGCATGAATAAATTGAAAAATGAAGGTAATGCGTGCCTGTTTGTGTGTTTTCAGCAGCCCTGGAAGAAGCGGCGCAAGACCGCGAAACGCGTTGGCATATGTTAAAGAGTTGGAGCAGGAAGCAAGCTGCATCTAATTGCCGGATGGTGGAGCACTGTAGTGTTCTCTCTCAATGCTTTGGGAACTTTGTGGAACACTTAATTACACGGCATCCCTGCCGTGGAGAGAGGAACCATCGTCAGTTGGAGATACACCTCAGCCAGCTGACTGAGGCTTTGAAATCGAACTTATCGAGATCATGGAAGCACAGTGCTCGAAATGCTAATGAAACTTGCATCTATGCCCCGACACCTACTCAAGGTTAATACAAAGCTTAAAATTGAAATGCACATTGAACTTGATTTTGCTCGCATTCGGGAACTCAATGTCCCATCATGCATTACTATAAAAGACTTGACAGCACACGCCCATTGTGGCTAAGCATGAATAAATTGAAAAATGAAGGTAATGCGTGCCTGTTTGTGTGTTTTCAGCAGCCCAGGAAGAAGCGGCGCAAGACCGCGAAACGCGTTGGCATATGTTAAAGAGTTGGAGCAGGAAGCAAGCTGCATCTAATTGCCGGATGGTGGAGCACTGTAGTGTTCTCTCTCATTGCTTTGGGAACTTTGTGGAAAACTTAATTACACGGCATCCCTGCTGTGGAGAGAGGAACCATCGTCAGTTGGAGATACACCTCAGCCAGCTGACTGAGGCTTTGAAATCGAACTTATCGAGATCATGGAAGCACAGTGCTCGAAATGCTAATGAAACTTGCATTTATGCCCCGACACCTACTCAAGCTTAATACAAAGCTTAAAATTGAAATGCACATTGAACTTGATTTTGCTCGCATTCGGGAACTCAATGTCCCATCATGCATTACTATAAAAGACTTGACAGCACACGCCCATTGTGGCTAAGCATGAATAAATTGAAAAATGAAGGTAATGCGTGCCTGTTTGTGTGTTTTCAGCAGCCCAGGAAGAAGCGGCGCAAGACCGCGAAACGCGTTGGCATATGTTAAAGAGTTGGAGCAGGAAGCAAGCTGCATCTAATTGCCGGATGGTGGAGCACTGTAGTGTTCTCTCTCAATGCTTTGGGAACTTTGTGGAAAACTTAATTACACGGCATCCCTGCCGTGGAGAGAGGAACCATCGTCAGTTGGAGATACACCTCAGCCAGCTGACTGAGGCTTTGAAATCGAACTTATCGAGATCATGGAAGCACAGTGCTCGAAATGCTAATGAAACTTGCATCTATGCCCCGACACCTACTCAAGGTTAATACAAAGCTTAAAATTGAAATGCACATTGAACTTGATTTTGCTCGCATTCGGGAACTCAATGTCCCATCATGCATTACTATAAAAGACTTGAAAGGACACGCCCATTGTGGCTAAGCATGAATAAATTGAAAAATGAAGGTAATGCGTGCCTGTTTGTGTGTTTTCAGCAGCCCAGGAAGAAGCGGCGCAAGACCGCGAAACGCGTTGGCATATGTTAAAGAGTTGGAGCAGGAAGCAAGCTGCATCTAATTGCCGGATGGTGGAGCACTGTAGTGTTCTCTCTCAATGCTTTGGGAACTTTGTGGAAAACTTAATTACACGGCATCCCTGCCGTGGAGAGAGGAACCATCGTCAGTTGGAGATACACCTCAGCCAGCTGACTGAGGCTTTGAAATCGAACTTATCGAGATCATGGAAGCACAGTGCTCGAAATGCTAATGAAACTTGCATCTATGCCCCGACACCTACTGAAGGTTAATACAAAGCTTAAAATTGAAATGCACATTGAACTTGATTTTGCTCGCATTCGGGAACTCAATGTCCCATCATGCATTACTATAAAAGACTTGACAGCACACGCCCATTGTGGCTAAGCATGAATAAATTGAAAAATGAAGGTAATGCGTGCCTGTTTGGGTGTTTTCAGCAGCCCAGGAAGAAGCGGCGCAAGACCGCGAAACGCGTTGGCATATGTTAAAGAGTTGGAGCAGGAAGCAAGCTGCATCTAATTGCCGGATGGTGGAGCACTGTAGTGTTCTCTCTCAATGCTTTGGGAACTTTGTGGAAAACTTAATTACACGGCATCCCTGCCGTGGAGAGAGGAACCATCGTCAGTTGGAGATACACCTCAGCCAGCTGACTGAGGCTTTGAAATCGAACTTATCGAGATCATGGAAGCACAGTGCTCGAAATGCTAATGAAACTTGCATCTATGCCCCGACACCTACTCAAGGTTAATACAAAGCTTAAAATTGAAATGCACATTGAACTTGATTTTGCTCGCATTCGGGAACTCAATGTCCCATCATGCATTACTATAAAAGACTTGACAGCACACGCCCATTGTGGCTAAGCATGAATAAATTGAAAAATGAAGGTAATGCGTGCCTGTTTGTGTGTTTTCAGCAGCCCAGGAAGAAGCGGCGCAAGACCGCGAAACGCGTTGGCATATGTTAAAGAGTTGGAGCAGGAAGCAAGCTGCATCTAATTGCCGGATGGTGGAGCACTGTAGTGTTCTCTCTCAATGCTTTGGGAACTTTGCGGAAAACTTAATTACACGGCATCCCTGCCGTAGAGAGAGGAACCATCGTCAGTTGGAGATACACCTCAGCCAGCTGACTGAGGCTTTGAAATCGAACTTATCGAGATCATGGAAGCACAGTGCTCGAAATGCTAATGAAACTTGCATCTATGCCCCGACACCTACTCAAGGTTAATACAAAGCTTAAAATTGAAATGCACATTGAACTTGATTTTGCTCGCATTCGGGAACTCAATGTCCTATCATGCATTACTATAAAAGACTTGACAGCACACGCCCATTGTGGCTAAGCATGAATAAATTGAAAAATGAAGGTAATGCGTGCCTGTTTGTGTGTTTTCAGCAGCCCAGGAAGAAGCGGCGCAAGACCGCGAAACGCGTTGGCATATGTTAAAGAGTTGGAGCAGGAAGCAAGCTGCATCTAATTGCCGGATGGTGGAGCACTGTAGTGTTCTCTCTCAATGCTTTGGGAACTTTGTGGAAAACTTAATTACACGGCATCCCTGCCGTGGAGAGAGGAACCATCGTCAGTTGGAGATACACCTCAGCCAGCTGACTGAGGCTTTGAAATCGAACTTATCGAGATCATGGAAGCACAGTGCGCGAAATGCTAATGAAACTTGCATCTATGCCCCGACACCTACTCAAGGTTAATACAAAGCTTAAAATTGAAATGCACATTGAACTTGATTTTGCTCGCATTCGGGAACTCAATGTCCCATCATGCATTACTATAAAAGACTTTACAGCACACGCCCATTGTGGCTAAGCATGAATAAATTGAAAAATGAAGGTAATGCGTGCCTGTTTGTGTGTTTTCAGCAGCCCAGGAAGAAGCGGAGCAAGACCGCGAAATGCGTTGGCATATGTTAAAGAGTTGGAGCAGGAAGCAAGCTGCATCTAATTGCCGGATGGTGGAGCACTGTAGTGTTCTCTCTCAATGCTTTGGGAACTTTGTGGAAAACTTAATTACACGGCATCCCTGCCGTGGAGAAAGGAACCATCGTCAGTTGGAGATACACCTCAGCCAGCTGACTGAGGCTTTGAAATCGAACTTATCGAGATCATGGAAGCACAGTGCTCGAAATGCTAATGAAACTTGCATCTATGCCCCGACACCTACTCAAGGTTAATACAAAGCTTAAAATTGAAATGCACATTGAACTTGATTTTGCTCGCATTCGGGAACTCAATGTCCCATCATACATTACTATAAAAGACTTGACAGCACACGCCCATTGTGGCTAAGCATGAATAAATTGAAAAATGAAGGTAATGCGTGCCTGTTTGTGTGTTTTCAGCAGCCCAGGAAGAAGCGGCGCAAGACCGCGAAACGCGTTGGCATATGTTAAAGAGTTGGAGCAGGAAGCAAGCTGCAACTAATTGCCGGATGGTGGAGCACTGTAGTGTTCTCTCTCAATGCTTTGGGAACTTTGTGGAAAACTTAATTACACGGCATCCCTGCCGTGGAGAGAGGAACCATCGTCAGTTGGAGATACACCTCAGCCAGCTGACTGAGGCTTTGAAATCGAACTTATCGAGATCATGGAAGCACAGTGCTCGAAATGCTAATGAAACTTGCATCTATGCCCCGACACCTACTCAAGGTTAATACAAAGCTTAAAATTGAAATGCACATTGAACTTGATTTTGCTCGCATTCGGGAACTCAATGTCCCATCATGCATTACTATAAAAGACTTGACAGCACACGCCCATTGTGGCTAAGCATGAATAAATTGAAAAATGAAGGTAATGCGTGCCTGTTTGTGTGTTTTCAGCAGCCCAGGAAGAAGCGGCGCAAGACCGCGAAACGCGTTGGCATATGTTAAAGAGTTGGAGCAGGAAGCAAGCTGCATCTAATTGCCGGATGGTGGAGCACTGTAGTGTTCTCTCTCAATGCTTTGGGAACTTTGTGGAAAACTTAATTACACGGCATCCCTGCCGTAGAGAGAGGAACCATCGTCAGTTGGAGATACACCTCAGCCAGCTGACTGAGGCTTTGAAATCGAACTTATCGAGATCATGGAAGCACAGTGCTCGAAATGCTAATGAAACTTGCATCTATGCCCCGACACCTACTCAAGGTTAATACAAAGCTTAAAATTGAAATGCACATTGAACTTGATTTTGCTCGCATTCGGGAACTCAATGTCCTATCATGCATTACTATAAAAGACTTGACAGCACACGCCCATTGTGGCTAAGCATGAATAAATTGAAAAATGAAGGTAATGCGTGCCTGTTTGTGTGTTTTCAGCAGCCCAGGAAGAAGCGGCGCAAGACCGCGAAACGCGTTGGCATATGTTAAAGAGTTGGAGCAGGAAGCAAGCTGCATCTAATTGCCGGATAGTGGAGCACTGTAGTGTTCTCTCTCAATGCTTTGGGAACTTTGTGGAAAACTTAATTACACGGCATCCCTGCCGTGGAGAGAGGAACCATCGTCAGTTGGAGATACACCTCAGCCAGCTGACTGAGGCTTTGAAATCGAACTTATCGAGATCATGGAAGCACAGTGCTCGAAATGCTAATGAAACTTGCATCTATGCCCCGACACCTACTCAAGGTTAATACAAAGCTTAAAATTGAAATGCACATTGAACTTGATTTTGCTCGCATTCAGGAACTAAATGTCCCATCATGCATTACTATAAAAGACTTGACAGCACACGCCCATTGTGGCTAAGCATGAATAAATTGAAAAATGAAGGTAATGCGTGCCTGTTTGTGTGTTTTCAGCAGCCCAGGAAGAAGCGGCGCAAGACCGCGAAACGCGTTGGCATATGTTAAAGAGTTGGAGCAGGAAGCAAGCTGCATCTAATTGCCGGATGGTGGAGCACTGTAGTGTGCTCTCTCAATGCTTTGGGAACTTTGTGGAAAACTTAATTACACGGCATCCCTGCCGTGGAGAGAGGAACCATCGTCAGTTGGAGATACACCTCAGCCAGCTGACTGAGGCTTTGAAATCGAACTTATCGAGATCATGGAAGCACAGTGCGCGAAATGCTAATGAAACTTGCATCTATGCCCCGACACCTACTCAAGGTTAATACAAAGCTTAAAATTGAAATGCACATTGAACTTGATTTTGCTCGCATTCGGGAACTCAATGTCCCATCATGCATTACTATAAAAGACTTTACAGCACACGCCCATTGTGGCTAAGCATGAATAAATTGAAAAATGAAGGTAATGCGTGCCTGTTTGTGTGTTTTCAGCAGCCCAGGAAGAAGCGGAGCAAGACCGCGAAATGCGTTGGCATATGTTAAAGAGTTGGAGCAGGAAGCAAGCTGCATCTAATTGCCGGATGGTGGAGCACTGTAGTGTTCTCTCTCAATGCTTTGGGAACTTTGTGGAAAACTTAATTACACGGCATCCCTGCCGTGGAGAAAGGAACCATCGTCAGTTGGAGATACACCTCAGCCAGCTGACTGAGGCTTTGAAATCGAACTTATCGAGATCATGGAAGCACAGTGCTCGAAATGCTAATGAAACTTGCATCTATGCCCCGACACCTACTCAAGGTTAATACAAAGCTTAAAATTGAAATGCACATTGAACTTGATTTTGCTCGCATTCGGGAACTCAATGTCCCATCATACATTACTATAAAAGACTTGACAGCACACGCCCATTGTGGCTAAGCATGAATAAATTGAAAAATGAAGGTAATGCGTGCCTGTTTGTGTGTTTTCAGCAGCCCAGGAAGAAGCGGCGCAAGACCGCGAAACGCGTTGGCATATGTTAAAGAGTTGGAGCAGGAAGCAAGCTGCAACTAATTGCCGGATGGTGGAGCACTGTAGTGTTCTCTCTCAATGCTTTGGGAACTTTGTGGAAAACTTAATTACACGGCATCCCTGCCGTGGAGAGAGGAACCATCGTCAGTTGGAGATACACCTCAGCCAGGTGACTGAGGCTTTGAAATCGAACTTATCGAGATCATGGAAGCACAGTGCTCGAAATGCTAATGAAACTTGCATCTATGCCCCGACACCTACTCAAGGTTAATACAAAGCTTAAAATTGAAATGCACATTGAACTTGATTTTGCTCGCATTCGGGAACTCAATGTCCCATCATGCATTACTATAAAAGACTTGACAGCACACGCCCATTGTGGCTAAGCATGAATAAATTGAAAAATGAAGGTAATGCGTGCCTGTTTGTGTGTTTTCAGCAGCCCTGGAAGAAGCGGCACAAGACCGCGAAACGCGTTGGCATATGTTAAAGAGTTGGAGCAGGAAGCAAGCTGCATCTAATTGCCGGATGGTGGAGCACTGTAGTGTTCTCTCTCAATGCTTTGGGAACTTTGTGGAAAACTTAATTACACGGCATTCCTGCCGTGGAGAGAGGAACCATCGTCAGTTGGAGATACACCTCAGCCAGCTGACTGAGGCTTTGAAATCGAACTTATCGAGATCATGGAAGCACAGTGCTCGAAATGCTAATGAAACTTGCATCTATGCCCCGACACCTACTCAAGGTTAATACAAAGCTTAAAATTGAAATGCACATTGAACTTGATTTTGCTCGCATTCGGGAACTCAATGTCCCATCATGCATTACTATAAAAGACTTGACAGCACACGCCCATTGTGGCTAAGCATGAATAAATTGAAAAATGAAGGTAATGCGTGCCTGTTTGTGTGTTTTCAGCAGCCCAGGAAGAAGCGGCGCAAGACCGCGAAACGCGTTGGCATATGTTAAAGAGTTGGAGCAGGAAGCAAGCTGCATCTAATTGCCGGATGGTGGAGCACTGTAGTGTTCTCTCTCAATGCTTTGGGAACTTTGTGGAAAACTTAATTACACGGCATCCCTGCCGTGGAGAGAGGAACCATCGTCAGTTGGAGATACACCTCAGCCAGCTGACTGAGGCTTTGAAATCGAACTTATCGAGATCATGGAAGCACAGTGCTCGAAATGCTAATGAAACTTGCATCTATGCCCCGACACTTACTCAAGGTTAATACAAAGCTTAAAATTGAAATGCACATTGAACTTGATTTTGCTCGCATTCGGGAACTCAATGTCCCATCATGCATTACTATAAAAGACTTGACAGCACACGCCCATTGTGGCTAAGCATGAATAAATTGAAAAATGAAGGTAATGCGTGCCTGTTTGTGTGTTTTCAGCAGCCCAGGAAGAAGCGGCGCAAGACCGCGAAACGCGTTGGCATATGTTAAAGAGTTGGAGCAGGAAGCAAGCTGCATCTAATTGCCGGATGGTGGAGCACTGTAGTGTTCTCTCTCAATGCTTTGGGAACTTTGTGGAAAACTTAATTACACGGCATCCCTGCCGTGGAGAGAGGAACCATCGTCAGTTGGAGATACACCTCAGCCAGCTGACTGAGGCTTTGAAATCGAACTTATCGAGATCATGGAAGCACAGTGCTCGAAATGCTAATGAAACTTGCATCTATGCCCCGACACCTACTCAAGGTTAATACAAAGCTTAAAATTGAAATGCACATTGAACTTGATTTTGCTCGCATTCGGGAACTCAATGTCCTATCATGCATTACTATAAAAGACTTGACAGCACACGCCCATTGTGGCTAAGCATGAATAAATTGAAAAATGAAGGTAATGCGTGCCTGTTTGTGTGTTTTCAGCAGCCCAGGAAGAAGCGGCGCAAGACCGCGAAACGCGTTGGCATATGTTAAAGAGTTGGAGCAGGAAGCAAGCTGCATCTAATTGCCGGATAGTGGAGCACTGTAGTGTTCTCTCTCAATGCTTTGGGAACTTTGTGGAAAACTTAATTACACGGCATCCCTGCCGTGGAGAGAGGAACCATCGTCAGTTGGAGATACACCTCAGCCAGCTGACTGAGGCTTTGAAATCGAACTTATCGAGATCATGGAAGCACAGTGCTCGAAATGCTAATGAAACTTGCATCTATGCCCCGACACCTACTCAAGGTTAATACAAAGCTTAAAATTGAAATGCACATTGAACTTGATTTTGCTCGCATTCGGGAACTAAATGTCCCATCATGCATTACTATAAAAGACTTGACAGCACACGGCCATTGTGGCTAAGCATGAATAAATTGAAAAATGAAGGTAATGCGTGCCTGTTTGTGTGTTTTCAGCAGCCCAGAAAGAAGCGGCGCAAGACCGCGAAACGCGTTGGCATATGTTAAAGAGTTGGAGCAGGAAGCAAGCTGCATCTAATTGCCGGATGGTGGAGCACTGTAGTGTTCTCTCTCAATGCTTTGGGAACTTTGTGGAAAACTTAATTACACGGCATCCCTGCCGTGGAGAGAGGAACCATCGTCAGTTGGAGATACACCTCAGCCAGCTGACTGAGGCTTTGAAATCGAACTTATCGAGATCATGGAAGCACAGTGCGCGAAATGCTAATGAAACTTGCATCTATGCCCCGACACCTACTCAAGGTTAATACAAAGCTTAAAATTGAAATGCACATTGAACTTGATTTTGCTCGCATTCGGGAACTCAATGTCCCATCATGCATTACTATAAAAGACTTGACAGCACACGCCCATTGTGGCTAAGCATGAATAAATTGAAAAATGAAGGTAATGCGTGCCTGTTTGTGTGTTTTCAGCAGCCCAGGAAGAAGCGGCGCAAGACCGCGAAATGCGTTGGCATATGTTAAAGAGTTGGAGCAGGAAGCAAGCTGCATCTAATTGCCGGATGGTGGAGCACTGTAGTGTTCTCTCTCAATGCTTTGGGAACTTTGTGGAAAACTTAATTACACGGCATCCCTGCCGTGGAGAAAGGAACCATCGTCAGTTGGAGATACACCTCAGCCAGCTGACTGAGGCTTTGAAATCGAACTTATCGAGATCATGGAAGCACAGTGCTCGAAATGCTAATGAAACTTGCATCTATGCCCCGACACCTACTCAAGGTTAATACAAAGCTTAAAATTGAAATGCACATTGAACTTGATTTTGCTCGCATTCGGGAACTCAATGTCCCATCATACATTACTATAAAAGACTTGACAGCACACGCCCATTGTGGCTAAGCATGAATAAATTGAAAAATGAAGGTAATGCGTGCCTGTTTGTGTGTTTTCAGCAGCCCAGGAAGAAGCGGCGCAAGACCGCGAAACGCGTTGGCATATGTTAAAGAGTTGGAGCAGGAAGCAAGCAGCAACTAATTGCCGGATGGTGGAGCACTGTAGTGTTCTCTCTCAATGCTTTGGGAACTTTGTGGAAAACTTAATTACACGGCATCCCTGCCGTGGAGAGAGGAACCATCGTCAGTTGGAGATACACCTCAGCCAGCTGACTGAGGCTTTGAAATCGAACTTATCGAGATCATGGAAGCACAGTGCTCGAAATGCTAATGAAACTTGCATCTATGCCCCAACACCTACTCAAGGTTAATACAAAGCTTAAAATTGAAATGCACATTGAACTTGATTTTGCTCGCATTCGGGAACTCAATGTCCCATCATGCATTACTATAAAAGACTTGACAGCACACGCCCATTGTGGCTAAGCATGAATAAATTGAAAAATGAAGGTAATGCATGCCTGTTTGTGTGTTTTCAGCAGCCCAGGAAGAAGCGGCGCAAGACCGCGAAACGCGTTGGCATATGTTAAAGAGTTGGAGCAGGAAGCAAGCTGCATCTAATTGCCGGATGGTGGAGCACTGTAGTGTTCTCTCTCAATGCTTTGGGAACTTTGTGGAAAACTTAATTACACGGCATCCCTGCCGTGGAGAGAGGAACCATCGTCAGTTGGAGATACACCTCAGCCAGCTGACTGAGGCTTTGAAATCGAACTTATCGAGATCATGGAAGCACAGTGCTCGAAATGCTAATGAAACTTGCATCTATGCCCCGACACCTACTCAAGGTTAATACAAAGCTTAAAATTGAAATGCACATTGAACTTGATTTTGCTCGCATTCGGGAACTCAATGTCCCATCATGCATTACTATAAAAGACTTGACAGCACACGCCCATTGTGGCTAAGCATGAATAAATTGAAAAATGAAGGTAATGCGTGCCTGTTTGTGTGTTTTCAGCAGCCCTGGAAGAAGCGGCGCAAGACCGCGAAACGCGTTGGCATATGTTAAAGAGTTGGAGCAGGAAGCAAGCTGCATCTAATTGCCGGATGGTGGAGCACTGTAGTGTTCTCTCTCAATGCTTTGGGAACTTTGTGGAAAACTTAATTACACGGCATCCCTGCCGTGGAGAGAGGAACCATCGTCAGTTGGAGATACACCTCAGCCAGCTGACTGAGGCTTTGAAATCGAACTTATCGAGATCATGGAAGCACAGTGCTCGAAATGCTAATGAAACTTGCATCTATGCCCCGACACCTACTCAAGGTTAATACAAAGCTTAAAATTGAAATGCACATTGAACTTGATTTTGCTCGCATTCGGGAACTCAATGTCCCATCATGCATTACTATAAAAGACTTGACAGCACACGCCCATTGTGGCTAAGCATGAATAAATTGAAAAATGAAGGTAATGCGTGCCTGTTTGTGTGTTTTCAGCAGCCCAGGAAGAAGCGGCGCAAGACCGCGAAACGCGTTGGCATATGTTAAAGAGTTGGAGCAGGAAGCAAGCTGCATCTAATTGCCGGATGGTGGAGCACTGTAGTGTTCTCTCTCAATGCTTTGGGAACTTTGTGGAAAACTTAATTACACGGCATCCCTGCCGTGGAGAGAGGAACCATCGTCAGTTGGAGATACACCTCAGCCAGCTGACTGAGGCTTTGAAATCGAACTTATCGAGATCATGGAAGCACAGTGCTCGAAATGCTAATGAAACTTGCATCTATGCCCCGACACCTACTCAAGGTTAATACAAAGCTTAAAATTGAAATGCACATTGAACTTGATTTTGCTCGCATTCGGGAACTCAATGTCCCATCATGCATTACTATAAAAGACTTGACTGCACACGCCCATTGTGGCTAAGCATGAATAAATTGAAAAATGAAGGTAATGCGTGCCTGTTTGTGTGTTTTCAGCAGCCCAGGAAGAAGCGGCGCAAGACCGCGAAACGCGTTGGCATATGTTAAAGAGTTGGAGCAGGAAGCAAGCGCATCTAATTGCCGGATGGTGGAGCACTGTAGTGTTCTCTCTCAATGCTTTGGGAACTTTGTGGAAAACTTAATTACACGGCATCCCTGCCGTGGAGAGAGGAAACCATCGTCAGTTGGAGATACACCTCAGCCAGCTGACTGAGGCTTTGAAATCGAACTTATCGAGATCATGGAAGCACAGTGCTCGAAATGCTAATGAAACTTGCATCTATGCCCCGACACCTACTCAAGGTTAATACAAAGCTTAAAATTGAAATGCACATTGAACTTGATTTTGCTCGCATTCGGGAACTCAATGTCCCATCATGCATTACTATAAAAGACTTGACAGCACACGCCCATTGTGGCTAAGCATGAATAAATTGAAAAATGAAGGTAATGCGTGCCTGTTTGTGTGTTTTCAGCAGCCCAGGAAGAAGCGGCGCAAGACCGCGAAACGCGTTGGCATATGTTAAAGAGTTGGAGCAGGAAGCAAGCTGCATCTAATTGCCGGATGGTGGAGCACTGTAGTGTTCTCTCTCAATGCTTTGGGAACTTTGTGGAAAACTTAATTACACGGCATCCCTGCCGTGGAGAGAGGAACCATCGTCAGTTGGAGATACACCTCAGCCAGCTGACTGAGGCTTCGAAATCGAACTTATCGAGATCATGGAAGCAGAGTGCTCGAAATGCTAATGAAACTTGCATCTATGCCCCGACACCTACTCAAGGTTAATACAAAGCTTAAAATTGAAATGCACATTGAACTTGATTTTGCTCGCATTCGGGAACTCAATGTCCCATCATGCATTACTATAAAAGACTTGACAGCACACGCCCATTGTGGCTAAGCATGAATAAATTAAAAAAGGAAGGTAATGCGTGCCTGTTTGTGTGTTTTCAGCAGCCCAGGAAGAAGCGGCGCAAGACCGCGAAACGCGTTGGCATATGTTAAAGAGTTGGAGCAGGAAGCAAGCTGCATCTAATTGCCGGATGGTGGAGCACTGTAGTGTTCTCTCTCAATGCTTTGGGAACTTTGTGGAAAACTTAATTACACTGCATCCCTGCCGTGGAGAGAGGAACCATCGTCAGTTGGAGATACACCTCAGCCAGCTGACTGAGGCTTTGAAATCAAACTTATCGAGATCATGGAAGGACAGTGCTCGAAATGCTAATGAAACTTGCATCTATGCCCCGACACCTACTCAAGGTTAATACAAAGCTTAAAATTGAAATGCACATTGAACTTGATTTTGCTCGCATTCGGGAACTCAATGTCCCATCATGCATTACTATAAAAGACTTGACAGCACACGCCCATTGTGGCTAAGCATGAATAAATTGAAAAATGAAGGTAATGCGTGCCTGTTTGTGTGTTTTCAGCAGCCCAGGAAGAAGCAGCGCAAGACCGCGAAACGCGTTGGCATATGTTAAAGAGTTGGAGCAGGAAGCAAGCTGCATCTAATTGCCGGATGGTGGAGCACTGTAGTGTTCTCTCTCAATGCTTTGGGATCTTTGTGGAAAACTTAATTACACGGCATCCTTGCCGTGGAGAGAGGAACCATCGTCAGTTGGAGATACACCTCAGCCAGCTGGCTGAGGCTTTGAAATCGAACTTATCGAGATCATGGAAGCACAGTGCTCGAAATGCTAATGAAACTTGCATCTATGCCCCGACACCTACTCAAGGTTAATACAAAGCTTAAAATTGAAATGCACATTGAACTTGATTTTGCTCGCATTCGGGAACTCAATGTCCCATCATGCATTACTATAAAAGACTTGACAGCACACGCCCATTGTGGCTAAGCATGAATAAATTGAAAAATGAAGGTAATGCGTGCCTGTTTGTGTGTTTTCAGCAGCCCAGGAAGAAGCGGCGCAAGACCGCGAAACGCGTTGGCATATGTTAAAGAGTTGGAGCAGGAAGCAAGCTGCATCTAATTGCCGGATGGTGGAGCACTGTAGTGTTCTCTCTCAATGCTTTGGGAACTTTGTGGAAAACTTAATTACACGGCATCCCTGCCGTGGAGAGAGGAACCATCGTCAGTTGGAGATACACCTCAGCCAGCTGACTGAGGCTTTGAAATCAAACTTATCGAGATCATGGAAGGACAGTGCTCGAAATGCTAATGAAACTTGCATCTATGCCCCGACACCTACTCAAGGTTAATACAAAGCTTAAAATTGAAATGCACATTGAACTTGATTTTGCTCGCATTCGGGAACTCAATGTCCCATCATGCATTACTATAAAAAGACTTGACAGCACACGCCCATTGTGGCTAAGCATGAATAAATTGAAAAATTAAGGTAATGCGTGCCTGTTTGTGTGTTTTCAGCAGCCCAGGAAGATGCGGCGCAAGACCGCGAAACGCGTTGGCATATGTTAAAGAGTTGGAGCAGGAAGCAAGCTGCATCTAATTGCCGGATGGTGGAGCACTGTAGTGTTCTCTCTCAATGCTTTGGGAACTTTGTGGAAAACTTAATTACACGGCATCCCTGCCGTGGAGAGAGGAACCATCGTCAGTTGGAGATACACCTCAGCCAGCTGACTGAGGCTTTGAAATCGAACTTATCGAGATCATGGAAGCACAGTGCTCGAAATGCTAATGAAACTTGCATCTATGCCCCGACACCTACTCAAGGTTAATACAAAGCTTAAAATTGAAATGCACATTGAACTTGATTTTGCTCGCATTCGGGAACTCAATGTCCCATCATGCATTACTATAAAAGACTTGACAGCACACGCCCATTGTGGCTAAGCATGAATAAATTGAAAAATGAAGGTAATGCGTGCCTGTTTGTGTGTTTTCAGCAGCCCAGGAAGAAGCGGCGCAAGACCGCGAAACGCGTTGGCATATGTTAAAGAGTTGGAGCAGGAAGCAAGCTGCATCTAATTGCCGGATGGTGGAGCACTGTAGTGTTCTCTCTCAATGCTTTGGGAACTTTGTGGAAAACTTAATTACACGGCATCCCTGCCGTGGAGAGAGGAACCATCGTCAGTTGGAGATACACCTCAGCCAGCTGACTGAGGCTTTGAAATCGAACTTATCGAGATCATGGAAGCACAGTGCTCGAAATGCTAATGAAACTTGCATCTATGCCCCGACACCTACTCAAGGTTAATACAAAGCTTAAAATTGAAATGCACATTGAACTTGATTTTGCTCGCATTCGGGAACTCAATGTCCCATCATGCATTACTATAAAAGAATTGATAGCACACGCCCATTGTGGCTAAGCATGAATAAATTGAAAAATGAAGGTAATGCGTGCCTGTTTGTGTGTTTTCAGCAGCCCAGGAAGAAGCGGCGCAAGACCGCGAAACGCGTTGGCATATGTTAAAGAGTTGGAGCAGGAAGCAAGCTGCATCTAATTGCCGGATGGTGGAGCACTGTAGTGTTCTCTCTCAATGCTTTGGGAACTTTGTGGAAAACTTAATTACACGGCATCCCTGCCGTGGAGAGAGGAACCATCGTCAGTTGGAGATACACCTCAGCCAGCTGACTGAGTCTTTGAAATCGAACTTATCGAGATCATGGAAGCACAGTGCTCGAAATGCTAATGAAACTTGCATCTATGCCCCGACACCTACTCAAGGTTAATACAAAGCTTAAAATTGAAATGCACATTGAACTTGATTTTGCTCGCATTCGGGAACTCAATGTCCCATCATGCATTACTATAAAAGACTTGACAGCACACACCCATTGTGGCTAAGCATGAATAAATTGAAAAATGAAGGTAATGCATGCCTGTTTGTGTGTTTTCAGCAGCCCAGGAAGAAGCGGCGCAAGACCGCGAAACGCGTTGGCATATGTTAAAGAGTTGGAGCAGGAAGCAAGCTGCATCTAATTGCCGGATGGTGGAGCACTGTAGTGTTCTCTCTCAATGCTTTGGGAACTTTGTGGAAAACTTAATTACACGGCATCCCTGCCGTGGAGAGAGGAACCATCGTCAGTTGGAGATACACCTCAGCCAGCTGACTGAGGCTTTGAAATCGAACTTATCGAGATCATGGAAGCACAGTGCTCGAAATGCTAATGAAACTTGCATCTATGCCCCGACACCTACTCAAGGTTAATACAAAGCTTAAAATTGAAATGCACATTGAACTTGATTTTGCTCGCATTCGGGAACTCAATGTCCCATCATGCATTACTATAAAAGACTTGACAGCACACGCCCATTGTGGCTAAGCATGAATAAATTGAAAAATGAAGGTAATGCGTGCCTGTTTGTGTGTTTTCAGCAGCCCAGGAAGAAGCGGCGCAAGACCGCGAAACGCGTTGGCATATGTTAAAGAGTTGGAGCAGGAAGCAAGCTGCATCTAATTGCCGGATGGTGGAGCACTGTAGTGTTCTCTCTCAATGCTTTGGGAACTTTGTGGAAAACTTAATTACACGGCATCCCTGCCGTGGAGAGAGGAACCATCGTCAGTTGGAGATACACCTCAGCCAGCTGACTGAGGCTTTGAAATCGAACTTATCGAGATCATGGAAGCACAGTGCTCGAAATGCTAATGAAACTTGCATCTATGCCCCGACACCTACTCAAGGTTAATACAAAGCTTAAAATTGAAATGCACATTGAACTTGATTTTGCTCGCATTCGGGAACTCAATGTCCCATCATGCATTACTATAAAAGACTTGACTGCACACGCCCATTGTGGCTAAGCATGAATAAATTGAAAAATGAAGGTAATGCGTGCCTGTTTGTGTGTTTTCAGCAGCCCAGGAAGAAGCGGCGCAAGACCGCGAAACGAGTTGGCATATGTTAAAGAGTTGGAGCAGGAAGCAAGCTGCATCTAATTGCCGGATGGTGGAGCACTGTAGTGTTCTCTCTCAATGCTTTGGGAACTTTGTGGAAAACTTAATTACACGGCATCCCTGCCGTGGAGAGAGGAACCATCGTCAGTTGGAGATACACCTCAGCCAGCTGACTGAGGCTTTGAAATCGAACTTATCGAGATCATGGAAGCACAGTGCTCGAAATGCTAATGAAACTTGCATCTATGCCCCGACACCTACTCAAGGTTAATACAAAGCTTAAAATTGAAATGCACATTGAACTTGATTTTGCTCGCATTCGGGAACTCAATGTCCCATCATGCATTACTATAAAAGACTTGACAGCACACGCCCATTGTGGCTAAGCATGAATAAATTGAAAAATGAAGGTAATGCGTGCCTGTTTGTGTGTTTTCAGCAGCCCAGGAAGAAGCGGCGCAAGACCGCGAAACGCGTTGGCATATGTTAAAGAGTTGGAGCAGGAAGCAAGCTGCATCTAATTGCCGGATGGTGGAGCACTGTAGTGTTCTCTCTCAATGCTTTGGGAACTTTGTGGAAAACTTAATTACACGGCATCCCTGCCGTGGAGAGAGGAACCATCGTCAGTTGGAGATACACCTCAGCCAGCTGACTGAGGCTTCGAAATCGAACTTATCGAGATCATGGAAGCAGAGTGCTCGAAATGCTAATGAAACTTGCATCTATGCCCCGACACCTACTCAAGGTTAATACAAAGCTTAAAATTGAAATGCACATTGAACTTGATTTTGCTCGCATTCGGGAACTCAATGTCCCATCATGCATTACTATAAAAGACTTGACAGCACACGCCCATTGTGGCTAAGCATGAATAAATTAAAAAAGGAAGGTAATGCGTGCCTGTTTGTGTGTTTTCAGCAGCCCAGGAAGAAGCGGCGCAAGACCGCGAAACGCGTTGGCATATGTTAAAGAGTTGGAGCAGGAAGCAAGCTGCATCTAATTGCCGGATGGTGGAGCACTGTAGTGTTCTCTCTCAATGCTTTGGGAACTTTGTGGAAAACTTAATTACACTGCATCCCTGCCGTGGAGAGAGGAACCATCGTCAGTTGGAGATACACCTCAGCCAGCTGACTGAGGCTTTGAAATCAAACTTATCGAGATCATGGAAGGACAGTGCTCGAAATGCTAATGAAACTTGCATCTATGCCCCGACACCTACTCAAGGTTAATACAAAGCTTAAAATTGAAATGCACATTGAACTTGATTTTGCTCGCATTCGGGAACTCAATGTCCCATCATGCATTACTATAAAAGACTTGACAGCACACGCCCATTGTGGCTAAGCATGAATAAATTGAAAAATGAAGGTAATGCGTGCCTGTTTGTGTGTTTTCAGCAGCCCAGGAAGAAGCAGCGCAAGACCGCGAAACGCGTTGGCATATGTTAAAGAGTTGGAGCAGGAAGCAAGCTGCATCTAATTGCCGGATGGTGGAGCACTGTAGTGTTCTCTCTCAATGCTTTGGGAACTTTGTGGAAAACTTAATTACACGGCATCCCTGCCGTGGAGAGAGGAACCATCGTCAGTTGGAGATACACCTCAGCCAGCTGGCTGAGGCTTTGAAATCGAACTTATCGAGATCATGGAAGCACAGTGCTCGAAATGCTAATGAAACTTGCATCTATGCCCCGACACCTACTCAAGGTTAATACAAAGCTTAAAATTGAAATGCACATTGAACTTGATTTTGCTCGCATTCGGGAACTCAATGTCCCATCATGCATTACTATAAAAGACTTGACAGCACACGCCCATTGTGGCTAAGCATGAATAAATTGAAAAATGAAGGTAATGCGTGCCTGTTTGTGTGTTTTCAGCAGCCCAGGAAGAAGCGGCGCAAGACCGCGAAACGCGTTGGCATATGTTAAAGAGTTGGAGCAGGAAGCAAGCTGCATCTAATTGCCGGATGGTGGAGCACTGTAGTGTTCTCTCTCAATGCTTTGGGAACTTTGTGGAAAACTTAATTACACGGCATCCCTGCCGTGGAGAGAGGAACCATCGTCAGTTGGAGATACACCTCAGCCAGCTGACTGAGGCTTTGAAATCAAACTTATCGAGATCATGGAAGGACAGTGCTCGAAATGCTAATGAAACTTGCATCTATGCCCCGACACCTACTCAAGGTTAATACAAAGCTTAAAATTGAAATGCACATTGAACTTGATTTTGCTCGCATTCGGGAACTCAATGTCCCATCATGCATTACTATAAAAAGACTTGACAGCACACGCCCATTGTGGCTAAGCATGAATAAATTGAAAAATTAAGGTAATGCGTGCCTGTTTGTGTGTTTTCAGCAGCCCAGGAAGATGCGGCGCAAGACCGCGAAACGCGTTGGCATATGTTAAAGAGTTGGAGCAGGAAGCAAGCTGCATCTAATTGCCGGATGGTGGAGCACTGTAGTGTTCTCTCTCAATGCTTTGGGAACTTTGTGGAAAACTTAATTACACGGCATCCCTGCCGTGGAGAGAGGAACCATCGTCAGTTGGAGATACACCTCAGCCAGCTGACTGAGGCTTTGAAATCGAACTTATCGAGATCATGGAAGCACAGTGCTCGAAATGCTAATGAAACTTGCATCTATGCCCCGACACCTACTCAAGGTTAATACAAAGCTTAAAATTGAAATGCACATTGAACTTGATTTTGCTCGCATTCGGGAACTCAATGTCCCATCATGCATTACTATAAAAGACTTGACAGCACACGCCCATTGTGGCTAAGCATGAATAAATTGAAAAATGAAGGTAATGCGTGCCTGTTTGTGTGTTTTCAGCAGCCCAGGAAGAAGCGGCGCAAGACCGCGAAACGCGTTGGCATATGTTAAAGAGTTGGAGCAGGAAGCAAGCTGCATCTAATTGCCGGATGGTGGAGCACTGTAGTGTTCTCTCTCAATGCTTTGGGAACTTTGTGGAAAACTTAATTACACGGCATCCCTGCCGTGGAGAGAGGAACCATCGTCAGTTGGAGATACACCTCAGCCAGCTGACTGAGGCTTTGAAATCGAACTTATCGAGATCATGGAAGCACAGTGCTCGAAATGCTAATGAAACTTGCATCTATGCCCCGACACCTACTCAAGGTTAATACAAAGCTTAAAATTGAAATGCACATTGAACTTGATTTTGCTCGCATTCGGGAACTCAATGTCCCATCATGCATTACTATAAAAGACTTGACAGCACACACCCATTGTGGCTAAGCATGAATAAATTGAAAAATGAAGGTAATGCATGCCTGTTTGTGTGTTTTCAGCAGCCCAGGAAGAAGCGGCGCAAGACCGCGAAACGCGTTGGCATATGTTAAAGAGTTGGAGCAGGAAGCAAGCTGCATCTAATTGCCGGATGGTGGAGCACTGTAGTGTTCTCTCTCAATGCTTTGGGAACTTTGTGGAAAACTTAATTACACGGCATCCCTGCCGTGGAGAGAGGAACCATCGTCAGTTGGAGATACACCTCAGCCAGCTGACTGAGGCTTTGAAATCGAACTTATCGAGATCATGGAAGCACAGTGCTCGAAATGCTAATGAAACTTGCATCTATGCCCCGACACCTACTCAAGGTTAATACAAAGCTTAAAATTGAAATGCACATTGAACTTGATTTTGCTCGCATTCGGGAACTCAATGTCCCATCATGCATTACTATAAAAGACTTGACAGCACACGCCCATTGTGGCTAAGCATGAATAAATTGAAAAATGAAGGTAATGCGTGCCTGTTTGTGTGTTTTCAGCAGCCCGGGAAGAAGCGGCGCAAGACCGCGAAACGCGTTGGCATATGTTAAAGAGTTGGAGCAGGAAGCAAGCTGCATCTAATTGCCGGATGGTGGAGCACTGTAGTGTTCTCTCTCAATGCTTTGGGAACTTTGTGGAAAACTTAATTACACTGCATCCCTGCCGTGGAGAGAGGAACCATCGTCAGTTGGAGATACACCTCAGCCAGCTGACTGAGGCTTTGAAATCAAACTTATCGAGATCATGGAAGGACAGTGCTCGAAATGCTAATGAAACTTGCATCTATGCCCCGACACCTACTCAAGGTTAATACAAAGCTTAAAATTGAAATGCACATTGAACTTGATTTTGCTCGCATTCGGGAACTCAATGTCCCATCATGCATTACTATAAAAGACTTGACAGCACACGCCCATTGTGGCTAAGCATGAATAAATTGAAAAATGAAGGTAATGCGTGCCTGTTTGTGTGTTTTCAGCAGCCCAGGAAGAAGCAGCGCAAGACCGCGAAACGCGTTGGCATATGTTAAAGAGTTGGAGCAGGAAGCAAGCTGCATCTAATTGCCGGATGGTGGAGCACTGTAGTGTTCTCTCTCAATGCTTTGGGATCTTTGTGGAAAACTTAATTACACGGCATCCCTGCCGTGGAGAGAGGAACCATCGTCAGTTGGAGATACACCTCAGCCAGCTGGCTGAGGCTTTGAAATCGAACTTATCGAGATCATGGAAGCACAGTGCTCGAAATGCTAATGAAACTTGCATCTATGCCCCGACACCTACTCAAGGTTAATACAAAGCTTAAAATTGAAATGCACATTGAACTTGATTTTGCTCGCATTCGGGAACTCAATGTCCCATCATGCATTACTATAAAAGACTTGACAGCACACGCCCATTGTGGCTAAGCATGAATAAATTGAAAAATGAAGGTAATGCGTGCCTGTTTGTGTGTTTTCAGCAGCCCAGGAAGAAGCGGCGCAAGACCGCGAAACGCGTTGGCATATGTTAAAGAGTTGGAGCAGGAAGCAAGCTGCATCTAATTGCCGGATGGTGGAGCACTGTAGTGTTCTCTCTCAATGCTTTGGGAACTTTGTGGAAAACTTAATTACACGGCATCCCTGCCGTGGAGAGAGGAACCATCGTCAGTTGGAGATACACCTCAGCCAGCTGACTGAGGCTTTGAAATCAAACTTATCGAGATCATGGAAGGACAGTGCTCGAAATGCTAATGAAACTTGCATCTATGCCCCGACACCTACTCAAGGTTAATACAAAGCTTAAAATTGAAATGCACATTGAACTTGATTTTGCTCGCATTCGGGAACTCAATGTCCCATCATGCATTACTATAAAAAGACTTGACAGCACACGCCCATTGTGGCTAAGCATGAATAAATTGAAAAATTAAGGTAATGCGTGCCTGTTTGTGTGTTTTCAGCAGCCCAGGAAGATGCGGCGCAAGACCGCGAAACGCGTTGGCATATGTTAAAGAGTTGGAGCAGGAAGCAAGCTGCATCTAATTGCCGGATGGTGGAGCACTGTAGTGTTCTCTCTCAATGCTTTGGGAACTTTGTGGAAAACTTAATTACACGGCATCCCTGCCGTGGAGAGAGGAACCATCGTCAGTTGGAGATACACCTCAGCCAGCTGACTGAGGCTTTGAAATCGAACTTATCGAGATCATGGAAGCACAGTGCTCGAAATGCTAATGAAACTTGCATCTATGCCCCGACACCTACTCAAGGTTAATACAAAGCTTAAAATTGAAATGCACATTGAACTTGATTTTGCTCGCATTCGGGAACTCAATGTCCCATCAGCATTACTATAAAAGACTTGACAGCACACGCCCATTGTGGCTAAGCATGAATAAATTGAAAAATGAAGGTAATGCGTGCCTGTTTGTGTGTTTTCAGCAGCCCAGGAAGAAGCGGCGCAAGACCGCGAAACGCGTTGGCATATGTTAAAGAGTTGGAGCAGGAAGCAAGCTGCATCTAATTGCCGGATGGTGGAGCACTGTAGTGTTCTCTCTCAATGCTTTGGGAACTTTGTGGAAAACTTAATTACACGGCATCCCTGCCGTGGAGAGAGGAACCATCGTCAGTTGGAGATACACCTCAGCCAGCTGACTGAGGCTTTGAAATCGAACTTATCGAGATCATGGAAGCACAGTGCTCGAAATGCTAATGAAACTTGCATCTATGCCCCGACACCTACTCAAGGTTAATACAAAGCTTAAAATTGAAATGCACATTGAACTTGATTTTGCTCGCATTCGGGAACTCAATGTCCCATCATGCATTACTATAAAAGAATTGATAGCACACGCCCATTGTGGCTAAGCATGAATAAATTGAAAAATGAAGGTAATGCGTGCCTGTTTGTGTGTTTTCAGCAGCCCAGGAAGAAGCGGCGCAAGACCGCGAAACGCGTTGGCATATGTTAAAGAGTTGGAGCAGGAAGCAAGCTGCATCTAATTGCCGGATGGTGGAGCACTGTAGTGTTCTCTCTCAATGCTTTGGGAACTTTGTGGAAAACTTAATTACACGGCATCCCTGCCGTGGAGAGAGGAACCATCGTCAGTTGGAGATACACCTCAGCCAGCTGACTGAGTCTTTGAAATCGAACTTATCGAGATCATGGAAGCACAGTGCTCGAAATGCTAATGAAACTTGCATCTATGCCCCGACACCTACTCAAGGTTAATACAAAGCTTAAAATTGAAATGCACATTGAACTTGATTTTGCTCGCATTCGGGAACTCAATGTCCCATCATGCATTACTATAAAAGACTTGACAGCACACACCCATTGTGGCTAAGCATGAATAAATTGAAAAATGAAGGTAATGCATGCCTGTTTGTGTGTTTTCAGCAGCCCAGGAAGAAGCGGCGCAAGACCGCGAAACGCGTTGGCATATGTTAAAGAGTTGGAGCAGGAAGCAAGCTGCATCTAATTGCCGGATGGTGGAGCACTGTAGTGTTCTCTCTCAATGCTTTGGGAACTTTGTGGAAAACTTAATTACACGGCATCCCTGCCGTGGAGAGAGGAACCATCGTCAGTTGGAGATACACCTCAGCCAGCTGACTGAGGCTTTGAAATCGAACTTATCGAGATCATGGAAGCACAGTGCTCGAAATGCTAATGAAACTTGCATCTATGCCCCGACACCTACTCAAGGTTAATACAAAGCTTAAAATTGAAATGCACATTGAACTTGATTTTGCTCGCATTCGGGAACTCAATGTCCCATCATGCATTACTATAAAAGACTTGACAGCACACGCCCATTGTGGCTAAGCATGAATAAATTGAAAAATGAAGGTAATGCGTGCCTGTTTGTGTGTTTTCAGCAGCCCAGGAAGAAGCGGCGCAAGACCGCGAAACGCGTTGGCATATGTTAAAGAGTTGGAGCAGGAAGCAAGCTGCATCTAATTGCCGGATGGTGGAGCACTGTAGTGTTCTCTCTCAATGCTTTGGGAACTTTGTGGAAAACTTAATTACACGGCATCCCTGCCGTGGAGAGAGGAACCATCGTCAGTTGGAGATACACCTCAGCCAGCTGACTGAGGCTTTGAAATCGAACTTATCGAGATCATGGAAGCACAGTGCTCGAAATGCTAATGAAACTTGCATCTATGCCCCGACACCTACTCAAGGTTAATACAAAGCTTAAAATTGAAATGCACATTGAACTTGATTTTGCTCGCATTCGGGAACTCAATGTCCCATCATGCATTACTATAAAAGACTTGACTGCACACGCCCATTGTGGCTAAGCATGAATAAATTGAAAAATGAAGGTAATGCGTGCCTGTTTGTGTGTTTTCAGCAGCCCAGGAAGAAGCGGCGCAAGACCGCGAAACGAGTTGGCATATGTTAAAGAGTTGGAGCAGGAAGCAAGCTGCATCTAATTGCCGGATGGTGGAGCACTGTAGTGTTCTCTCTCAATGCTTTGGGAACTTTGTGGAAAACTTAATTACACGGCATCCCTGCCGTGGAGAGAGGAACCATCGTCAGTTGGAGATACACCTCAGCCAGCTGACTGAGGCTTTGAAATCGAACTTATCGAGATCATGGAAGCACAGTGCTCGAAATGCTAATGAAACTTGCATCTATGCCCCGACACCTACTCAAGGTTAATACAAAGCTTAAAATTGAAATGCACATTGAACTTGATTTTGCTCGCATTCGGGAACTCAATGTCCCATCATGCATTACTATAAAAGACTTGACAGCACACGCCCATTGTGGCTAAGCATGAATAAATTGAAAAATGAAGGTAATGCGTGCCTGTTTGTGTGTTTTCAGCAGCCCAGGAAGAAGCGGCGCAAGACCGCGAAACGCGTTGGCATATGTTAAAGAGTTGGAGCAGGAAGCAAGCTGCATCTAATTGCCGGATGGTGGAGCACTGTAGTGTTCTCTCTCAATGCTTTGGGAACTTTGTGGAAAACTTAATTACACGGCATCCCTGCCGTGGAGAGAGGAACCATCGTCAGTTGGAGATACACCTCAGCCAGCTGACTGAGGCTTCGAAATCGAACTTATCGAGATCATGGAAGCAGAGTGCTCGAAATGCTAATGAAACTTGCATCTATGCCCCGACACCTACTCAAGGTTAATACAAAGCTTAAAATTGAAATGCACATTGAACTTGATTTTGCTCGCATTCGGGAACTCAATGTCCCATCATGCATTACTATAAAAGACTTGACAGCACACGCCCATTGTGGCTAAGCATGAATAAATTAAAAAAGGAAGGTAATGCGTGCCTGTTTGTGTGTTTTCAGCAGCCCAGGAAGAAGCGGCGCAAGACCGCGAAACGCGTTGGCATATGTTAAAGAGTTGGAGCAGGAAGCAAGCTGCATCTAATTGCCGGATGGTGGAGCACTGTAGTGTTCTCTCTCAATGCTTTGGGAACTTTGTGGAAAACTTAATTACACTGCATCCCTGCCGTGGAGAGAGGAACCATCGTCAGTTGGAGATACACCTCAGCCAGCTGACTGAGGCTTTGAAATCAAACTTATCGAGATCATGGAAGGACAGTGCTCGAAATGCTAATGAAACTTGCATCTATGCCCCGACACCTACTCAAGGTTAATACAAAGCTTAAAATTGAAATGCACATTGAACTTGATTTTGCTCGCATTCGGGAACTCAATGTCCCATCATGCATTACTATAAAAGACTTGACAGCACACGCCCATTGTGGCTAAGCATGAATAAATTGAAAAATGAAGGTAATGCGTGCCTGTTTGTGTGTTTTCAGCAGCCCAGGAAGAAGCAGCGCAAGACCGCGAAACGCGTTGGCATATGTTAAAGAGTTGGAGCAGGAAGCAAGCTGCATCTAATTGCCGGATGGTGGAGCACTGTAGTGTTCTCTCTCAATGCTTTGGGAACTTTGTGGAAAACTTAATTACACGGCATCCCTGCCGTGGAGAGAGGAACCATCGTCAGTTGGAGATACACCTCAGCCAGCTGGCTGAGGCTTTGAAATCGAACTTATCGAGATCATGGAAGCACAGTGCTCGAAATGCTAATGAAACTTGCATCTATGCCCCGACACCTACTCAAGGTTAATACAAAGCTTAAAATTGAAATGCACATTGAACTTGATTTTGCTCGCATTCGGGAACTCAATGTCCCATCATGCATTACTATAAAAGACTTGACAGCACACGCCCATTGTGGCTAAGCATGAATAAATTGAAAAATGAAGGTAATGCGTGCCTGTTTGTGTGTTTTCAGCAGCCCAGGAAGAAGCGGCGCAAGACCGCGAAACGCGTTGGCATATGTTAAAGAGTTGGAGCAGGAAGCAAGCTGCATCTAATTGCCGGATGGTGGAGCACTGTAGTGTTCTCTCTCAATGCTTTGGGAACTTTGTGGAAAACTTAATTACACGGCATCCCTGCCGTGGAGAGAGGAACCATCGTCAGTTGGAGATACACCTCAGCCAGCTGACTGAGGCTTTGAAATCAAACTTATCGAGATCATGGAAGGACAGTGCTCGAAATGCTAATGAAACTTGCATCTATGCCCCGACACCTACTCAAGGTTAATACAAAGCTTAAAATTGAAATGCACATTGAACTTGATTTTGCTCGCATTCGGGAACTCAATGTCCCATCATGCATTACTATAAAAAGACTTGACAGCACACGCCCATTGTGGCTAAGCATGAATAAATTGAAAAATTAAGGTAATGCGTGCCTGTTTGTGTGTTTTCAGCAGCCCAGGAAGATGCGGCGCAAGACCGCGAAACGCGTTGGCATATGTTAAAGAGTTGGAGCAGGAAGCAAGCTGCATCTAATTGCCGGATGGTGGAGCACTGTAGTGTTCTCTCTCAATGCTTTGGGAACTTTGTGGAAAACTTAATTACACGGCATCCCTGCCGTGGAGAGAGGAACCATCGTCAGTTGGAGATACACCTCAGCCAGCTGACTGAGGCTTTGAAATCGAACTTATCGAGATCATGGAAGCACAGTGCTCGAAATGCTAATGAAACTTGCATCTATGCCCCGACACCTACTCAAGGTTAATACAAAGCTTAAAATTGAAATGCACATTGAACTTGATTTTGCTCGCATTCGGGAACTCAATGTCCCATCATGCATTACTATAAAAGACTTGACAGCACACGCCCATTGTGGCTAAGCATGAATAAATTGAAAAATTAAGGTAATGCGTGCCTGTTTGTGTGTTTTCAGCAGCCCAGGAAGAAGCGGCGCAAGACCGCGAAACGCGTTGGCATATGTTAAAGAGTTGGAGCAGGAAGCAAGCTGCATCTAATTGCCGGATGGTGGAGCACTGTAGTGTTCTCTCTCAATGCTTTGGGAACTTTGTGGAAAACTTAATTACACGGCATCCCTGCCGTGGAGAGAGGAACCATCGTCAGTTGGAGATACACCTCAGCCAGCTGACTGAGGCTTTGAAATCGAACTTATCGAGATCATGGAAGCACAGTGCTCGAAATGCTAATGAAACTTGCATCTATGCCCCGACACCTACTCAAGGTTAATACAAAGCTTAAAATTGAAATGCACATTGAACTTGATTTTGCTCGCATTCGGGAACTCAATGTCCCATCATGCATTACTATAAAAGAATTGATAGCACACGCCCATTGTGGCTAAGCATGAATAAATTGAAAAATGAAGGTAATGCGTGCCTGTTTGTGTGTTTTCAGCAGCCCAGGAAGAAGCGGCGCAAGACCGCGAAACGCGTTGGCATATGTTAAAGAGTTGGAGCAGGAAGCAAGCTGCATCTAATTGCCGGATGGTGGAGCACTGTAGTGTTCTCTCTCAATGCTTTGGGAACTTTGTGGAAAACTTAATTACACGGCATCCCTGCCGTGGAGAGAGGAACCATCGTCAGTTGGAGATACACCTCAGCCAGCTGACTGAGTCTTTGAAATCGAACTTATCGAGATCATGGAAGCACAGTGCTCGAAATGCTAATGAAACTTGCATCTATGCCCCGACACCTACTCAAGGTTAATACAAAGCTTAAAATTGAAATGCACATTGAACTTGATTTTGCTCGCATTCGGGAACTCAATGTCCCATCATGCATTACTATAAAAGACTTGACAGCACACACCCATTGTGGCTAAGCATGAATAAATTGAAAAATGAAGGTAATGCATGCCTGTTTGTGTGTTTTCAGCAGCCCAGGAAGAAGCGGCGCAAGACCGCGAAACGCGTTGGCATATGTTAAAGAGTTGGAGCAGGAAGCAAGCTGCATCTAATTGCCGGATGGTGGAGCACTGTAGTGTTCTCTCTCAATGCTTTGGGAACTTTGTGGAAAACTTAATTACACGGCATCCCTGCCGTGGAGAGAGGAACCATCGTCAGTTGGAGATACACCTCAGCCAGCTGACTGAGGCTTTGAAATCGAACTTATCGAGATCATGGAAGCACAGTGCTCGAAATGCTAATGAAACTTGCATCTATGCCCCGACACCTACTCAAGGTTAATACAAAGCTTAAAATTGAAATGCACATTGAACTTGATTTTGCTCGCATTCGGGAACTCAATGTCCCATCATGCATTACTATAAAAGACTTGACAGCACACGCCCATTGTGGCTAAGCATGAATAAATTGAAAAATGAAGGTAATGCGTGCCTGTTTGTGTGTTTTCAGCAGCCCGGGAAGAAGCGGCGCAAGACCGCGAAACGCGTTGGCATATGTTAAAGAGTTGGAGCAGGAAGCAAGCTGCATCTAATTGCCGGATGGTGGAGCACTGTAGTGTTCTCTCTCAATGCTTTGGGAACTTTGTGGAAAACTTAATTACACGGCATCCCTGCCGTGGAGAGAGGAACCATCGTCAGTTGGAGATACACCTCAGCCAGCTGACTGAGGCTTTGAAATCGAACTTATCGAGATCATGGAAGCACAGTGCTCGAAATGCTAATGAAACTTGCATCTATGCACCGACACCTACTCAAGGTTAATACAAAGCTTAAAATTGAAATGCACATTGAACTTGATTTTGCTCGCATTCGGGAACTCAATGTCCCATCATGCATTACTATAAAAGACTTGACAGCACACGCCCATTGTGGCTAAGCATGAATACATTGAAAAATGAAGGTAATGCGTGCCTGTTTGTGTGTTTTCAGCAGCCCAGGAAGAAGCGGCGCAAGACCGCGAAACGCGTTGGCATATGTTAAAGAGTTGGAGCAGGAAGCAAGCTGCATCTAATTGCCGGATGGTGGAGCACTGTAGTGTTCTCTCTCAATGCTTTGGGAACTTTGTGGAAAACTTAATTACACGGCATCCCTGCCGTGGAGAGAGGAACCATCGTCAGTTGGAGATACACCTCAGCCAGCTGACTGAGGCTTTGAAATCGAACTTATCGAGATCATGGAAGCACAGTGCTCGAAATGCTAATGAAACTTGCATCTATGCCCCGACACCTACTCAAGGTTAATACAAAGCTTAAAATTGAAATGCACATTGAACTTGATTTTGCTCGCATTCGGGAACTCAATGTCCCATCATGCATTACTATAAAAGAATTGATAGCACACGCCCATTGTGGCTAAGCATGAATAAATTGAAAAATGAAGGTAATGCGTGCCTGTTTGTGTGTTTTCAGCAGCCCAGGAAGAAGCGGCGCAAGACCGCGAAACGCGTTGGCATATGTTAAAGAGTTGGAGCAGGAAGCAAGCTGCATCTAATTGCCAGATGGTGGAGCACTGTAGTGTTCTCTCTCAATGCTTTGGGAACTTTGTGGAAAACTTAATTACACGGCATCCCTGCCGTGGAGAGAGGAACCATCGTCAGTTGGAGATACACCTCAGCCAGCTGACTGAGGCTTTGAAATCTAACTTATCGAGATCATGGAAGCACAGTGCTCGAAATGCTAATGAAACTTGCATCTATGCCCCGACACCTACTCAAGGTTAATACAAAGCTTAAAATTGAAATGCACATTGAACTTGATTTTGCTCGCATTCGGGAACTCAATGTCCCATCATACATTACTATAAAAGACTTGACAGCACACGCCCATTGTGGCTACGCATGAATAAATTGAAAAATGAAGGTAATGCGTGCCTGTTTGTGTGTTTTCAGCAGCCCAGGAAGAAGCGGCGCAAGACCGCGAAACGCGTTGGCATATGTTAAAGAGTTGGAGCAGGAAGCAAGCTGCAACTAATTGCCGGATGGTGGAGCACTGTAGTGTTCTCTCTCAATGCTTTGGGAACTTTGTGGAAAACTTAATTACACGGCATCCCTGCCGTGGAGAGAGGAACCATCGTCAGTTGGAGATACACCTCAGCCAGCTGACTGAGGCTTTGAAATCGAACTTATCGAGATCATGGAAGCACAGTGCTCGAAATGCTAATGAAACTTGCATCTATGCCCCGACACCTACTCAAGGGTAATACAAAGCTTAAAATTGAAATGCACATTGAACTTGATTTTGCTCGCATTCGGGAACTCAATGTCCCATCATGCATTACTATAAAAGACTTGACAGCACACGCCCATTGTGGCTAAGCATGAATAAATTGAAAAATGAAGGTAATGCATGCCTGTTTGTGTGTTTTCAGCAGCCCAGGAAGAAGCGGCGCAAGACCGCGAAACGCGTTGGCATATGTTAAAGAGTTGGAGCAGGAAGCAAGCTGCATCTAATTGCCGGATGGTGGAGCACTGTAGTGTTCTCTCTCAATGCTTTGGGAACTTTGTGGAAAACTTAATTACACGGCATCCCTGCCGTGGAGAGAGGAACCATCGTCAGTTGGAGATACACCTCAGCCAGCTGACTGAGGCTTTGAAATCGAACTTATCGAGATCATGGAAGCACAGTGCTCGAAATGCTAATGAAACTTGCATCTATGCCCCGACACCTACTCAAGGTTAATACAAAGCTTAAAATTGAAATGCACATTGAACTTGATTTTGCTCGCATTCGGGAACTCAATGTCCCATCATGCATTACTATAAAAGAATTGATAGCACACGCCCATTGTGGCTAAGCATGAATAAATTGAAAAATGAAGGTAATGCGTGCCTGTTTGTGTGTTTTCAGCAGCCCAGGAAGAAGCGGCGCAAGACCGCGAAACGCGTTGGCATATGTTAAAGAGTTGGAGCAGGAAGCAAGCTGCATCTAATTGCCGGATGGTGGAGCACTGTAGTGTTCTCTCTCAATGCTTTGGGAACTTTGTGGAAAACTTAATTACACGGCATCCCTGCCGTGGAGAGAGGAACCATCGTCAGTTGGAGATACACCTCAGCCAGCTGACTGAGGCTTTGAAATCGAACTTATCGAGATCATGGAAGCACAGTGCTCGAAATGCTAATGAAACTTGCATCTATGCCCCGACACCTACTCAAGGTTAATACAAAGCTTAAAATTGAAATGCACATTGAACTTGATTTTGCTCGCATTCGGGAACTCAATGTCCCATCATACATTACTATAAAAGACTTGACAGCACACGCCCATTGTGGCTACGCATGAATAAATTGAAAAATGAAGGTAATGCGTGCCTGTTTGTGTGTTTTCAGCAGCCCAGGAAGAAGCGGCGCAAGACCGCGAAACGCGTTGGCATATGTTAAAGAGTTGGAGCAGGAAGCAAGCTGCAACTAATTGCCGGATGGTGGAGCACTGTAGTGTTCTCTCTCAATGCTTTGGGAACTTTGTGGAAAACTTAATTACACGGCATCCCTGCCGTGGAGAGAGGAACCATCGTCAGTTGGAGATACACCTCAGCCAGCTGACTGAGGCTTTGAAATCGAACTTATCGAGATCATGGAAGCACAGTGCTCGAAATGCTAATGAAACTTGCATCTATGCCCCGACACCTACTCAAGGTTAAAACAAAGCTTAAAATTGAAATGCACATTGAACTTGATTTTGCTCGCATTCGGGAACTCAATGTCCCATCATGCATTACTATAAAAGACTTGACAGCACACACCCATTGTGGCTAAGCATGAATAAATTGAAAAATGAAGGTAATGCATGCCTGTTTGTGTGTTTTCAGCAGCCCAGGAAGAAGCGGCGCAAGACCGCGAAACGCGTTGGCATATGTTAAAGAGTTGGAGCAGGAAGCAAGCTGCATCTAATTGCCGGATGGTGGAGCACTGTAGTGTTCTCTCTCAATGCTTTGGGAACTTTGTGGAAAACTTAATTACACGGCATCCCTGCCGTGGAGAGAGGAACCATCGTCAGTTGGAGATACACCTCAGCCAGCTGACTGAGGCTTTGAAATCGAACTTATCGAGATCATGGAAGCACAGTGCTCGAAATGCTAATGAAACTTGCATCTATGCCCCGACACCTACTCAAGGTTAATACAAAGCTTAAAATTGAAATGCACATTGAACTTGATTTTGCTCGCATTCGGGAACTCAATGTCCCATCATGCATTACTATAAAAGACTTGACAGCACACGCCCATTGTGGCTAAGCATGAATAAATTGAAAAATGAAGGTAATGCGTGCCTGTTTGTGTGTTTTCAGCAGCCCAGGAAGAAGCGGCGCAAGACCGCGAAACGCGTTGGCATATGTTAAAGAGTTGGAGCAGGAAGCAAGCTGCATCTAATTGCCGGATGGTGGAGCACTGTAGTGTTCTCTCTCAATGCTTTGGGAACTTTGTGGAAAACTTAAATACACGGCATCCCTGCCGTGGAGAGAGGAACCATCGTCAGTTGGAGATACACCTCAGCCAGCTGACTGAGGCTTTGAAATCGAACTTATCGAGATCATGGAAGCACAGTGCTCGAAATGCTAATGAAACTTGCATCTATGCCCCGACACCTACTCAAGGGTAATACAAAGCTTAAAATTGAAATGCACATTGAACTTGATTTTGCTCGCATTCGGGAACTCAATGTCCCATCATGCATTACTATAAAAGACTTGACAGCACACGCCCATTGTGGCTAAGCATGAATAAATTGAAAAATGAAGGTAATGCGTGCCTGTTTGTGTGTTTTCAGCAGCCCAGGAAGAAGCGGCGCAAGACCGCGAAACGCGTTGGCATATGTTAAAGAGTTGGAGCAGGAAGCAAGCTGCATCTAATTGCCGGATGGTGGAGCACTGTAGTGTTCTCTCTCAATGCTTTGGGAACTTTGTGGAAAACTTAATTACACGGCATCCCTGCCGTGGAGAGAGGAACCATCGTCAGTTGGAGATACACCTCAGCCAGCTGACTGAGGCTTTGAAATCGAACTTATCGAGATCAGGGAAGGACAGTGCTCGAAATGCTAATGAAACTTGCATCTATGCCCCGACACCTACTCAAGGTTAATACAAAGCTTAAAATTGAAATGCACATTGAACTTGATTTTGCTCGCATTCGGGAACTCAATGTCCCATCATGCATTACTATAAAAGACTTGACAGCACACGCCCATTGTGGCTAAGCATGAATAAATTTAAAAATGAAGGTAATGCGTGCCTGTTTGTGTGTTTTCAGCAGCCCAGGAAGAAGCGGCGCAAGACCGCGAAACGCGTTGGCATATGTTAAAGAGTTGGAGCAGGAAGCAAGCTGCATCTAATTGCCGGATGGTGGAGCACTGTAGTGTTCTCTCTCAATGCTTTGGGAACTTTGTGGAAAACTTAATTACACGGCATCCCTGCCGTGGAGAGAGGAACCATCGTCAGTTGGAGATACACCTCAGCCAGCTGACTGAGGCTTTGAAATCGAACTTATCGAGATCATGGAAGCACAGTGCTCGAAATGCTAATGAAACTTGCATCTATGCCCCGACACCTACTCAAGGTTAATACAAAGCTTAAAATTGAAATGCACATTGAACTTGATTTTGCTCGCATTCGGGAACTCAATGTCCCATCATGCATTACTATAAAAGACTTGACAGCACACGCCCATTGTGGCTAAGCATGAATAAATTGAAAAATGAAGGTAATGCGTGCCTGTTTGTGTGTTTTCAGCAGCCCAGGAAGAAGCGGCGCAAGACCGCGAAACGCGTTGGCATATGTTAAAGAGTTGGAGCAGGAAGCAAGCTGCATCTAATTGCCGGATGGTGGAGCACTGTAGTGTTCTCTCTCAATGCTTTGGGAACTTTGTGGAAAACTTAATTACACGGCATCCCTGCCGTGGAGAGAGGAACCATCGTCAGTTGGAGATACACCTCAGCCAGCTGACTGAGGCTTTGAAATCGAACTTATCGAGATCATGGAAGCACAGTGCTCGAAATGCTAATGAAACTTGCATCTATGCCCCGACACCTACTCAAGGTTAATACAAAGCTTAAAATTGAAATGCACATTGAACTTGATTTTGCTCGCATTCGGGAACTCAATGTCCCATCATGCATTACTATAAAAGACTTGACAGCACACGCCCATTGTGGCTAAGCATGAATAAATTGAAAAATGAAGGTAATGCGTGCCTGTTTGTGTGTTTTCAGCAGCCCAGGAAGAAGCGGCGCAAGACCGCGAAACGCGTTGGCATATGTTAAAGAGTTGGAGCAGGAAGCAAGCTGCATCTAATTGCCGGATGGTGGAGCACTGTAGTGTTCTCTCTCAATGCTTTGGGAACTTTGTGGAAAACTTAATTACACGGCATCCCTGCCGTGGAGAGAGGAACCATCGTCAGTTGGAGATACACCTCAGCCAGCTGACTGAGGCTTTGAAATCGAACTTATCGAGATCATGGAAGCACAGTGCTCAAAATGCTAATGAAACTTGCATCTATGCCCCGACACCTACTCAAGGTTAATACAAAGCTTAAAATTGAAATGCACATTGAACTTGATTTTGCTCGCATTCGGGAACTCAATGTCCCATCATGCATTACTATAAAAGACTTGACAGCACACGCCCATTGTGGCTAAGCATGAATAAATTGAAAAATGAAGGTAATGCGTGCCTGTTTGTGTGTTTTCAGCAGCCCAGGAAGAAGCGGCGCAAGACCGCGAAACGCGTTGGCATATGTTAAAGAGTTGGAGCAGGAAGCAAGCTGCATCTAATTGCCGGATGGTGGAGCACTGTAGTGTTCTCTCTCAATGCTTTGGGAACTTTGTGGAAAACTTAATTACACGGCATCCCTGCCGTGGAGAGAGGAACCATCGTCAGTTGGAGATACACCTCAGCCAGCTGACTGAGGCTTTGAAATCGAACTTATCGAGATCATGGAAGCACAGTGCTCGAAATGCTAATGAAACTTGCATCTATGCCCCGACACCTACTCAAGGTTAATACAAAGCTTAAAATTGAAATGCACATTGAACTTGATTTTGCTCGCATTCGGGAACTCAATGTCCCATCATGCATTACTATAAAAGACTTGACAGCACACGCCCATTGTGGCTAAGCATGAATAAATTGAAAAATGAAGGTAATGCGTGCCTGTTTGTGTGTTTTCAGCAGCCCAGGAAGAAGCGGCGCAAGACCGCGAAATGCGTTGGCATATGTTAAAGAGTTGGAGCAGGAAGCAAGCTGCATCTAATTGCCGGATGGTGGAGCACTGTAGTGTTCTCTCTCAATGCTTTGGGAACTTTGTGGAAAACTTAATTACACGGCATCCCTGCCGTGGAGAAAGGAACCATCGTCAGTTGGAGATACACCTCAGCCAGCTGACTGAGGCTTTGAAATCGAACTTATCGAGATCATGGAAGCACAGTGCTCGAAATGCTAATGAAACTTGCATCTATGCCCCGACACCTACTCAAGGTTAATACAAAGCTTAAAATCGAAATGCACATTGAACTTGATTTTGCTCGCATTCGGGAACTCAATGTCCCATCATACATTACTATAAAAGACTTGACAGCACACGCCCATTGTGGCTAAGCATGAATAAATTGAAAAATGAAGGTAATGCGTGCCTGTTTGTGTGTTTTCAGCAGCCCAGGAAGAAGCGGCGCAAGACCGCGAAACGCGTTGGCATATGTTAAAGAGTTGGAGCAGGAAGCAAGCTGCAACTAATTGCCGGATGGTGGAGCACTGTAGTGTTCTCTCTCAATGCTTTGGGAACTTTGTGGAAAACTTAATTACACGGCATCCCTGCCGTGGAGAGAGGAACCATCGTCAGTTGGAGATACACCTCAGCCAGCTGACTGAGGCTTTGAAATCGAACTTATCGAGATCATGGAAGCACAGTGCTCGAAATGCTAATGAAACTTGCATCTATGCCCCGACACCTACTCAAGGTTAATACAAAGCTTAAAATTGAAATGCACATTGAACTTGATTTTGCTCGCATTCGGGAACTCAATGTCCCATCATGCATTACTATAAAAGACTTGACAGCACACGCCCATTGTGGCTAAGCATGAATAAATTGAAAAATGAAGGTAATGCGTGCCTGTTTGTGTGTTTTCAGCAGCCCAGGAAGAAGCGGCGCAAGACCGCGAAACGCGTTGGCATATGTTAAAGAGTTGGAGCAGGAAGCAAGCTGCATCTAATTGCCGGATGGTGGAGCACTGTAGTGTTCTCTCTCAATGCTTTGGGAACTTTGTGGAAAACTTAATTACACGGCATCCCTGCCGTGGAGAGAGGAACCATCGTCAGTTGGAGATACACCTCAGCCAGCTGACTGAGGCTTTGAAATCGAACTTATCGAGATCATGGAAGCACAGTGCTCGAAATGCTAATGAAACTTGCATCTATGCCCCGACACCTACTCAAGGTTAATACAAAGCTTAAAATTGAAATGCACATTGAACTTGATTTTGCTCGCATTCGGGAACTCAATGTCCCATCATGCATTACTATAAAAGAATTGATAGCACACGCCCATTGTGGCTAAGCATGAATAAATTGAAAAATGAAGGTAATGCGTGCCTGTTTGTGTGTTTTCAGCAGCCCAGGAAGAAGCGGCGCAAGACCGCGAAACGCGTTGGCATATGTTAAAGAGTTGGAGCAGGAAGCAAGCTGCATCTAATTGCCGGATGGTGGAGCACTGTAGTGTTCTCTCTCAATGCTTTGGGAACTTTGTGGAAAACTTAATTACACGGCATCCCTGCCGTGGAGAGAGGAACCATCGTCAGTTGGAGATACACCTCAGCCAGCTGACTGAGTCTTTGAAATCGAACTTATCGAGATCATGGAAGCACAGTGCTCGAAATGCTAATGAAACTTGCATCTATGCCCCGACAACTACTCAAGGTTAATACAAAGCTTAAAATTGAAATGCACATTGAACTTGATTTTGCTCGCATTCGGGAACTCAATGTCCCATCATGCATTACTATAAAAGACTTGACAGCACACACCCATTGTGGCTAAGCATGAATAAATTGAAAAATGAAGGTAATGCATGCCTGTTTGTGTGTTTTCAGCAGCCCAGGAAGAAGCGGCGCAAGACCGCGAAACGCGTTGGCATATGTTAAAGAGTTGGAGCAGGAAGCAAGCTGCATCTAATTGCCGGATGGTGGAGCACTGTAGTGTTCTCTCTCAATGCTTTGGGAACTTTGTGGAAAACTTAATTACACGGCATCCCTGCCGTGGAGAGAGGAACCATCGTCAGTTGGAGATACACCTCAGCCAGCTGACTGAGGCTTTGAAATCGAACTTATCGAGATCATGGAAGCACAGTGCTCGAAATGCTAATGAAACTTGCATCTATGCCCCGACACCTACTCAAGGTTAATACAAAGCTTAAAATCGAAATGCACATTGAACTTGATTTTGCTCGCATTCGGGAACTCAATGTCCCATCATACATTACTATAAAAGACTTGACAGCACACGCCCATTGTGGCTAAGCATGAATAAATTGAAAAATGAAGGTAATGCGTGCCTGTTTGTGTGTTTTCAGCAGCCCAGGAAGAAGCGGCGCAAGACCGCGAAACGCGTTGGCATATGTTAAAGAGTTGGAGCAGGAAGCAAGCTGCAACTAATTGCCGGATGGTGGAGCACTGTAGTGTTCTCTCTCAATGCTTTGGGAACTTTGTGGAAAACTTAATTACACGGCATCCCTGCCGTGGAGAGAGGAACCATCGTCAGTTGGAGATACACCTCAGCCAGCTGACTGAGGCTTTGAAATCGAACTTATCGAGATCATGGAAGCACAGTGCTCGAAATGCTAATGAAACTTGCATCTATGCCCCGACACCTACTCAAGGTTAATACAAAGCTTAAAATTGAAATGCACATTGAACTTGATTTTGCTCGCATTCGGGAACTCAATGTCCCATCATGCATTACTATAAAAGACTTGACAGCACACGCCCATTGTGGCTAAGCATGAATAAATTGAAAAATGAAGGTAATGCGTGCCTGTTTGTGTGTTTTCAGCAGCCCAGGAAGAAGCGGCGCAAGACCGCGAAACGCGTTGGCATATGTTAAAGAGTTGGAGCAGGAAGCAAGCTGCATCTAATTGCCGGATGGTGGAGCACTGTAGTGTTCTCTCTCAATGCTTTGGGAACTTTGTGGAAAACTTAATTACACGGCGTCCCTGCCGTGGAGAGAGGAACCATCGTCAGTTGGAGATACACCTCAGCCAGCTGACTGAGGCTTTGAAATCGAACTTATCGAGATCATGGAAGCACAGTGCTCGAAATGCTAATGAAACTTGCATCTATGCCCCGACACCTACTCAAGGTTAATACAAAGCTTAAAATTGAAATGCACATTGAACTTGATTTTGCTCGCATTCGGGAACTCAATGTCCCATCATGCATTACTATAAAAGAATTGATAGCACACGCCCATTGTGGCTAAGCATGAATAAATTGAAAAATGAAGGTAATGCGTGCCTGTTTGTGTGTTTTCAGCAGCCCAGGAAGAAGCGGCGCAAGACCGCGAAACGCGTTGGCATATGTTAAAGAGTTGGAGCAGGAAGCAAGCTGCATCTAATTGCCGGATGGTGGAGCACTGTAGTGTTCTCTCTCAATGCTTTGGGAACTTTGTGGAAAACTTAATTACACGGCATCCCTGCCGTGGAGAGAGGAACCATCGTCAGTTGGAGATACACCTCAGCCAGCTGACTGAGTCTTTGAAATCGAACTTATCGAGATCATGGAAGCACAGTGCTCGAAATGCTAATGAAACTTGCATCTATGCCCCGACACCTACTCAAGGTTAATACAAAGCTTAAAATTGAAATGCACATTGAACTTGATTTTGCTCGCATTCGGGAACTCAATGTCCCATCATGCATTACTATAAAAGACTTGACAGCACACACCCATTGTGGCTAAGCATGAATAAATTGAAAAATGAAGGTAATGCATGCCTGTTTGTGTGTTTTCAGCAGCCCAGGAAGAAGCGGCGCAAGACCGCGAAACGCGTTGGCATATGTTAAAGAGTTGGAGCAGGAAGCAAGCTGCATCTAATTGCCGGATGGTGGAGCACTGTAGTGTTCTCTCTCAATGCTTTGGGAACTTTGTGGAAAACTTAATTACACGGCATCCCTGCCGTGGAGAGAGGAACCATCGTCAGTTGGAGATACACCTCAGCCAGCTGACTGAGGCTTTGAAATCGAACTTATCGAGATCATGGAAGCACAGTGCTCGAAATGCTAATGAAACTTGCATCTATGCCCCGACACCTACTCAAGGTTAATACAAAGCTTAAAATTGAAATGCACATTGAACTTGATTTTGCTCGCATTCGGGAACTCAATGTCCCATCATGCATTACTATAAAAGACTTGACAGCACACGCCCATTGTGGCTAAGCATGAATAAATTGAAAAATGAAGGTAATGCGTGCCTGTTTGTGTGTTTTCAGCAGCCCGGGAAGAAGCGGCGCAAGACCGCGAAACGCGTTGGCATATGTTAAAGAGTTGGAGCAGGAAGCAAGCTGCATCTAATTGCCGGATGGTGGAGCACTGTAGTGTTCTCTCTCAATGCTTTGGGAACTTTGTGGAAAACTTAATTACACGGCATCCCTGCCGTGGAGAGAGGAACCATCGTCAGTTGGAGATACACCTCAGCCAGCTGACTGAGGCTTTGAAATCGAACTTATCGAGATCATGGAAGCACAGTGCTCGAAATGCTAATGAAACTTGCATCTATGCCCCGACACCTACTCAAGGTTAATACAAAGCTTAAAATTGAAATGCACATTGAACTTGATTTTGCTCGCATTCGGGAACTCAATGTCCCATCATGCATTACTATAAAAGACTTGACAGCACACGCCCATTGTGGCTAAGCATGTATAAATTGAAAAATGAAGGTAATGCGTGCCTGTTTGTGTGTTTTCAGCAGCCCAGGAAGAAGCGGCGCAAGACCGCGAAACGCGTTGGCATATGTTAAAGAGTTGGAGCAGGAAGCAAGCTGCATCTAATTGCCGGATGGTGGAGCACTGTAGTGTTCTCTCTCAATGCTTTGGGAACTTTGTGGAAAACTTAATTACACGGCATCCCTGCCGTGGAGAGAGGAACCATCGTCAGTTGGAGATACACCTCAGCCAGCTGACTGAGGCTTTGAAATCGAACTTATCGAGATCATGGAAGCACAGTGCTCGAAATGCTAATGAAACTTGCATCTATGCCCCGACACCTACTCAAGGTTAATACAAAGCTTAAAATTGAAATGCACATTGAACTTGATTTTGCTCGCATTCGGGAACTCAATGTCCCATCATGCATTACTATAAAAGAATTGATAGCACACGCCCATTGTGGCTAAGCATGAATAAATTGAAAAATGAAGGTAATGCGTGCCTGTTTGTGTGTTTTCAGCAGCCCAGGAAGAAGCGGCGCAAGACCGCGAAACGCGTTGGCATATGTTAAAGAGTTGGAGCAGGAAGCAAGCTGCATCTAATTGCCGGATGGTGGAGCACTGTAGTGTTCTCTCTCAATGCTTTGGGAACTTTGTGGAAAACTTAATTACACGGCATCCCTGCCGTGGAGAGAGGAACCATCGTCAGTTGGAGATACACCTCAGCCAGCTGACTGAGGCTTTGAAATCTAACTTATCGAGATCATGGAAGCACAGTGCTCGAAATGCTAATGAAACTTGCATCTATGCCCCGACACCTACTCAAGGTTAATACAAAGCTTAAAATTGAAATGCACATTGAACTTGATTTTGCTCGCATTCGGGAACTCAATGTCCCATCATACATTACTATAAAAGACTTGACAGCACACGCCCATTGTGGCTACGCATGAATAAATTGAAAAATGAAGGTAATGCGTGCCTGTTTGTGTGTTTTCAGCAGCCCAGGAAGAAGCGGCGCAAGACCGCGAAACGCGTTGGCATATGTTAAAGAGTTGGAGCAGGAAGCAAGCTGCAACTAATTGCCGGATGGTGGAGCACTGTAGTGTTCTCTCTCAATGCTTTGGGAACTTTGTGGAAAACTTAATTACACGGCATCCCTGCCGTGGAGAGAGGAACCATCGTCAGTTGGAGATACACCTCAGCCAGCTGACTGAGGCTTTGAAATCGAACTTATCGAGATCATGGAAGCACAGTGCTCGAAATGCTAATGAAACTTGCATCTATGCCCCGACACCTACTCAAGGGTAATACAAAGCTTAAAATTGAAATGCACATTGAACTTGATTTTGCTCGCATTCGGGAACTCAATGTCCCATCATGCATTACTATAAAAGACTTGACAGCACACGCCCATTGTGGCTAAGCATGAATAAATTGAAAAATGAAGGTAATGCATGCCTGTTTGTGTGTTTTCAGCAGCCCAGGAAGAAGCGGCGCAAGACCGCGAAACGCGTTGGCATATGTTAAAGAGTTGGAGCAGGAAGCAAGCTGCATCTAATTGCCGGATGGTGGAGCACTGTAGTGTTCTCTCTCAATGCTTTGGGAACTTTGTGGAAAACTTAATTACACGGCATCCCTGCCGTGGAGAGAGGAACCATCGTCAGTTGAAGATACACCTCAGCCAGCTGACTGAGGCTTTGAAATCGAACTTATCGAGATCATGGAAGCACAGTGCTCGAAATGCTAATGAAACTTGCATCTATGCCCCGACACCTACTCAAGGTTAATACAAAGCTTAAAATTGAAATGCACATTGAACTTGATTTTGCTCGCATTCGGGAACTCAATGTCCCATCATGCATTACTATAAAAGAATTGATAGCACACGCCCATTGTGGCTAAGCATGAATAAATTGAAAAATGAAGGTAATGCGTGCCTGTTTGTGTGTTTTCAGCAGCCCAGGAAGAAGCGGCGCAAGACCGCGAAACGCGTTGGCATATGTTAAAGAGTTGGAGCAGGAAGCAAGCTGCATCTAATTGCCGGATGGTGGAGCACTGTAGTGTTCTCTCTCAATGCTTTGGGAACTTTGTGGAAAACTTAATTACACGGCATCCCTGCCGTGGAGAGAGGAACCATCGTCAGTTGGAGATACACCTCAGCCAGCTGACTGAGGCTTTGAAATCGAACTTATCGAGATCATGGAAGCACAGTGCTCGAAATGCTAATGAAACTTGCATCTATGCCCCGACACCTACTCAAGGTTAATACAAAGCTTAAAATTGAAATGCACATTGAACTTGATTTTGCTCGCATTCGGGAACTCAATGTCCCATCATACATTACTATAAAAGACTTGACAGCACACGCCCATTGTGGCTACGCATGAATAAATTGAAAAATGAAGGTAATGCGTGCCTGTTTGTGTGTTTTCAGCAGCCCAGGAAGAAGCGGCGCAAGACCGCGAAACGCGTTGGCATATGTTAAAGAGTTGGAGCAGGAAGCAAGCTGCAACTAATTGCCGGATGGTGGAGCACTGTAGTGTTCTCTCTCAATGCTTTGGGAACTTTGTGGAAAACTTAATTACACGGCATCCCTGCCGTGGAGAGAGGAACCATCGTCAGTTGGAGATACACCTCAGCCAGCTGACTGAGGCTTTGAAATCGAACTTATCGAGATCATGGAAGCACAGTGCTCGAAATGCTAATGAAACTTGCATCTATGCCCCGACACCTACTCAAGGTTAATACAAAGCTTAAAATTGAAATGCACATTGAACTTGATTTTGCTCGCATTCGGGAACTCAATGTCCCATCATGCATTACTATAAAAGACTTGACAGCACACACCCATTGTGGCTAAGCATGAATAAATTGAAAAATGAAGGTAATGCATGCCTGTTTGTGTGTTTTCAGCAGCCCAGGAAGAAGCGGCGCAAGACCGCGAAACGCGTTGGCATATGTTAAAGAGTTGGAGCAGGAAGCAAGCTGCATCTAATTGCCGGATGGTGGAGCACTGTAGTGTTCTCTCTCAATGCTTTGGGAACTTTGTGGAAAACTTAATTACACGGCATCCCTGCCGTGGAGAGAGGAACCATCGTCAGTTGGAGATACACCTCAGCCAGCTGACTGAGGCTTTGAAATCGAACTTATCGAGATCATGGAAGCACAGTGCTCGAAATGCTAATGAAACTTGCATCTATGCCCCGACACCTACTCAAGGTTAATACAAAGCTTAAAATTGAAATGCACATTGAACTTGATTTTGCTCGCATTCGGGAACTCAATGTCCCATCATGCATTACTATAAAAGACTTGACAGCACACGCCCATTGTGGCTAAGCATGAATAAATTGAAAAATGAAGGTAATGCGTGCCTGTTTGTGTGTTTTCAGCAGCCCAGGAAGAAGCGGCGCAAGACCGCGAAACGCGTTGGCATATGTTAAAGAGTTGGAGCAGGAAGCAAGCTGCATCTAATTGCCGGATGGTGGAGCACTGTAGTGTTCTCTCTCAATGCTTTGGGAACTTTGTGGAAAACTTAAATACACGGCATCCCTGCCGTGGAGAGAGGAACCATCGTCAGTTGGAGATACACCTCAGCCAGCTGACTGAGGCTTTGAAATCGAACTTATCGAGATCATGGAAGCACAGTGCTCGAAATGCTAATGAAACTTGCATCTATGCCCCAACACCTACTGAAGGGTAATACAAAGCTTAAAATTGAAATGCACATTGAACTTGATTTTGCTCGCATTCGGGAACTCAATGTCCCATCATGCATTACTATAAAAGACTTGACAGCACACGCCCATTGTGGCTAAGCATGAATAAATTGAAAAATGAAGGTAATGCGTGCCTGTTTGTGTGTTTTCAGCAGCCCAGGAAGAAGCGGCGCAAGACCGCGAAACGCGTTGGCATATGTTAAAGAGTTGGAGCAGGAAGCAAGCTGCATCTAATTGCCGGATGGTGGAGCACTGTAGTGTTCTCTCTCAATGCTTTGGGAACTTTGTGGAAAACTTAATTACACGGCATCCCTGCCGTGGAGAGAGGAACCATCGTCAGTTGGAGATACACCTCAGCCAGCTGACTGAGGCTTTGAAATCGAACTTATCGAGATCAGGGAAGGACAGTGCTCGAAATGCTAATGAAACTTGCATCTATGCCCCGACACCTACTCAAGGTTAATACAAAGCTTAAAATTGAAATGCACATTGAACTTGATTTTGCTCGCATTCGGGAACTCAATGTCCCATCATGCATTACTATAAAAGACTTGACAGCACACGCCCATTGTGGCTAAGCATGAATAAATTTAAAAATGAAGGTAATGCGTGCCTGTTTGTGTGTTTTCAGCAGCCCAGGAAGAAGCGGCGCAAGACCGCGAAACGCGTTGGCATATGTTAAAGAGTTGGAGCAGGAAGCAAGCTGCATCTAATTGCCGGATGGTGGAGCACTGTAGTGTTCTCTCTCAATGCTTTGGGAACTTTGTGGAAAACTTAATTACACGGCATCCCTGCCGTGGAGAGAGGAACCATCGTCAGTTGGAGATACACCTCAGCCAGCTGACTGAGGCTTTGAAATCGAACTTATCGAGATCATGGAAGCACAGTGCTCGAAATGCTAATGAAACTTGCATCTATGCCCCGACACCTACTCAAGGTTAATACAAAGCTTAAAATTGAAATGCACATTGAACTTGATTTTGCTCGCATTCGGGAACTCAATGTCCCATCATGCATTACTATAAAAGACTTGACAGCACACGCCCATTGTGGCTAAGCATGAATAAATTTAAAAATGAAGGTAATGCGTGCCTGTTTGTGTGTTTTCAGCAGCCCAGGAAGAAGCGGCGCAAGACCGCGAAACGCGTTGGCATATGTTAAAGAGTTGGAGCAGGAAGCAAGCTGCATCTAATTGCCGGATGGTGGAGCACTGTAGTGTTCTCTCTCAATGCTTTGGGAACTTTGTGGAAAACTTAATTACACGGCATCCCTGCCGTGGAGAGAGGAACCATCGTCAGTTGGAGATACACCTCAGCCAGCTGACTGAGGCTTTGAAATCGAACTTATCGAGATCATGGAAGCACAGTGCTCGAAATGCTAATGAAAATTGCATCTATGCCCCGACACCTACTCAAGGTTAATACAAAGCTTAAAATTGAAATGCACATTGAACTTGATTTTGCTCGCATTCGGGAACTCAATGTCCCATCATGCATTACTATAAAAGACTTGACAGCACACGCCCATTGTGGCTAAGCATGAATAAATTGAAAAATGAAGGTAATGCGTGCCTGTTTGTGTGTTTTCAGCAGCCCAGGAAGAAGCGGCGCAAGACCGCGAAACGCGTTGGCATATGTTAAAGAGTTGGAGCAGGAAGCAAGCTGCATCTAATTGCCGGATGGTGGAGCACTGTAGTGTTCTCTCTCAATGCTTTGGGAACTTTGTGGAAAACTTAATTACACGGCATCCCTGCCGTGGAGAGAGGAACCATCGTCAGTTGGAGATACACCTCAGCCAGCTGACTGAGGCTTTGAAATCGAACTTATCGAGATCATGGAAGCACAGTGCTCGAAATGCTAATGAAACTTGCATCTATGCCCCGACACCTACTCAAGGTTAATACAAAGCTTAAAATTGAAATGCACATTGAACTTGATTTTGCTCGCATTCGGGAACTCAATGTCCCATCATGCATTACTATAAAAGACTTGACAGCACACGCCCATTGTGGCTAAGCATGAATAAATTGAAAAATGAAGGTAATGCGTGCCTGTTTGTGTGTTTTCAGCAGCCCAGGAAGAAGCGGCGCAAGACCGCGAAACGCGTTGGCATATGTTAAAGAGTTGGAGCAGGAAGCAAGCTGCATCTAATTGCCGGATGGTGGAGCACTGTAGTGTTCTCTCTCAATGCTTTGGGAACTTTGTGGAAAACTTAATTACACGGCATCCCTGCCGTGGAGAGAGGAACCATCGTCAGTTGGAGATACACCTCAGCCAGCTGACTGAGGCTTTGAAATCGAACTTATCGAGATCATGGAAGCACAGTGCTCGAAATGCTAATGAAACTTGCATCTATGCCCGACACCTACTCAAGGTTAATACAAAGCTTAAAATTGAAATGCACATTGAACTTGATTTTGCTCGCATTCGGGAACTCAATGTCCCATCATGCATTACTATAAAAGACTTGACAGCACACGCCCATTGTGGCTAAGCATGAATAAATTGAAAAATGAAGGTAATGCGTGCCTGTTTGTGTGTTTTCAGCAGCCCAGGAAGAAGCGGCGCAAGACCGCGAAACGCGTTGGCATATGTTAAAGAGTTGGAGCAGGAAGCAAGCTGCATCTAATTGCCGGATGGTGGAGCACTGTAGTGTTCTCTCTCAATGCTTTGGGAACTTTGTGGAAAACTTAATTACACGGCATCCCTGCCGTGGAGAGAGGAACCATCGTCAGTTGGAGATACACCTCAGCCAGCTGACTGAGGCTTTGAAATCGAACTTATCGAGATCATGGAAGCACAGTGCTCGAAATGCTAATGAAACTTGCATCTATGCCCCGACACCTACTCAAGGTTAATACAAAGCTTAAAATTGAAATGCACATTGAACTTGATTTTGCTCGCATTCGGGAACTCAATGTCCCATCATGCATTACTATAAAAGACTTGACAGCACACGCCCATTGTGGCTAAGCATGAATAAATTGAAAAATGAAGGTAATGCGTGCCTGTTTGTGTGTTTTCAGCAGCCCAGGAAGAAGCGGCGCAAGACCGCGAAACGCGTTGGCATATGTTAAAGAGTTGGAGCAGGAAGCAAGCTGCATCTAATTGCCGGATGGTGGAGCACTGTAGTGTTCTCTCTCAATGCTTTGGGAACTTTGTGGAAAACTTAATTACACGGCATCCCTGCCGTGGAGAGAGGAACCATCGTCAGTTGGAGATACACCTCAGCCAGCTGACTGAGGCTTTGAAATCGAACTTATCGAGATCATGGAAGCACAGTGCTCAAAATGCTAATGAAACTTGCATCTATGCCCCGACACCTACTCAAGGTTAATACAAAGCTTAAAATTGAAATGCACATTGAACTTGATTTTGCTCGCATTCGGGAACTCAATGTCCCATCATGCATTACTATAAAAGACTTGACAGCACACGCCCATTGTGGCTAAGCATGAATAAATTGAAAAATGAAGGTAATGCGTGCCTGTTTGTGTGTTTTCAGCAGCCCAGGAAGAAGCGGCGCAAGACCGCGAAACGCGTTGGCATATGTTAAAGAGTTGGAGCAGGAAGCAAGCTGCATCTAATTGCCGGATGGTGGAGCACTGTAGTGTTCTCTCTCAATGCTTTGGGAACTTTGTGGAAAACTTAATTACACGGCATCCCTGCCGTGGAGAGAGGAACCATCGTCAGTTGGAGATACACCTCAGCCAGCTGACTGAGGCTTTGAAATCGAACTTATCGAGATCATGGAAGCACAGTGCTCGAAATGCTAATGAAACTTGCATCTATGCCCCGACACCTACTCAAGGTTAATACAAAGCTTAAAATTGAAATGCACATTGAACTTGATTTTGCTCGCATTCGGGAACTCAATGTCCCATCATGCATTACTATAAAAGACTTGACAGCACACGCCCATTGTGGCTAAGCATGAATAAATTGAAAAATGAAGGTAATGCGTGCCTGTTTGTGTGTTTTCAGCAGCCCAGGAAGAAGCGGCGCAAGACCGCGAAATGCGTTGGCATATGTTAAAGAGTTGGAGCAGGAAGCAAGCTGCATCTAATTGCCGGATGGTGGAGCACTGTAGTGTTCTCTCTCAATGCTTTGGGAACTTTGTGGAAAACTTAATTACACGGCATCCCTGCCGTGGAGAAAGGAACCATCGTCAGTTGGAGATACACCTCAGCCAGCTGACTGAGGCTTTGAAATCGAACTTATCGAGATCATGGAAGCACAGTGCTCGAAATGCTAATGAAACTTGCATCTATGCCCCGACACCTACTCAAGGTTAATACAAAGCTTAAAATCGAAATGCACATTGAACTTGATTTTGCTCGCATTCGGGAACTCAATGTCCCATCATACATTACTATAAAAGACTTGACAGCACACGCCCATTGTGGCTAAGCATGAATAAATTGAAAAATGAAGGTAATGCGTGCCTGTTTGTGTGTTTTCAGCAGCCCAGGAAGAAGCGGCGCAAGACCGCGAAACGCGTTGGCATATGTTAAAGAGTTGGAGCAGGAAGCAAGCTGCAACTAATTGCCGGATGGTGGAGCACTGTAGTGTTCTCTCTCAATGCTTTGGGAACTTTGTGGAAAACTTAATTACACGGCATCCCTGCCGTGGAGAGAGGAACCATCGTCAGTTGGAGATACACCTCAGCCAGCTGACTGAGGCTTTGAAATCGAACTTATCGAGATCATGGAAGCACAGTGCTCGAAATGCTAATGAAACTTGCATCTATGCCCCGACACCTACTCAAGGTTAATACAAAGCTTAAAATTGAAATGCACATTGAACTTGATTTTGCTCGCATTCGGGAACTCAATGTCCCATCATGCATTACTATAAAAGACTTGACAGCACACGCCCATTGTGGCTAAGCATGAATAAATTGAAAAATGAAGGTAATGCGTGCCTGTTTGTGTGTTTTCAGCAGCCCAGGAAGAAGCCGCGCAAGACCGCGAAACGCGTTGGCATATGTTAAAGAGTTGGAGCAGGAAGCAAGCTGCATCTAATTGCCGGATGGTGGAGCACTGTAGTGTTCTCTCTCAATGCTTTGGGAACTTTGTGGAAAACTTAAATACACGGCATCCCTGCCGTGGAGAGAGGAACCATCGTCAGTTGGAGATACACCTCAGCCAGCTGACTGAGGCTTTGAAATCGAACTTATCGAGATCATGGAAGCACAGTGCTCGAAATGCTAATGAAACTTGCATCTATGCCCAGACACCTACTCAAGGGTAATACAAAGCTTAAAATTGAAATGCACATTGAACTTGATTTTGCTCGCATTCGGGAACTCAATGTCCCATCATGCATTACTATAAAAGACTTGACAGCACACGCCCATTATGGCTAAGCATGAATAAATTGAAAAATGAAGGTAATGCGTGCCTGTTTGTGTGTTTTCAGCAGCCCAGGAAGAAGCGGCGCAAGACCGCGAAACGCGTTGGCATATGTTAAAGAGTTGGAGCAGGAAGCAAGCTGCATCTAATTGCCGGATGGTGGAGCACTGTAGTGTTCTCTCTCAATGCTTTGGGAACTTTGTGGAAAACTTAATTACACGGCATCCCTGCCGTGGAGAGAGGAACCATCGTCAGTTGGAGATACACCTCAGCCAGCTGACTGAGGCTTTGAAATCGAACTTATCGAGATCAGGGAAGGACAGTGCTCGAAATGCTAATGAAACTTGCATCTATGCCCCGACACCTACTCAAGGTTAATACAAAGCTTAAAATTGAAATGCACATTGAACTTGATTTTGCTCGCATTCGGGAACTCAATGTCCCATCATGCATTACTATAAAAGACTTGACAGCACACGCCCATTGTGGCTAAGCATGAATAAATTGAAAAATGAAGGTAATGCGTGCCTGTTTGTGTGTTTTCAGCAGCCCAGGAAGAAGCGGCGCAAGACCGCGAAACGCGTTGGCATATGTTAAAGAGTTGGAGCAGGAAGCAAGCTGCATCTAATTGCCGGATGGTGGAGCACTGTAGTGTTCTCTCTCAATGCTTTGGGAACTTTGTGGAAAACTTAATTACACGGCATCCCTGCCGTGGAGAGAGGAACCATCGTCAGTTGGAGATACACCTCAGCCAGCTGACTGAGGCTTTGAAATCGAACTTATCGAGATCATGGAAGCACAGTGCTCGAAATGCTAATGAAACTTGCATCTATGCCCCGACACCTACTCAAGGTTAATACAAAGCTTAAAATTGAAATGCACATTGAACTTGATTTTGCTCGCATTCGGGAACTCAATGTCCCATCATGCATTACTATAAAAGACTTGACAGCACACGCCCATTGTGGCTAAGCATGAATACATTGAAAAATGAAGGTAATGCGTGCCTGTTTGTGTGTTTTCAGCAGCCCAGGAAGAAGCGGCGCAAGACCGCGAAACGCGTTGGCATATGTTAAAGAGTTGGAGCAGGAAGCAAGCTGCATCTAATTGCCGGATGGTGGAGCACTGTAGTGTTCTCTCTCAATGCTTTGGGAACTTTGTGGAAAACTTAATTACACGGCATCCCTGCCGTGGAGAGAGGAACCATCGTCAGTTGGAGATACACCTCAGCCAGCTGACTGAGGCTTTGAAATCGAACTTATCGAGATCATGGAAGCACAGTGCTCGAAATGCTAATGAAACTTGCATCTATGCCCCGACACCTACTCAAGGTTAATACAAAGCTTAAAATTGAAATGCACATTGAACTTGATTTTGCTCGCATTCGGGAACTCAATGTCCCATCATGCATTACTATAAAAGACTTGACAGCACACGCCCATTGTGGCTAAGCATGAATAAATTGAAAAATGAAGGTAATGCGTGCCTGTTTGTGTGTTTTCAGCAGCCCAGGAAGAAGCGGCGCAAGACCGCGAAACGCGTTGGCATATGTTAAAGAGTTGGAGCAGGAAGCAAGCTGCATCTAATTGCCGGATGGTGGAGCACTGTAGTGTTCTCTCTCAATGCTTTGGGAACTTTGTGGAAAACTTAATTACACGGCATCCCTGCCGTGGAGAGAGGAACCATCGTCAGTTGGAGATACACCTCAGCCAGCTGACTGAGGCTTTGAAATCGAACTTATCGAGATCATGGAAGCACAGTGCTCGAAATGCTAATGAAACTTGCATCTATGCCCGACACCTACTCAAGGTTAATACAAAGCTTAAAATTGAAATGCACATTGAACTTGATTTTGCTCGCATTCGGGAACTCAATGTCCCATCATGCATTACTATAAAAGACTTGACAGCACACGCCCATTGTGGCTAAGCATGAATAAATTGAAAAATGAAGGTAATGCGTGCCTGTTTGTGTGTTTTCAGCAGCCCAGGAAGAAGCGGCGCAAGACCGCGAAACGCGTTGGCATATGTTAAAGAGTTGGAGCAGGAAGCAAGCTGCATCTAATTGCCGGATGGTGGAGCACTGTAGTGTTCTCTCTCAATGCTTTGGGAACTTTGTGGAAAACTTAATTACACGGCATCCCTGCCGTGGAGAGAGGAACCATCGTCAGTTGGAGATACACCTCAGCCAGCTGACTGAGGCTTTGAAATCGAACTTATCGAGATCATGGAAGCACAGTGCTCGAAATGCTAATGAAACTTGCATCTATGCCCCGACACCTACTCAAGGTTAATACAAAGCTTAAAATTGAAATGCACATTGAACTTGATTTTGCTCGCATTCGGGAACTCAATGTCCCATCATGCATTACTATAAAAGACTTGACAGCACACGCCCATTGTGGCTAAGCATGAATAAATTTAAAAATGAAGGTAATGCGTGCCTGTTTGTGTGTTTTCAGCAGCCCAGGAAGAAGCGGCGCAAGACCGCGAAACGCGTTGGCATATGTTAAAGAGTTGGAGCAGGAAGCAAGCTGCATCTAATTGCCGGATGGTGGAGCACTGTAGTGTTCTCTCTCAATGCTTTGGGAACTTTGTGGAAAACTTAATTACACGGCATCCCTGCCGTGGAGAGAGGAACCATCGTCAGTTGGAGATACACCTCAGCCAGCTGACTGAGGCTTTGAAATCGAACTTATCGAGATCATGGAAGCACAGTGCTCGAAATGCTAATGAAAATTGCATCTATGCCCCGACACCTACTCAAGGTTAATACAAAGCTTAAAATTGAAATGCACATTGAACTTGATTTTGCTCGCATTCGGGAACTCAATGTCCCATCATGCATTACTATAAAAGACTTGACAGCACACGCCCATTGTGGCTAAGCATGAATAAATTGAAAAATGAAGGTAATGCGTGCCTGTTTGTGTGTTTTCAGCAGCCCAGGAAGAAGCGGCGCAAGACCGCGAAACGCGTTGGCATATGTTAAAGAGTTGGAGCAGGAAGCAAGCTGCATCTAATTGCCGGATGGTGGAGCACTGTAGTGTTCTCTCTCAATGCTTTGGGAACTTTGTGGAAAACTTAATTACACGGCATCCCTGCCGTGGAGAGAGGAACCATCGTCAGTTGGAGATACACCTCAGCCAGCTGACTGAGGCTTTGAAATCGAACTTATCGAGATCATGGAAGCACAGTGCTCGAAATGCTAATGAAACTTGCATCTATGCCCCGACACCTACTCAAGGTTAATACAAAGCTTAAAATTGAAATGCACATTGAACTTGATTTTGCTCGCATTCGGGAACTCAATGTCCCATCATGCATTACTATAAAAGACTTGACAGCACACGCCCATTGTGGCTAAGCATGAATAAATTGAAAAATGAAGGTAATGCGTGCCTGTTTGTGTGTTTTCAGCAGCCCAGGAAGAAGCGGCGCAAGACCGCGAAACGCGTTGGCATATGTTAAAGAGTTGGAGCAGGAAGCAAGCTGCATCTAATTGCCGGATGGTGGAGCACTGTAGTGTTCTCTCTCAATGCTTTGGGAACTTTGTGGAAAACTTAATTACACGGCATCCCTGCCGTGGAGAGAGGAACCATCGTCAGTTGGAGATACACCTCAGCCAGCTGACTGAGGCTTTGAAATCGAACTTATCGAGATCATGGAAGCACAGTGCTCGAAATGCTAATGAAACTTGCATCTATGCCCGACACCTACTCAAGGTTAATACAAAGCTTAAAATTGAAATGCACATTGAACTTGATTTTGCTCGCATTCGGGAACTCAATGTCCCATCATGCATTACTATAAAAGACTTGACAGCACACGCCCATTGTGGCTAAGCATGAATAAATTGAAAAATGAAGGTAATGCGTGCCTGTTTGTGTGTTTTCAGCAGCCCAGGAAGAAGCGGCGCAAGACCGCGAAACGCGTTGGCATATGTTAAAGAGTTGGAGCAGGAAGCAAGCTGCATCTAATTGCCGGATGGTGGAGCACTGTAGTGTTCTCTCTCAATGCTTTGGGAACTTTGTGGAAAACTTAATTACACGGCATCCCTGCCGTGGAGAGAGGAACCATCGTCAGTTGGAGATACACCTCAGCCAGCTGACTGAGGCTTTGAAATCGAACTTATCGAGATCATGGAAGCACAGTGCTCGAAATGCTAATGAAACTTGCATCTATGCCCCGACACCTACTCAAGGTTAATACAAAGCTTAAAATTGAAATGCACATTGAACTTGATTTTGCTCGCATTCGGGAACTCAATGTCCCATCATGCATTACTATAAAAGACTTGACAGCACACGCCCATTGTGGCTAAGCATGAATAAATTGAAAAATGAAGGTAATGCGTGCCTGTTTGTGTGTTTTCAGCAGCCCAGGAAGAAGCGGCGCAAGACCGCGAAACGCGTTGGCATATGTTAAAGAGTTGGAGCAGGAAGCAAGCTGCATCTAATTGCCGGATGGTGGAGCACTGTAGTGTTCTCTCTCAATGCTTTGGGAACTTTGTGGAAAACTTAATTACACGGCATCCCTGCCGTGGAGAGAGGAACCATCGTCAGTTGGAGATACACCTCAGCCAGCTGACTGAGGCTTTGAAATCGAACTTATCGAGATCATGGAAGCACAGTGCTCAAAATGCTAATGAAACTTGCATCTATGCCCCGACACCTACTCAAGGTTAATACAAAGCTTAAAATTGAAATGCACATTGAACTTGATTTTGCTCGCATTCGGGAACTCAATGTCCCATCATGCATTACTATAAAAGACTTGACAGCACACGCCCATTGTGGCTAAGCATGAATAAATTGAAAAATGAAGGTAATGCGTGCCTGTTTGTGTGTTTTCAGCAGCCCAGGAAGAAGCGGCGCAAGACCGCGAAACGCGTTGGCATATGTTAAAGAGTTGGAGCAGGAAGCAAGCTGCATCTAATTGCCGGATGGTGGAGCACTGTAGTGTTCTCTCTCAATGCTTTGGGAACTTTGTGGAAAACTTAATTACACGGCATCCCTGCCGTGGAGAGAGGAACCATCGTCAGTTGGAGATACACCTCAGCCAGCTGACTGAGGCTTTGAAATCGAACTTATCGAGATCATGGAAGCACAGTGCTCGAAATGCTAATGAAACTTGCATCTATGCCCCGACACCTACTCAAGGTTAATACAAAGCTTAAAATTGAAATGCACATTGAACTTGATTTTGCTCGCATTCGGGAACTCAATGTCCCATCATGCATTACTATAAAAGACTTGACAGCACACGCCCATTGTGGCTAAGCATGAATAAATTGAAAAATGAAGGTAATGCGTGCCTGTTTGTGTGTTTTCAGCAGCCCAGGAAGAAGCGGCGCAAGACCGCGAAATGCGTTGGCATATGTTAAAGAGTTGGAGCAGGAAGCAAGCTGCATCTAATTGCCGGATGGTGGAGCACTGTAGTGTTCTCTCTCAATGCTTTGGGAACTTTGTGGAAAACTTAATTACACGGCATCCCTGCCGTGGAGAAAGGAACCATCGTCAGTTGGAGATACACCTCAGCCAGCTGACTGAGGCTTTGAAATCGAACTTATCGAGATCATGGAAGCACAGTGCTCGAAATGCTAATGAAACTTGCATCTATGCCCCGACACCTACTCAAGGTTAATACAAAGCTTAAAATCGAAATGCACATTGAACTTGATTTTGCTCGCATTCGGGAACTCAATGTCCCATCATACATTACTATAAAAGACTTGACAGCACACGCCCATTGTGGCTAAGCATGAATAAATTGAAAAATGAAGGTAATGCGTGCCTGTTTGTGTGTTTTCAGCAGCCCAGGAAGAAGCGGCGCAAGACCGCGAAACGCGTTGGCATATGTTAAAGAGTTGGAGCAGGAAGCAAGCTGCAACTAATTGCCGGATGGTGGAGCACTGTAGTGTTCTCTCTCAATGCTTTGGGAACTTTGTGGAAAACTTAATTACACGGCATCCCTGCCGTGGAGAGAGGAACCATCGTCAGTTGGAGATACACCTCAGCCAGCTGACTGAGGCTTTGAAATCGAACTTATCGAGATCATGGAAGCACAGTGCTCGAAATGCTAATGAAACTTGCATCTATGCCCCGACACCTACTCAAGGTTAATACAAAGCTTAAAATTGAAATGCACATTGAACTTGATTTTGCTCGCATTCGGGAACTCAATGTCCCATCATGCATTACTATAAAAGACTTGACAGCACACGCCCATTGTGGCTAAGCATGAATAAATTGAAAAATGAAGGTAATGCGTGCCTGTTTGTGTGTTTTCAGCAGCCCAGGAAGAAGCCGCGCAAGACCGCGAAACGCGTTGGCATATGTTAAAGAGTTGGAGCAGGAAGCAAGCTGCATCTAATTGCCGGATGGTGGAGCACTGTAGTGTTCTCTCTCAATGCTTTGGGAACTTTGTGGAAAACTTAAATACACGGCATCCCTGCCGTGGAGAGAGGAACCATCGTCAGTTGGAGATACACCTCAGCCAGCTGACTGAGGCTTTGAAATCGAACTTATCGAGATCATGGAAGCACAGTGCTCGAAATGCTAATGAAACTTGCATCTATGCCCAGACACCTACTCAAGGGTAATACAAAGCTTAAAATTGAAATGCACATTGAACTTGATTTTGCTCGCATTCGGGAACTCAATGTCCCATCATGCATTACTATAAAAGACTTGACAGCACACGCCCATTATGGCTAAGCATGAATAAATTGAAAAATGAAGGTAATGCGTGCCTGTTTGTGTGTTTTCAGCAGCCCAGGAAGAAGCGGCGCAAGACCGCGAAACGCGTTGGCATATGTTAAAGAGTTGGAGCAGGAAGCAAGCTGCATCTAATTGCCGGATGGTGGAGCACTGTAGTGTTCTCTCTCAATGCTTTGGGAACTTTGTGGAAAACTTAATTACACGGCATCCCTGCCGTGGAGAGAGGAACCATCGTCAGTTGGAGATACACCTCAGCCAGCTGACTGAGGCTTTGAAATCGAACTTATCGAGATCAGGGAAGGACAGTGCTCGAAATGCTAATGAAACTTGCATCTATGCCCCGACACCTACTCAAGGTTAATACAAAGCTTAAAATTGAAATGCACATTGAACTTGATTTTGCTCGCATTCGGGAACTCAATGTCCCATCATGCATTACTATAAAAGACTTGACAGCACACGCCCATTGTGGCTAAGCATGAATAAATTGAAAAATGAAGGTAATGCGTGCCTGTTTGTGTGTTTTCAGCAGCCCAGGAAGAAGCGGCGCAAGACCGCGAAACGCGTTGGCATATGTTAAAGAGTTGGAGCAGGAAGCAAGCTGCATCTAATTGCCGGATGGTGGAGCACTGTAGTGTTCTCTCTCAATGCTTTGGGAACTTTGTGGAAAACTTAATTACACGGCATCCCTGCCGTGGAGAGAGGAACCATCGTCAGTTGGAGATACACCTCAGCCAGCTGACTGAGGCTTTGAAATCGAACTTATCGAGATCATGGAAGCACAGTGCTCGAAATGCTAATGAAACTTGCATCTATGCCCCGACACCTACTCAAGGTTAATACAAAGCTTAAAATTGAAATGCACATTGAACTTGATTTTGCTCGCATTCGGGAACTCAATGTCCCATCATGCATTACTATAAAAGACTTGACAGCACACGCCCATTGTGGCTAAGCATGAATACATTGAAAAATGAAGGTAATGCGTGCCTGTTTGTGTGTTTTCAGCAGCCCAGGAAGAAGCGGCGCAAGACCGCGAAACGCGTTGGCATATGTTAAAGAGTTGGAGCAGGAAGCAAGCTGCATCTAATTGCCGGATGGTGGAGCACTGTAGTGTTCTCTCTCAATGCTTTGGGAACTTTGTGGAAAACTTAATTACACGGCATCCCTGCCGTGGAGAGAGGAACCATCGTCAGTTGGAGATACACCTCAGCCAGCTGACTGAGGCTTTGAAATCGAACTTATCGAGATCATGGAAGCACAGTGCTCGAAATGCTAATGAAACTTGCATCTATGCCCCGACACCTACTCAAGGTTAATACAAAGCTTAAAATTGAAATGCACATTGAACTTGATTTTGCTCGCATTCGGGAACTCAATGTCCCATCATGCATTACTATAAAAGACTTGACAGCACACGCCCATTGTGGCTAAGCATGAATAAATTGAAAAATGAAGGTAATGCGTGCCTGTTTGTGTGTTTTCAGCAGCCCAGGAAGAAGCGGCGCAAGACCGCGAAACGCGTTGGCATATGTTAAAGAGTTGGAGCAGGAAGCAAGCTGCATCTAATTGCCGGATGGTGGAGCACTGTAGTGTTCTCTCTCAATGCTTTGGGAACTTTGTGGAAAACTTAATTACACGGCATCCCTGCCGTGGAGAGAGGAACCATCGTCAGTTGGAGATACACCTCAGCCAGCTGACTGAGGCTTTGAAATCGAACTTATCGAGATCATGGAAGCACAGTGCTCGAAATGCTAATGAAACTTGCATCTATGCCCGACACCTACTCAAGGTTAATACAAAGCTTAAAATTGAAATGCACATTGAACTTGATTTTGCTCGCATTCGGGAACTCAATGTCCCATCATGCATTACTATAAAAGACTTGACAGCACACGCCCATTGTGGCTAAGCATGAATAAATTGAAAAATGAAGGTAATGCGTGCCTGTTTGTGTGTTTTCAGCAGCCCAGGAAGAAGCGGCGCAAGACCGCGAAACGCGTTGGCATATGTTAAAGAGTTGGAGCAGGAAGCAAGCTGCATCTAATTGCCGGATGGTGGAGCACTGTAGTGTTCTCTCTCAATGCTTTGGGAACTTTGTGGAAAACTTAATTACACGGCATCCCTGCCGTGGAGAGAGGAACCATCGTCAGTTGGAGATACACCTCAGCCAGCTGACTGAGGCTTTGAAATCGAACTTATCGAGATCATGGAAGCACAGTGCTCGAAATGCTAATGAAACTTGCATCTATGCCCCGACACCTACTCAAGGTTAATACAAAGCTTAAAATTGAAATGCACATTGAACTTGATTTTGCTCGCATTCGGGAACTAAATGTCCCATCATGCATTACTATAAAAGACTTGACAGCACACGCCCATTGTGGCTAAGCATGAGTAAATTGAAAAATGAAGGTAATGCGTGCCTGTTTGTGTGTTTTCAGCAGCCCAGGAAGAAGCGGTGCAAGACCACGAAACGCGTTGGCATATGTTAAAGAGTTGGAGCAGGAAGCAAGCTGCATCTAATTGCCGGATGGTGGAGCACTGTAGTGTTCTCTCTCAATGCTTTGGGAACTTTGTGGAAAACTTAATTACACGGCATCCCTGCCGTGGAGAGAGGAACCATCGTCAGTTGGAGATACACCTCAGCCAGCTGACTGAGGCTTTGAAATCGAACTTATCGAGATCATGGAAGCACAGTGCTCGAAATGCTAATGAAACTTGCATCTATGCCCCGACACCTACTCAAGGTTAATACAAAGCTTAAAATTGAAATGCACATTGAACTTGATTTTGCTCGCATTCGGGAACTCAATGTCCCATCATGCATTACTATAAAAGACTTGACAGCACACGCCCATTGTGGCTAAGCATGGATAAATTGAAAAATGAAGGTAATGCGTGCCTGTTTGTGTGTTTTCAGCAGCCCAGGAAGAAGCGGCGCAAGACCGCGAAACGCATTGGCATATGTTAAAGAGTTGGAGCAGGAAGCAAGCTGCATCTAATTGCCGGATGGTGGAGCACTGTAGTGTTCTCTCTCAATGCTTTGGGAACTTTGTGGAAAACTTAATTACACGGCATCCCTGCCGTGGAGAGAGGAACCATCATCAGTTGGAGATACACCTCAGCCAGCTGACTGAGGCTTTGAAATCGAACTTATCGAGATCATGGAAGCACAGTGCTCGAAATGCTAATGAAACTTGCATCTATGCCCCGACACCTACTCAAGGTTAATACAAAGCTTAAAATTGAAATGCACATTGAACTTTATTTTGCTCGCATTCGGGAACTCAATGTCCCATCATACATTACTATAAAAGACTTGACAGCACACGCCCATTGTGGCTAAGCATGAATAAATTGAAAAATGAAGGTAATGCGTGCCTGTTTGTGTGTTTTCAGCAGCCCAGGAAGAAGCGGCGCAAGACCGCGAAACGCGTTGGCATATGTTAAAGAGTTGGAGCAGGAAGCAAGCTGCAACTAATTGCCGGATGGTGGAGCAATGTAGTGTTCTCTCTCAATGCTTTGGGAACTTTGTGGAAAACTTAATTACACGGCATCCCTGCCGTGGAGAGAGGAACCATCGTCAGTTGGAGATACACCTCAGCCAGCTGACTGAGGCTTTGAAATCGAACTTATCGAGATCATGGAAGCACAGTGCTCGAAATGCTAATGAAACTTGCATCTATGCCCCGACACCTACTCAAGGTTAATACAAAGCTTAAAATTGAAATGCACATTGAACTTGATTTTGCTCGCATTCGGGAACTCAATGTCCCATCATGCATTACTATAAAAGACTTGACAGCACATGCCCATTGTGGCTAAGCATGAATAAATTGAAAAATGAAGGTAATGCGTGCCTGTTTGTGTGTTTTCAGCAGCCCAGGAAGAAGCGGCGCAAGACCGCGAAACGCGTTGGCATATGTTAAAGAGTTGGAGCAGGAAGCAAGCTGCATCTAATTGCCGGATGGTGGAGCACTGTAGTGTTCTCTCTCAATGCTTTGGGAACTTTGTGGAAAACTTAATTACACGGCATCCCTGCCGTGGAGAGAGGAACCATCGTCAGTTGGAGATACACCTCAGCCAGCTGACTGAGGCTTTGAAATCGAACTTATCGAGATCATGGAAGCACAGTGCTCGAAATGCTAATGAAACTTGCATCTATGACCCGACACCTACTCAAGGTTAATACAAAGCTTAAAATTGAAATGCACATTGAACTTGATTTTGCTCGCATTCGGGAACTCAATGTCCCATCATGCATTACTATAAAAGACTTGACAGCACATGCCCATTGTGGCTAAGCATGAATAAATTGAAAAATGAAGGTAATGCGTGCCTGTTTGTGTGTTTTCAGCAGCCCAGGAAGAAGCGGCGCAAGACCGCGAAACGCGTTGGCATATGTTAAAGAGTTGGAGCAGGAAGCAAGCTGCATCTAATTGCCGGATGGTGGAGCACTGTAGTGTTCTCTCTCAATGCTTTGGGAACTTTGTGGAAAACTTAATTACACGGCATCCCTGCCGTGGAGAGAGGAACCATCGTCAGTTGGAGATACACCTCAGCCAGCTGACTGAGGATTTGAAATCGAACTTATCGAGATCATGGAAGCACAGTGCTCGAAATGCTAATGAAACTTGCATCTATGCCCCGACACCTACTCAAGGTTAATACAAAGCTTAAAATTGAAATGCACATTGAACTTGATTTTGCTCGCATTCGGGAACTCAATGTCCCATCATGCATTACTATAAAAGACTTGACAGCACACGCCCATTGTGGCTAAGCATGAATAAATTGAAAAATGAAGGTAATGCGTGCCTGTTTGTGTGTTTTCAGCAGCCCAGGAAGAAGCGGCGCAAGACCGCGAAACGCGTTGGCATATGTTAAAGAGTTGGAGCAGGAAGCAAGCTGCATCTAATTGCCGGATGGTGGAGCACTGTAGTGTTCTCTCTCAATGCTTTGGGAACTTTGTGGAAAACTTAATTACACGGCATCCCTGCCGTGGAGAGAGGAACCATCGTCAGTTGGAGATACACCTCAGCCAGCTGACTGAGGCTTTGAAATCGAACTTATCGAGATCATGGAAGCACAGTGCTCGAAATGCTAATGAAACTTGCATCTATGCCCCGACACCTACTCAAGGTTAATACAAAGCTTAAAATTGAAATGCACATTGAACTTGATTTTGCTCGCATTCGGGAACTCAATGTCCCATCATGCATTACTATAAAAGACTTGACAGCACACGCCCATTGTGGCTAAGCATGAATAAATTGAAAAATGAAGGTAATGCGTGCCTGTTTGTGTGTTTTCAGCAGCCCAGGAAGAAGCGGCGCAAGACCGCGAAACGCGTTGGCATATGTTAAAGAGTTGGAGCAGGAAGCAAGCTGCATCTAATTGCCGGATGGTGGAGCACTGTAGTGTTCTCTCTCAATGCTTTGGGAACTTTGTGGAAAACTTAATTACACGGCATCCCTGCCGTGGAGAGAGGAACCATCGTCAGTTGGAGATACACCTCAGCCAGCTGACTGAGGCTTTGAAATCGAACTTATCGAGATCATGGAAGCACAGTGCTCGAAATGCTAATGAAACTTGCATCTATGCCCCGACACCTACTCAAGGTTAATACAAAGCTTAAAATTGAAATGCACATTGAACTTGATTTTGCTCGCATTCGGGAACTCAATGTCCCATCATGCATTACTATAAAAGACTTGACAGCACACGCCCATTGTGGCTAAGCATGAATAAATTGAAAAATGAAGGTAATGCGTGCCTGTTTGTGTGTTTTCAGCAGCCCAGGAAGAAGCGGTGCAAGACCGCGAAACGCGTTGGCATATGTTAAAGAGTTGGAGCAGGAAGCAAGCTGCATCTAATTGCCGGATGGTGGAGCACTGTAGTGTTCTCTCTCAATGCTTTGGGAACTTTGTGGAAAACTTAATTACACGGCATCCCTGCCGTGGGGAGAGGAACCATCGTCAGTTGGAGATACACCTCAGCCAGCTGACTGAGGCTTTGAAATCGAACTTATCGAGATCATGGAAGCACAGTGCTCGAAATGCTAATGAAACTTGCATCTATGCCCCGACACCTACTCAAGGTTAATACAAAGCTTAAAATTGAAATGCACATTGAACTTGATTTTGCTCGCATTCGGGAACTCAATGACCCATCATGCATTACTATAAAAGACTTGACAGCACACGCCCATTGTGGCTAAGCATGAATAAATTGAAAAATGAAGGTAATGCGTGCCTGTTTGTGTGTTTTCAGCAGCCCAGGAAGAAGCGGCGCAAGACCGCGAAACGCGTTGGCATATGTTAAAGAGTTGGAGCAGGAAGCAAGCTGCATCTAATTGCCGGCTGGTGGAGCACTGTAGTGATCTCTCTCAATGCTTTGGGAACTTTGTGGAAAACTTAATTACACGGCATCCCTGCCGTGGAGAGAGGAACCATCGTCAGTTGGAGATACACCTCAGCCAGCTGACTGAGGCTTTGAAATCGAACTTATCGAGATCATGGAAGCACAGTGCTCGAAATGCTAATGAAACTTGCATCTATGCCCCGACACCTACTCAAGGTTAATACAAAGCTTAAAATTGAAATGCACATTGAACTTGATTTTGCTCGTATTCGGGAACTCAATGTCCCATCATGCATTACTATAAAAGACTTGACAGCACACGCCCATTGTGGCTAAGCATGAATAAATTGAAAAATGAAGGTAATGCGTGCCTGTTTGTGTGTTTTCAGCAGCCCAGGAAGAAGCGGCGCAAGACCGCGAAACGCGTTGGCATATGTTAAAGAGTTGGAGCAGGAAGCAAGCTGCATCTAATTGCCGGATGGTGGAGCACTGTAGTGTTCTCTCTCAATGCTTTGGGAACTTTGTGGAAAACTTAATTACACGGCATCCCTGCCGTGGAGAGAGGAACCATCGTCAGTTGGAGATACACCTCAGCCAGCTGACTGAGGCTTTGAAATCGAACTTATCGAGATCATGGAAGCACAGTGCTCGAAATGCTAATGAAACTTGCATCTATGCCCCGACACCTACTCAAGGTTAATACAAAGCTTAAAATTGAAATGCACATTGAACTTGATTTTGCTCGCATTCGGGAACTCAATGTCCCATCATGCATTACTATAAAAGACTTGACAGCACACGCCCATTGTGGCTAAGCATGAATAAATTGAAAAATGAAGGTAATGTGTGCCTGTTTGTGTGTTTTCAGCAGCCCAGGAAGAAGCGGCGCAAGACCGCGAAACGCGTTGGCATATGTTAAAGAGTTGGAGCAGGAAGCAAGCTGCATCTAATTGCCGGATGGTGGAGCACTGTAGTGTTCTCTCTCAATGCTTTGGGAACTTTGTGGAAAACTTAATTACACGGCATCCCTGCCGTGGAGAGAGGAACCATCGTCAGTTGGAGATACACCTCAGCCAGCTGACTGAGGCTTTGAAATCGAACTTATCGAGATCATGGAAGCACAGTGCTCGAAATGCTAATGAAACTTGCATCTATGCCCCGACACCTACTCAAGGTTAATACAAAGCTTAAAATTGAAATGCACATTGAACTTGATTTTGCTCGCATTCGGGAACTCAATGTCCCATCATGCATTACTATAAAAGACTTGACAGCACACGCCCATTGTGGCTAAGCATGAATAAATTGAAAAATGAAGGTGCGTGCCTGTTTGTGTGTTTTCAGCAGCCCAGGAAGAAGCGGCGCAAGACCGCGAAAAGCGTTGGCATATGTTAAAGAGTTGGAGCAGGAAGCAAGCTGCATCTAATTGCCGGATGGTGGAGCACTGTAGTGTTCTCTCTCAATGCTTTGGGAACTTTGTGGAAAACTTAATTACACGGCATCCCTGCCGTGGAGAGAGGAACCATCGTCAGTTGGAGATACACCTCAGCCAGCTGACTGAGGCTTTGAAATCGAACTTATCGAGATCATGGAAGCACAGTGCTCGAAATGCTAATGAAACTTGCATCTATGCCCCGACACCTACTCAAGGTTAATACAAAGCTTAAAATTGAAATGCACATTGAACTTGATTTTGCTCGCATTCGGGAACTCAATGTCCCATCATGCATTACTATAAAAGACTTGACAGCACACGCCCATTGTGGCTAAGCATGAATAAATTGAAAAATGAAGGTAATGCGTGCCTGTTTGTGTGTTTTCAGCAGCCCAGGAAGAAGCGTCGCAAGAATGCGAAACGCGTTGGCATATGTTAAAGAGTTGGAGCAGGAAGCAAGCTGCATCTAATTGCCGGATGGTGGAGCACTGTAGTGTTCTCTCTCAATGCTTTGGGAACTTTGTGGAAAACTTAATTACACGGCATCCCTGCCGTGGAGAGAGGAACCATCGTCAGTTGGAGATACACCTCAGCCAGCTGACTGAGGCTTTGAAATCAAACTTATCGAGATCATGGAAGGACAGTGCTCGAAATGCTAATTAAACTTGCATCTATGCCCCGACACCTACTCAAGGTTAATACAAAGCTTAAAATTGAAATGCACATTGAACTTGATTTTGCTCGCATTCGGGAACTCAATGTCCCATCATGCATTACTATAAAAGACTTGACAGCACACGCCCATTGTGGCTAAGCATGAATAAATTGAAAAATGAAGGTAATGCGTGCCTGTTTGTGTGTTTTCAGCAGCCCAGGAAGAAGCGGCGCAAGACCGCGAAACGCGTTGGCATATGTTAAAGAGTTGGAGCAGGAAGCAAGCTGCATCTAATTGCCGGATGGTGGAGCACTGTAGTGTTCTCTCTCAATGCTTTGGGAACTTTGTGGAAAACTTAATTACACGGCATCCCTGCCGTGGAGAGAGGAACCATCGTCAGTTGGAGATACACCTCAGCCAGCTGACTGAGGCTTTGAAATCGAACTTATCAAGATCATGGAAGCACAGTGCTCGAAATGCTAATGAAACTTGCATCTATGCCCCGACACCTACTCAAGGTTAATACAAAGCTTAAAATTGAAATGCACATTGAACTTGATTTTGCTCGCATTCGGGAACTCAATGTCCCATCATGCATTACTATAAAAGACTTGACAGCACACGCCCATTGTGGCTAAGCATGAATAAATTGAAAAATGAAGGTAATGCGTGCCTGTTTGTGTGTTTTCAGCAGCCCAGGAAGAAGCGGCGCAAGACTGCGAAACGCGTTGGCATATGTTAAAGAGTTGGAGCAGGAAGCAAGCTGCATCTAATTGCCGGATGGTGGAGCACTGTAGTGTTCTCTCTCAATGCTTTGGGAACTTTGTGGAAAACTTAATTACACGGCATCCCTGCCGTGGAGAGAGGAACCATCGTCAGTTGGAGATACACCTCAGCCAGCTGACTGAGGCTTTGAAATCGAACTTATCGAGATCATGGAAGCACAGTGCTCGAAATGCTAATGAAACTTGCATCTATGCCCCGACACCTACTCAAGGGTAATACAAAGCTTAAAATTGAAATGCACATTGAACTTGATTTTGCTCGCATTCGGGAACTCAATGTCCCATCATGCATTACAATAAAAGACTTGACAGCACACGCCCATTGTGGCTAAGCATGAATAAATTGAAAAATGAAGGTAATGCGTGCCTGTTTGTGTGTTTTCAGCAGCCCAGGAAGAAGCGGCGCAAGACCGCGAAACGTGTTGGCATATGTTAAAGAGTTGGAGCAGGAAGCAAGCTGCATCTAATTGCCGGATGGTGGAGCACTGTAGTGTTCTCCCTCAATGCTTTGGGAACTTTGTGGAAAACTTAATTACACGGCATCCCTGCCGTGGAGAGAGGAACCATCGTCAGTTGGAGATACACCTCAGCCAGCTGACTGAGGCTTTGAAATCGAACTTATCGAGATCATGGAAGCACAGTGCTCGAAATGCTAATGAAACTTGCATCTATGCCCCGACACCTACTCAAGGTTAATACAAAGCTTAAAATTGAAATGCACATTGAACTTGATTTTGCTCGCATTCGGGAACTCAATGTCCCATCATGCATTACTATAAAAGACTTGACAGCACACGCCCATTGTGGCTAAGCATGAATAAATTGAAAAATGAAGGTAATGCGTGCCTGTTTGTGTGTTTTCAGCAGCCCAGGAAGAAGCGGCGCAAGACCGCGAAACGCGTTGGCATATGTTAAAGAGTTGGAGCAGGAAGCAAGCTGCATCTAATTGCCGGATGGTGGAGCACTGTAGTGTTCTCTCTCAATGCTTTGGGAACTTTGTGGAAAACTTGATTACACGGCATCCCTGCCGTGGAGAGAGGAACCATCGTCAGTTGGAGATATACCTCAGCCAGCTGACTGAGGCTTTGAAATCGAACTTATCGAGATCATGGAAGCACAGTGCTCGAAATGCTAATGAAACTTGCATCTATGCCCCGACACCTACTCAAGGTTAATACAAAGCTTAAAATTGAAATGCACATTGAACTTGATTTTGCTCGCATTCGGGAACTCAATGTCCCATCATGCATTACTATAAAAGACTTGACAGCACACGCCCATTGTGGCTAAGCATGAATAAATTGAAAAATGAAGGTAATGCGTGCCTGTTTGTGTGTTTTCAGCAGCCCAGGAAGAAGCGGCGCAAGACCGCGAAACGCGTTGGCATATGTTAAAGAGTTGGAGCAGGAAGCAAGCTGCATCTAATTGCCGGATGGTGGAGCACTGTAGTGTTCTCTCTCAATGCTTTGGGAACTTTGTGGAAAACTTAATTACACGGCATCCCTGCCGTGGAGAGAGGAACCATCGTCAGTTGGAGATACACCTCAGCCAGCTGACTGAGGCTTTGAAATTGAACTTATCGAGATCATGGAAGCACAGTGCTCAAAATGCTAATGAAACTTGCATCTATGCCCCGACACCTACTCAAGGTTAATACAAAGCTTAAAATTGAAATGCACATTGAACTTGATCTTGCTCGCATTCGGGAACTCAAAGACCCATCATGCATTACTATAAAAGACTTGACAGCACACGCCCATTGTGGCTAAGCATGAATAAATTGAAAAATGAAGGTAATGCGTGCCTGTTTGTGTGTTTTCAGCAGCCCAGGAAGAAGCGGCGCAAGACCGCGAAACGCGTTGGCATATGTTAAAGAGTTGGAGCAGGAAGCAAGCTGCATCTAATTGCCGGATGGTGGAGCACTGTAGTGTTCTCTCTCAATGCTTTGGGAACTTTGTGGAAAACTTAATTACACGGCATCCCTGCCGTGGAGAGAGGAACCATCGTCAGTTGGAGATACACCTCAGCCAGCTGACTGAGGCTTTGAAATCGAACTTATCGAGATCATGGAAGCACAGTGCTCGAAATGCTAATGAAACTTGCATCTATGCCCCGACACCTACTCAAGGTTAATACAAAGCTTAAAATTGAAATGCACATTGAACTTGATTTTGCTCGCATTCGGGAACTCAATGTCCCATCATGCATTACTATAAAAGACTTGACAGCACACGCCCATTGTGGCTAAGCATGAATAAATTGAAAAATGAAGGTAATGCGTGCCTGTTTGTGTGTTTTCAGCAGCCCAGGAAGAAGCGGCGCAAGACCGCGAAACGCGTTGGCATATGTTAAAGAGTTGGAGCAGGAAGCAAGCTGCATCTAATTGCCGGATGGTGGAGCACTGTAGTGTTCTCTCTCAATGCTTTGGGAACTTTGTGGAAAACTTAATTACACGGCATCCCTGCCGTGGAGAGAGGAACCATCGTCAGTTGGAGATACACCTCAGCCAGCTGACTGAGGCTTTGAAATCGAACTTATCGAGATCATGGAAGCACAGTGCTCGAAATGCTAATGAAACTTGCATCTATGCCCCGACACCTACTCAAGGTTAATACAAAGCTTAAAATTGAAATGCACATTGAACCTGATTTTGCTCGCATTCGGGAACTCAATGTCCCATCATGCATTACTATAAAAGACTTGACAGCACACGCCCATTGTGGCTAAGCATGAATAAATTGAAAAATGAAGGTAATGCGTGCCTGTTTGTGTGTTTTCAGCAGCCCAGGAAGAAGCGGCGCAAGACCGCGAAACGCGTTGGCATATGTTAAAGAGTTGGAGCAGGAAGCAAGCTGCATCTAATTACCGGATGGTGGAGCACTGTAGTGTTCTCTCTCAATGCTTTGGGAACTTTGTGGAAAACTTAATTACACGGCATCCCTGCCGTGGAGAGAGGAACCATCGTCAGTTGGAGATACACCTCAGCCAGCTGACTGAGGCTTTGAAATCGAACTTATCGAGATCATGGAAGCACAGTGCTCGAAATGCTAATGAAACTTGCATCTATGCCCCGACACCTACTCAAGGTTAATACAAAGCTTAAAATTGAAATGCACATTGAACTTGATTTTGCTCGCATTCGGGAACTCAATGTCCCATCATGCATTACTATAAAAGACTTGACAGCACACGCCCATTGTGGCTAAGCATGAATAAATTGAAAAATGAAGGTAATGCGTGCCTGTTTGTGTGTTTTCAGCAGCCCAGGAAGAAGCGGCGCAAGACCGCGAAACGCGTTGGCATATGTTAAAGAGTTGGAGCAGGAAGCAAGCTGCATCTAATTGCCGGATGGTGGAGCACTGTAGTGTTCTCTCTCAATGCTTTGGGAACTTTGTGGAAAACTTAATTACACGGCATCCATGCCGTGGAGAGAGGAACCATCGTCAGTTGGAGATACACCTCAGCCAGCTGACTGAGGCTTTGAAATCGAACTTATCGAGATCATGGAAGCACAGTGCTCGAAATGCTAATGAAACTTGCATCTATGCCCCGACACCTACTCAAGGTTAATACAAAGCTTAAAATTGAAATGCACATTGAACTTGATTTTGCTCGCATTCGGGAACTCAATGACCCATCATGCATTACTATAAAAGACTTGACAGCACACGCCCATTGTGGCTAAGCATGAATAAATTGAAAAATGAAGGTAATGCGTGCCTGTTTGTGTGTTTTCAGCAGCCCAGGAAGAAGCGGCGCAAGACCGCGAAACGCATTGGCATATGTTAAAGAGTTGGAGCAGGAAGCAAGCTGCATCTAATTGCCGGATGGTGGAGCACTGTAGTGTTCTCTCTCAATGCTTTGGGAACTTTGTGGAAAACTTAATTACACGGCATCCCTGACGTGGAGAGAGGAACCATCGTCAGTTGGAGATACACCTCAGCCTGCTGACTGAGGCTTTGAAATCGAACTTATCGAGATCATGGAAGCACAGTGCTCGAAATGCTAATGAAACTTGCATCTATGCCCCGACACCTACTCAAGGTTAATACAAAGCTTAAAATTGAAATGCACATTGAACTTGATTTTGCTCGCATTCGGGAACTCAATGTCCCATCATGCATTACTATAAAAGACTTGACAGCACACGCCCATTGTGGCTAAGCATGAATAAATTGAAAAATGAAGGTAATGCGTGCCTGTTTGTGTGTTTTCAGCAGCCCAGGAAGAAGCGGCGCAAGACCGCGAAACGCGTTGGCATATGTTAAAGAGTTGGAGCAGGAAGCAAGCTGCATCTAATTGCCGGATGGTGGAGCACTGTAGTGTTCTCTCTCAATGCTTTGGGAACTTTGTGGAAAACTTAATTACACGGCATCCCTGCCGTGGAGAGAGGAACCATCGTCAGTTGGAGATACACCTCAGCCAGCTGACTGAGGCTTTAAAATCGAACTTATCGAGATCATGGAAGCACAGTGCTCGAAATGCTAATGAAACTTGCATCAATGCCCCGACACCTACTCAAGGTTAATACAAAGCTTAAAATTGAAATGCACATTGAACTTGATTTTGCTCGCATTCGGGAACTCAATGTCCCATCATGCATTACTATAAAAGACTTGACAGCACACGCCCATTGTGGCTAAGCATGAATACATTGAAAAATGAAGGTAATGCGTGCCTGTTTGTGTGTTTTCAGCAGCCCAGGAAGAAGCGGCGCAAGACCGCGAAACGCGTTGGCATATGTTAAAGAGTTGGAGCAGGAAGCAAGCTGCATCTAATTGCCGGATGGTGGAGCACTGTAGTGTTCTCTCTCAATGCTTTGGGAACTGTGTGGAAAACTTAATTACACGGCATCCCTGCCGTGGAGAGAGGAACCATCGTCAGTTGGAGATACACCTCAGCCAGCTGACTGAGGCTTTGAAATCGAACTTATCGAGATCATGGAAGCACAGTGCTCGAAATGCTAATGAAACTTGCATCTATGCCCCGACACCTACTCAAGGTTAATACAAAGCTTAAAATTGAAATGCACATTGAACTTGATTTTGCTCGCATTCGGGAACTCAATGTCCCATCATGCATTACTATAAAAGACTTGACAGCACACGCCCATTGTGGCTAAGCATGAATAAATTGAAAAATGAAGGTAATGCGTGCCTGTTTGTGTGTTTTCAGCAGCCCAGGAAGAAGCGGCGCAAGACCGCGAAACGCGTTGGCATATGTTAAAGAGTTGGAGCAGGAAGCAAGCTGCCTCTAATTGCCGGATGGTGGAGCACTGTAGTGTTCTCTCTCAATGCTTTGGGAACTTTGTGGAAAACTTAATTACACGGCATCCCTGCCGTGGAGAGAGGAACCATCGTCAGTTGGAGATACACCTCAGCCAGCTGACTGAGGCTTTGAAATCGAACTTATCGAGATCATGGAAGCACAGTGCTCGAAAGGCTAATGAAACTTGCATCTATGCCCCGACACCTACTCAAGGTTAATACAAAGCTTAAAATTGAAATGCACATTGAACTTGATTTTGCTCGCATTCGGGAACTCAATGTCCCATCATGCATTACTATAAAAGACTTGACAGCACACGCCCATTGTGGCTAAGCATGAATAAATTGAAAAATGAAGGTAATGCGTGCCTGTTTGTGTGTTTTCAGCAGCCCAGGAAGAAGCGGCGCAAGACCGCGAAACGCGTTGGCATATGTTAAAGAGTTGGAGCAGGAAGCAAGCTGCCTCTAATTGCCGGATGGTGGAGCACTGTAGTGTTCTCTCTCAATGCTTTGGGAACTTTGTGGAAAACTTAATTACACGGCATCCCTGCCGTGGAGAGAGGAACCATCGTCAGTTGGAGATACACCTCAGCCAGCTGACTGAGGCTTTGAAATCGAACTTATCGAGATCATGGAAGCACAGTGCTCGAAATGCTAATGAAACTTGCATCTATGCCCCGACACCTACTCAAGGTTAATACAAAGCTTAAAATTGAAATGCACATTGAACTTGATTTTGCTCGCATTCGGGAACTCAATGTCCCATCATGCATTACTATAAAAGACTTGACAGCACACGCCCATTGTGGCTAAGCATGAATAAATTGAAAAATGAAGGTAATGCGTGCCTGTTTGTGTGTTTTCAGCAGCCCAGGAAGAAGCGGCGCAAGACCGCGAAACGCGTTGGCATATGTTAAAGAGTTGGAGCAGGAAGCAAGCTGCATCTAATTGCCGGATGGTGGAGCACTGTAGTGTTCTCTCTCAATGCTTTGGGAACTTTGTGGAAAACTTAATTACACGGCATCCCTGCCGTGGAGAGAGGAACCATCGTCAGTTGGAGATACACCTCAGCCAGCTGACTGAGGCTTTGAAATCGAACTTATCGAGATCATGGAAGCACAGTGCTCGAAATGCTAATGAAACTTGCATCTATGCCCCGACACCTACTCAAGGTTAATACAAAGCTTAAAATTGAAATGCACATTGAACTTGATTTTGCTCGCATTCGGGAACTCAATGTCCCATCATGCATTACTATAAAAGACTTGACAGCACACGCCCATTGTGGCTAAGCATGAATAAATTGAAAAATGAAGGTAATGCGTGCCTGTTTGTGTGTTTTCAGCAGCCCAGGAAGAAGCGGCGCAAGACCGCGAAACGCGTTGGCATATGTTAAAGAGTTGGAGCAGGAAGCAAGCTGCATCTAATTGCCGGATGGTGGAGCACTGTAGTGTTCTCTCTCAATGCTTTGGGAACTTTGTGGAAAACTTAATTACACGGCATCCCTGCCGTGGAGAGAGGAACCATCGTCAGTTGGAGATACACCTCAGCCAGCTGACTGAGGCTTTGAAATCGAACTTATCGAGATCATGGAAGCACAGTGCTTGAAATGCTAATGAAACTTGCATCTATGCCCCGACACCTACTCAAGGTTAATACAAAGCTTAAAATTGAAATGCACATTGAACTTGATTTTGCTCGCATTCGGGAACTCAATGTCCCATCATGCATTACTATAAAAGACTTGACAGCACATGCCCATTGTGGCTAAGCATGAATAAATTGAAAAATGAAGGTAATGCGTGCCTGTTTGTGTGTTTTCAGCAGCCCAGGAAGAAGCGGCGCAAGACCGCGAAACGCGTTGGCATATGTTAAAGAGTTGGAGCAGGAAGCAAGCTGCATCTAATTGCCGGATGGTGGAGCACTGTAGTGTTCTCTCTCAATGCTTTGGGAACTTTGTGGAAAACTTAATTACACGGCATCCCTGCCGTGGAGAGAGGAACCATCGTCAGTTGGAGATACACCTCAGCCAGCTGACTGAGGCTTTGAAATCGAACTTATCGAGATCATGGAAGCACAGTGCTCGAAATGCTAATGAAACTTGCATCTATGCCCCGACACCTACTCAAGGTTAATACAAAGCTTAAAATTGAAATGCACATTGAACTTGATTTTGCTCGCATTCGGGAACTCAATGTCCCATCATGCATTACTATAAAAGACTTGACAGCACACGCCCATTGTGGCTAAGCATGAATAAATTGAAAAATGAAGGTAATGCGTGCCTGTTTGTGTGTTTTCAGCAGCCCAGGAAGAAGCGGCGCAAGACCGCGAAACGCGTTGGCATATGTTAAAGAGTTGGAGCAGGAAGCAAGCTGCATCTAATTGCCGGATGGTGGAGCACTGTAGTGTTCTCTCTCAATGCTTTGGGAACTTTGTGGAAAACTTAATTACACGGCATCCCTGCCGTGGAGAGAGGAACCATCGTCAGTTGGAGATACACCTCAGCCAGCTGACTGAGGCTTTGAAATCGAACTTATCGAGATCATGGAAGCACAGTGCTCGAAATGCTAATGAAACTTGCATCTATGCCCCGACACCTACTCAAGGTTAATACAAAGCTTAAAATTGAAATGCACATTGAACTTGATTTTGCTCGCATTCGGGAACTCAATGACCCATCATGCATTACTATAAAAGACTTGACAGCACACGCCCATTGTGGCTAAGCATGAATAAATTGAAAAATGAAGGTAATGCGTGCCTGTTTGTGTGTTTTCAGCAGCCCAGGAAGAAGCGGCGCAAGACCGCGAAACGCATTGGCATATGTTAAAGAGTTGGAGCAGGAAGCAAGCTGCATCTAATTGCCGGATGGTGGAGCACTGTAGTGTTCTCTCTCAATGCTTTGGGAACTTTGTGGAAAACTTAATTACACGGCATCCCTGACGTGGAGAGAGGAACCATCGTCAGTTGGAGATACACCTCAGCCTGCTGACTGAGGCTTTGAAATCGAACTTATCGAGATCATGGAAGCACAGTGCTCGAAATGCTAATGAAACTTGCATCTATGCCCCGACACCTACTCAAGGTTAATACAAAGCTTAAAATTGAAATGCACATTGAACTTGATTTTGCTCGCATTCGGGAACTCAATGTCCCATCATGCATTACTATAAAAGACTTGACAGCACACGCCCATTGTGGCTAAGCATGAATAAATTGAAAAATGAAGGTAATGCGTGCCTGTTTGTGTGTTTTCAGCAGCCCAGGAAGAAGCGGCGCAAGACCGCGAAACGCGTTGGCATATGTTAAAGAGTTGGAGCAGGAAGCAAGCTGCATCTAATTGCCGGATGGTGGAGCACTGTAGTGTTCTCTCTCAATGCTTTGGGAACTTTGTGGAAAACTTAATTACACGGCATCCCTGCCGTGGAGAGAGGAACCATCGTCAGTTGGAGATACACCTCAGCCAGCTGACTGAGGCTTTAAAATCGAACTTATCGAGATCATGGAAGCACAGTGCTCGAAATGCTAATGAAACTTGCATCAATGCCCCGACACCTACTCAAGGTTAATACAAAGCTTAAAATTGAAATGCACATTGAACTTGATTTTGCTCGCATTCGGGAACTCAATGTCCCATCATGCATTACTATAAAAGACTTGACAGCACACGCCCATTGTGGCTAAGCATGAATACATTGAAAAATGAAGGTAATGCGTGCCTGTTTGTGTGTTTTCAGCAGCCCAGGAAGAAGCGGCGCAAGACCGCGAAACGCGTTGGCATATGTTAAAGAGTTGGAGCAGGAAGCAAGCTGCATCTAATTGCCGGATGGTGGAGCACTGTAGTGTTCTCTCTCAATGCTTTGGGAACTGTGTGGAAAACTTAATTACACGGCATCCCTGCCGTGGAGAGAGGAACCATCGTCAGTTGGAGATACACCTCAGCCAGCTGACTGAGGCTTTGAAATCGAACTTATCGAGATCATGGAAGCACAGTGCTCGAAATGCTAATGAAACTTGCATCTATGCCCCGACACCTACTCAAGGTTAATACAAAGCTTAAAATTGAAATGCACATTGAACTTGATTTTGCTCGCATTCGGGAACTCAATGTCCCATCATGCATTACTATAAAAGACTTGACAGCACACGCCCATTGTGGCTAAGCATGAATAAATTGAAAAATGAAGGTAATGCGTGCCTGTTTGTGTGTTTTCAGCAGCCCAGGAAGAAGCGGCGCAAGACCGCGAAACGCGTTGGCATATGTTAAAGAGTTGGAGCAGGAAGCAAGCTGCCTCTAATTGCCGGATGGTGGAGCACTGTAGTGTTCTCTCTCAATGCTTTGGGAACTTTGTGGAAAACTTAATTACACGGCATCCCTGCCGTGGAGAGAGGAACCATCGTCAGTTGGAGATACACCTCAGCCAGCTGACTGAGGCTTTGAAATCGAACTTATCGAGATCATGGAAGCACAGTGCTCGAAAGGCTAATGAAACTTGCATCTATGCCCCGACACCTACTCAAGGTTAATACAAAGCTTAAAATTGAAATGCACATTGAACTTGATTTTGCTCGCATTCGGGAACTCAATGTCCCATCATGCATTACTATAAAAGACTTGACAGCACACGCCCATTGTGGCTAAGCATGAATAAATTGAAAAATGAAGGTAATGCGTGCCTGTTTGTGTGTTTTCAGCAGCCCAGGAAGAAGCGGCGCAAGACCGCGAAACGCGTTGGCATATGTTAAAGAGTTGGAGCAGGAAGCAAGCTGCCTCTAATTGCCGGATGGTGGAGCACTGTAGTGTTCTCTCTCAATGCTTTGGGAACTTTGTGGAAAACTTAATTACACGGCATCCCTGCCGTGGAGAGAGGAACCATCGTCAGTTGGAGATACACCTCAGCCAGCTGACTGAGGCTTTGAAATCGAACTTATCGAGATCATGGAAGCACAGTGCTCGAAATGCTAATGAAACTTGCATCTATGCCCCGACACCTACTCAAGGTTAATACAAAGCTTAAAATTGAAATGCACATTGAACTTGATTTTGCTCGCATTCGGGAACTCAATGTCCCATCATGCATTACTATAAAAGACTTGACAGCACACGCCCATTGTGGCTAAGCATGAATAAATTGAAAAATGAAGGTAATGCGTGCCTGTTTGTGTGTTTTCAGCAGCCCAGGAAGAAGCGGCGCAAGACCGCGAAACGCGTTGGCATATGTTAAAGAGTTGGAGCAGGAAGCAAGCTGCATCTAATTGCCGGATGGTGGAGCACTGTAGTGTTCTCTCTCAATGCTTTGGGAACTTTGTGGAAAACTTAATTACACGGCATCCCTGCCGTGGAGAGAGGAACCATCGTCAGTTGGAGATACACCTCAGCCAGCTGACTGAGGCTTTGAAATCGAACTTATCGAGATCATGGAAGCACAGTGCTCGAAATGCTAATGAAACTTGCATCTATGCCCCGACACCTACTCAAGGTTAATACAAAGCTTAAAATTGAAATGCACATTGAACTTGATTTTGCTCGCATTCGGGAACTCAATGTCCCATCATGCATTACTATAAAAGACTTGACAGCACACGCCCATTGTGGCTAAGCATGAATAAATTGAAAAATGAAGGTAATGCGTGCCTGTTTGTGTGTTTTCAGCAGCCCAGGAAGAAGCGGCGCAAGACCGCGAAACGCGTTGGCATATGTTAAAGAGTTGGAGCAGGAAGCAAGCTGCATCTAATTGCCGGATGGTGGAGCACTGTAGTGTTCTCTCTCAATACTTTGGGAACTTTGTGGAAAACTTAATTACACGGCATCCCTGCCGTGGAGAGAGGAACCATCGTCAGTTGGAGATACACCTCAGCCAGCTGACTGAGGCTTTGAAATCGAACTTATCGAGATCATGGAAGCACAGTGCTTGAAATGCTAATGAAACTTGCATCTATGCCCCGACACCTACTCAAGGTTAATACAAAGCTTAAAATTGAAATGCACATTGAACTTGATTTTGCTCGCATTCGGGAACTCAATGTCCCATCATGCATTACTATAAAAGACTTGACAGCACATGCCCATTGTGGCTAAGCATGAATAAATTGAAAAATGAAGGTAATGCGTGCCTGTTTGTGTGTTTTCAGCAGCCCAGGAAGAAGCGGCGCAAGACCGCGAAACGCGTTGGCATATGTTAAAGAGTTGGAGCAGGAAGCAAGCTGCATCTAATTGCCGGATGGTGGAGCACTGTAGTGTTCTCTCTCAATGCTTTGGGAACTTTGTGGAAAACTTAATTACACGGCATCCCTGCCGTGGAGAGAGGAACCATCGTCAGTTGGAGATACACCTCAGCCAGCTGACTGAGGCTTTGAAATCGAACTTATCGAGATCATGGAAGCACAGTGCTCGAAATGCTAATGAAACTTGCATCTATGCCCCGACACCTACTCAAGGTTAATACAAAGCTTAAAATTGAAATGCACATTGAACTTGATTTTGCTCGCATTCGGGAACTCAATGTCCCATCATGCATTACTATAAAAGACTTGACAGCACACGCCCATTGTGGCTAAGCATGAATAAATTGAAAAATGAAGGTAATGCGTGCCTGTTTGTGTGTTTTCAGCAGCCCAGGAAGAAGCGGCGCAAGACCGCGAAACGCGTTGGCATATGTTAAAGAGTTGGAGCAGGAAGCAAGCTGCATCTAATTGCCGGATGGTGGAGCACTGTAGTGTTCTCTCTCAATGCTTTGGGAACTTTGTGGAAAACTTAATTACACGGCATCCCTGCCGTGGAGAGAGGAACCATCGTCAGTTGGAGATACACCTCAGCCAGCTGACTGAGGCTTTGAAATCGAACTTATCGAGATCATGGAAGCACAGTGCTCGAAATGCTAATGAAACTTGCATCTATGCCCCGACACCTACTCAAGGTTAATACAAAGCTTAAAATTGAAATGCACATTGAACTTGATTTTGCTCGCATTCGGGAACTCAATGTCCCATCATGCATTACTATAAAAGACTTGACAGCACACGCCCATTCTGGATAAGCATGAATAAATTGAAAAATGAAGGTAATGCGTGCCTGTTTGTGTTTTTTCAGCAGCCCAGGAAGAAGCGGCGCAAGACCGCGAAACGCGTTGGCATATGTTAAAGAGTTGGAGCAGGAAGCAAGCTGCATCTAATTGCCGGATGGTGGAGCACTGTAGTGTTCTCTCTCAATGCTTTGGGAACTTTGTGGAAAACTTAATTACACGGCATCCCTGCCGTGGAGAGAGGAACCATCGTCAGTTGGAGATACACCTCAGCCAGCTGACTGAGGCTTTGAAATCGAACTTATCGAGATCATGGAAGCACAGTGCTCGAAATGCTAATGAAACTTGCATCTATGCCCCGACACCTACTCAAGGTTAATACAAAGCTTAAAATTGAAATGCACATTGAACTTGATTTTGCTCGCATTCGGGAACTCAATGTCCCATCATGCATTACTATAAAAGACTTGACAGCACACGCCCATTGTGGCTAAGCATGAATAAATTGAAAAATGAAGGTAATGCGTGCCTGTTTGTGTGTTTTCAGCAGCCCAGGAAGAAGCGGCGCAAGACCGCGAAACGCGTTGGCATATGTTAAAGAGTTGGAGCAGGAAGCAAGCTGCATCTAATTGCCGGATGGTGGAGCACTGTAGTGTTCTCTCTCAATGCTTTGGGAACTTTGTGGAAAACTTAATTACACGGCATCCCTGCCGTGGAGAGAGGAACCATCGTCAGTTGGAGATACACCTCAGCCAGCTGACTGAGGCTTTGAAATCGAACTTATCGAGATCATGGAAGCACAGTGCTCGAAATGCTAATGAAACTTGCATCTATGCCCCGACACCTACTCAAGGTTAATACAAAGCTTAAAATTGAAATGCACATTGAACTTGATTTTGCTCGCATTCGGGAACTCAATGTCCCATCATGCATTACTATAAAAGACTTGACAGCACACGCCCATTGTGGCTAAGCATGAATAAATTGAAAAATGAAGGTAATGCGTGCCTGTTTGTGTGTTTTCAGCAGCCCAGGAAGAAGCGGCGCAAGACCGCGAAACGCGTTGGCATATGTTAAAGAGTTGGAGCAGGAAGCAAGCTGCATCTAATTGCCGGATGGTGGAGCACTGTAGTGTTCTCTCTCAATGCTTTGGGAACTTTGTGGAAAACTTAATTACACGGCATCCCTGCCGTGGAGAGAGGAACCATCGTCAGTTGGAGATACACCTCAGCCAGCTGACTGAGGCTTTGAAATCAAACTTATCGAGATCATGGAAGGACAGTGCTCGAAATGCTAATTAAACTTGCATCTATGCCCCGACACCTACTCAAGGTTAATACAAAGCTTAAAATTGAAATGCACATTGAACTTGATTTTGCTCGCATTCGGGAACTCAATGTCCCATCATGCATTACTATAAAAGACCTGACAGCACACGCCCATTGTGGCTAAGCATGAATAAATTGAAAAATGAAGGTAATGCGTGCCTGTTTGTGTGTTTTCAGCAGCCCAGGAAGAAGCGGCGCAAGACCGCGAATCGCGTTGGCATATGTTAAAGAGTTGGAGCAGGAAGCAAGCTGCATCTAATTGCCGGATGGTGGAGCACTGTAGTGTTCTCTCTCAATGCTTTGGGAACTTTGTGGAAAACTTAATTACACGGCATCCCTGCCGTGGAGAGAGGAACCATCGTCAGTTGGAGATACACCTCAGCCAGCTGACTGAGGCTTTGAAATCAAACTTATCGAGATCATGGAAGCACAGTGCTCGAAATGCTAATGAAACTTGCATCTATGCCCCGACACCTACTCAAGGTTAATACAAAGCTTAAAATTGAAATGCACATTGAACTTGATTTTGCTCGCATTCGGGAACTCAATGTCCCATCATGCATTACTATAAAAGACTTGACAGCACACGCCCATTGTGGCTAAGCATGAATAAATTGAAAAATGAAGGTAATGCGTGCCTGTTTGTGTGTTTTCAGCAGCCCAGGAAGAAGCGGCGCAAGACCGCGAAACGCGTTGGCATATGTTAAAGAGTTGGAGCAGGAAGCAAGCTGCATCTAATTGCCGGATGGTGGAGCACTGTAGTGTTCTCTCTCAATGCTTTGGGAACTTTGTGGAAAACTTAATTACACGGCATCCCTGCCGTGGAGAGAGGAACCATCGTCAGTTGGAGATACACCTCAGCCAGCTGACTGAGGCTTTGAAATCGAACTTATCGAGATCATGGAAGCACAGTGCTCGAAATGCTAATGAAACTTGCATCTATGCCCCGACACCTACTCAAGGTTAATACAAAGCTTAAAATTGAAATGCACATTGAACTTGATTTTGCTTGCATTCGGGAACTCCATGTCCCATCATGCATTACTATAAAAGACTTGACAGCACACGCCCATTGTGGCTAAGCATGAATAAATTGAAAAATGAAGGTAATGCGTGCCTGTTTGTGTGTTTTCAGCAGTCCAGGAAGAAGCGGCGCAAGACCGCGAAACGCGTTGGCATATGTTAAAGAGTTGGAGCAGGAAGCAAGCTGCATCTAATTGCCGGATGGTGGAGCACTGTAGTGTTCTCTCTCAATGCTTTGGGAACTTTGTGGAAAACTTAATTACACGGCATCCCTGCCGTGGAGAGAGGAACCATCGTCAGTTGGAGATACACCTCAGCCAGCTGACTGAGGCTTTGAAATCAAACTTATCGAGATCATGGAAGCACAGTGCTCGAAATGCTAATGAAACTTGCATCTATGCCCCGACACCTACTCAAGGTTAATACAAAGCTTAAAATTGAAATGCACATTGAACTTGATTTTGCTCGCATTCGGGAACTCAATGTCCCATCATGCATTACTATAAAAGACTTGACAGCACACGCCCATTGTGGCTAAGCATGAATACATTGAAAAATGAAGGTAATGCGTGCCTGTTTGTGTGTTTTCAGCAGCCCAGGAAGAAGCGGCGCAAGACCGCGAAACGCGTTGGCATATGTTAAAGAGTTGGAGCAGGAAGCAAGCTGCATCTAATTGCCGGATGGTGGAGCACTGTAGTGTTCTCTCTCAATGCTTTGGGAACTTTGTGGAAAACTTAATTACACGGCATCCCTGCCGTGGAGAGAGGAACCATCGTCAGTTGGAGATACACCTCAGCCAGCTGACTGAGGCTTTGAAATCGAACTTATCGAGATCATGGAAGGACAGTGCTCGAAATGCTAATGAAACTTGCATCTATGCCCCGACACCTACTCAAGGTTAATACAAAGCTTAAAATTGAAATGCACATTGAACTTGATTTTGCTCGCATTCGGGAACTCAATGTCCCATCATGCATTACTATAAAAGACTTGACAGCACACGCCCATTGTGGCTAAGCATGAATAAATTGAAAAATGAAGGTAATGCGTGCCTGTTTGTGTGTTTTCAGCAGCCCAGGAAGAAGCGGCGCAAGACCGCGAAACGCGTTGGCATATGTTAAAGAGTTGGAGCAGGAAGCAAGCTGCATCTAATTGCCGGATGGTGGAGCACTGTAGTGTTCTCTCTCAATGCTTTGGGAACTTTGTGGAAAACTTAATTACACGGCATCCCTGCCGTGGAGAGAGGAACCATCGTCAGTTGGAGATACACCTCAGCCAGCTGACTGAGGCTTTGAAATCGAACTTATCGAGATCATGGAAGCACAGTGCTCGAAATGCTAATGAAACTTGCATCAATGCCCCGACACCTACTCAAGGTTAATACAAAGCTTAAAATTGAAATGCACATTGAACTTGATTTTGTTCGCATTCGGGAACTCAATGTCCCATCATGCATTACTATAAAAGACTTGACAGCACACGCCCATTGTGGCTAAGCATGAATAAATTGAAAAATGAAGGTAATACGTGCCTGTTTGTGTGTTTTCAGCAGCCCAGGAAGAAGCGGCGCAAGACCGCGAAACGCGTTGGCATATGTTAAAGAGTTGGAGCAGGAAGCAAGCTGCATCTAATTGCCGGATGGTGGAGCACTGTAGTGTTCTCTCTCAATGCTTTGGGAACTTTGTGGAAAACATAATTACACGGCATCCCTGCCGTGGAGAGAGGAACCATCGTCAGTTGGAGATACACCTCAGCCAGCTGACTGAGGCTTTGAAATCAAACTTATCGAGATCATGGAAGGACAGTGCTCGAAATGCTAATTAAACTTGCATCTATGCCCCGACACCTACTCAAGGTTAATACAAAGCTTAAAATTGAAATGCACATTGAACTTGATTTTGCTCGCATTCGGGAACTCAATGTCCCATCATGCATTACTATAAAAGACCTGACAGCACACGCCCATTGTGGGTAAGCATGAATAAATTGAAAAATGAAGGTAATGCGTGCCTGTTTGTGTGTTTTCAGCAGCCCAGGAAGAAGCGGCGCAAGACCGCGAATCGCGTTGGCATATGTTAAAGAGTTGGAGCAGGAAGCAAGCTGCATCTAATTGCCGGATGGTGGAGCACTGTAGTGTTCTCTCTCAATGCTTTGGGAACTTTGTGGAAAACTTAATTACACGGCATCCCTGCCGTGGAGAGAGGAACCATCGTCAGTTGGAGATACACCTCAGCCAGCTGACTGAGGCTTTGAAATCAAACTTATCGAGATCATGGAAGCACAGTGCTCGAAATGCTAATGAAACTTGCATCTATGCCCCGACACCTACTCAAGGTTAATACAAAGCTTAAAATTGAAATGCACATTGAACTTGATTTTGCTCGCATTCGGGAACTCAATGTCCCATCATGCATTACTATAAAAGACTTGACAGCACACGCCCATTGTGGCTAAGCATGAATACATTGAAAAATGAAGGTAATGCGTGCCTGTTTGTGTGTTTTCAGCAGCCCAGGAAGAAGCGGCGCAAGACCGCGAAACGCGTTGGAATATGTTAAAAAGTTGGAGCAGGAAGCAAGCTGCATCTAATTGCCGGATGGTGGAGCACTGTAGTGTTCTCTCTCAATGCTTTGGGAACTTTGTGGAAAACTTAATTACACGGCATCCCTGCCGTGGAGAGAGGAACCATCGTCAGTTGGAGATACACCTCAGCCAGCTGACTGAGGCTTTGAAATCGAACTTATCGAGATCATGGAAGCACAGTGCTCGAAATGCTAATGAAACTTGCATCTATGCCCCAACACCTACTCAAGGTTAATACAAAGCTTAAAATTGAAATGCACATTGAACTTGATTTTGCTCGCATTCGGGAACTCAATGTCCCATCATGCATTACTATAAAAGACTTGACAGCACACGCCCATTGTGGCTAAGCATGAATAAATTGAAAAATGAAGGTAATGCGTGCCTGTTTGTGTGTTTTCAGCAGCCCAGGAAGAAGCGGCGCAAGACCGCGAAACGCGTTGGCATATGTTAAAGAGTTGGAGCAGGAAGCAAGCTGCATCTAATTGCCGGATGGTGGAGCACTGTAGTGTTCTCTCTCAATGCTTTGGGAACTTTGTGGAACACTTAATTACACGGCATCCCTGCCGTGGAGAGAGGAACCATCGTCAGTTGGAGATACACCTCAGCCAGCTGACTGAGGCTTTGAAATCGAACTTATCGAGATCATGGAAGCACAGTGCTCGAAATGCTAATGAAACTTGCATCTATGCCCCGACACCTACTCAAGGTTAATACAAAGCTTAAAATTGAAATGCACATTGAACTTGATTTTGCTCGCATTCGGGAACTCAATGTCCCATCATGCATTACTATAAAAGACTTGACAGCACACGCCCATTGTGGCTAAGCATGAATAAATTGAAAAATGAAGGTAATGCGTGCCTGTTTGTGTGTTTTCAGCAGCCCAGGAAGAAGCGGCGCAAGACCGCGAAACGCGTTGGCATATGTTAAAGAGTTGGAGCAGGAAGCAAGCTGCATCTAATTGCCGGATGGTGGAGCACTGTAGTGTTCTCTCTCAATGCTTTGGGAACTTTGTGGAAAACGTAATTACACGGCATCCCTGCCGTGGAGAGAGGAACCATCGTCAGTTGGAGATACACCTCAGCCAGCTGACTGAGGCTTTGAAATCGAACTTATCGAGATCATGGAAGCACAGTGCTCGAAATGCTAATGAAACTTGCATCTATGCCCCGACACCTACTCAAGGGTAATACAAAGCTTAAAATTGAAATGCACATTGAACTTGATTTTGCTCGCATTCGGGAACTCAATGTCCCATCATGCATTACTATAAAAGACTTGACAGCACACGCCCATTGTGGCTAAGCATGAATAAATTGAAAAATGAAGGTAATGCGTGCCTGTTTGTGTGTTTTCAGCAGCCCAGGAAGAAGCGGCGCAAGACCGCGAAACGCGTTGGCATATGTTAAAGAGTTGGAGCAGCAAGCAAGCTGCATCTAATTGCCGGATGGTGGAGCACTGTAGTGTTCTCTCTCAATGCTTTGGGAACTTTGTGGAAAACTTAATTACACGGCATCCCTGCCGTGGAGAGAGGAACCATCGTCAGTTGGAGATACACCTCAGCCAGCGGACTGAGGCTTTGAAATCAAACTTATCGAGATCATGGAAGCACAGTGCTCGAAATGCTAATTAAACTTGCATCTATGCCCCGACACCTACTCAAGGTTAATACAAAGCTTAAAATTGAAATGCACATTGAACTTGATTTTGCTCGCATTCGGGAACTCAATGTCCCATCATGCATTACTATAAAAGACTTGACAGCACACGCCCATTGTGGCTAAGCATGAATAAATTGAAAAATGAAGGTAATGCGTGCCTGTTTGTGTGTTTTCAGCAGCCCAGGAAGAAGCGGCGCAAGACCGCGAAACGCGTTGGCATATGTTAAAGAGTTGGAGCAGGAAGCAAGCTGCATCTAATTGCCGGATGGTGGAGCACTGTAGTGTTCTCTCTCAATGCTTTGGGAACTTTGTGGAAAACTTAATTACACGGCATCCCTGCCGTGGAGAGAGGAACCATCGTCAGTTGGAGATACACCTCAGCCAGCTGACTGAGGCTTTGAAATCGAACTTATCGAGATCATGGAAGCACAGTGCTCGAAATGCTAATGAAACTTGCATCTATGCCCCGACACCTACTCAAGGTTAATACAAAGCTTAAAATTGAAATGCACATTGAACTTGATTTTGCTCGCATTCGGGAACTCAATGTCCCATCATGCATTACTATAAAAGACTTGACAGCACACGCCCATTGTGGCTAAGCATGAATAAATTGAAAAATGAAGGTAATGCGTGCCTGTTTGTGTGTTTTCAGAAGCCCAGGAAGAAGCGGTGCAAGACCGCGAAACGCGTTGGCATATGTTAAAGAGTTGGAGCAGGAAGCAAGCTGCATCTAATTGCCGGATGGTGGAGCACTGTAGTGTTCTCTCTCAATGCTTTGGGAACTTTGTGGAAAACTTAATTACACGGCATCCCTGCCGTGGAGAGAGGAACCATCGTCAGTTGGAGATACACCTCAGCCAGCTGACTGAGGCTTTGAAATCGAACTTATCGAGATCATGGAAGCACAGTGCTCGAAATGCTAATGAAACTTGCATCTATGCCCCGACACCTACTCAAGGTTAATACAAAGCTTAAAATTGAAATGCACATTGAACTTGATTTTGCTCGCATTCGGGAACTCAATGTCCCATCATGCATTACTATAAAAGACTTGACAGCACACGCCCATTGTGGCTAAGCATGAATAAATTGAAAAATGAAGGTAATGCGTGCCTGTTTGTGTGTTTTCAGCAGCCCAGGAAGAAGCGGCGCAAGACCGCGAAACGCGTTGGCATATGTTAAAGAGTTGGAGCAGGAAGCAAGCTGCATCTAATTGCCGGATGGTGGAGCACTGTAGTGTTCTCTCTCAATGCTTTGGGAACTTTGTGGAAAACTTAATTACACGGCATCCCTGCCGTGGAGAGAGGAACCATCGTCAGTTGGAGATACACCTCAGCCAGCTGACTGAGGCTTTGAAATCAAACTTATCGAGATCATGGAAGCACAGTGCTCGAAATGCTAATGAAACTTGCATCTATGCCCCGACACCTACTCAAGGTTAATACAAAGCTTAAAATTGAAATGCACATTGAACTTGATTTTGCTCGCATTCGGGAACTCAATGTCCCATCATGCATTACTATAAAAGACTTGACAGCACACGCCCATTGTGGCTAAGCATGAATAAATTGAAAAATGAAGGTAATGCGTGCCTGTTTGTGTGTTTTCAGCAGCCCAGGAAGAAGCGGCGCAAGACCGCGAAACGCGTTGGCATATGTTAAAGAGTTGGAGCAGGAAGCAAGCTGCATCTAATTGCCGGATGGTGGAGCACTGTAGTGTTCTCTCTCAATGCTTTGGGAACTTTGTGGAAAACTTAATTACACGGCATCCCTGCCGTGGAGAGAGGAACCATCGTCAGTTGGAGATACACCTCAGCCAGCTGACTGAGGCTTTGAAATCGAACTTATCGAGATCATGGAAGCACAGTGCTCGAAATGCTAATGAAACTTGCATCTATGCCCCGACACCTACTCAAGGTTAATACAAAGCTTAAAATTGAAATGCACATTGAACTTGATTTTGCTCGCATTCGGGAACTCAATGTCCCATCATGCATTACTATAAAAGACTTGACAGCACACGCCCATTGTGGCTAAGCATGAATAAATTGAAAAATGAAGGTAATGCGTGCCTGTTTGTGTGTTTTCAGCAGCCCAGGAAGAAGCGGCGCAAGACCGCGAAACGCGTTGGCATATGTTAAAGAGTTGGAGCAGGAAGCAAGCTGCATCTAATTGCCGGATGGTGGAGCACTGTAGTGTTCTCTCTCAATGCTTTGGGAACTTTGTGGAAAACTTAATTACACGGCATCCCTGCCGTGGAGAGAGGAACCATCGTCAGTTGGAGATACACCTCAGCCAGCTGACTGAGGCTTTGAAATCGAACTTATCGAGATCATGGAAGCACAGTGCTCCAAATGCTAATGAAACTTGCATCTATGCCCCGACACCTACTCAAGGTTAATACAAAGCTTAAAATTGAAATGCACATTGAACTTGATTTTGCTCGCATTCGGGAACTCAATGTCCCATCATGCATTACTATAAAAGACTTGACAGCACACGCCCATTGTGGCTAAGCATGAATCAATTGAAAAATGAAGGTAATGCGTGCCTGTTTGTGTGTTTCAGCAGCCCCGGAAGAAGTGGCGCAAGACCGCGAAACGTGTTGGCATATTTTAAAGAGTTGGAGCAGGAAGCAAGCTGCATCTAATTGCCGGATGGTGGAGCACTGTAGTGTTCTCTCTCAATGCTTTGGGAACTTTGTGGAAAACTTAATTACACGGCATCCCTACCGTTGAGAGAGGAACCATCGTCAGTTGGAGATACACCTCAGCCAGCTGACTGAGGCTTTGAAATCGAACTTATCGAGATCATGGAAGCACAGTGCTCGAAATGCTAATGAAACTTGCATCTATGCCCCGACACCTACTCAAGGTTAATACAAAGCTTAAAATTGAAATGCACATTGAACTTGATTTTGCTCCCATTCGGGAACTCAATGTCCCATCATGCATTACTATAAAAGACTTGACAGCACACGCCCATTGTGGCTAAGCATGAATAAATTGAAAAATGAAGGTAATGCGTGCCTGTTTGTGTGTTTTCAGCAGCCCAGAAAGAAGCGGCGCAAGACCGCGAAACGCGTTGGCATATGTTAAAGAGTTGGAGCTGGAAGCAAGCTGCATCTAATTGCCGGATGGTGGAGCACTGTAGTGTTCTCTCTCAATGCTTTGGGAACTTTGTGGAAAACTTAATTACACGGCATCCCTGCCGTGGAGAGAGGAACCATCGTCAGTTGGAGATACACCTCAGCCAGCTGACTGAGGCATTGAAATCGAACTTATCGAGATCTTGGAAGCACAGTGCTCGAAATGCTAATGAAACTTGCATCTATGCCCCGACACCTACTCAAGGTTAATACAAAGCTTAAAATTGAAATGCACATTGAACTTGATTTTGCTCGCATTCGGGAACTCAATGTCCTATCATGCATTACTATAAAAGACTTGACAGCACACGCCCATTGTGGCTAAGCATGAATAAATTGAAAAATGAAGGTAATGCGTGCCTGTTTGTGTGTTTTCAGCAGCCCAGGAAGAAGCGGCGCAAGACCGCGAAACGCGTTGGCATATGTTAAAGAGTTGGAGCAGGAAGCAAGCTGCATCTAATTGCCGGATAGTGGAGCACTGTAGTGTTCTCTCTCAATGCTTTGGGAACTTTGTGGAAAACTTAATTACACGGCATCCCTGCCGTGGAGAGAGGAACCATCGTCAGTTGGAGATACACCTCAGCCAGCTGACTGAGGCTTTGAAATCGAACTTATCGAGATCATGGAAGCACAGTGCTCGAAATGCTAATGAAACTTGCATCTATGCCCCGACACCTACTCAAGGTTAATACAAAGCTTAAAATTGAAATGCACATTGAACTTGATTTTGCTCACATTCGGGAACTAAATGTCCCATCATGCATTACTATAAAAGACTTGACAGCACACGCCCATTGTGGCTAAGCATGAATAAATTGAAAAATGAAGGTAATGCGTGCCTGTTTGTGTGTTTTCAGCAGCCCAGGAAGAAGCGGCGCAAGACCGCGAAACGCGTTGGCATATGTTAAAGAGTTGGAGCAGGAAGCAAGCTGCATCTAATTGCCGGATGGTGGAGCACTGTAGTGTTCTCTCTCAATGCTTTGCGAACTTTGTGGAAAAAAAACAACAAAAAAAAATATATATAGAGAATGATGAATGGTTGAAACACAGCGCGACAACCACAAACAGATTCAAACGACGGAAATACAACAACGGCGTAATCAAAAAATGCTGGGAAAAAACAAATCAGAAAACCAGAGAAGAATGCTTAGTAAGTAAACAAAAGGAACCCCCGAGTGAATCAGAACCAGTACGAATGATAATGGACTATTCAAATGAAAGTAAGAAAATTGCAACCATCTTGAAACGCAATTGGAAAATTCTACAACTGGATGAAACAGTTAAGAATATTGTGGGACAACACCCGACAATTACGTACAGAAGGGCAAAGAACTTAAAGGATCACCTTATACACAGCCACTTCAGGAAACCAACAACAATGAAAAAAGACGCATGGCTAAAATCAACTGGTTTTGTCAAATGCTACTCATGCAAGGCATGTCAAATAGACAAACCTATTAAGAAAGTGCAAATGGCGAATCAAAAAACATGGGAGATCAGAGAACTAATCACTTGCAAAACCACACATGTGGTGTATGTTGTGGAATGTCCGTGCCCCATGAGGTATGTGGGCAGTACGGTGTGTGAACTGAAAAAAAGGATCCTGGAGCACGTCCGAGCTACCACACATCAAGACAGAGCAAATGCGGTAGCGAAGCACATGGAACTAAACCACCAAAGTGACTGGACTCAATTAAAATTCTTTGGCATCGAAAGTGTCCCCAAAAACGACCGAGGAGGGGACAGGGAAAGACTATTGAGACAAAAGGAGTCACGTCACATCCTCAACCTAAGGACCCTAACCCCTTACGGGCTAAACCAGTCGGAGGAACTCTATACACATTTGTAACGACTTCGCTTTGAGAGAGAAACAGTGCCAGTTTTTATGCAAAACTGCCAAACAACCCGGTGATGGGGATAAAAATGAAATGACAATGGACATGATGTGCAAAAAATGAGTAAATTGTTTACTGTTAATGATTGTTGGTGACCCATGGGATGGTATACGATTCAAAACCCACTGGAGGGTATACATTAGGCGGAAATGATTGACCAATGAAATGATTCACGTATACTAAAAAAGGAATGTAATCCCACTAGAGGGACGTAATTATCATGAAATGATGAGGAGCACACATGCACACATAGTAATGGCAGTAAAAGAGCATGAAATTGAGATAAATGTTAATGATTTACAATGAAAAACGTAACAGCTAAATTAAAAAACTACATATCCCAGAAAGCATAGAGGCGCTGGCTATCCCCAACAGGAAATGATGTGAGATGTAATTAACTATATCAAACAGGGGGGAGCCAAGTGGTCGGTTGATCGTGAGCAAGGTATTGAGTAATACCGAAACGCGTAGATCGTAAGCAGCTGCCTTTGAACTTGCATGGAATGTAAAAGAAAATAAAAAGAAAAATTACAAAACGACCTGTGGAGTGCGACCCAATTGTTTCCCCTGTCGGAGGAATTGTGTGAGAAATATATATATATATATATATATATATATATATATATATATATATATATATATATATATATATATATATATATATATATATATATATATATATATATATATATATATACAAAACTGCAGACTTCCAATTTTGTGAAGAACCTTACGGAAACCTTCTTTGTTTGCAAAATTCATTTAATGGCAGCATGCTGATAGGAACAACTTCGAAAAGGCACAACGTATTAGCCAAAGTAGGAGCCAGGCGCGTTTCAGGACGGATGTCCTTTCTTCAGTGGCTTCTTAGGAGGCAATGGGGAAAAGCGTTTTCTGGCACACCTTGTCTTTAATCACCTCCCCGCCCCGATGGGCGTGGCCTCGCAGCATTTTGGGAGATGCAGTCCGTGCCTTCTTACCTCAGTGGGTGCTGTGACCCCAAGCGCAAATGTCATAATTAAAGGCACACCTAGTCCAAGGTTCCTGTCGTGCTTTATTGTTACCATCTGCATGAGCAAAACACCACTCTGCAAGGTGCCAGCTCGAGTCCGTTCCACTTTCAGCTGCTCTCGGTAGTGCAGCCATGGACCTGCTGACAACAGCAGTAGGCTCTTCACACGACCAGGAAAGGCCTTTATTAATCCAAAACTGCAGACTTCCAATTTTGTGAAGAACCTTACGGAAACCTTCTTTGTTTGCAAAATTCATTTAATGGCAGCATGCTGACAGGAACAACTTCGAAAAGGCACAACGTATTAGCCAAAGTAGAAGCCAGACGCGTTTCAGGGCGGATGTCCTTTCTTCAGTAGCTTCTTAGGAGGCAATGGGGAAAAGCGTTTTCTGGCACACATTGTCTTTAATCACCTCCCCGCCCCGATGGGCGTGGCCTTGCAGCATTTTGGGAGATGCAGTCAGTCAAATGTATATATATATATATATATATATATATATATATATATATATATTCACTAAAAAACATAGGTTTCACATATATTATAGTTAGGAATTAGCATTTAAAAAACCTTAGAAATTCACTGTAAAAACCTTAGGTTTCACACACGTTATAGTTAAGAATTAGCATTTAAAAAACCTTAAAAATTCACTGAAAAAACCATAGGTTTCACACACGTTATAGTTAGGAATTAACATTTAAAAAACCTTAGAAATTCACTGAAAAACACATAGGTTTCACACATGTTATAGTTAGCTGGACATTACACTCATGCAAAACCATTGAAATTCCCCCGTTATAGTTAGTTCAGCTAACTATAACTCGCGTGCCAGCAATGCACTGCTGATGACGTCACATATAACATCACTCATGACATGGTCAGTGACATCACTCATGACATCACTCATGACATCTCAAATGACATCACTGATGACATCACTGATGATATCATCCTTGTGAAAGAGTGGCAGACCTCCTCTCAGCGTAATATAACCTTTGACACACACCTTCAAAAATAGAAAGTAAAACATTTTAAAAAAATGGAGTTACCACTTACCAACAAGCTATTGAGTAATTCCACCATCTACATACACATCCACTCATTCACCAACAGTTCTATATAGTCACTTATACATGTACTCACTCATCATATGTACTCATACACTTATACATCCTGTTACACACCGACACTCATCCATAGACTTACTCACACACATACTCACACATGCAAATAAACTATCAAACATCCATTTATTTGCATATACAGGATATATACACAGCACTACACTTACTTTTACAGAAACATACATATACTTACTCTCTTAAACAACGACTTACAGAAACACGTATTTATTTATACAGGAACTCTTCCAATATCCCACTCTCACATATAATCACTTATATACATCAATACTTATATATAGTAGGTAAAAACATATGTAGTTAATCATAAAGATACTATTGAGACAGTCAATCTCTCACTAACACACCCATACACACACTCATGCACACATACAGTCCTGCATATATGCTGTCTTCAAAACACATACAAACAGTGAGTCACACATTCATGCATCTTTGCGCTAAGTAATACTCCAAACAAACCATACAGACACTCATACTGATACTCAAAAAGCCAACTAATAACCCATATAGACACTCATGTAGCTACTCATGAACCCATGCGGCCAATTATAGACAAAGTGAGACACTGATACAGATATTTACATATTTAAACATTACTCACTAATACATGTATTCACTAAGATACACTTAATAATTCAGTTATGCAATAATGTTTAAAAAAAAAATCCATTGAGACATTTATTTATTCATTTATTCTTCCATCGACCTTGCGATATACATATAGAAAACATATTTAAATTTCAGAAAAAAACATTCACTGGATGATGTGAAATGAAATTAAATGAAAAGAGAATTTATAAAGCGCGGTTGCCGCCTGAGGCGTCCTAGCGCTGAGATGAGTGGTGCTTTCAGGTTAAACTGCTAATAGGAGATTTTTTTATTCAGAATTCTTAACAAGCATTTACAATGCAATGGCTTCGCCTTTGGACAACTTTGAGTTATTGGCATTGTATATGGCAAAAATTTGTATTTCTGTTTTGAAAACAGATAAGTAAATGGCATTGTTATTTACATTGCCATTTTTTTTTTGCAGTCACTTTGCACTCTCTATGCACTCTGCATTCTGTATGCACTCTGCACTTCCTATGCACTCTCTATGCAGTCTTCATTCCCTATGCACTCTGCATTTCCTATGCATTTTGCACTCCCTATGCACTCTGTACTCCTTATGCAGCACTCTGTATGCACTCTGTACTCTCTATGTACTCTGCACTTTTCACTTTCTATGCACTGTGCACTTCCTATGCACTCTGCACTCCCTATGCATTCATTATGCACTCTCTATGCACTCTGCACTTTTTATGCACTCTGCATTCCCTATGCAGCACTTTGTACTCTTTATGCTCTTTGCACTCTGTATGCACTGTCTATGCACTCTTTATGCACTCTCTGCATTCTCTATGCACTCTCTATGCAATTTGCACTCTGTATACACTCTGCACTTCCTATGTACTCTCTCTGTACTCACTATGCACTTTGCATTGTTTATGCACTTTTTATGCACTCTTCATTACCTATGCACTCTGTATGTACTCTGCACTCTGTATATATTCTGCACTCCCTATGCATTCATTATGCACTCTCTATGCACTCTGCACTTTTTATGCAATCTGCAAGAGTGCAGAAAGAGTGCAGAGTGCATAGGGAGTGCAGAGTGCATAGGGAGTGCAGAGTGCATAGGGAGTGAAGAGTGCATAGGGAGTGCAGAGTGCATAGGGAGTGCAGAGTGCATAGGGAGTGCAGAGTGCATAGGGAGTGTAGAGTGCATAGGGAGTGCAGAGTGCATAGGGAGTGCAGAGTGCATAGGGAGTGCAGAGTGCATAGGGAGTGCAGAGTGCATAGGGAGTGCAGAGTGCATAGGGAGTGCAGAGTGCATAGGAAGTGCACAGTGCATAGGGAGTGCATAGGAAGTGAAAAGTGCAGAGTACATAAAGAGTGCAGAGTGCATAAAGAGTGCAGAGTACACAAAGAGTGCATAAAGAGTGCAGAGTGCATAAAGAGTGCATAAAGAGTGCAGAGTGCATAGGAAGTGCACAGTGCATAGGGAGTGCATAGGAAGTGAAAAGTGCAGAGTACATAGAGAGTGCAGAGTGCATAAAGAGTGCAGAGTGCATAAAGAGTGCAGAGTGCATAAAGAGTGCAGAGTGCACAAAGAGTGCATAAAGAGTGCAGAGTGCATAAAGAGTGCAGAGCGCATAAAGAGTGCAGATGGTCTGTAAAAGCAAAATGTGCAAAGAGACGGTAAAACAAACGCGGACATAAATGCCTAGAACTTTGTGCACGTAAGTAGCATTGCAAAAACGAAATAATTCTTAGTGAAGTCTACGCTAAGAAACAACATCAAATAATTCTTAGGGAAGTCTACGCTAAGAAACATATTAACTCAATAATATTGAAATTAAACATAGTCAAAGAGAAGGATAAAACAAAAGCCGAAAATAATCCAAACACGCTATTGCAAGAGGCGTTTTTTTTAAAGGTAGACTAAATTACTTACAGTTTTCCCCGAAAAGCTTTAGTCCGCTGGCTCGAAGTATACCTGCTGGGCTCGCTCCAAGAAATGATTCCGACGGTTGCCTTACTCCTTTAAATACTGTAAAAAGAAAAACTAACAGTTACTTAATTAAATAACAAAAGCGGTCAACTCTTTGTACTAAAGAACAGCGTGTAGGTGTGATGTTGCTGAGGATGTTGCTGTCTCGCCGTATGTAAATTGCAGATAGGAGACTGCCTGTAATAATGAAAGGACTGTGGATGTTGTGGCTTGTTAGAATAGTTTGCAGCGATGTGCGACATCAGCCTATCTTGAATAACAAAGCATGGTGTCCGACAAGTTGGAGCCATGTCACTTATGGTCTGCAAAAAAAGGGAAAAAAAGAACGTGCTGCTGAGTGGAATTGTAGAAATTTACAACAGAAACACGAGTTTACAGAATGTAACATTTTTGAAACACAGAAAGTACACAACATGCGCAATCTGTATAAAGTAAACATAAAAGTACACTAAAGTATGAAATCTACCAAAATGGTTTACCCGACATTACACAGCATCCATAGTTACCATGAGACACGATCCTGAAAACAGTAGCTCACATGAAACGGGCAAACCTAGAAATAGATAAACATACAAATGCAATTACTGGCACCACGGCTAAAGCGTCCAACCCAAAAACAAAATGGCTTACCTGCGCCGGGCCTTGCACCTCTGCCAAAGCGCCTAACACGGGCAAACATACAAATGAAACAGACAAAAGATTACAAGCGAAAAAGAAGAAACCTACAAAGGAAAACGAAAAAGTACATTAGGAGCTAAAACGGCAAAATAGGTAAAATTTCAAAAGAAATACACATTTATAAACGGAAAGCTCCTTACCTGATTGCGTCGTGGAATAGCTTACACGAAAAGCTGCCCCACCCAGAACGTACCATGAAAACCACTTTCGTCAAAAGAGCAATTTAAGTTACCGATCCAAAGAAATGTCACCCCCCCACAAAAATAACATAACAGTGCATCCGACAATTAAACTTAGAAAGTTAAAGCACATTTGTCAACAAAATGCTCCTTACCTGATTGCTAACGGAACTCACGAGCCAAGCACATAACAACTCACACGACACTGCCGAACCTAGAAAGGAAACAGAAAATATACATTAGAAGCTAAAACCGCCATAGGTAAACGTTCAAAGAAAATACACATAACAGCTCACACGACACTGCCGAACCTAAAATGAAACAGAAAATATACATTAGGAGCTAAAACGGCAACATAGGTAAACGTTCAAAGAAAATACACATTTATTAACGAAAAGCTCTTTACCTGATTGCGTCGTGGAATAACTTACCGGAAAAGCTGCGCCACCCAGAACGTACAATGAAAAGCACTTTCGTCAAAAAAGCAATTTAAGTTACCGATCATAAGAAACGTCACCCCTCCCCACAAAAAGTAACATAACAGCACAGCCGACAATTAAAGGTGAAAGCACATTTGGGCAACATAAGTAAACGTTCAAAGAAAATACACATTTATTAACGAAAAGCTCTTTACCTGATTGCGTCGTGGAATAGCTTACCGGAAAAGCTGCGCCACCCAGAACGTACAATGAAAAGCACTTTCGTCAAAAAAGCAATTTAAGTTACAGATCCAAAGAAAAGTCACCCCCCCACAAAAATAACATAACAGTACATCCGACAAGTAAACTTAGAAAGTTAAAACACATTTGTCAACAAAATCCTCCTTACCTGATTGCTAATGGAACTCACGAGCCAAGCACATAACAGCTCACACGACACTGCCGAACCTAGAAAGGAAACAGAAAATATACATTAGGAGCTAAAACGGCAACATAGGTAAACGTTACAAGAAAATACACATAACAGCTCACACGACACTGCCGAACCTAAAAGGAAACAGAAAATATACATTAGGAGCTAAAACGGCAACATAGGTAAACGTTAAAAGAAAATCCACATAACAGCTCACACGACACTGCCGAACATAAAAGGAAACAGAAAATATACATTAGGAGCTAAAACGGCAACATAGGTAAACGTTCAAAGAAAATACACATTTATTAACGAAAAGCTCTTTACCTGATTGCGTCGTGGAATAGCTTACCGGAAAAGCTGCCCCACCCAGAACGTTCCATCAAAAGCACTTTCGTCAAAAATGCAATTTAAATTACCGATCCAAAGAAATGTCACCCCCCCCCCACAAAAATAACATAACAGTACAGCCGACAATGAAACTTAAAAAAGTTAAAGTACATTTTTCGTCAAAAAAGCAATTTAAACTTACCAGAGAAGCGCGCCCCACCCAGAACGTACCATGAGAAGCACTTTCGTCAAAAAAGCAATTTAAGTTACCGATCCAAAGAAATGTCACCCCTCCCCACAAAAAGTAACATAACAGCACAGCCGACAATTAAAGGTGAAAGCACATTTGGGCAACATAAGTAAACGTTCAAAGGAAATACACATTTATTTACGAAAAGCTCCTTACCTGATTGCGTCGTGGAATAGCTTACCGGAAAAGCTGCGCCACCCAGAACGTACAATGAAAAGCACTTTCGTCAAAAAAGCTATTTAAGTTACAGATCCAAAGAAAAGTCACCCCCCCACAAAAATACCATAACAGTACATCCGACAAGTAAACTTAGAAAGTTAAAGCACATTTGTCAACAAAATCCTCCTTACCTGATTGCTAACGGAACTCACGAGCCAAGCACATAACAGCTCACACGACACTGCCGAACCTAGAAAGGAAACAGAAAATATACATTAGGAGCTAAAACGGCAACATAGGTAAACGTTCAAAGGAAATACACATAACAGGTCACACGACACTGCCGAACCTAAAAGGAAACAGAAAATATACATTAGGAGCTAAAACGGCAACATAGGTAAACGTTCAAAGAAAATACACATTTATTAACGAAAAGCTCTTTACCTGATTGCGTCGTGGAATAGCTTACCGGAAAAGCTGCGCCACCCAGAACCTACAATAAAAAGCACTTTCGTCAAAAAAGCAATTTAAGTTACAGATCCAAAGAAAAGTCACCCCCCCACAAAAATAACATAACAGTACATCCGACAAGTAAACTTAGAAAGTTAAAGCACATTTGTCAACAAAATCCTCCTTACCTGATTGCAAACGGAACTCACGAGCCAAGCACATAACAGCTCACACGACACTGCCGAACCTAGAAAGGAAACAGAAAATATACATTAGGAGCTAAAACGGCAACATAGGTAAACGTTCAAAGGAAATACACCTAACAGGTCACACGACACTGCCGAACCTAAAAGGAAACAGAAAATATACATTAGGAGCTAAAACGGCAACATAGGTAAACGTTCAAAGAAAATACACATTTATTAACGAAAAGCTCTTTACCTGATTGCGTCGTGGAATAGCTTACCGGAAAAGCTGCGCCACCCAGAACCTACAATGAAAAGCACTTTCGTCAAAAAAGCAATTTAAGTTACCGATCCAAAGAAATGTCACCCCCCCACAAAAATAACATAACAGTACAGCCGACAATTAAACTTAAAAAAGTTAAAGTATATTTTTCGTCAAAAAAGCAATTTAAACTTACCGGAAAAGCTGCGCCACCCAGAACGTACCATGATAAGCACTTTCGTCAAAAAAGCAATTTAAGTTACCAATCCAAAGAAATGTCACCCCCCCACAAAAAAAAACATAACAGTACAGCCGACAATTAAACTTAGAAAGTTAAAGCACATTTGTCAACAAAATCCTCCTTACCTGATTGCTAACGGAACTCACGAGCCAAGCACATAACAGCTCACACGACACTGCCGAACCTAGAAAGGAAACAAAAAATATACATTAGGAGCTAAAACGGCAACATAGGTAAACGTTCAAAGAAAATACACATTTATTAACGAAAAGCTCTTTACCTGATTGCGTCGTGGAATAGCTTACCGGAAAAGCTGCGCCACCCAGAACCTACAATGAAAAGCACTTTCGTCAAAAAAGCAATTTAAGTTACCGATCCAAAGAAATGTCACCCCCCGACAAAAAAAAACATAACAGTACAGCCGACAATTAAACTGAGAAAGTTAAAGCACATTTGTCAACAAAATCCTCCTTACCTGATTGCTAACGGAACTCACGAGCCAAGCACATAACAGCTCACACGACACTGCCGAACCTAGAAAGGAAACAGAAAATATACATTAGGAGCTAAAACGGCAACATAGGTAAACGTTCAAAAAAAATACACATTTATTAACGAAAAGCTCCTTACCTGATTGGAACTCGATTCTTGCAGCCAACTCCAAAAAAAAAACTTACCAAAAGAAGAAAACAGGCGGACTCCACAAAAAAAAATAACACACGCCCTCCGCCAAGATGACGAGCACAGAGGGGTGGAGAGGGAAAAAATCACGGGAACGCCCCCGAATCTGGTCCGAGATTGACGGACAGAGCCCTCTCCCAATGGCTAGCCTCCATTTATGGAGCCAGCCAATGGGAGAGGGGGGACGTTCCCGAGTTACTTATTGAAAGCAAAGGATTTCGCCTGCGCCGAAAAGCTGCGCAGAGCGCAGCCTTCGGCAGGCGAAACCCAAAAAGGAAGGTTTTTAGGTGTTTACGGAATAGGAGTAAGTTGGGCTCGGATCTTAGATGGAGAGGGAGGGAGTTCCACAGTTTGGCCGCATTGTAGGAAAATAACCGGCCCCGCATCTGGATCTCTTGATCCTAGGGACTGTGACGAGGAAGGAGTGTGCAGAATGTAGCTGTTTGGTAGGGTGGTAGGGGGTGATCAGGGAATGATAAATGCAAGACCTGTTTTCCAGAAAGCTCGATGGGAGATGCAGAGAGTCTTGAAGTTAATTCTTTCCCTGACGGGAAGCCAGTGAAGGGTTTTCAAACTAGGCTTGGCTGAGAGACGACGTGGAAGCTGAAGCAGAGTTTGAGCAGCACAGTTTTGTATTATCTGGAGCTTCCATAGGGTATTTTGGGGGGCTCCTAGGTAAAGGGCGTTACCAAAATCAAGCCGGGACAGAATTAGGCCTTGGACTAGGATCTGTCTTGCCCCAAAGGGCAGGAGGGGGAAGATCTTCCGAAGAAGCCCAAAGCAGGTGGCTGATAGTTTGACTGCCTGACGGTTGAAGCTAAGTGATTTGTCCAGCCAAACACTGAGGCTTTTTATAGTGTCTTTCTCTCGCTAAGTGATTTGTCCAGCCAAACACCGAAGCTTTTTATAGTGTCTTTCTCTTGCGAGAAATGCGCATGTGCGGGCGGCCGCGCATGCGCATTGGTATCCAAGAAGGCGGCGCGAACGAGAAGAGGGAGCCCTGGGACGCAGCGGACCAGGTAAGTGCCTTTAATTTACTTTTCTTTTAGTATTTGCAGAAATTAGGTATGTAGGGGAGGCGGGTGGCAGGCAACTTTGCTACGCCCACGGAGTGGGCGTAGTGTTGCCTGCTATGCCTACTTTGCAAAGGGCGAAGTAGGCAACACTACGCCCACTCCGTGGGCGTAGCGAAGTCCTTCGCCCAGGGTTAATGAAGACCCTCCAAAATGAAAGGCAGAGGCCACAGTAGGGGAGCAACCCGGAGACTCTTTATTCCCAAATCCGCAACAAGGGGCGTATGCATTTCGGCTCAGTATATATATATTCACTGAAAAAAAACATAGGTTTTACAGACGTTATAGTTAGAAATGAGCATTTAAAAAACCTTAGAAATTCACTGAAAAAAACACAGGTTTCAGGGGCGTTATAGTTAGTTGGACATTTCACTCGTACAAAACCATGGAAATCCCCCTGTTATAGTTAGTTCAGCTAACTATAACTCGCGCCCCCGCAATGCACTGCTCATGACGTCACATATTACATCATTCATGGCATGGTCAGTGACATCACTGATAACATCTCAAATTACATCACTGATGACATCACTGATGAGATCATCCAGTGACTGTGTGTTTCTGTAAAGTTTAAATTTGTTTTATATATATGCCAAGATGTACTGAAGAATGAGTAGGTGTATACGTGTCTGTATATTTTAGCATTTAGGATGCATCATCCCAAATGCAAAAATCGCAATTTAAGGAATCCCAGAATTTGCGATTACTTAAATTGCGATTGCATTAAAGGAATTGCAAATTGTGATTCCTTAAATGCAATGCGTGATGCAATTTAAAATATCGATTTCACTATCAGGGGTCGCAAATTACCGTCAAATGAAACTGGACGCTAATTTGCAAAAACGTTGAAAAATGCACTAAAGTGCATTTTTCAAAGTTACATGCTACAGACACACATGCCCTTCGGGCATGTGTGTGCGCAATATGGGTGCACATTACAATTTATGGGGTGCAACAGGGTGTTCTTTTGGCACCCTAGCACCCTTGAAATTTCATGCGCAGTTTGCGAGCACCTAATGGGTATTCGCAAATTGCGCATTAAATTCCCATTCATTCCTATGGGCCAGAAGGCCCATAGGAATGAATGGGAAGCCGTTCTTTAATTGCGACTCGCAATTTGCGTGTCACAATTAAGGAATGTGTAGGAATCGCTATTTTTTTTGCGATTCCTACATGCATAGGCTTTTGCGAATCCATAATTGTGATTCCTTAATAATCGCAATTAAGGAATCGCAAAATCCTACCTTGATGCATGTGAGGGGAAATTTCTTCATCTAGTCAAATTAATTTTGTTTTGACCAACTGCCCTTTATATTTGACTACAGTATATCTACTGTGAACCTCAGAGATTTTGCAGCTTCAAGCATTGACTTTAATTAGATGACACCAGGGGGCCCATTAGTATGTCGGCGGATCGCCACCGCCCACCTGGCGGTGGCAATCCGCCCAACATTTTTGCCCGCCCGCATGCTAATTCCCCCCACCATATTACTATGGTGGGGGGACCCCGACAGACGGAAAGACTGTCTGCCGGTTTACTGCCGGTAGGCAATCCGCCCGATTGCCTATCGGGCGGAACAGCTGTTAATATGGTGGCTGTGTTTGGTAGACACCGCCATCCATATTAAGATGCAAGCAGGTTCTTGCCCTTCCGTGGCAGCAACGCCGCCACGGAAAGGCAGGCAGTTCTCACCATTGGGGGCCCGTAGCGGGCCCCCAGGGATTCTTGTGGGTGGGGGTGCACATGGGGGGTACCTATTGTAAATGCCTGCATTTGACAGTACATTGTGGCAGGCACCGCATGGTACCTGCCACGTTGTACTGTCAAATGCACAACTTGCATTTCTGGCATTTTGGCGGGTGGTGCTTTCAGGACCGCCCGCCGCAAGGTCAGAAATGCGGGATGCACCTGCCAGTGTGGCGAGCGCATCCTAATGGGATGTGCTGGACTGCCGCATGCATTTTGGGTGGTCCCACTTCCCGGGGGTATGGTGGGCGGACAAAGTCCGCCCACCATGCTAATGACCCCCCAGGTGTTGTGGCTGCAACACCTGGCTTGTGCTTTGGTACCTCTACAAATAAGGGCAGTGTTCACAATAGAATAATTTCCAAAATGTTTTCATTTATTAGAATTACTCATATCTATTCCAGTAATAGGTTCAACAAATGTCCCATACGGCTTGTGTTTGGGAAAGCAATAGCTAATTTGATGAGAGCTTATTGAGACAGGGATGTTACCTCTATGGTAAATGTTTGTGTTCCCCTACCATGAGTGCCCAACTGCATGTATCTGGTAGTCTGATTCTTTGGTTTTTGGCCCTGGCATCACCCTAGTCTGGTGCGTGAGCATCTACTGAAGCCTGTCCTTGACTACGAGTAGGTATTGAACTTCTTCTATAGTCTGGAGTGTGAACCAAGTGTGCTTTAATTTACTGACTTGGTTTAATTTACTGGCTACTGCCCCTTTTGTGAGTTTAGCATGTAGTGTGGTGGTGGAGCACAGACTTTTTTTTTATCTGAGTTACTGGAGTGGAGGTCTACTGACGCACTTGTGTGAAGTTTTGATTCTATAAAACATTTACCAGACGATTGTGCTAACTTCGTGAGTACATGTAACACATAGGGGCCGATTCTCATTTCGGACGGAAGGGCTCTGAACCATGTTCGGAGCCCTTCCGACCTAATCGGTCAGTGCCGGCCGGATTCGTTTCTGACCGAGCCATTCCGATGGGCTCGGTCGGAAAGGAACCCGACTCAGATGTCTGGATTGCGGACGACTGGCGCAGCCTAGAAATCCCTCAGTACTCCCCCAGTCGCCTCTTTACGACCGAGGGAGTATGATGGCAGCTTTTCACTGCCTTTTCGCGCCTTTGTGTCCTTGCACGAAAAGGCAGTCGGAAGCTGTCTCTGGGGGCCCCCAGCAGGGTCCCCATGGGTGTGAGGCTGCCGGATGGCTGCCTGGGGGCACCTATGGTGCCCCTCCGTTTATTCCTGCACCCGGTGGCAAGCTCTTTGGGGTGCCGGCCACAGGGTGCAGGGTTGAACTGTACCCCTGCTTTCAGCAATGCAGGCATGCATTCCGCTCGGAATGCATGCTTTTATTGCAAAGTATACGAATGCGATCGAACCCTGTTCAGACGCATCGTACTAGCAGGGCTGTAACCGACGACAGCAGGTCCGTCAGGTACAGCTCTTGGTCGATGACGGATGGACTTAGATCCGTCTGACATCAAAATCGGCCCCTTAGTGATGTGTTTAGCCTGCTTGGTATGTGCATAGTGTGTGGACCTGACCTTACACAAGACGAAGGTGAGTACTCTTTTCTGAGACAATGGAAGTGTTTTGCTCACATTCCTGCAGGGAGGTGAACTGGGCAATGAAACGAAGAGACAAGAGACAGGGCTCCTTTAGATATTCTAGTATGCCTCTTGTTAGCAAGGAGCTATAACTTAGTCTTACTTAACATTACCATTTCATAGATGGTAGGGATGAGAAGTGGGACTGCAAACTCTGTTGTAAAAGGTTAGGACACCTTTAGGTGAGGCCTGCTCTTTTGTTTTTCCCTGATTAGTTCTAAAGATGAGCTGTTGACAGGCATGTGTAGAAACTCAACACATCCTTGTGCCTCTGTTGTGGGAGATCACCCTGTTGTTTGTGAAGAACATCTTGGAAAGGACATTTGAATGGAGAACCACTCTAAATCAGTTCTACAGTTTCAGACAGTGGATCCACATTCCCTCTTTGCCATATATGTGTATATGTGGGATACACTAACACAGAACCCTTAAAACTATCCAAGGGAGGGAACTAGAGGCTACGGGGTCTTCAGGGTGAGCTGGCCTGAAGAGTGCGATCCCACTTCTGAATTTAGGGCCGGATTAGGAGTACGCTACACTCACGGTGGTGCTGACCGTCCCATTACAAGTTGTACTAAAGGGGGTGGTGATGGACGGAGCATCTGAATCAATCAAACACTCACACCCAGTCAAAAGATCTGGGTTTAATCCATCACCGTTCTTTAGCCCACTCTGCTACCCCAGTTCAGACACGGCTATATGCAAATCAGTCTGACCCTGTGCCTCATGGGAACAGTCCAGCCCGAACTGCCAAGCCTTGTCTTCCCTGAACCGGGCATAAGAACGGTGATGAATTAAACCCAGATCTTTTGACTGGGTGTGAGTGTTTGATTGATTCAGATGCTCCGTCCATCACCACCCCCCTTTTGTACCCCATTACAAGTTGGGCGCTCCGCTCTGCCCACCATTGCACTGCCTCAACTGCCACGGATCAGAGATCCCTGGCGGAAATGTGTCAGTCTTGAGGCTGCAATATGCTTGGCAGGACCGCCACAGTGCCGCCAAGCATATTACGAGTTACCTCTCCGCCACGGTTTTCATGGCTGTTCCTCATCCATGACAGAGAAAACAAAGGGGCCCCTATTACCTCTGGCCCATGGGAAGCATGCCTGGGGCACATATTGTATCCCCCTGCATGCATGCACCCCAGTATATGCACAAGTCCATTCGGTGCAGGTACTGCCTTTGAGATTCCCATTGCGGTGCCTATTTTCAGAGGCACCACCGTGAGACTGCCAAAGAAGCACCCGTCAGACACTCGTAATCTGGCAGGCGGTGCTCACGCGGCTTTGGCAGTGTGGCAACGTGGAGGTGGTGTACCACACACTCCTGCACTGCCAAATGTCCAAAAGTCGTAATCGAGCACTTAGTGTTCCAATTCCAACACTATCACAAGCTAGGAGCGCTCTGCAGTATACTCAAAGGGCTGCTATGCAAACAAGGCATGTGTCTGCTTGGCAGCCAATCTCCCATAGTTGAGGGGACATCATTAGTCTGGCTCTCTTGCTAGAAGAACTCTTTTACTAGCCTGAACCACCTAGCAGCATGCTTGCCTGCAGGAGGAAAGACTAGCCAGAAGGAGTGAGGAGGAGTAGTGTGTCCCCGGTGGCGTGGGGAGCCGAGCAGGGCAGATGGCTGGAGATAATCTAGGAGGACCTGAGAATAAAACGCCCCCTGACCCCCACGAGGCTCACCCTTCCAGGTGCGTACCACAACTCAGCAGCTGCGCAATTGCAGAAGACTTTAATTCGGTGTTGTGATCAGCCTGTGTGGGCCAGGAACGGCTGGAGTTATGATCAGTCTGTGCAAGGCTGCAACTGCCAAAGTTGTCATCAACACGTGTGAGTCAGGAATTCGATAATATGCCTAGTAAAAGAGAAAGGACTAAGAAAAAGCGGAAGACAGCAAGGAAACACATTTCAGAACAGAGAGTATGGAGAAGGTGGAAACTGGACCTGGGTAGGCTGTGGAGGCAGAACAGGAAGTGGATCAGGTCGGAGGCAGGTGGGTGATTAGCATAAGAACAGGAGTAGCATGGTCACCACTTTTGGGTTAGGCTAAGTAGAGTCAGTTGAGTGGAAGAAATTGCCTTGCAAATTCCTTCGTTGTAGGTCTTCCTGCTGCTGAAACGTTTATTCAACGTTAGTGTGTTCTTTTCCTTTGTTTCAGTGTTGTTCAAGATGCACTTGCATTACAATTTTCCTGCCATTGTGCATTTCTCCCTGCACAGGAACGTGCTGTGGCACTCCCACGGCGCTGCCTTTCTATGTCTCTCTGTTGAGTTTTAGAAAGGCAGCGCCGTGGGACTGCCACAGCAGGACCGCCCGCACAGGATTAACTTGCAATCCGGTGGGAGATCTGACGATGGGTTCTGCGGCCTCGCAGCAGGGCGCCGGTGTGGCGGCGCAGTGCAAGACAGCCAAACTCATAATCAGCCCCTTACTGTTGGCCCAAGTGAGACGGCAATGCATCAGGAAAGGCACACCCCACTCCTGCAAACCAACAGACTTGTAGTAGATGTGCCATTGTGCAATGACACCACATATTAATCTCTTTAGTTGGCAAAAAATGCCACTTTATTAAGACAGGTTTGTAGCATCATGTTATCAAAATACATAATAAATTGTAAAAACCCAACCTCGCTAATACATTACATTTCTGTCAGTCCCCCACCCCAAAAAACTCCCAACTTGATGAACATTGCATCAACAAAAAATAAACATACTCTTTCACCCCTTTCCTTTCTTCCTGCATTCACCACCTTGTCCTTGCATTCCTCAATCTCTCGCCAACACACCCTAGTAAACATCACTAGCAAACTCGCCTAGTGAGGTTCAAGGCCTCAAATGTTACTATTCCCTCCCTTGTGGTCTCCCCTCTTCCCGATGGATGGACACACCCACTCCAGACTCCCCATCTCCAAAAACTACTGCCACCTAGGAAAACCTTCTGGTGTTTTCCTGCTCCACCAACCACATTTTTCCCTGTGTACCACTTAATGAGACTGTTCTGTGCAGCACAATTTTTCTTTCGACCATTGTTTTAAAATTTCCCTAAATTCCAGCATATAGTAAGCCTCCCCCAAATTTCGGTAAGTGTATCCAATCTGTCTGAAACAAAATAGCCTTCCTCTTCTTTTATATTCTTATGAGACAGGACTTCTACCCCCATATTCATACAAAAAACCCAAATGGCCCTATTCAATTTTGTTCTAGCTTCATCCATAGGGGAATGCTGTCTCGTCCCTCTCCAATGTTTCTTAGGTACAAAATTGGGATAAACAATGCAGGTACCAACCCATTGTCTTTTAATTAATCTTAGGCCCTCTTTCATTTGCTTAATCAATGTTAAACTAGACAACTGCACCAAATACTTATTCCCAAAATGTATGACCAACATGTCCGGGTTCCCTCTGTTGGAAAAAAGTTAAGCTAAAGCTGGCAGCAGACTGCCTCATCGCATGCTGCTTTCCCCCCTTTATTTGGACAAAATATTGGGAAAAAGAACCATGATACAAAAATATGGTGCAAAGAATATTAAGAGTACAGAAATATCATCAACAGGAATATCAAAGGTAAAAATATAATTTTTAGTGTTTTTAATATTGTAAGAAATATCGATGTAGGAAATGTCTCTGTATGTAATATTGTTTGTTAATGTTTCTATGTATGTAATTTTTTGTAGTTTATTTAACTGTATATGTTTGGTATTTTTTTATTTGTGTTTTTAGTAGATAATTTATTAGTTATGAAATTGTTACAATTTGCAATTTTATTTGGATTTATGTATTGGTTTTACACTTTTTTTACTAGCAGATATTGGGTTTTTAGGGGATAAGGGTGGGGAGTTTTTGACAAAGTGTATATGTTATGGTAAATATGTAATGAGATGCAAATTAATATTTTATAATGTTATAATACAAATATATATCAATGCTATTAAGTGTGAAATATGTTTTAATCAACGATAAAAGAAGAAATTCGAATGTACATAATAAAAATGTAAAGTTAATTAAATAAAGTAAAAAATTGAAATTAATATTTCATATACGTTTTAAAATGTTTACATTTTTTTAAACTAATCTAATTTAGTATCAAGAAACAAAAAGATAACTAAAATAATGACAATATATATTAATATAACATTTCAACAATTCTTTTAATGTGTACACTTTAAAACAATCTTTGCAAAATAACAATATTTAAAATATATATATTTTTTAAAGTAAACATTTTTTCTGAACTTCAAAATTAAACAATCTTTATAGTTATTTTGATTTAAATATTATTTATTTAAAAACATATCTGTTAATGCTGGCAATAAAAAATTGGTTTAAAATATATTGTTATTATATCTTTTTTCTGGTTTTATTTATTTTTTTCTGGTATAAAGCTTAGGAATGGTAGTGTTTTTTATTTTTATATTAATTAGTAAATGTAGTCAAATAGTTTGATGTTTAAATGTAAATATCTAAGTTATGTAGTTTTGATTAGTGTTTTTAAAAAAATACATCTTATAGTTAAGAAATTGTGTTTGAGTAGGGCGTATTTATTATGAATATAAAATATTTATTTTGTATTTATGTAATTTCAATGTTTTTATACTGAACCATTTTTAATTAATTTGAGCTCTTTACTCTCTAACATCTTCTTCAAGTAGCCTTAGATTGGAGTGGGAATAGGTATTGCAACCCCTTTAGTGTCCACCATATTCTCCCAATATGGATAGGTTGGAGTGGGAATAGTAAATGTCACCCCTTACTGTTCAACACCTTCCCCAATATGGTTAGACTACAGTGGGAATAGTAAATGCCACCCCTTTAGTTTCCTACACCTTCCCAGTATGGTTATACTAAAGTGGGAATAGTAAATATCACCCCTTTGATGTCCTACACCTTCCCAAATATGGTTAGGCTGTAGTTCTCTGTCTCTCTCTCAGCCACCTGACCCGACTGTGGCAACCCAGGAACTATGTGATCAGATCTCCACCTTTTTCCATATCAAGATCATGGACATTCACGCAGCCCTAGAAGCCCTTAATCTAAAATTGGAGGCTGTGTCCCCCTCGGTTGCACTTCCTCCGTTGCAAGGCCCGACTAATGGACCTTGCAGCAACTTGTCTAATTTTCCCCTCCTCACGCTTGAACATCTGAATTGACTTCTGGATAAGCTGAAATCCAGATCTCCTTTGGATCTCTGTCCTTTAAAGATTCTCAAGGATTGTAGGGAGATCCTGCTACCTCCTTTTCTGGAGTTGATGAACCGGGCAATTTCCGAAGGTATCTTCCCTGCTTCATGGAAGATGGCAATTGTCAAGCCCCCCTTGAAAAAGGCTACTTTAGACCCGCGATCTTGAAAAACGTTCACCCCATCTCCCTGCTTCCTGCTCCCTCCAAGATGTTAGAGGCCCATCTAAATCATCATTTGAGTACCTTTCTGGATAATTCCAGCCTACTTGACCCCTCTCAACACGGCTTCCGGAAGGCTCATAGCACTGAGTCTGCCCTTACAGTGGTGATCAATAACATCCGCGCTAAGGTCGACAATGGCCAGACTACCCTTCTGGTCCTGCTCGACATTACAGCCGCATTTGACACCCTGTCCCCCACTATTTTGGCTACCCGCCTTAGTGAGGTGGGAGTGGACAGGCCTGCATTGAGTCTCCTGACGTTGTTTCTCAACTAACGCAAACAAAGGGTCAAGCTGGGTGATTTCCTTTCTCCCGTCAAGCCTGTGCAGTGTGGGGTCCCTCAGGGCTCGTCCCTGAGCCCTACACTCTTTAACATCTATGTGGCCCCACTTGCCAGGCTTGTAAGATCTTTCGGGTTGGAAGTACTGTCGTATGCTGACGACACCCAGATTATGGTATCTCTTTCCCAATCAGAAAACATCACGGCCCTTAATTTCAGGAACTGCATTGAAGCAGTGGCGCATTGGATGATTAAGAACTTTTTGAAATTAAATGGGGAAACAACTGAGGTTCTCATTTTTGGAGGTAAACAGGAGGTTTGGTCAATGGACTGGTGGCCTTCCACCCTGGGAACCTGCCCCATCCCCTCTCAATCTGCCCGCAACCTGGGTGTGATTCTTGACACCACTCTTTCCTTTGACAAGCAAGTCAGCAGGACAGTTTCCATCTGCTGTGGTGTGTTAAGAATCTTGAGAAAGATCACGCACTACCTTACCCCTGAAGCCCGGAAACAAGTTACGGTGGCGCTCATCTCCTCGAGGCGGAACTACTGCAACGCACTATATCTAGGCATAAATAAAAGACTAGTTCAATGCCTAGAAATGGTGCAAAATGCGGCAGCCAGGTTCGTTGTGGATGCCCCCAGACGGTCATCGGGCTCCTCAATTAGAAAAAAATTGCATTGGCTCCCCATGCAAGGTAGAATAAACTTTAAGGTCCTATGCCTTACTTATTGTGCTCTGCATGGGTCAGGAGCCGAAGACATTAGGTCCCTTGTATCCTTTTACGCTCCGGGCAGGGCTCTTCGCTCTGCCAACAAGAACCTCCTGTCTGTCCCTCGAATCGCTAAGGCCAGATGGGGAGGGAGGGCCTTTTTCTCCCATGCTCCTAAACTGTGGAACGTGCTTCCAGCTGAGCTCAAGGGTCAGGCATCCCCCGTGCTCTTCCGTAAAGCCCTAAAGATCTGGCTCTTCACAGAAGCTTACCCCTAGCCGGTTCGTGCCTCACATCCCAAACATCTGAACATCTTGAAGCTCCTTGACGCCTTTGGGCTAAGTTGCGCTATACAAATTACGGTTCATTCATTCATTCATTCATAGTGGGAACAGTAAATGTCACCCCTTTACTGTTCAACACCTTCCTCAATATGATTAGACTGGAGTAGGAATAGTAAATGTCACCCCTTTAGTATCCAACACCTTCCCCCACTAAGGTTAGGCTGGACTGGGAATAGTAAATGTCACCCCTTTAGTGTCCAATATTTTCCCGCAATATGGTTAGACTGGAGTGGGAATAGTAAATGTTACCCCTTTAATGGCCTATTATGAGTTTTTTGCAGAAAGGTGGTGTGGAGTTGCAAACGGCCACGTCACCGCTCTGCCAAAAGTCGCCCGCCTGCCTGCCAGATTACAACTTTTTAGTAGTCTGGCAGGCGAGTGGCGTGGCGGTCCTATGGCAGTGCCTCTTTTAAAGGCAGCGGTGCCATAAAAAAATGGCACCGGAATGGGTCTGCACTACAAGGTTCCTGCACAGCATAAACTTGAAAGTCTAGAGCCTATGTGTATGCACACAGGGGTGGCACATCTAATGCATCAACAAATGTTTGAGACATAGGGGGACTCTGTAGGGCCCCCTTTGTTTTCTCTCTGCCAGGTTTTTCATGGTGGGCGGCTTAGAGGAAAGTCATAATATGCTTGGCGGGACTGTCGCGGCTCCATCAGTCACATTGCAGCCTCTGTCCGCCACTCCTACCCCAGGGACTGGCAGTTACCTGGCGGAGCCGGTGGTGTCAGAGCAGTCCGATTGCCAGAGTCGCAATCGGGTGGTCAGACTGCCGGTGCAGCAGGGGTGGATCCACCACTGCCGTGCCACCACGAGTCAGGCAGTCCTTGGACCGCCAGAATCGTGATAGGGTCCTTAGTGTTCAACACCTTCCTCAATATGGTTAGACTGGAGTGGGAATAGTAAATGTCACTCCTTCAGAGTCCATCACCTTCCCTAATGTGGTTAGACTGGAGTGGGAGTAGTAAATGTCACCCCTTTAGTGCCTACCACTTTTTAAAAAATGGGTTATGTGAAGTGTCATTATTTAATTTTATTATTTTAGTCTGAAATTATTTATTATAGTTGTATTTCTATATTGTAGATATAGTTTGTGTTATTTTATTAACATTGTTGGTATTTAGAAATATAATATAAAATAGTTATCTGCATGTTTGTAGGTAACAATATCATTAATTACTTAAATGTGTAGAATAAAGACATAACACATTTTCTCATTTTATTTGTTTCAAATTGTATGCATTATAGATATTTACAATGTTAAACATATATAAACTGTTAAATAAATATGTATTTAAATTTAATTAAATAAACATTTTTGTCATTATTGTTTTGTAAAAAGACAAGAAAAACATTTTATTTAATTACTATTGCATGTTGTATATTTTACACTTTTATTAACATTTTGTTAACAGTTTTCTAATATTTATTACTTTGATATATCTTCATAGTTTCAACATATTTTAACACTTTTTTCAATACATTTAATAATTGTATGTATTTAATTATTTACTTTATACTTTACAATTTTGTAACATTTTTAAACAAAATTTTTGACATGTGCATTTTTAATTTATTAAAAACATTTGTTATAATACATTTATTCAACATTTTTGCATTATGTCCCATTCATTTCTATTAGTTTAAGTTAGTGGCTTTTTTTACCACTAGCAGTGTTTTCTTTACTGTTGGATGAAAAAGAAATTTTAGTTTGAGTTTAAATGTTGAATTGGTGGTACTTTGTAGAGGTTGAGTTCGTTAGGTTGATCCTTGTGCCATTTGATTTCCTCCTCCTTAGCAGTCTGTGCCTGTCTAAAATATTGCTAGATCTACATCTTCTTTCACCTCCTTTGGTAGTATTGCCCATTGAGGTATCATTTTCATTGCCAGTGATGTTGCCTGTGTCATCTGCTGCTGCTGTTTCATTGCTTGAAGGGGCTAAAGATGGTAATTTCCCAATCTCCTTGCCATAATTCTACTTGATTGTCAAAATCCTGCAGCTCTCATAACCACCATAATCGCGCTGCAGTTTTTAATCTGTTTATGTACGTTGATGTCTTCTTTATACTTCAGAAGACATGTTTGTCATGTCTGCCAGGAATTTGGATGCAGTCTCCTCATTTTTAGGTCTTTCGTCTAATGCAGCTTTGATTTCTGTTTTTTTTCAAGAAGGACCTCTCTATCCAACAATGCATACTTTGTAAAATGTCCAACATTCTTTTCAAAACTGGCTGCGGCATTCTCCGCCCACTCCTTCAACATTAGTGGGCTGGGGTACTCTTACGAGGGTACCATATAAATATGAAGACCACGTGGCACCATGCCTTTGTCCACTTAATTCTGTAGTGAGATAGCCTCCCACCATTTGGAAATCTCAGAGAGACATAATTTCTCCAGTCTCCTCCATTTACCCTGTAACTCATATCCATTGTTATGGTCTCTGGAAGGCCCGTTGCCCCTTGGATGCACACTTGGCGAAGAGAGCAAGAGCGACTGTTCTCCTCTCTGTATACAAATTCTCAGTAATTTTGTGTATGTACTTCCGGGCAAACCTTCACTTGAAATATCTGCCCAATGTAGCACATTCCACGTGCAACCAACCATCCACAGTGGACAGGGTCCCCGTGCCACTGGCTACTTGGTGTTAGAGTCAATGTGAAAAATCATTCAATGCAGAATGCTGGATCGGGAATGTACTGTCGTAGGAAAGGCCATTCTCTCCAGATGTTACATCTATGGCCAAACAGAGCTGTGAAAACAGAATGGGTGTACAGGTCGAAAGGGCAAAGCATTCTCCAACCTGCTAGGGGCTCCCCACTCAGAACCGTGCCCACCTGCTCCGCTCACCTCTGTGATGCTTGTAGATCCCACCAGTCACAATATCGTGGAGATGACCCAATGTCCTAGCTATATTGCGACTGGCAGTTGGTCTTGTCTCAACAATCTAACATCACCACTTTGCTCTCAAGAATACGAGTCCGATAGAGGGGTGGAGCTCGCTGGCAGAAAATTGTCCCAACAATTAAAACAAAGTAAATGTTTGGAAGTTTAAGGGAACATGTGCAATTTGAAGCTATGCTCTGTTCATGTGTACTGTTCAGATAACATTTTGAATTTTGTAGGCATTTGTTTTTGAGTCCACTGGCATTTGATCATATTATCAATCCTGTGGACATTTGTTCAACAAATCCACTTGGTCATGTTATTCATGTTAACCAGACATTCATTGTGAACGATGTCTAATCAGCCCACTTTGGCTCTATGTCTGAGCCATGTAGTCATGACTTTTCTGGTGGTTTGATGTAGCACATCCTTTTATATTTAGTGATGATTTCGACAATTCAATGCAAGCTCATTGAGACTAGTTCACAGCAGCTCACCTTTATTTTCTGCACATTTTGGGCCTCATTACAATGTGACTCAGGGCTTTCGGAATCACATCGTCAGTTTCACTTCCGACCGCCGCATTACAATGCAGGCGGTGGTAAGTAAAATCAGCTGGCCATTCCAGCTGGATTCCGATGGGCTTAAGGAGCCCGTCAGCCAGTCGGGTTCACTGAAATTACTATGGACGGTGTTTCTGCAGTTGGGATTACAATGTCAGTTTCCGATATGCTTTCCATGTCAGACTTTCCGACATGGAAAACCTGTAGGAAAGTGACTTTGGGGACCTCTAGCTGGGCCCCCTTCTCCATACGGCCTCCAGGTTGGGGGTTGAGGGGGCACCTATAGTGCCCCCATGTTAATCCCTGCATTGTGTGGCAAGCACTTCACACAGTGCAGGTATTAACAGAAACTCTCATTTCTCGATGGGAACTTGTGCTACGCCCGGTTTATGGCCACAGCACAAGCTCCCATAGAGAAATGGGATTATGTATTGTAATAGCGGTGTCGGGACCTCCGACCGGAGGTCGATCGGTCCCGAAACCACAATAGTGTTAGGCGGATGTAAATCTGCCCAACATCGTAATCGGCCCCATATGTACAAGGTCAAACTTATGCTATCATCTGACAAACTGCCTGCTGCAACTTCATTCATATATCTGGGATATGTGCACAAGCTTTGCGCGTTATTATGCAAGTTTCAGAGTCACCTTTGATCTGTGTGTAACTAGATGAAGTACTTCCCAGAGGACAATGATAAGTGAATATGGCCACCAGCATGTTTTATAAGCCCACTTGGGCTTTATTCGAATCTTTTATACTCATCAAAATTTCAGTAATGAGAAAACCTTAACAATTTATTCTAATCAGATTTTCTTTGAGTAGTGTCACTATACACATTTCTTAGGTACGGCTTTGCATGAGAAGCGTGAAATTGAAATAATTGGGGTTTGCTTTACCCGACAACAAAATATGAAACCTTCACGAGGAATCAATGCTTATTGCTTTTATAAATTCCAATGTCTTCTTAAAGGGTAAGATATACATAACATTGAGAAATCAGTTCACCATTTCAGTGAGCAACAACCCACGTTCAGATGGATCCCAGTTTAACTCCAATATGCATTGCTATTGCATGTATAGCCCACTCCCCATGTTAAATGCACAGTGTGAATCATGTTTAAATATGGAGTTTGGGTGTCAACTCCTCAATCCATGAACAAGGATATTTTGGTCTTCAAAACGCATAGGGAGTAGGTGTGCTGCCAAAAAAAAGTAACCACTTTTACAAAACCTTGGAGAATCATGGAATGTTTGTTTTTGTCGGTCTTTTTTATGGTTCCGCCTGACACCGACTTGGTCATAGGACTTTATATTTATAAATAAATAACCTGGAAAAACATTTCCCACACTTGGCCTACCTAACTATAAAAAATATGCCTCTCAAATGTATCTGCCTCCCCACTTGTACTGGCTCCCAGGAATGCCTAACCACCTTGAATAAATGAATGAAATGAATAAAAACTTATATAGCGCAACTTAGCCCGGAGGCATCAAGGCCTATCAGAAAAAGAATCATAAAAGGCAGATCCCAAATAACTAAGGGTAAGCTTTGGCAAAGAGCCATGTCTTCAGAGCCCTTCTAAAGGCTTGCATTGATGGCAGGGACATAATTTCACAGGGCAGAGTATTCCACCATCTCGGAGCGAGACTGGAAAAGGCCCTGCCTCCCCATTTAGCTCTTCGAATGCGGGGGACTGATAACAAGAGCTTTTTGGAGGAACGAAGGTTTCTGGATGGAGCATACGGAACCAGCAGGTCTTTTAATCCTCCCGTCCCATTTCTGGTCAAGGCCCCATAAATCAAACAGAAAACCTTAAAGGAGATCCTGGCTTCGATCGGAAGCCAGTGCAAGGATTTCCTAGCGGAAGTGGCTGACGAGTGCCTGGGCACGTCCAGCACGAACTTAGCCGCAGCGTTCTGCACAATTTGTAGTCGCTGTAACAGGCCCTTATTTATTCCTGCGTATAAGGCATTACAGTAATCGAGCCGAGAAGCTATTAATGCGACCACAATTTGCTTGCGGGCTTGCAGGGACAGATAGTGTTTGATCTTCCGCAGGATCTTGATAATACCCCAACAAGTGGAGATTATCCTATTCACTTGTTGACCCATCGCAAGGGCCGGATCAATCATGACTCCCAGATTTCGAGCCGGGACCGTCGGTACAGGGCAATCTCCTAGGGATGAGGGCCACCATTCCGCGGCCCAGATGTCCTCCTTCCCACCGAACACTAGGATCTCTGTCTTCTCGCCATTCAGCCTCAATCAATTGTCAATCATCCATTGGGCAACTGCCTCCATACAGTGTCTAAAATTGGAGGCAGAGGAGCTGACAGACTGGGCTAGAGACAGCAAGATCTGAGTGTCATCAGCGTAGGAGACTACCTCCATCCCAAACGATCTAATAAGCCTGGCAAGTGGGGTCACATAGATGTTGAAGAGGGTCGGACTTAATGCCTACCCCTGTGGGACCCCACACTGCACAGGCTTGGATGGAGATAGGAACTCCCCCAGCTTGACTCTCTGTTCCCTCTGGTCAAGGAAGGAGGCCAACAAACTAAGTGCTGGCCCCTCCACCCCTATCTCCCTCAGCCGAGATATTAACACCGAGGGAGACAGGGTATCAAAAGCAGCCGTGAGATCTAACAGGATAAGGAGGGTAGTCGGGCCCTTGTCCACTCTGGTGCGGATGTTGTCAAACACTATGGTAAGGGCCAATTCAGTGCTATGGCCCCTCCAAAATCCATGCTGCGAGTGATCCAAAAGACCAGAGGTTTCCAGAAAAGTTGCAAGATGCTGGTTAAGATGAGTTTCCAGCATCTTTGCAGGAGCTGGGAGCAGCGAAATGGGGTGAACATTTTTAAGAACCTCCGGGTCTAGGGTAGGCTTTTTCAGAAGGGGCTTAACCACCGCCCTCTTCCACTGAGAGGGAAAAATGCCATCCCGTTCATAATCTCCAGTAGTGGGGGCAAGAGAGTTTCCTTACACTGTTTAAGAAGTTTAAGTGGACAGGGGTCAAGGGGAGACCCAGACCTGGTCTTAATCAAGAGGACATCCAGTTCCTGAAGGGAAAGAGGGGGAAAACTAGACAAACACACCGGGAGTAGAAACCCCGGCAGATACTGAAGGGGGGATAGATTGAGAAGGGGAGAAAAATATTGACGCCCTTTGTACCTCTAGGGCCGAATACATTTCGACAATTTTTATATGAAAGTATTGGGCAATATTGCCACAGAGCTGCTGTGTGCAAGTGACTGGGTCCGGGGTCTGCAGGGTAGTCAGCGAGTCCACGATCTTAAACAACTCTTTCGGCGAGGTAAGCGCGGTAGTAAGATTCATAAAATACTCCTGCTTTGCTCTCATAACCTCAGCCTTATATCCCCTCAAAAGGGATTTATGGATTTCCCTGTCCTGCGTAGCCCAGCTGGCCCGCCAGAGTCGTTCCTGCTTCCTACAACCTTGTCTAAGAAGTCTTAATGACTCAGAGAACCAGGGGGCCGACGGCCTTTTTCTGGCAGTGTAACGTAGGGAGGCTGGGGCCAATTCATCCATAGCTACTATAATGGAGCTTTCTAACTTAAGCACAGCCGAACACACATCCTCCTCCATAGAAATAGCCATAGTGGGAATTAGGGGAGCAAGTGAGTCATTGGTTATATTCTTAAGATTTCGCCTAGATTCCATTTTACTAGGGCCATTTCGCTTGCTGTTTGCAGGAGTAGCATCCAATTCCAAGGGGACCGCAAAGTGGTCCGACCAGGTGAGCGGGATCGGGACATCGATAGACAACCGCCTATCATTTGAGAAGACCCCGTCCAACGTATGGCCCGCCTGGTGGGTAGAGCCCTTACCTTACCCATACTCTATATAATTATATTCCTTCTCACCTTAAACACCGGCCATTCCTCACTTAAGCTATCCCTGTCGATTGGCCAGTGCCACTTGCCTGAAGTCATCCAGGGGGAGACTGGCTGTCGTCTCGCCCGCCGCCTCTCAACCCCCCACAAGGGTCCGTACATCGCACGTGGTCCCGCGCCTGAATAATACACTAATTCTACTGCAAACTGCTAACAGGCTCTGTTGCTACTTCTTGTTTGCTGCTAATCTACAGACGATTGTGACAAGTATAATTATTTATTCTTAGTAAGACCGTTACGTATGTACGAAGTCACCAGCATTGGGTAATTTTAGAAGAATATGTTAGCTGTATTATTCTTAGGGCCACAGTGTTGGTGTTCATATTACTTTGATTGTTTATTTGGTTTCACTGTACTCTGTAACTTTATGCTTGGTCAGTCCTTTATGTGGGGTTTATTTATTCATTTAGCCAGTTGTCCGCCCTTCCTTCACTTGTGCCAGTTACTAAAAGTCAAACTTTCATTACGTCTATGACATGGATTTTGAATGAAACGCTGTGTAATGTGCTAAGCCATAGAACACCGATCTTGAACAATTTGATTTAAATTTACTTTTTCTAACCGGAACTCCCTCAAGTTTCAAAATAATACTGATTTTCCGGGACACCCTTGATACAACAAAGGCAGACTTTTGGTCTGCTCACACTACTGTTTACTATAGTGTCAAATGACTATATGCATTTTAGCATGTAAAGATAGAGATACTTGTTATTTTACCAAAAGTATATGAGGTTTCTGTTTATTAATTGGGAGTCCAATGGAGCAAAGTCGCGGAATTCACAGAGTTTAACTTCATAGAATTCCGCATAGTAGTACTCCGCAAACTACACCCACCCTTAGAATCAAGTGAGGAAAGGGTGAGAAGTGGGTCTAATTAAATGGTAAAAACAGAAAGATCCAGACCATTTAACGACTAGTGGAACTGCAGCTTGATGTAATAATTTCAATGGTTTTGCATTTGACTCGTGAGGTGCACTTAGTAATGACTAGTTCAACTGCAGCTCTTTGTAGAATTGTTTTGATATTGGATAGTATAATATTCATTGCCTACTCCTAATCTCGTCCCATAATGCTTTGCAGGGGATTTGGTTGGGATTGTATTTTTGCCCATAACTGTGCTTGGGGTGGTCCTAAGAGGATGGGACCACCACTGAATTGTTCAGCATGATATACTCTTTGTGTTCAAGTCATCTGCATGGTCCTCCCCTAGGATAAGGGGGACCCGAAAATCATCACCTCTCTCATTGCCTGATATTTTTCATTTTCAAAGTTCACTTTTGGGAATTGGTTTTATGCTTTTTAGCATGTAAAGTTGCTTTATCAAAGGATTTGTGGGTGCAGTTTAGTAGCTGACTCCGCTAAGTGGAGGAACAGAGTTTTTTGCCTGAATTACGTGTTTTTAATGGAATGCGTAGTTAACAAATCTCCGCAAACTCCACTAGTGGAGCGGAGTTCATTGCCCAGGGTTACTTGGTTCACTTTTAGAAGCATTAGGGTGCCTGCGCCTTCATAAAACAAATCTAGTGGTCCTAATGGATCTTATACTAGGGTCTTCAACCTTTTCTGCTCTGAAAGCTACTTATGTTCAATGAAATGCATTGAGAGTTACTAATATTATTAGTGTTGTATAATTTCAATTTTTAATATCTATAATAATTTACCAAGCAAAAGCTTTCTAGTTTAATAAGCTGGGTTGCACACAGGTGAGCTACTCAGAGGTACCTGGAGAGCTACAGTAGCTCATGAGCTACTGTTTGGAGACCCCAGATCTTAACATTTGTTTCAAGGCTTCCTCTTGTCCTTTACAGAAATTTAAAGACGTTATATAAGCCTTGTGCGTAAAACTCATTTCCATCTCTCCTGCCCATTCTGCTGGATAATTACTCTACCCAATTATTTCAAATTGGACCAAAATAGAAGTCAGTGATCTCAATTCCAATGATCTGGACCAACTACCTAGCAATTCCATTTCGCGGTTTTGTCTATACCTCCTCAGAAAGGAGGCAGAGGCTAAAACCATTAGAGGCCACTCATGGAAAGCTTTCTCATATAAATTGCTGTGCAATTTGCTTAAGGCTTGATAATCTTTCAACCGATATTAACACAGCTGATCAGTGTTTCTATTCTATATTTTAACCACTGCCATCAATCAGACACTGAATGATGTACTCTATATAAAAACGGTAACAGATCTGACCATAAAAACATGAATCCGTGTTTCACCGAAGAGCTTACAACTTCACTGAGCCAAAACATTTTAGTGTAAATCATATTATCATGATGCTAAAATGTAATTCTTTGCCTTAGCAGTGAGCATTGTTTCAAAATGAAAAAGGAAAAAAAGACACTTTCTTTCTACACTTTTGACTATTGCGCCAAACTACCAAAACAGATGTTTAAAACCAAGAATGACCTTTCGTTTTGCCTCCTTCACACATTTTAAGTGAACCACTCTCCCTGTTTTAACCAACAAAGATATCAAAATTAGAGCAGAAATTGAAGCTAATCATCAGCCACCCATCCTGCTTGAACAACATCAAACAGCTTGAAACATTCTCAATTACTGAAGAAAAGGCTGCACTTATGCTTGACAAATTCCTTCTCATCTTGGAGTCAGATCTTATCACCTTGATTCAGCAGGGCTGAACGTCAGGCTGTTTATTAGACATATACCTTGTCAAATATTTTCAGCAACTGGCACAGTTTTTATTTGCAAAGGTTGGGTATAAGTTTCTCAATCCCTTCCCACTGGTTGCAGTTTATCCAATAGGAAAGAAACAATTATCTGGCCTCTGCTGAAAAAACCTCCACTGAATTCGACCATTGCACCTTTCAGCCTATCTCAATTTTGCTTTTGTTTATCAAAAACATACAACAAAGTAGTTTTCCTGAAACTACGGGAATATGTAGAGTCAAAATCTTTTCTTGACTGTCAACAAGCCGGGTTCCATCAAGGTTGCAGTACCAAGTTGGTTGTTGACTTGGTTCTGGTCTGGACAATCTTTAGAGAATGATGGACACCAGAGGTTCAGGGGCTTTAGTGTGCCTGGACCTCTAAGCAGCATTTGACACCTTAGAACACACAAAGTTTGCCGTAGTCTTCAAAACGCTATGGTATCTACTCCTTTTTACCATCTATATGCACATCTGCTTCATCATCTGGGGCAACTGCAACATCATCTAGGAACAAAGTGCCCGATTCCCAAAGGTAAAGTTAGACCAAAATTTTAAGTTGAGACCTGAAGTCTAAGCTTAGACCTAAAGTCTAACTTTACATCTGAAGTGTAACTTTACACCTGAAGTGTAAGTTTAGAGCTTAAGTCTAAATTTAGACCTAACGTCCAACTTTACATCTGAAGTCTAACATTACACCTGAAGTGTAAGTTTAGACCTTAAGTCTAAATTTAGACCTAAAGTCTAACTTTACATCTGAAGCAGCCGCGGGCCGTGGAGGGAGTTACGGTGGGGCAGGGAGGCGGGGAGGGGGAGGGGCAGGGTGGAGAGAGCTAAAAACCGGCACCTGGATAATTACAGGTAAGTAAACAATTTAATTAATAAAACGAATTTCGTAGCGCGCCCTGCATTGCAAAATGCGATTTTGTAGTGTGTGTCATCATTGATCCACAGATGGCCCATCCAAGGGCCCATCCAAGGGCTTTGAATGAAGGCAGCTTGGTAATTAACGTGCCTCCATCTGTGGATCAATGATGACACACACTACAAAATCCAGAAAGCATTGCGCACATAAAGGACGCTAAACAAGGTATTTAAGTGTGGGTGTGTCACCACGAACTCATTTGTCGAGCCTCTGATGAGAACAAGAAGTTCAGAAACGCGTCAGGCTAAAATCTATGACATGAGAGCTGGAAACATATCGGACTGTGGTGTTCGCTCTTACCCGTGATCTTGCTGTTTAGTGCATCCTTGCCTGTGGGTAACTTGGAGCGAGATGTTAACGCGGCAGCCCAGCCGCGAAGGTTGCACGACCCCGGGATCACTGGGGGTCACGGTGCCCGGAAATTCTGCCGAGCCCAAGGAGTGAAACAGCTGACAATATGGGATTTATGAGTGGCACGCAGTCTGAGGCCCATCCAAGGGCTTTGAATGAAGGCAGCTTGGTAATTAACGTGCCTCCATCTGTGGATCAATGATGACACACACTACAAAATCCAGAAAGCATTGCGCACATAAAGGACGCTAAACAAGGTATTTAAGTGTGGGTGTGTCAGCACGAACTCATTTGTCGAGCCTCTGATGAGAACAAGAAGTTCAGAAACGCGTCAGGCTAAAATCTATGACATGAGAGCTGGAAACATATCGGACTGTGGTGTTCGCTCTTACCCGTGATCTTGCTGTTTAGTGCATCCTTGCCTGTGGGTAACTTGGAGCGAGATGTTAACGCGGCAGCCCAGCCGCGAAGGTTGCACGACCCCGGGATCACTGGGGGTCACGGTGCCCGGAAATTCTGCCGAGCCCAAGGAGTGAAACAGCTGACAATATGGGATTTATGAGTGGCACGCAGTCTGAGGCCCATCCAAGGGCTTTGAATGAAGGCAGCTTGGTAATTAACGTGCCTCCATCTGTGGATCAATGATGACACACACTACAAAATCCAGAAAGCATTGCGCACATAAAGGACGCTAAACAAGGTATTTAAGTGTGGGTGTGTCAGCACGAACTCATTTGTCGAGCCTCTGATGAGAACAAGAAGTTCAGAAACGCGTCAGGCTAAAATCTATGACATGAGAGCTGGAAACATATCGGACTGTGGTGTTCGCTCTTACCCGTGATCTTGCTGTTTAGTGCATCCTTGCCTGTGGGTAACTTGGAGCGATATATATATATATATAGATATATATATATTGTATTTTTTTTTATTTTTTTATCACCAAGGAAATAATTACTCGCACTCCACCAGGAATACAATTCTCTTTCAGGTTTATTGCAATGCCATTACAGCAACAGCTGTTGCTGTAATGGCATTGCAATAAACCTGCAAGAGAATTGTATTCCTGGTGGAGTGCGAGTAATTATTTCCTTGGTGAGAAATTGACAAGCAGGGAAAGCCCGTCCCTGGAACTCTCACCGGCTGTTAAATGGTGTGCCTTCAGTAACGGTGCATTTTGGTGAATAAAAAAAAAAAATATATATATATATATATATATTAAACATTTTTAAAAAAAACAATATAAAAAAAATATTAATTACATATAACAAAAATAAAATTAAGAAGTTGACAATAAAATAATTCATTTAAAATAGAAAATATTTACAAACAACAAAATTAATTAAAACATAAATGTATTTATTTTATTTCCTACCGAATAACACCACACCACACCAATAACAAAACACTTCAATAATTGTATTAAATGTATGTACATAATTAACATAATTAATAATCAATTAATTTTTTTTACAAAAAACACTAATAAAAATTAATTGACTAAACACACTTTAACACTTTAATATCCAGAACACACACCTAAATTAAACTATAAAATAATAAAACACAATTACAACTTATTTTAAAATTAAAAACGATTACTATTAATAACTAATAATTAAATAATTAAAATGTATTTAATACCCACCCTTTATGCGGTGCGGGAGTTTTAATGAGTGGGCGAGGCTGCGTTGGCCAATGGACATGCACATCACTAGCCAGGTAGTGCTCTCAACGGCCGTTGATCGACGCACGCACGAATAGGGTTAAAAGCGAAAACAACACACACAAAAATAAACAATTACCCAAAATAAATATAAAATAATTAACATTAATGAACTATATATTAATTAATTAAAAACAAATTACTTCCCACCCTTTACTCCTATAACCACTCCAACAAACACCTAAAATTAATTACACACTTACCATTATGAATTACCAATTAATTAATTAAAATTAATTAACAACCAGTTATTAATGTATAAATTAAAAATAAATTGCTTCCCACCCTTTACACCTATAAACACCACAACACACACCTAAAATTAACTACTACATTACCAAAATTAATAACCAATTAATTGATTAAAATGTATTAACCGACAATTATTAACTCATGAATTTAAAATAAATTACTTCCCACCCTCCACACCTAAAACACCACAACAGACACCTAAAATTAATTACACAATTACCATAATTAAATACCAATTAATAAAAATGAATGAACAACCATTAATTAATTAATTATACATTACTTTACTCTATATTTTTGCAAATGATATTAAACACTTCAATATTGTTAAAATCGATATTACTTACCTTAAGTCGATATTCTTGACCACGATATTCTTGCTGTTGAAATTTCTGACCCACGATATTAATGTCTCGATATTTGTGCAACTCGATATTTTGTACTTGATATTCTGTCTCTGCACCGTCACAGTATCACACTTTATCTAGTAAAATCAGTTGTGGGGTTCTCCTATGCAGTCATATAGTTTGCACTGTTTGTGTTCCTTACACCTTGTTTATTTTGTACACATTCAGTTCCCTGAGGTGACTAGGGCAGCTAAGGTTAACCCTTCCTTCCACATATTCTGGGTTTTAGTTGCTGTCATTAAGGAATCCCTGCTCCATCTTCAAACACTTCAAGTCACTTCAAGCTCTGGATTTTCTCACCTTGTTCGTCAAAGATAGAATACAATTGGTATCTTTACGGAAATATGAATCCACCCCTTTCTTTTTTCCATGCGGAGTCCTCCAAGGATCATCTTTGAGCCCCACTTTTTTAGTGTATATGTGGACAAATTGGTCCCACTTATTCAAAGTTTAAATTTGGAGGTAAGGTCATATACGGACAATACCCAATTGATAATTTCTGCAGCTAACAATGACTCATCTGGCCCTCAAACATGTCGGAATTGTATTGAGGCTGTCAGTAGGTGGATGAGTAGACACTGCCTGAAACTCAATTCAGGTAAAACACAGATTATTGTTTTCGGGAAGCCTTCTGCAGCCTTGTCCCTTAAGCGGTGGCCGGAGCATATTCCTCACCCCCTTCTTCCTGTAACTAATGCTAAAAACTTGGGAGTCATCATTAATGACAACCTTAATATGGATGCCCAAGTTTCGGCTGTGACCTCTTCAGCCTATTACATCTTAAACACAATCAGGAAAATCCTCCCCTTTATTCCTGACAGCTATAGGAAACAATCTCATCACTGCACTAGTCCTATCTAAATTGGACTATTGCAACTGTCTCCACTTAAACATCCAAGAGAAACAAATAATGTTGTTGCAGCTGGTTCAAAATGCTGCGGCAAGAACGTTCTGGAAGCTTCCTACGTATCATTCTATCTCCCAAGGACTACGCAAGCTACACTGGCTGCATATGCACAGCCGTGCAAAATTTGAAGCACTATGCCTTGTGCATAAAGAATTGCACAGCACTGGACCAGAATTTCTTAGATCGGATTTTAAATGGTACATCCCCAACAGAGATCCCCGCTCCAGTAACTCCAACATTTTAACTGTTCCAAAAATTAAAAAAGCGCACTGGTGTGGCAGAAGCATAATTTTGGTACAGCCAAATTATGGAATGGCCTGCAATCTCATATCAGAGCCATCCCTTCTCTGCTGACTTTCAGGAGGGAGATTGAAACTTGGCTATCTAACCTCTAAACCTTTTTTACTTATTTTCTCATTCTAGCCTGCTTTCTCTCATTTAGCGCCATGACACCCTTGGGTACACGCACGCTTTAAAACTGTCCTAACATAACAACATAACATAACAAGTCATCCTGGCTTTCGGCATCTCAGGGCCTTTATCAGTGGTGTAGCAAAGTGGGGGCAGCGGCCTCCCCCACTCCTATCTGCTGCCGTCGTGGGGTGCCCGTTGAGGAAATCACAACAAGGTAGCCAGACAGATTTCTTATTTGGATTTTTGATCCCACCCAGCGAATTAGTTCTGGAGGGTCACCTATTTTATTTTAGTTGTTTTATATTTTTAGAAAAACATTACACCATCTCATTTGTGTATATCTTGAAAAGAACACTCATCAAACAGTGAAAATATATATACAAACACGTGAAATGTGCATAAATATACAAGTGCTATACAAGTGTTTAAAAAGTATTGTTAATTGATACAAACAACACCAAAAACAATGAATCAAGTAGCTAATAATCAATTCACATTGGAAACCAGTCCTTTACGTTAAATACAGTGGAACAGGCGGAAAAAAACAATACAACAACGTTTCCTGCCTGTCTATCTAAGCCAAGGGAAAAATAAATTGATGGGTTGCAAAACTAGGGAAAACACTGTGTATATTTTAGCAGCCCTAGTGGCACCCTTGTTCTGTTTCCGAGGCTCAGGGTCAACGCGTTTCGAACCACAACGTTGTTACGGGTTCTCCTCAGGACATGGACTGGAGGAAATCCAAACTGAAAATTGTTTGGAGTAATCACTCAGGGATAATAGAGGTGGAGTGAAGTATCTTTCACGTGCCGCAGTTCTGTATGGAGGGATGTTGGGAACTCAGGTGAGTGAGGTGGAATCACGTGGGGCAATGATTTAAAAGAATCTGCGGGGGCCAACAATTTAATGAGGCGCCCGCGGCGTGACTCAGGCGTCTGCCATGCGTGTCAGGGATGAATAAATCAGCAGGGTTTATTTAGGAAAGGGTCTCGTGCTGATACATCGGCACCAACCGTTTGCCTGGATCGGTCTGTTCTCCTCGAGGGCGGGCGGCGTGTTCATGCTACACGCCGCCCGCCCTCGAGGAGAACAGACCGATCCAGGCAAACGGTTGGTGCCGATGTATCAGCACGAGACCCTTTTCTAAATAAACCCTGCTGATTTATTCATTCTATCCCTGAGTGATTACTCCAAACAATTTTCAGTCCATTACTGTGTCTCAGTCATCTGGTGGCTATTCACAGCCTCTCTTCTTCCATACCCTGGTAAGTCATTTCACTAATACCCACATAGCAATGTATATTGGTTACACAAATACATTTAAATTAATGAATTATGGGGTTACTAGTCAGTCCATTGCAGACTTAGAGTCCCTGCAGCATGCCTTCCACCAGTGTGCGCCCCTGAAATCAGCAGGCCCAGACACGTAAGTAATGTTCCTTTTCTCTTCTTCCTTTCCCGTTTTTCCTCTGTATAGTTACTTCAGACTCTGAAATTCATTATAAATCTTACTTGAGTAAAAGTAGAAGGAGTTAGATTAGCATTGGAGTCCATGGCCTTAATCCCAGTCAAATCCTGACACCTCCACATTTGGCGGTTCATAGTGAGTGATGAGTCCAGTATGATGCCAAGGTTGAGTGCGTGTCCCAACGGGGTGGGGCGAGAGCCCAGAGCGGCTGGCCACCAGGAGTTGTCCCAGGCTGAAGGGGTGGGTCCCAAGATGAGTAGTTTGGTCTTGTCCGAGTTGAGCTTTTGGGTAGCTGTCTTTCAAACAGGTAGCACCGGCCTTCATTCCACTGTGGAAGTTGGTTTTGGCTGTTGTGGGTTCATTGGTGAGGGAGAGGATCAGCTGGGTGTCATCAGCGTAGGCGAAGCAGTTGAGTCCATGGCTCCTGACGATGGCTGTGAGGGGGGCCATCTAGACGTTGAAGAGGGTGGGGTTCAGGGAGGAACCATGGGGTACTCCACAGCTGATCTCCATGGGTACTGAGAGGAACAGCAGTAGTCTGACTCACCAGGTCCGGCCGGTGAGGAAGGAGTGGATGCAGTCCAAAGCCTTGTCGTGGTGCTGGCGTTGTGGAGCCTTGTGATTAGGGTGCAGTGGGAGACGGTATCAAAGGCGGCCAAGAGGTCTGGTAGGATGAGGGCTGCGGTTTCTCCCCGGTCGAGAAGGGAGTGGATGTCGTCTGTGGCGATGAGGAGTGCAGATCAATGAAAACAGATTGAGAATATGTAAAACTGCAAAAAGTATCCTCATCAGAAACGTCATTGGGGCAAGTTGCATCACCAGCATTTGTCTTCTGCTTCCAGGCTGCAGGGCAGATTAAACACAACAGTTACTACCTCTCATACTTCCCTTCATACCTCTGGTCTCAGGGGTCAAGTAGGCAGTGGCAGGAAAAAAAAGCAAACAAGGCTCAAAGAGTTGTGCATGCTTATTGTGGTTTCTATTCCTTGCCTTTACCCTAGCAGCAAACATAAGGCTTTTGAGCAGCTAAATGGTCAAACCTCTGAACACCATTTGGGGTTAAAGGGTGTGCATTGTCACTTCTGATATTTCTGGCATTTTAGTGAATCGACATTTATGCTTTCAAGATACTTGTTTGTCTCTCTCTCTGTTTGATAACGTGTACACAGGGTGCAGAGTGAAAGAACGAGTCTTGTGTTCTTCAACATTTTTTTTTTGGAACAGTTATTTAGGAAATAAAGATAAGGTGGGAATTTTATCTCTGTAAATTCTAGGATAATAACTGCTGTCAGATGTCTTTGTGGCTCTTTCTCCCTGTCTGGCCTCGTTTCACCTCTATACAAGTACACTTCAAGTTCAGGCTGCATGTGTACAGTGTACTGCAGACCTCTCCTGCCATGACGTAAGAAGTACTGAAGAGTGAGGGGTGAGAAGGTAGGTAAGAAAGAGCTAGTGGCTAAATCACATGTTGCCAGAGGATGTTTCCGTATTCAGAAAGCAGTTTAAAATATTTTAAAATGCTGAAGGGTGCAAGTAGTTTGTATTAGTCCTGGATGCACTGCTTGCTTTGTTTTTACCCAATATATTAAATCATGCACCCACTCTAACGATTATATGCCATTTATCTTCTAGACCTCGATTGCACTTTCTGCTCTTATTCTGTACCTCCGTGTTTTCTATTTTTTCTGTTTTGTTGTCACCTTTGCGATCTGACCACACCCTCGAGTCTTGTACATGAAATAGGTAATTAAAATCTAATTATTTTAAAGAGACCGCACTATCCACCCTTCTCAACAGGGCTACTGTACTTTCAACATGTTTTATTCTGCAGGAACAGAAGGCCTATGCTATTGATGGCTGGAGATGCCATTTGTTTGAATGTGTGTGTGCTTATGAGTTCTCACAAGTTTTCAATAAAGTCCATGTTAAGTCAGGGCATTTGTAGATCACATGGATTTTGAGGGGCTTCCTGGAGAGGAGGCAGGGCAGTTCTTAGCACATGCAGCAGGCCCATTGATGTCAAAATGGGCATTCTTTTTTTAAAAACATTTTATTCAAGTTTTTTTTCCAATTGAAATCCAGGTGCTTACAATGCAGGAGAAAAGCATTGATACTTAGTGGCATATGGGGCATTTTGTAAGGCCCCGTATTACAGACAATAATATAGAACAAACATGCTATAGTTAAACACAACCACATGGCAAAAATGAGTTAATAAAAGATCGTTTTCATCGTCTTCAAAAACACTGTCCTCAGGAGAGTCCCCCACATCAGAAGGCGACTCCTCCGCTAAGGTGGAGGACTGTTGCCCCACTGCTCTCAGAGCAGTGGAAAAAGGACAAATAAAATGATAATAACAGCGTTGTTATCATTTTATTTTCAATACGGGCTACAGGGAGGAGGAGTAGTTGGCACACCATAAGTGCGCATTACAGCTTGGCCTCCTGGGTAGAGAACAGTCCCAAGGCTCCCAGGCACTGTCTGGGTGACAAAACAGGCTCTTCAGACCAATCACGATGCTGCTGTCATGCTGGTGACTGGAGCGTCATGATTGGCTTCCCCAGTTCCTGTCCTTCTTAGCATAGGTTTGACACAGAAACCAAATTCTCTCAAACATATCCATCCTGTCACTGATTACATCAGTCAGGCATTCCATGGCGTAAATGTGCCAAATGTTTGCCCACCACAGTGCAATGCTCTTCCAAGTGTGGGTTATGGTTAGCCTTGCAGCCAATAACAGGGAAGTAAACAACTTGCCCTTATGAGTAGTGCATGGGTAAACCCAGTCCTCCCCAGCCTCAGCACAGAGGAGCACCAGTAGGTCCAGTGGCAGCATCACTGAGCAAATTTGATGCATGTGCTGCAGCACCTCTACCCAGCACGCTTCACCTGCGTGCATTGCCACAACATACGTTAATAAGTACCCCTGATCCCACAACCACTCCAACAGTGGTCAGATGTCCCAAACATGTTGTGGAGTTGTTTCCAAATGGTAAGAATTTTATATGAGTTAGCTTTATACTGCAAACAAACAGATTTTGGGTACTAGCGACCAGATCTATTGCTAAATGTTATTTGTTATTGCGGTGTCCAAGTCCTGCTCTAGTCTCAACTCGTAGAAGTGTCTTTATGGTTATGAGAGGCTACACATAGCTGCATAGAGATGAACAATGACCTTCCTCGTGGACCTGTGGGTTTAAAGCCGCTCTAGGGATATTTTGACTCTGCTACCTTTGTCCTTCACAGATTGTGTATTCGCCCAGTGGAGGAATTGATTGAGACGGAACTCATACACTGCGGTCAGTTGAAAGATCTGCTTGCCTGTAAGCCTATCTAAAGTGACCCCATCCTGATAGAGGTCCCTTAACAGTGGAGACATTCCTCCTCTCCAATCTTCATAATGTGTGTTTATTGTACCCGGTGGGAAATCAGGGTTTTGTACAATAGGAGAACATGGGGAGGGATGTGTGGTGGCTCCCTGGCGGTGATTGATCTTATCCCAATGTCGCAAGAGGTTAGTAGTAGCATATAATTTTGCTTAAGGTAGTGGAAAGTGATCTCAGGGACTCATCCACATGATATGATATGAGGGAATGGTGGAGCATTCTTGTTCCATCAGCAGCCAATGTTTGGTGTGAGGGCGTTGGTACTAATCTAGAGCCGATTGTATTTGGAAAGTGTGGATGTAGTACTCTATATTGCGGAACCCCAATCCTCCTTTAGATGTTCTCCTGCAGCCCTGGGTACGCTGGGCATGGAATTGCGCCACACAAATTGAAGTAACTGATTTTGAACTTGGAGGAAAATCATAAAATCTCCTTAGGAATCCACAGAGTTTGTTACACGTAAAGTAATCGGGGTATATAGTTCATTTTAATTTGATTAATTTGTCCCAACCCTGAGATTCAATCCTACCTCAATGGTAGAGATCCTTGAGTAGGGCCTCTAGCACAGGTGGCATGTTGCAATTGTATAAAGTGTGGCTAGAGCTTGTGAGGAAAACCCCAAGGTAAAGTATAGAGGGGGCTTCCCAAGTCAAGCCGGAGAGCAAACATTGAGATGCATTGGTGTGTCTATGGACTTTGCGTTATTAATGGGAAATCCTGAAGCAGCTTCAAATTATTTCAAATCACCTAGAAGATGGGTAAGAGACGTGTTGGGCATGTCAGGAAGCACAGGAAATCATCAGCAAATAAAACTAATTTGTAGTGTTCCCCATCAAATTAAATCGTTCGGACCGCTTGGTTAGTTTCTAGGCGATGGACTAAGGGCTCCATCGTGAAGATGAATACTAGCAGGGGCAGGGTTCACCCCTGTCTAGTGCCCCAGAGGAGAGGAATCGGGGAGGAAAGGGCACCATTAACTTTAATACGGGACACCGTAGTAATATAATTGGTCAACAGATAGGCCGTCAAACGGGGGACTAGACCAGCCATTTCGAGGACACCTCGAAGAAATTGCCAACCTACCTGATCAAAAGCCTTCTCCATGTCTAGCGAGAGAAAGATGGTCGTGGTGTTGGTCCACTACGTCATGTCACTACATTAACTTCCAGTCGCACGTTGTCCTTCGTCTGTCTATTACATATGAAGGCGGATTGACAGCTGGACAACAACAGTGACCAGAATGAATACAGGTGGGAGACTAGGATGGAAGTAAATACTTTAACATTGAAATTTGACCGTGCGATGGGTCTCAGATTTTTTTCTGGTATATAAAATCCTTTTTGACAGAGGCATGCTGCACTGTATTTGATCACAAAATATGATGTATGCTTAACATTCTTCAACTATACCAACCTCTCAAGTTTGTGGCAACTCTTCCACGAACTCACTCTTAACAGCAATGCTGTTCACCATTAGGACCAGCTTGATTCCCAGTTCCTCCCAATGCCTCAATATAACAGTCTCCACTTTTAGCATCCTGACCTTTGTGTCTCTACACCTTTCCCTGAAACATATTTTCATATAATTCACCACTTACACATCACTCTTCAACTTACATTTACCACCAACATTTATGTCGGATTCCTCCATTGCCTTAATACATTCCCAATAAAAATATCTTCATAAGTCTCTTACCCAACAGTGGAGGTAGGTGTCCTGATGCTACAACTGTTGAATTTTGTTTCAAGACCAAACAGTTCTAGTTATGTTGTCATTTGAACCTCTGATTAGCACACTGGTTCAATTCTAGTCCACAGCTTTGTCTTGGCATTACGGGAGGCTGTAGTAGCGGCCCCTGCACCTGTTGGTGCTGCCATCAGCGTAAAACCTTGACTGAGACTGGTGGTTTTGAAATACAGATTCCTATTATACTCAGGGTAGGCCAGCAACCTGCCTAGCTATGGCTCATGACAGCTAATCTAGTGGCTACTGGAACATTGGACTCTGTTGGACTGTGCCCTCACTCTAGGCACATAAAATAGGACACCGGCCACTACACCGACACCCGAAGGCACCCAAAAAGACTTTTTGTTTGTCAAGCTTGGGGTGGATACTTTATTCTTTGGGATGTTGGGCTGAGAGCAGTCTGGAGGGTTCAACTGAAATTTGTAGCACATGAACCAAAACTTCATGTGCATTTCAGCACTAATCACTGTAAAGATGACAGGAATGCTGATATAGGTAAGTACTGCTTTATTTAGATAACACCAATACTGACATCGAGGCACGTCTCCTCCTCAGAGCCTCTCGCAGCAACTGTCAACCAACTGTTCTCCTGCCAGTGACCTAGTGGAACACACTGACGTCACAATGGTCATTGGCAGGACACGCGTGCAGGAGATAGTGTGCGCGTGACATACAATGCCAGGCAACCAAGTTAAGTAAACACAACACATCTCCTCTTCAATAACACAAGAAGGATTGTAGTGACCCGAATGAGGCTTAAGGGAGTGGGGGTGACCTTCTGCTAATCACGAATGAAATCGTGTAACTTAGCTGGAGGTTTGACCACTCTCCCATATCTGCTCACAGTGGGTTCATCCTCACAACTGACGTCCTGGGACGTAACATCTTCATAAACAGAATCATCAGAATCAGAGTTTGTTTCACTGTCGGTTTGATAACTGTACTCTTCCGATGTTTCCTTACTCTGCCTACTACTACTGTCTTCCACCCGTGAACTATCAGAAGTGTTCTTGCTTCCAGAAGATACATCGTTTGTACCCAAAGATACAATGTTTGTACCACCTTGACGAGACCTTCCCATGTCCTCACGATCCAGAATCCAATCGTAGTCTTGAGAATAGGAAACACCTTGGTTATTTGGAGTGTATTGAGGATCATACATTTTCTCCTTTTCTTTACACATTGACAATGAAGAAAAATGCCAGGACTTTCAATCGCTCAACAGGGCAGAGTTACAAAATACTTTCTTGACTTCCATAGGTTGTGAGTAGTGATTTTTCCCTTTGCTCAAACCTCCTGAATTATTCACCCTAACTCTGTCACCTGCTTTGATGATAACCTTTTTACATGCATGCTTTGAGTCTTAATATTTCTTTACAACACTTTGTGTGGCCCGTACATTCCTTCGAATCTCCTCTGGAGACCAGCACTCTCTTTTGGTGGTAGCCCAACCTACGTTATCTTTGGTTATGGGGGTCCTCCCTCTCAACAGCACAAAAGGACTGGTACCAGTAGATTCACATGGAGTCACTCTGAATGACCATAGATTGTTTACAAGTTGTTTTTTCCATGACATGTTATTTTGATTAGCAAGTTGTATGATTCCTTTAATCACCCAATTAAATATTTCGACTGCACCATTACCTGCAGGATGATATACAGAAGTGGTTTTGTGTTTGATTCCATGTTTTAACAAAAATTCTTTAAAAATAGCTGAAGTAAATTGTGGACCATTGTCAGATACAATGCAATTTGGAAGGCCTTCTCTAAGAAATAGTTTGCGCAAAAACCCCACAACACTTTTTGCCTCAGCATTTTGTACTATTTCCACATCTGGCCACTTTGAAAAATGGTCTACCAGTACTATTAGGTATAATAATTCACCTTTTTCTCGAATGGGTCCACAAATGTCAATACCCAATCTAACCCATGGCATGGATGGACAAGACAGTGGTTGATGGGGTGGTCTCAGCGTGTGTTTGGATTTGTCTGAATTCTCACAGGATACACAATTTCTCACACACCTTTCGATTTCTATGTCACAACCTGGCCACCAGTATAAATTCCTGACTCTACTATTGGTTTTTCCTATGCCAAGGTGCCCCTCGTGGCAGATCTCAAGGAGTTTCATCCGTAAGCCCTTTGGAGGAACAACCCTACCATTTCTCAAAACCAAATCACCTTCAACTGACAACTCATCCTTGAGTTCCCAAAATGATCGTATGTGTTCTGGAATTTTCCTCTTTTCTGGCCAACCCGCTCTTATGTACTTCTTCACCTCAAGAAGTGTAACATCCTCCTCCATTGCAGATGACCACTCTGCACCGGAAATACATGGTATCTCATCTACTATGTTAGCTATGCAAAAAGTGTCAATGTCTGTGACCTTGTCATCCACGTTTGGTAAAGGCAAATGGCTTAAGCAGTCCACAACCTTGTTTTTGATACCAGGAAGATACTCAACCTCATAGTTAAATTCCAACAATTTCATGGATATGTGTGACAAACAGGGGGAAGCAACTTGAAGACCTTTAGTAGAAAGTACCTTTACTAAGGGCGTGTGATCACTTCTAAGGGTGATTTTATATCCCCAAATGTATTGTCTAAAATGATTTAAACCCTATGCACACGCTAGTGCTTCTCTCTCAATCACTGAATATCTTTCTTCTGTGGGTGTGATTGAACGTGACGCAAATGCTACCGTCACTTCTTTACCTTCACTCGTAATCTGAGAGAGTACAGCTCCTAACACCTTATTGCTTGCATCAGTGGTTACGATGCTGTGGAGAGAGGGGTTGAACCCTTGGAGGGATGGGGCATTGCAAATATCCTCTTTTATCCTCACAAATGATTCTTCACAATTTGCATTCCACTCAAATTTGCTCTTTTGTTTGATCAGTTCTCTTAAATGCAACGTTTTAGAAGAGAAATTCCTCACAAACTTTGCATAAAATTCTGAAAGGCCTAGGAATGCTCTGACCTCTTCCTTGCTCTTGGGTGAAGGGGCATCCCTAATAGCTGATAACAGTTCTTCTTTAGGTTTTATGCCACTACCATCAATTTCGTGACCCAAATAAGTGACTTTATTAGCTGCAAATTTGCACTTGCGCAAATCAGCTGTAAGTCCATGATGCTCAAGTATTCCTAGGACTCTGTTAAGTTTCGCATCATGTTCACCTCTGGTTGCGCCTGTCACCATGATGTCATCCTGAAAAATTAGGAGATTCTTTTCCCCTTTAAATAGCTCACTCATCAACCTCTGAAACATGGCCGTGGCAGAAGCCAAACCAAACGGTACCCTCTTAAATCTAAAACATCCCAAGTGCGTAACAAATGTGGTGAGGCTCCTACTTCTGGGATGTAAAGCCACTTGGTGATAGGCTGAGCTTAGATCAATTGTAGAGAACCATTTAGCCCCGTTAGTATATGACAACATGTCTCTGATCTTCGGTAAGGGAAATTGATCAACTAGAATGTTCTTATTGAGGTCGCGTAGATCAATACATAGACGGAGCTTGCCATTTGGTTTCTTAGCGATAACCAAGGGCGAAACCCACTCTGCTGATTCTACCGGCTCAATAATGCCCTCTTTTTGTAATCTCTTCAATTCTTTTTCAACTTCGCTAATGATGGGAAACGGTATGTTCCTAGATTTGTGTACACATGGAACAGCACCCTGTTTAAGCTTTATTTCATGAACAAAACCTTTAAGTTTCCCTATGTCTTCAGAAAACACTTTAGGAAACCTCTTCTTAAAGAAATTATTGCACTTCTCTTCGGTTTGTAGGATCAGAACCGGATCTGGGCTGTTTGGATCCAAAATTATTTCCAATTCTCCTTGGTCGATCCATCCTAACACGGATGGACCCACCTTAGAGACCTACAGTTTTCCTACCGTTTGTCGAGACTTAAACTCAAACTGTAATTCTCTGAAACCCAACATTTCGATAGGATCATAATTGAATGATTTTGGAAAAATGTCAGGGTTCTGTAATTTCTTGCCAATCACGGGAACAAATTTTTCCAACCATACTGCTTCATTAACAATGGTATAGGGTGATCCGGAGTCAGCGACTATTGAAATATCAACCCCACCAATGTTCATGTCACATATTGGTTTCTTCTTTTTGCTACCTCCATCTTCAACATTCAGTACAAATAAATTTAAATCCTCTTCGTCTGAAGATATAAAACCTTCTTGTTCATCTAGAACTACTGCTTTCACATTTCCCCCCCCCCTTTCTGTTTCTTAGGACACATGGCACTAAAATGTCCAACCATACCACAATTAGAACACTTTTGTCTCAAAGCTGGACACGATTGGTCATTTGCCAAATGGTATCTACTACCACATCTAAAACATTTTCTGTCATCTGAAAGTTTCACTTTATATTTGGAATCTCTTCTCTGTACGTAACTAGTACTGGGTTTGCTATTAGTTTTCTTAGAACTTATTACTTTTGCCACCATGGATTTTTCCTCTGTAGAGGTTTTCTCTTCCTGCAACACAGCTTTGGCACATCTATCTGTTAATTCTGTGCACTTAACTATTTCCACCACTTCTTCTAATGGCAATTCACCCTTTGCCCATAATTTCTCTTGGACATGCTTATTAGAGGATCTCATGACAACTTGGTCACGAATTAACTCATCATGTAATGCCCCAAACCTGCAAGTAAGCGCCAAATTTTTCAACGCAGCAACATAATCTTCCACAGATTCCTCTGGGGCTTGTCTGCATTGAAAAAACTTAAACCTGTTTACTGAAATAGAAATAGTGTGCAACTGTGTACACATCACCTGTCCTAGGTTTCTTGTTAATTTTGTTGTAAATTTTCATTGCTTTTGCACCTAAACAATGAAGAAGAATTCTCTTTTTTTCTCAGGGGTCAATTCTTCTTTGCCTTCAAAAGTGGACATATAATTCTCAAAATATTCCCGCCACTCTTCCCATTTGAGTGCATCATCTCCAGTTGAGGGTATAAAAGGTAATGGGGGCGATAAATTCCATACATTTCCCGAAGCCATGACTGAATAGTTAGTACAATTTCCACTATATATAGCTAATCTATGTACTGCTTGAATTTATATATATATTTTTTTTAATTCCCTTAAAGTCCATATTCTAACAATTATACATAAATGTGAATAAATTGTATTATCAGACAGGTTTTGTGTCTCTAGTCCTTTTTTTTTCCTTAAGGATGTAGTCACAAAAATTCTCTTTTTTTTTAAACCGTTTCCAAAATATCAGTATCAATATTCCCTCCAAAATATGTGTACAACCAGTTCTTTATTTCTCAATTTCAGAATGGTGTGCGTGCCACCGCTGTGTATGACACGCTCAATTCTTTTTATGTTTAAATGTGCGTGTCATTGTAGTTATTCTCCCGAATACGAACCAAACCTTTTATTTTCGTTGAATGGTGTGCGTGCCACCGTGACAGGATGCACGCTAAATTCAAAGAATTTCCTCCTCTCAAAATGGCCGCCCGACGTCGGAAGGCGTATGCGTTTCACTGACGTCATACACGTTCTACTCAGGAAACTTCTTGTCAGCTGCGCACCGTGGAATCCTGACTGGAATGCACGATGACAGGAACGAGGCCAAAAGGTGAATCTGCAACTTCCCAAAACAGCCACAACCGCCGTTACGAAAGGGAAACCTCCACAATGCAGACTGCAACCAAATTCCACCAAGACTTCACCTCTTTGTCGGTGGAAATCAACCAACTTCCTTTCCTTCACACGCCAAGCATTGCACGGTGCCTTTCCCAAGTTCCAAACAACTCCGATTCTCTTCCACTTTCCTAGTTTCCACCTTGTAAACTCTTATCATCTAGCACAAAGGGGGGCATAAAACAACACCAGATCCTGGCAGCACACAGGATATAATCTGTCAGCCGGGCAACATTATCGACTCAAACGATGCACTCGTTGGACCGGACGTTGTCCAAATTACGCTGCCTTCAGGAAAGTACAACTCTAAAGAAGGTACCATCTCTTTATTGGTATAGAGCCGGACACAAGGAAAGCTGACTTCACTTTCTTTCCTGTAATCGCCCTCCAATAAATTCCTGAAGACTCCGCGAAGGGCTCACGCTGGTGAAACCATCAGGTTCCAACGCTGTCTTGCGGAAAGGGAAATGAGAGGATGACCTCTGCAGGTCGAAGACGTTCCTTCAATTCGTGACCGATGGCTCCTGGTGGGTTCAAAACGATGTCAGCAGTCCCGGATCGTCGCCACTTGTGAAGATGACAGGAACGCTGATATAGGTAAGTACTGCTTTATTTAGATAACACCAATACTGACATCGAGGCACGTCTCCTCCTCAGAGCCTCTCGCAGCAACTGTCAACCAACTGTTCTCCTACCAGTGACCTAGTGGAACACACTGACGTCACAATGGTCATTGGCAGGACGCGCGTGCAGGAGATAGTGCGCGCGTGACATACAATGCCAGGCAACCAAGTTAAGTAAACACAACAGTCACCTCAACTAAATTTCAGTCATGCTCCACCAAGTTGATTATAAGTTTTATTTCAAGACTCAAGTCAAGACGATAAAAACCTTGGCAGGACCAACCACCCACTCACTCATTCCAGAGCCCCTACTCAGAACACAACAGGTGCTTAGCAACCATAACCAACCATTCAACAAATTCCATAGCAACATATCCCCCTGTCTAGAAACACAAGATATGAATATGAAATAACTAATATAGATCTAGGTGGTGGATAATTAGAAAAATGTAACTTCCGAAGCAAATACATGGAGTTAAAAAAAGTACATTCATGTTTACATTTGCATATACCTCATGGAATGCACACATAAATATGTGCTAAAGGAAAACTTTAGGTACATATACAATCAGCAAATTGTTTAGCCCTCCTTTCATATGGAGAAATATCATCTTTCCTATCTCTCTTTTCTTGAGCATGCATCAGAATATGTTTGCCCCACAATTCAGGCTCACTCTCATGACATTTAACATCTCTATGGATGTTCCATCATTTTCTATCCAACAATATATTTTTACCTTCAAATTCCCTAATTTCCTTTGGATCTGACTGTCTTGAATCACCATTCCTGTGGGTCTCCACATGCGCTCTTGCCCAATCCTTTTTCTTAAAAGTATTTGTCCTTCTCACCTTCTCAAAATGTCTTTGCGCATACTGTGCTTGATACTCTTCTACTCTACCAAGATTTGATGATTCACCATGGCTCTTGATGTTGTCTCTATCCACTCAGGAACCGCGGTAGTGCAGGCTACCCCTCATTTCAATAAAAAAAACTGAGCTTCTCCTGTAACCGAATGGGGTGTTTTGCTATAACTCCATAACATGTTTTTCACCTCTTGCCTCCAATCTAATCCCCCATTAGAAGCCAGTTAAATACGATAACGCTATTGAATATTTCCACCAAACCATTTTCAAAGGGATGATAAACAGCCGTCTTGTGATGCCTCATCCCCTCTTTCTTGAGAAAAGGGGTGACTACTGCAGAAACAAACTGGATAATTATCAGACACCAGTACCTCCGGGCAACCCACTCTTCTGAAAATGTCTTTACAAAAATCAATCACCTAGGTAGCCTTCACCTCCTTCATAAAAGCCTCTTCTGGCCACATGGAAAAGTAATCTATCAATTCAATAGCATAACTACTTCCAAGATCTAAACACTGATTTCAATGGTTAATCTTCCCCAAGCATGTTTAGGAAATATGGTAGGCACAATAGATGTTTCTCTTACTGTATGAGATTTGTCTGGCACAAAGACTCTTTCCACTTCTCTTCCCAAATAGCACCTCTACATGATTCCTTAACTTCGCCCACTCCTCCTCACTCATCATTATCCAAAGATAATCTTGATAGACAATTTAGATTTTTCACAGCCTGCTGGGCAGAAAATCTGGATTTTATTAAGGACACGGAGGCTAATATTATGCAAATCTCCTTTATTACCACAGCTCAGCAGCAACAATGGAATAGAACTTTGTGAACATTCTAAAGAGAAGACTAGTCCCTCTCTGACCAGGCATCTTCCTTCTTGTCAGGCTGCGAAGAAAGATGATCAACGTGAAGAAAAGATTAAGGAACAGGATTCCAACGAATAAACTTTCAGCACCAGAATTCCAACGAATAACATTTTCAGCTTCTAATCCAGTAGATTATTAATCTGAAATAAGAAGAATACATTTTCTAGATATTGTTCAAACAAAAAAAGGGTGGGTTACGAATCATATTAAGAAATAGAGGCGGGATAATATTAGCCTCCGTGTCCTTAATAAAATCCAGATTTTCTGCCCAGCAGGCTGTGAAAAATCTAAATTTTATGGCACGACACGGAGGCCATATTATGCAAGTTCAAAGTGCATTAAGAACATTATCAATCACATTAGAGATTGGTCTAAAGTAGCAAGATCTAAACATAGTATCATTAGACCAGTCTGCCGCCGTAAGAATTTCTTGCAAACCACCACCAAGAAAATAGGCTTTAGAAGCAGAAGCGCCCCTAAGGGAATGCGCTCCAAAAATAGAGGTGTTCACACCACTTTCGCACATAACTCCTTTCACCCATCTGGCTAGAGTTGGAGAAGAAACTCCTTTATGGGGAAATCTAAAAGAAATCAATAACTGAGTTTCATTTGATCTTAGACTAGCAGTCCTCCTCTCATACTCTTTCAGACATTTAACCACGCAGAGTCTCTCATTCTGAGGAAAGAAAGGGTAGAAGATAGAGGAAGATAAAGTTTTAGTTCTTCTCTTAAGGTAGAAGCATACACCCTCTGGTTGAAAGGATCTGCTAGAAATATCTAGAGCTTTGACATCGGAGGTTCTTCTGAAAGATACCAGACATAATAAAACAGTAAGTTTGAAAGAGATACGTTTTAAAGAAAGGGAAGAGTTCTCCCCCCAGGATGATAAGGTTCGGAGTACCAGTGTTACGTCCCAAAGAGCGGTATATTTAGCGGTTGGAGGATTAATGACTCTCATGCTTCTCATGATCTTTTTAGTGAGTAAGTTCTGTCCAACGGAGAGACCATCAATGAGGGAGTGCCCTGCAGAAATTGCAGATCTATAGACATTAACGGTTCTATAAGAGAGTCCAGAAGTAAAGAGTTCAGACAGGTAGTTGATAACATGAACTAGATCAACTGAAACGGGATCGTGATCTCGTTGAAGACACCAGCGAACCCATTTGTTCCATGCCAGTCGATATGCTTTCCTTGTACCTTGAGCCCATGACTCGGAAATGAGTCTGAAAGCATTCGGCGAAAGCCCAGGGATTTGCCATTGTCTCCTGAAATCCTCCAGGCCGTCAGAGTTAGAAGACCCTGATCCACGAGGGGATGGGCGTCTCCCTCTGGACCCGAGAGTATTTCCCTGAAGGAGGGTATTAGAATTGGGAAGTCTATGCTCATTTCCAGGATGACTGGGAACCAGGCTTGGGACCTCCAGAGAGGAGTTATCACGGTCATAGCCTCGGTGTAGCGTCGAGCATGAAGAAGAAGTCGAGGAAGCAAGGCAAACGGCGGGAAGGCATAAGGTTTCAGACCTTTCCAGTCTTGTAAAAAGGCATCTACTTTCCGAGCTAGAGGGTCCGGCCTCCAACTGAAGAATTCCTTCAGTTGTGTGTTCAGGCGATCTGCAAAAAGGTCTGTCCTGAAAGGACCCCATATTGATTGAATAGTCAGAAAAATTTGTCTGTCTAGTCTCCAGTTGCTCGAATCTTTGAAATTCCTGGAGTACCAGTCTGCGACACCATTGCTCAGACCCGGAATATGTTCCGCTACTACCGAAATACCTTTGTTCAAGCAATATTCCCAAAAACTCTTCGCAAGGTCCGTTAGGCCCTTGGAATGTGGACCGCCCAGCTTGTTGACGTAACGGACTGCTGAAACATTGTCCATGCGTAATGTCACACAGCATTTCGCTGTTTTGGGTGTAAAACAGCGAATCGCAAATGAACCTGCCAGTAATTCTAAGCAGTTGATATGCAATCTCTTTTCTTGAGTGGTCCAACGACCCCCTGTGGAGTATTTCCCACATCTCGCTCCCCATCCTGCCAAGCTCGCATCTGATTCTATTATCAGATCCGGTTGTTCCCCGAAAATGGCTCTGCCGTTCCATGCTTCCGCATTTCTGAGCCACCAGAGGAGTTCCGTCCTCGATTCTTGATCTAGGGAAATCATATGGGAATATGAATGGTTCGATCTTAGAGCATTCGCCTTTAGTCTTTGGAGTGCCCGATAATGGAGGGGTCCCGGGAAGATGGCTTGGATTGTCGAGGAAAGGAGGCCAACGATTCTTGCCAGTACTCTCAGAGGGAAGGTCTTTTTCGCAAGAGCCTTCCTCAATTCCTTCCTCATTTTCCTGACTTTTTCGGAGGGTAACTTCAGTTCCGCCTTGAGAGTGTCTACCGTAAAGCCTAGGAACTCTGTTTGTTGGTCGGGAATAATACAAGATTTCTTGGTATTTATGATGAAACCCAGATGTTCCAAAATTTGAATTGTAAGGTTGGTGTGGAGGGATGCAGTCTCTTTCGATTGGGCCATTATAAGGATGTCGTCTAGGTATATGATCAGTCTTACCCCTCTCCCCCTGAGCCAGGCGGTTACGGGGCGTAGTACCTTGGTGAAACACCAGGGGGCGGACGATAGGCCGAACGGGAGACTGCAGAATTGGTAGAGTTTTCCTAACCAAGTGAATTGGAGGAATTTCTGGTGAGGTTCCCAGATGGGGATTGTTAAGTAAGCGTCTTTCAGGTCTAACCTCGTGAGCCAGTCCCCTTTCCGTAAAATGTCTCTCAGGAGGTGTATACCCTCCATTTTGAAGTGTTGGTAAACTACCCAACGATTCAAGTCTTTTAGGTTTATTACGGGTCTCTGTTCTTTGTTCTTCTTCTCCACTAGAAAAACATTGCTGAGGAAACCTCTTGTTTCCGTCTCGATTATTGCCCCTTTTTGTAACAGTTCTTGTACTTCTTTGGAGACTAGGTCTCGGTCTTTGAGAGAGAAAGTGATCTCGTGGGGGCGACGTGTTTGAAAGGGAATACCCAGAAAGTCTATTTTGTAACCCTTTACTGTATCTAAGACCCAGCTGTCTTGTGTTACTAAGTTCCAGTTCCCAGCGAATTGGCGTAGTCTCCCTCCCACCCTTGGAGGGGTATCTGAATGGTCTTTTAAGGTTCTTACCTGAGGAAAAGGAACGTTGTCTCCGTTCGCCTCTGAAGGTACGTCCTCGGTTTCTCTGTCTTTGTGGAAAGAACTGGGAGCCATAGTTGTTGGAGAATCTTCCTCCGCGGGTATTGAAGGGTCTCGAAGATTGAGTTCCGCGGCCGGGGAAACGACCCCGTATTCTCCCGGCCCTGGCAAAAACTCTATCATTGAATACTTTTTTAATATCTTTTTGCGATTTTTGAATCGAGCTGAAGGCGCTCACATACTTGGCCATTTCTTTTATGAAGTCCTCACCAAAGAGGAGACCTTGAGAGTCAGCGCCTCCGTCTTTCTTGGCTAGTTCAATGAGTTTAGGATCTATTTTAAATAGGACTCCTTTTCTCCTTTCTGTGGAGATGGCAGTATTAGCATTGCCAACAAGGCATATCGCTCTTTGCACCCATTCTCGTAGCTCCTTGACATCAATTTGGTTATTCCCTACGTAAGCCGATTCTGTCATTTCGAATATTTTGGTAAGGGGTCCTATTACATCAAGAAGGCGATCTTGACATGATTTTAGTCCTTTGTCTAGACCTTTCCTTGGGTCCCTGTTGTTTTTGGCTATAAAGGCCACAACCTTAGGGTCTAACTCTGGGGTCATAGCGATTTTATTTGGTAGGGATGGGCGTGGGCATTCAGATCTGAGTCTAGATCTGACTTCTTGGGGTATTTCCCTCCTGAGCCAGAATGACAGGTAGTCAACGATATGCTGGGAGGGGGTCCATTCTGGAGAGAGTGGGTGTTTAATTAGGAGGGGATCAAACATTTCTTCCCCGAATGGGTCTAGAGGCATACTGTTAGAACCTGAGGCCTTAGAGGCTCCTTCTAAGCTTCCGCTTTGTCTAACGTTCTCATCCTCCACATCTGTATTAAATCCTGATGAGCATGATAGTTCAATTTCTTCATCACAGCTTTCGTCGCTGTTGATGTGGATAGGGAATTCTGGGCCTATATCTTGCCCATCTGGGGTGCCCGAGGCACCAGTCTGGTCAGCGCCCCTAGGGCCTGTAGAGATAGAGCTCTTTAGCTTCTTTGCGCTCTTTTTGTATTGAGTCGTGATAATAGCCCTCTTTTTATTGCTTTTAGGTACCCCATTGGTCTTACTAGTAGAGGGTAAATTGGAAAGGGAGTCCAATTTTTTGTTGATAGCGTCGTCAATTGAGCCTAGGGCTTTCTCTAGGGCCTTATTGACAAGTTCCTCTAGCTTTTGATCTAGAGACGGGGATGTAGACATGTTAGTAATTATGCCCCTTATTGGTAGGTATTCCCTTGTAAATAGGTAGGTATGCCTCTGCCCCTTTTTTTTTTTTTTTTTTTTTTATAGTATAGGGTTTATGGAGGGAAAAGAGCTAGTTAATCGGAAAAATTACCGATTAAAATCGCGGAGTTGGGGTGTTGTCCTAAAGAGATAGCAGATCGTGAGGAAAAGACCGTTGTCGCTCGTGAAATGCCGAAGGGAATGGTTGTTAGGGGTACAAAATGGTTGCCACGCAGGTTGCGACGTGCGTGGCTCCCGCTAAGGTGCTTTCCTCTAAAGCACGTCATTGCTCAAGCCGGGTCATGCTTGTTGAATAATGTGTGCGCGGGGACGATGCGAGAGGAATGAAGGTAGGGTGCGAGCGGGAGCAGCGCGAGGCTATTCAGCTCAGTGCGTGTGATCCTTTAAAAGTAAACGACTCCTATGAGGAAGGGGGGTTGCCCGGTTCGTATCCCAAGCCCAAACGACACCGCCTGAGAGAAAGGGGTGGCGCGGTTGAGAATATTTGTATGGGAAGGCCGTACAACGATCTCCGCTCGGTAAAGCAACCCATTAAGGGCTATAGCGATTTAGAATAAGAGCGGAGTGAGGTCATGAACGGAGAAAAGGGGGAAAGTTTCCGCTGGATGGTAAAGAGTCACTGCTGACAGAGCATTGCTGATAAGAAGTAATTAAATCATGCTAGAACAGATAAATACGTCATCATTATCCAAAGATAATCTTGATAGACAATCAGCATTGATGTTTTTTTCCTTCCCGGCACATACAGAATAGAGACCATGAACTCATGTAACCGATACAACCACTTTGATATGTGAGGGGTAGCTTTTCTGGCACTCTTGGTAGAGAAGAAGTCTATCGAAGGCCTATGATCCATTTCTAGTTCAAAATGATTGCCCCAGACAGACGTACTAAAATGTTGGACACCCCACCAACACGCCAGTGCTTCCTTTTCAATGGTGGAATATGTGGTTTTTCTACCTTTTAACATACGTGAGGCAAATGTTGCAACTCTCTTCCTCGACCCTTACACTCTTACATTAAACCAGCACCCAATCCATATATACCGGCAACCATTACTACAATGGTGTTGTCATTTGGATCAAAACATAATAACACTACAGCTTCACAGATAGATTTCATCACCAAATCAAAAACTTGCTGACAGCAGTTGTTCACTGGTAATTAACATCCTTCTTCATTAGTGTACATAACCATGCACATTGTCAACAAAATGCTCCACAAATTTCGAGTAATACTCTGACTTCCCCAGAAACGATTGTGACTGCTCTTTATCCTTGGGTGCAGGAGCCAACTCTATTGCTTCCTCCATTTTCAACTTGGGTTTCACTCCCTCCAATGACAGTGTATGACCCAGCTACTCAACTTAATCTACTTCAAATTTCCTCTTCTCCAATCCAGTGGTGAGCTCAGCTCGCTCCAATTTTGTTAACACCTCCTTAAACACAGCATCATGCTCTTCCTTATCACTTCCCCACACCAAAATGTTGTCTCAGAAGAACAAGACATTGGATAAATCATATAAAACACTTTGCATCACTCTCTGAACTACACCGGATGCTGACACCAACCCAAATGGCATCTGCCCAAACTGCTATGTCCCTTCTGGGGTAATGAAGGATGTTAGATGTTTAAAGTCCGGATTCAGCTATATCTGATGATATGCATTAGATACATCCAGTTTCCTTAATATGGGTAAGTGGATCACAATCCACCCATATGCTGTCATTTAAGTCCCACAGTGCTACACCCTACTTATTTTCCTTCCTCATGGTACACAATTTCTCTCCTATTTTTAATTAAATTTTCCCTTCATGAAAGTGAGACTTGTAATGTAGACTGCTTCACTCAATGTTGTCTGTGTCCGTGTCCTCCCACCTCAATGTAAATGTCTCCAGTCCTTTCATCATTCCCCTTTCTTTACGTCTCATCTGTTGTTAAAGATTTAGTGTGTACAATACCAGTACTTAACGGATGTACGTTGTTACAATGCATGCTTTTACCACGCATGCTTTTACAACGCAGGATTTTCAACGCAAGTCGTTACAACGACTTGCGTTGGGGGGTGCTGGATAGTGAATAGTTTAATTTACTATTCCAACTCCAGTCCCCGTGGATAGTAGGGAAGGAGTTGGATAGTAAATTAAACTATTACCTATCCAAGAGCGCCCCCAGCGCAATTCGTTGTAAATACTTGCGTTGAAAAACCTGCGTTGTAAAGGCACTGCGTGGTAAAAGTTGCGTCGTAAAGGATGTTTCCCGTACTTAACACGGGTCTTTCAGTCAGCCCATTGGCAATCATTGGCTGCTGTCTTGTCCATCTCGTATGCCGGATTCTTATTTGGTTGTGTTCCTTCCTCTTTGTGGGTGTGGATGATAACTTCTTTTCAACCCTTTTTATGAGATGACTTGTAGTCTTCCACGTTAAAATGGGGAGCTACTTTTTCTTGATGTTCCAGTACTGCATGGAAGTGGTTGCTCTCCCCTTAGTGCTGCTCCCTTTCTCATATTGTCACACACTGCTTTTTATTTTTCTCCTCCTAGCTTGTCCATTTGTTTTCCTGTTCAACCCCATCCCACTTGGTCATTTTTTCTTCCCTGCCACCAGCTGCTCCATTGCTTCCCCCCATTCATATTTATTGTCTCACTCACTCCCAGTTCCTTCTTTTATTTATTTTTTTGCTTTTTCAGATGGTTTGGCAGATGCAGTTTGCAGCGTTTTCTCTGTTATACGTTTCTGCACACATTTTTTTATTTACTGCTCCGAGACTGGCCTACGCATACGTAAAATGGTAAACCAAAAAGTACATTTAAAAATTCTGCTGCAGTGTCCTGACACTTACATGTGGATGTGAAGCAACACATACACATATATATTATCAAGCTGTGCCAGTCGAATTAGAAGTAACCAAAAAACGTCTGCCGCACGCAGTACCATGACACATACATACACCTTCTTTTTGACTCAGTCATACGTATTCATTATCGCGCTGGGACTGACCATTTTGCCTTTTTTTATGCTGATACCATCTTTTTTTAAGGTCTGTTTTGATCCAAGAGCTTTTGGGTTTACTAAAGTGAAAAGTATTGATGGAAAGTATGGTCTGCCTCATATGGTTACCCCCACTTTTTGCTGTGATTCTCTGGTTTTTCGACTTTAGTGTGGCTGTGGACCTGCTAATCTGGCCCACAGCCCAGCTGTTCTCTCTCTAAATTAATACCATGTACTTTAGATACATACCAGATCGGTTACTGGGTCACCCTTGTGAGCCCCTGTATAGTGTACCCTAGGTACCCAGGGCATAGGTGCACCCTAGGCCTACCAGGGGCTGCAGCATGTATTGTGCCACCCCTGGTTTGCCTTCCAAACTGGCACCACCGGTCTGTTCACACAGCCTGGGTAAGGTGGTGATGTAAACACCCTTTACTTAGATATAGTATACCTACACTATATATACATGTAGACACATATACACCTATAAGTCACTCCTATGGCAGGCCTTAACAATCCTGGAGGCAGAGTGCTTGGTTTTATGTGTGAGGGTGCCTTAGCATGAGCTGAGCCCCTCTGCAGCTTTGGGAACCATCTCCTTATAGCTGTTCTATGATATAGCCATACCATATACTCTTAAGTGCATTATAATTCTCGCAGTTAATGCTAACTTTGGTTTGGCTTTATCAAAACATGTTGTGTAAGGTGTCAAACACTTTGGAATTCTACCCTCCCGCCAGTTCTTGCAGCGGGGGTAACATTCCACCCTTCTAGAGGGAGAATACATGTAGTTACTGGTTTACCCGGTCAAAGTTAAACAGAGCCTCAGCATCACAAAATGGATACTGCTGCCACAGACACAAGTCTGCCCTCCTGCTGCTGGACGAAACTCCGGCAGGGGAGGCCTGGACAATAGGTTTCCTGTCCAAGGAGGTGCAGGCACCTCCCCAGACAGGCGTTTGTGTATTGGGGCAGGGAGGGCTGCATTCAGTGAATGATTTCCAGACACTGACTGGGGCACACAAGGTGCTCCATGCATTTCCCAGTTCAAACCGGTTGCTGGGGCATTCTGCCACAGCTCTGGCGCAAAACTGGACAAAGGGAAAGGGGTGTTACCACCCCCTTCCCAGGTTCACCCATAGGAGGGACCTTAGAGGTAGTCCAGGCCCTAAACTCAGTATAAGTATAGGAACCCAATCCCTAGGACTTTAGATTACCCTGGACGAAACTCTGAAACATATATCCTGGACCTTCGACATTCCATTTCGACTGGAAGACAGAAGATATCTCCCTTGTGGTCAAGGATTGACCACCCTGTTCAAACAGGCACCATCAGCAACTTTGCCGGTCTGCATTTTCGAGGCTCCCACCAAATTCCGAAGAATCTGTGACACAAAACACAGACTTCCAGACATCTATCAATCAATCAATCAATCAAAGCATTTATATAGCGCACTACTCACCCGGAGGGTCTCAAGGCGCCGGGGGGAGGGGGTCCGCTACTGCTCGAACAGCCAGGTCTTGAGCTGCTTCCTGAAGGCGAGGTGGTCTTGGGTCAGGCGGAGGTGGGTCGGAAGGAAGTTCCAAGTCTTGGCGGCCAGGTGGGAGAAGGACCTTCCTCCTGTGGTGGCTCTTCGGATGCGGGGGACGGCGGCGAGGGCGTGGCTGGTCGATCGAAGCTGGCGTTTGGGAGCGTAGAAGTTGAGGCAGCTGTTGAGGTATCCTGAGCCTTGGTTGTGTAGGGCTTTGTGTGCGTGGGTGAGGAGCCGAAAGGTGATTCTCTTGTTGACCGGGAGCCAGTGCAGGTCTCTCAGGTGTCCAGAGATGTGGCTGCGGCGGGGGATGTCCAGGATGAGTCGTGCTGAGGTGTTCTGGATCCGCTGGAGTCTCTTCTGGAGTTTGGCGGTGGTTCCGGCGTAGAGGGAGTTGCCATAGTCCAGACGGCTGGTGACGAGGGCCTGGGTGACCGTCTTCCTGGTCTCGGTGGGGATCCATCGGAAGATCTTACGTAGCATGCGCAGGATGTTGAAGCACGACGAGGAGACGGCGTTGACTTGTCTGGTCATGGAGAGGGAGGAGTCCAGGATGAAGCCCAGGTTGCGTGCGTGGTCTGTGGGTTTGGGTGCGCTGCCCAGGGCGGGGGGCCACCAGGAGTCGTCCCAGGCGGAGGGTGATGATCCCAGGATGAGGACTTCCGTCTTGTCCGAGTTCAGTTTCAGGCGGCTGTTCGACATCCATTTGGCTACGTCTGTCATCCCTTAGTGCAGGTTGGCTCTGGCGGTGGCGGGGTCGTTGGTGAGGGAGTGGATCAGCTGGGTGTCGTCGGCGTAGGAGATGATGTTGAGGTTGTGCTGGCGTGCGATGGCTGCGAGGGGGCTCATGTAGACGTTGAAGAGTGTTGGGCTGAGCGAGGAGCCTTGAGGAACGCCGCAGATGACTTCGGTGGCCTCCGATCTGAACGGGGGAGGCGGACTCTCTGTGTCCTTCCGGCGAGGAAGGAGATGATCCACTCCAGTGCCTTCTCCTGGATTCCGACGTTGCTGAGGCGCTGTACTAGGGTACGGTGGCAGACAGTGTCGAAGGCCGCGGAGAGGTCCAGGAGGATGAGGGCCGCTGTTTCTCCGTTGTCGAGCAGGGCTCGGATGTCATCGGTAGCTGCGATCAGGGCGGTCTCGGTGCTGTGGTTGGCCCGGAAGCCAGACTGCGAGAGGTCGAGGGAACCGTTCGTCTCGAGGAAGGCGGCCAGTTGCTTGTTGACGGTCTTCTCGATGACTTTTGCCGGAAACGGGAGCAGCGAGATGGGGCGGTAGTTCTTGAGGTCGGTGGGGTCGGCTGATGGTTTCTTAAGTAGAGCGCTGAGTTCGGCGTGCTTCCAGCTCTCCGGGAAAGTGGCGGTGTCGAAGGAGGTGTTGATGATGTCCCGCAGGTGGGGTGCGATGACAGCGTCGGCCTTGTTGAAGACTTGGTGAGGGCAGGGGTCTGTCGGAGATCCGGAGTGGATGGAGTTCATCGTGCGGATGGTGTCTTCGGTGCTGATCGGGTTCCAGGCGCGGAGGGTGGTGGTGGGGGGCGGTGGTTCGGTCGTTGCGTGCGTCGGTTGAGTGCTGAAGCTGTTGTGTATGTCCGCGATCTTGTTGTGGAAGTAGGAGGCGAGGGAGTTGCAGAGGTCTTGCGAAGGGGTGATGTCGTTGTTTCCGGCGTTGGGGTTGGAGAGCTCTTTCACGATGTTGAAGAGTTCCTTGCTGGTGTGTGCGTTGTTGTCCAGTCGTTCCTTCAATGCGGTTTTCTTGGTGGCGTGGATCAGTTGGTGGTGTGTTCGGGTGGCGAGCTTGAGGGCAGTCATGTTGTCCGGTGTTGGGTCTCTGCGCCAGGTTTTCTCGAGTGCGCTGCAGTTCTTCTTGGAGCTCTTGAGTTCATCGTTAAACCATGGGGCTTTCTTGCTGCCGGGTCTGCTCGGCGGGGTCTTCAGGGGGGCGAGGTCGTCTGCGCAGTTGCTGATCCATTTCGTGAGGTTGGTGGCCGCTTGGCTGGGGTTCGTTGTGCTGGTGGGAGGGTTCTTGCTCAGGGAAGTAGCGAGCTGGTCTGCAGTGATCTTGTTCCAGCTTCTGCGGGGAACCTGTTGCTGGTGATGGTGTAACGTGGTCCTTCTGAAGCTGAAGTGGACGCAGCTGTGGTCCGTCCAGTGGAGTCCCGTGGCGTGGCTGAAGGCGATGTCCTTGCTGGAAGAGAAGACCGGGTCGAGTGTGTGTCCGGCGTAGTGGGTGGGGGTGGTCACCAGTTGCTTGAGTCCGAGGTTGGCGAGGTTGTCCAGCAGGGTGGTGGTGTTGCGGTCGTTGTTGTTCTCCAGGTGGAAGTTGAGGTCCCCGAGGAGGATGTAGTCGGCGGAGGGGAGGGCGTGTGGGCTGATGAAGTCGGCGATGTCTTCGCTGAATTGTGTGCGTGGTCCCGGGGGTCTGTAGATGAGGGTGCCTCTGAGGGTGGTCTTGGGGTTGATGTGGATCTGGAAGTGCAGGTGTTCGGTGGGTGCGAGGGTATCGTCGGTGTCGGTCGTGATGCGGATGGTGTTCCTGTGGATGATGGCGATGCCTCCTCCTGTCTGGTTGACGCGGTCCCTCCGGATGATCTTGTAGCCGTCCGGGATGGCGATGGCGATGTCGGGCGCTGAGGAGGCGTTCATCCAGGTTTCCGTGAGGAAGGCGACGTCTGGGGCTGTGGTGTCGAGCAGGTTCCAGAGCTCGACGGCGTGTCTGTGGACGGAGCGGGTGTTGAGCAGGATGCACTTCAGGTGGGTGCTGCTGGAGTTCGGCTTGGTGGGTGCTGGTGTAGCGTGGGTCCGGTTGCAGGTGAACTTGCAGGAGTGGCAGCTGAAGGGTCCGTGGGTGCGTCTCGGTGTGGCTCGGTAGCAACCCGGGGTTCGGCCGGTGTTGAGTGCGTTGAGTTCGGTGGCGTCGTAGGTCCGTCGGGTCGGCTTCCGTCGGTGGGGGCCAGGGGTCCTGGCACTGGGCGCGGTCCAGGCGCGGACGGGTGCAGACGGGCTTACCTTTGGCGCACCTTCGGCGCTCAATCGGTGCTCCCGCTGCGCGCGTCCGCTGCACGGTCGCTCTGGGGGCGTCATAAGTGAGGAGCCGGGAGGGCGGGTCAGCTGGGTGGCGGGAGCGGGGCGGCCAATGGGCAGGAGGGGGGGCGGAGACGCCAGAGGGCAGTGGCGGGAAGAAGGCGGCAAGAGGGAGCACACTGGAGGGGGAGGGCAGCCTAAGCGGGGGAGAGGGGTACAGAAGGAAAAAGGGTAAACAGGCGGCGGGCAGGGGAGACAACAGGCACACAGCAGGGTACAGAAAAAAAGGGGTAACAACAGGCGACTGAGGGGTAACCAGGCACGCAGTGGATGGCAGACAGCGGCGAAAACGGAGGTAGCAGGAAGTGCGCAGCCGTCAGCAGGGCAGCATGCTGGCAGCAGCAGGCAGGAGCGGCGTAAGTGGGGCGACCTCGCCTGGGCAGGCTCGAGCGGTCACTCCTTACCCCTGCATTGGGACCCCTTAAGTGAGGAGCCGGGAGGGCGGGTCAGCTGGGTGGCGGGAGCGGGGCGGCCAATGGGCAGGAGGGGGGGCGGAGACGCCAGAGGGCAGTGGCGGGAAGAAGGCGGCAAGAGGGAGCACACCGGAGGGGGAGGGCAGCCTAAGCGGGGGAGAGGGGTACAGAAGGAAAAAGGGTAAACAGGCGGTGGGCAAGGGAGACAACAGGCAACATCTCTGGCCCTGACCTTCGCTCACAGTAAAGCTGAGACCTGTGGCGGACACGAGAGACGTGGGACCAGAACTCTTGGACATCCTCCATTTTGAAGCTGCACTCACTTCCCGAGGTAACTTGAAGTTGTGCATTGGAATGCTTAAAGCCCCAAATGCGAGCACCATTTGCACCGAAGCACAGAGGCCCCCACTCCACGAGTGACCCGTGGGCTCCACTTTTGCATTTCAGCTTGACCCGTCTTTGCAGTTCCTTACCCGTTGGCTAGTGAGCCCCCCGAAGACTTTTCTTTAAATCTAACTCATTTTCCTGATTGCTCCAGGCTTGTTTCAACTTCCCTACATTGGAGAAGTTCCTCAGACCTTGCTGGTCTGCACCGAAGCCAATCTTGACATCCTGCGTGGGTTGCATTTGCCAAGGCTTGTTGGGTCCAGTCCGGATACCGACACCGCAGTCAACTAGATCCTTTGTGAGACAGTTTAAATCCAGCTCTTGGTCATCGTCGATACCTCCTGGTCCTCGTAGATGAAATGACAAGCTTCACCTCGTCACCTGATATCACCCGACATCTGGTGGCATCTTCCTATCACCGCCCTGGTCACTGGCAAGTGACCCAGACTTTGTCCCTTTTGCTTTCAGGTTCTTCAGATCTTTGATCCACCCTTGAATCCACCCGGACACTTTTCCTCTGGTCGCCTGCAGCACTTCTTTGCAGCTCTTCATTGAAAACGACGATAAAACCCAACACGAAAAGACACCTATGCACCCGGCTTCCCATGCGCCATGAGACTCTTTAGAAGTGATATGTGCGCAATACAAATATCCTGACTTGACTTGACTTGACTGGGTGAGGTAACACGAGTACTCCGGTGCTCCCGTGGTCTTGACTCTCGAAGTGTCCTAGTTTAAAATGGTTCCATCGTAGTCCATCCGGAAGTGTCCTTAAATTGTAAATTTGTAACTTTTTCGTTTCCCATAGAAAGTCAATGGTAACCCGCGGCTGTGTTTAGACATTGCACGCATCTCCCGTGGGCCTCCTACTTCCTAACCTTTGGTTGTTTAGAGTAGCCCCAGCGATTCCACAGGCCCCAGGTCTGCTTTCTAATTATCACGTGGTTCTTATGCCACTATTTTAGTATATGGTGTGTGAGGCCCCTAGGGCATACCGTATACTGTGCAACTTATCGTATGCTAATTGAGTACTTGTATTGTACTTTATACCTCTGACCTCATAAAGAGTGCAGAGGGGTTGTGTTTAGAATAAATACATATATATTTGATATATACCTTGTGTGGTGTGCTTTCATTTGGTACTCAAGGGATTATATTTGGTAAAACAACTTGCTTAATACACTCTCTTGAGTCTTAGCCTGATGACTGCTGGTCCATGCCACCACTAGGATAGCTTTCTATAAGGTTGACTTTACAACCACCATCAATAAGGGTCAATTAGACTGGTGCAAGGTGCCCACTAGAACTAGTGGACATCATATGCCAGGCTAACTTCTGACATGTATAATATACGTACTTATAGAGGCTTTTAACAGGCCTCTTCATCTATTGGTCTGTTATTGCATCATTCATATTTTACTTGCCTGCTACTGCATGTGGAAGTCAGTCAGCCCTCTTCAGGCTAATTTCACTGTGTGTGGTAGCTTTCTGCTCTCTCACAAAAATCACATCCACAGAAAATAGTTCCCTGCACTACTATGGCAATGTAATAATAATAATAATAATAATAATAATACAGAATTTTGTAAAGCGCGTACAGTTACCTCAAACAGAGGTGTCCCGGCGCTGAGTGTGCAGTGCAAGCAAAAAAAACGTGTGATGAGACAGAAGGAAAAGGAAGCTCATTACTTAAAAAGCCACGTTTTCAGCAGCTTCCTAAAAATAGCTTCAGATGGTGCCCACTGTATAACCGGCGGTAAAGTGTTCCAGAGCTTCGCCGTGCTGGCTGAGAAGGTCCTGCGCCCCATCCGAGCACGCCTAACTCGTGGGACACAATGTTGGAGCAAGGAGTTGGACCGAAGAAGTCTCGTCTGTACATATCTAGGGAGTCGAGCCTTCAGGTAGTAAGGACAAGTTCCATGTAAGGCTCTAAAAGCCAAGGTCAGGGCCTTAAATTTGATTCTACTAGCTACCGGTAGCCAGTGTAATCTGTACAAATGCGGAGAGACATGCTGCTTAAATGGAATATGCTTTACCAGTCTCGCAGCCGCATTCTGAACGGTTTGTAACCGTTGGATCAGATATTTCGGAAGGCCCAGATATAAACCGTTAGCATAATCCAGTCTTGAGGTGACCATAGCATGGATTACCGTTTTACGGCATCCCTCTGGCAAAAGGCGGAGACATTTTCGTAAGTTCCTCAATTTACTTAAACATCCTCCGACCACCTGTTGGATGTGGGGCAAGAAAGATAATCTGGGTTTGGAAACCAAAGAAATATTATTGCTTTTGAAACATTTTTTACATTTTAGATTTACAAGGACCCCACAGCTTCTCTATCAGTTGCAAAAACCATAACAAAACAAAACAAGCAGTGACAAAACCAAAATGCTGCCAACCAGGGCCAGTGCACATTGCAAATGCGTATTTCTATTTGTCAGTGCTGTTCAGCTTCAGCAACAGACACTGGCAAAAAACATAAGGTCAACTAACGTCTCTCAAAGGAGTGACCTACTGCTTTACGAATGCTTGGTTTTTGTTCCTTGCCATTCAAATGAAACTTCATGTTTGTCACTTGCCTTCAATCAGCAATGTGGGGTGTGCTCTAATCAACGGTGCTTCCAGACTGTCCCTCCCTAGCAACGCCAGCGATCCAGGTATGCACCTTCTTCAGGATGTGGTGACCAGGCAGCCGGTATAGTTGGGACAATTCCGTTTTTTAGGTCGAGCCTAGAGGAAGCGTGCATGCACTGCTTGCTCTGTGAGGCATGCTGTAATAGAGTATGTAGTGGAAACCCTGCCCACTCTCCACCCATAGTTGTCATTGGCTTGTGTCATTGTACTTCTTAAATGCTGGCTTCAGATTCATAAAAAGGCTTGTTAGTCCCTCCTTGGTACCGCCTTTTCTGCATTTGTTACCACCCATAACGACTGGACCTATTACTTGGCTTGTTACACTTTCTGCCTTATAAGTGGGTGAGCACTATTTTATCTATTGACACTGGGGACTATGGAGGCTGCTTTTTTTTGTATCTGCATGCTGAGCGCGGGGCCCGCTTTAGGGACACCACACTCAGTTTTTTTGTTGCTCACTTTAATTCTGAGCGTGGCACCCGCTTCAGGGACACTGTGCTCGGTTGTATTTTTTTTTAACTTTAATACTGAGCGCGGTGTCCCTAAAAAGGTCGCCGCGCTCTCTCTTTTTTTAAAAACTTTCATATTAAGTGCGGCGCCCGTTTCAGGGGCCACTCCGCTGAACCAGGAGCAGCTTCGGCTTCTTTCCTGCCCACTCCCTTCCCTCAGCCAGTCCGTGTTCGCCTCCTCTTTTGGCATTCTCCCTCCCTTTCATGTGGGAGTGGAGCTTAGGAGCAATCTTAGCAAGTGAAAAGAAGCCTTTGCAATGCAATAGGTCTCGCATTTACGTGAGTTTGAGCTATTGGCATTGTAAATGAAAATACATTTTATTTATGTTTTGGTTTTTAAAGCATAAATAAAAGGCATGGGACACAGGCCGAGAAGGCAAAGCCGGACCCAATAGGGGCCTGTGAGAAACTTCCCCGGGAGCGGGGACCACCCTCCAAGCCCGCAAAAAGAAGGGGCACGCCGGATTGGGCGCACCAAAAACACAAGGATTGGTGGCCACTCAGGGCCAAGAAAGGGAAGCGGCTGAGTGTTCAAAAGGGGCATAGGGTCCCCTTTTTTGAGCACAAAAACCCTGCCGCAGAGGAATACCACCCACCCACACCAAAGGAAGTGGTTGTCGCAGCCGCTGAGTCTTTGATAGGAAGGGCAGAAGAAACCCGGAAAAAGATCTAAAGGGGAAAGTACCATAGGTAGAAGAGTCACTCACACAGTTCCCTTGGGTTTCCACACGGCAGGGACACTGGGGAGCAGGCGAAGGGGCCTGCAAGGGTCCAGTGGAAGCAGAATGGCTCTTGAATCCCAGGCCTGTCCTAACGGACGGTCACAAATCGGTAGCAAGGGAAGCCTGGAACCGTGAACACTGATGCCTTGCACAGGGGCACCTCGAACAAGGGCAGTGCTGACAAAAGGACAATGACAAGCATGGAAAATAATTCGGGACGTAAATTGGCATGGATGTTTATGAATAACCAACCACTAAGTTGTGAAATGTTTAATCCATGTGTTGAATAAACTGCGCCCTTTTATATACCATAGCTTGTCACAGGAAGGACTTTATGGGGAAGGGTTGCATGCGGGTAAGGGCAGGCAAGAGAGCGGTGAACTCACCCCCAGGAGGTGTTTGTCATTTACAATGCCAATAGCTTAAACTCATGTAAATGCGAGACCCTTGCATTGCAAATGCTTGTTTCACGAGCTGTCCCTGAAGATTTCGGCAACATGTGCTGATTTTCAAAAACGGTTGACTGAAAGAGGATGAGAGGATGTGGCATCACGCTAGCGCTGTGGACTTTGCAGCTCGGCAACCAGGTTCGAGCCTTGGCGTCGAGCATCTTGTGATTCTGGGCAAATTACTTAAACTCCCTGTGCCTACCAAAAAAAAGAATGTGTCCTTTGTGCTCATGTAAAGCGCTCCAATACCTTCGGGTCGAGTTCACTCTATATAATACTGCAACAAACAAACAAAAAAAAGCAGAAAGAGTCACATTTTTCTGTGTTCCCAAGCAGGACTACGTAGCAGCTATTCTCAAAAAGAAACTGAATTAACATATGACCCTGGGTTTAAAAGTTGCATTTGATTTATTACCCTAGTGGCTGGTTCTCTTTCTATGTTGATGAGCGCTGTCACTTAAGTCTTTTTGAGGGCCTCGGTTGATGTAAAACTGTAGACCGTTTATTTTTGCGGATTGTCTCAGTTTTTTTATTTTTGTATCTAGTGACCCTACTTCAGGTTGCACTGACACCTGGCAGAGGCGCGAGAGGCTCTTGAGCTGTTATCCCCGTCTGCCCCTTAGCAGAATAGTGTGTGCTGAAAATGGCTAGTACCGTCACCCAGGAATTAGTTTGGGCACACCCTTGATACTCGCGAGGAAGCAATACGTCGGACCGGTAGTCTGCTGATGCAGTGAATAGTTAATGAGCCCAGGCCGCTCCCTATCTTGGCGTGCATCTCAGTTTGATGTCATAGGGTTGGATATCTGTCAATTATACCATCCGCTCCACCCTCCTTTGGATGAAGTGGATGGGGGCAGCTGACGTAAGGAGACGTAAACACAAATAGACCCAGGTTACACAGCCCAAGGCCGGGTTGGAGAGCTCTGGAAGGGCGAGATTTTGATCGATACCTTATCACTATTGATCTAAACCCCGATCTGGTCGACTGAACCTTTGTTGCCTGTCATTGAGGGAAGAAAGTGCATCTCTTACCAAGTTAGTTCACCCAATAAAGGACTCCGCTCCAAAAGATCACAAACAACTTCTAGCTTTCAAAAGTTTATTGTAAGGTTAGGATAAGCTGCAAATACAGGCATCTCAGAATGAGATTCACGAGATACACAGGTCCAACTACATACATGTGCTCTCTGAAAGCCCTCAGACGAGCAACGGAAATTACCAGCACAAGTTCTAAGAATAATAAAGCTATCAGCATTGACGCATATTGAGATCTCTCCTTCATTTAAGTTGGAGGAAAAACACACAGGTTAGGCTGTCCCTACCCTGCTCTAGATGGTATCCCTACTTAACCAAGTCTCAACCTAACAAAAGGTGTCAGCAGTGAATGACCCCCAAGGGAAGTCACTCACTCTTAGTCTCTTGGTGAAAACCTATAGTTCTCCAGTCATGACCCCTCTCTGCCTACCCATCCGCTCTCTAAAGGGTCCTCAGGCATCTGCTCTAACTCCACCCAGGGGTGCTGTCCCTAATACAAAACAGTCAACAACATTTGAGACGCCCCTCGTGAGACGCCCCTCACGTGGTGTAGCTTCTGGCTTTTTCCATGCTGCTTTGTATTGGGCCTCATACGTTGGAGTTGACCTTGCTTCTCAGACTCTTCTCCGGCCCGCTGATACCCCTTAAAACATTCCGGAACCCTCCTCCATGTCTGGGCCGTCTTCTGAACAGACCTCTATTCATATTATTTATAATTGGATCCCCCCTTTTCTCTTGCAGACAGACATCTGCAGCCAAGATCCCAACTCTCATAGACTTCCAAAAAGGTTCGCAACATTTCTCGGCCCAGACCAGTACGTGTAAATCAATGTTAAAACATTTCAGGCCTACAGCATTTCTCATAATGATTATAGCATTCAACTTCTTCATTAATTAAAGCATGTTAATACTTTTATTCTATTATTCAGTAAACACATCTATAAATCATGGCCCATTAATGCAATGACCAAAACATTAGTGAAATCCATATCGTGAAAAGAAACACCTTCCCCTTCCCTTCTAGCTCTGGCCCTGAGGCCTACCACATTCTGCGTTTAACCACATGCCATCTTACATTTTAGCAGCTACACGACATGGATTCAGGAATAATCACATCTAATAAAATCATATAGTGTCACACATTTCTGTATTAGTTCCACTTCTTCTTAAATCTCTACATTAGCTATACATTCAGAATATAATTGCAGATACTACTAGCACTCATGGCATTTCTCCTCATGATTTGTGCTTACTACGGGTAAGTGTGATGCACTCATACATTTAGGTCAGTTTGCGCTCTCTCAGTTCCCCCCTTTGATGACCTCTCGGGGTCATCACTAACATTTAAACTGCAGTTATTGCTAGCATAACTTGTCTCTGCGTTTCCAGAGCCCTCAGACTCCTGTACTGATTATCTTGTATGGCAGCCAATCTCTGCAGCTGCTCTCTTTGGGCCCTTTCTGACCTTTTTGCTCTGTACCATTTGAATACCCTCACCAATCCCCACAATATGATCCCACAGATCAATATTATGATGATAGGTTTTAGTATATACCACACAAAGCTTTTGCCTAGGGTGGAGATCCACCCTCCAACTTCACTCATTCCGTGGCCCACCTTTTCCCAGACATTTTCTCTACTCAAGTCTTCGATCTCCTTGTGAATATCAGTTATGTTCCTAATAACTTTCTCAAGGGGCTTTGAATTGTCTGGAATGTAAGTACAACATTCCTGGACCTTCAAAGCCTTACAGACTCCGCCCTCTTTTGCTAGTAGGACGTCTAACGCAAGACGGTTCTGAAGAACCATAGCCCTTATCGATTGCATCTCTCCTTCTACCAGCATTAAGGACTGAGCAGTGCTGGCAGACAACCTGTCGACGACTGTTGCCAGTCGTCTAATTTTAACATCATTAAGGATTAGTCCCAAAAGAGGGAACACAGCTCCAAAGACATCTCCAACCATTTCTGCATCTCCTATATCTCTCCTTCCCCTCGATGATGTCTTGCCCTCGATGATCTCTAAGTCTTGTGCATGATATATTTTGGGGAAGACAATTGCTAGGTAACATGATCCATACCAGTTGTCAGGTAGTCTCACGTAGGCATTTCTTCCACATACAAAATACACATTTGGAATCACTTGCATTCCCTTCAGGAAATCTTTAGTATAGTACTCTATATTGAAAGCATGTTCACAGCTGACTTCTCCCACGTATACATTTTCGTAATACGTTTTGGCTCGGTGAAGACATAGCTTTCCTCTCTGCGTCTTATCTAAAGCTATTGGACCACTACTACCCTTTCTCTTGTGTGCCTTCTCTTCCTCGGTCCAATCTGTTTTCCATTGTCCTGATTTTTTCAAAATCTTTTGTCTCCTGTAACGATCATCCACCTGCCCTATGAACTTCTTCTCGACTTCTGACACTTTGCATGTCAGGTTATTTCTACGGGCATGTGAAGTATCTAAGGTAATCCAAGGAATGAAGAACTTGGCCAATCTGTCTTCACTCTTCCAGTAGTCCCATTTGTTCATCTGCTTATAATTTGGGACTTCTGGCAACACTGAATCATAGTTGGAGAAATAGTATTCAAAACTATCTCTCCCATAAAATATACTAAGCAATAAGCTACATGTAATGCCATATGTCAGCGGGAGGTGATGATATCTAATGCCTTCATCTACAGACGCCGGCAACTGCATGCAGACGTAACAGTCCTTAACCTCCATGGCATCCACGTATTCATATAAGAGTTTAGCATAAGCATTTGACCTAAAGTCTCCTTGGGACTCATCTACGTGTAACCTGCGGGCTTCTGCAGCTAATAACGCTTTCTCTTGAGTGTTTTCCCTTTTCTCACCAGCAACAGTGGGTGTAAGCGTTTCTACAGATTTCACATCAGTTACCTTCGCCTCTTCCTCATGTCCCTTTACATAAGAAATTGTTACCACTAAAGCTATTAATATTATCACTCCTACTATTAGTGTACCTATTATACATTTAGCTCTGCGGTTCTGGGTGCCGGCTTCCATTTCGTCAGACAATATAGCTCTCTCTTATCTTGGCACAAAGTTCTTTTCTTCTCGTTCCTTTACAGTCTCTTTTTACTCCTTTTGTCTTTAGAATCCACACAACTGGAAGCTGACAACCTTCTTCGCAAAGGTCCTGTAACAGTTCAATAAAGACAACCCTAGCCCTTCTCCATCAACTCAAGGGAAGGTCCCTAATATTCTCTGCTTCCTGGGCGCTAGGTAATCTTCTTGTTCTGCTCGCTTTATTTACAAAGTCCTTTAAGCATCTACTATCAGGTTTGTGCCTGCAGCTTCGATAGCAAAGTTCAGTATTTCCAAACGAAGATTGTGCTCTTCATGGGCTGTTATCGTTGTACCAAAGTCGGGGAATTGCAATTCTGAGAGAAACATGTGTTTTAACTTGCTGAGGCGGGGAGGTCTGGGGAGCATGAATGTTAGTGACCCTTCTTGTTCGACTCCGGGTACCAACAGTCGTATTTCCACGGTGACGATGGGCTCAGAACTGGACACCACCACCGCTCGAATCCTCCCTGTCTCCTGTTTCAAAGACATTTGTCGCCAGATATGTCCACTCAGGGGTGGAGTATCTTCTGCTAGGCACACGCACTCTTCTTGACCTTCTTCGGTCCGGTGCTTCAGCGCCCTGAGCACCTTCTTCCGGGTCTGAGTCTTCTGATATCGGAGGAAGGGTTATCTCTGGAGTTGACCTCAGGCTAGAGCTCCTTCTTTGCGGCCAATTAGCTTCTCCACGTGCCCTTCTACTCCTTCTTCTTCTTGTCTGTTCTCGCTCTCTGTCAGACCTGTCAGTGTCTGACTCGTACTCCCAGCTACTTTCTCCTTCTGTAGCGTCGTCTGTTTCGCTGTTGTACTGACCGTCCTCAGCTTGGTCAGACTCGTTCCCTGCTTCCGCTGGCACCTCTACAGCTTGGCTAGCCCCCTCTATGGCTTCTCGGTCCTCTGCTGGACGTCTATCCGAGAGAGGAGCTGTTTCTTCCAGAGGTGCTGGAACCCTTCGCGTATGTGACGCGTGGATCCAATTGGGCAGGCCTCCCACCTTCACAGCCGTGTTCGCGATCAGGATGATCTGGAAGGGCCCACGCCAACGAACATCCAGGCAGCTTCTTCTCACATGTTTTTTCACCAGGACCCAGTCCCCAGGATACAGGTCATGGCACGGGCCCTGGCATGATGGAACCTCGGCAGCCTGCACCTGAAGGGACACAGAATGAATGGCGTCAGACAGCCCCTTACAATAGTCCAGGATCATATCATCTGTGATATTTAACAGTGCAGTAGTTGGGACAGATGGCAGCCTCATTGCTCTTCCCATTAACACCTCATGTGGTGACAACCCCGTTCTTCTGTCTGGGGTACTACGAAGGCTCATGAGGACCAATGGCAGGGCGTCAGGCCAACTCAGGGTCGTTGAGGAACACACTTTTGCAATTCTGGCTTTGATCGTGCCATTGATCTGCTCCACAATTCCTGAGGCTTCTGGTCGGTAACTGCAATGCAATTTCTGATCTATGTTCAGAGCCGCACAAATCATCTTCACAAGCTCGCTGTTGAAATGCGTTCCCCTATCTGATTCCAAAGAGGCCGGCACCCCGAAGCGCGGAATGAGCTCCCTAAGCAGTAACTTGGCCACTGTGAGGGTGTCGCACCTACGTGTAGGGTATGCCTCAACCCATCTGGAGAATACACAAACAACCACCAGGACATAGCGGAGGCGGTTGCACCTCGGCATTTCAATGAAATCTATCTGCATTCGATTGAATGGACCTCCAGACCTTCCTATGTGGCTCAGTGCAACTGGTGTTCTTTTCCCTACGTTCAGCTGCTGACAGGTCACACAACGCTGGCACACTGCTTCTGCTGCTATTCTAAACTTAGGATTGTACCAGGTCTGTCTAAACACTCTCAGCATAGCGTCTCTCCCTAGGTGTACGGGACCATGTATGTGTCTGGCCATTGGGCTCACCATCTCATTGGGCAACACTGCTCTGCCATCTGCTGAGACCCAAAAATGGGACTCACCCACTACACATCCTGCCTTTTCCCATGTTTCTTTTTCAAAATCAGGAGCATTTTCTTGCATGTTTGTCAGTTCGTCCCAAGTATCAACAGTTTCCAATATCATGGCTAATTCAGTCCTTACATTTATTCCACCCACTTCCACCTCTGTGAAAGAGTACCCTTGTTCCGCGCAATACCGCGCGACTTCGTCGGCATATCTATTGCCTTGCGAGACGAAGTCCACATTTCTGGTATGTGCGGTGCACTTTACAACTGCGATACCGGCTGGACATTGCAACGCCTCTAACAACAGGCGCACAAACTCTCCATTGCGAATGGGAGAGCCTGAAGAGGTCATGAACCCTCTTTGAGACCATAACTGCCCATAATCATGAACCACCCCATAACCATATTGGCTGTCGGTGTATATGGTGACTCGAATTTGATTGCTTGCCAAGCAAGCACGTGTCAAGGCAATAATCTCGGCTACCTGAGCGGAGTGTACTCCTTCCAGGCACCCAGCTTCTACAACTCCAGTAATTGTACAAACAGCGTAAGCTGCTCTCAACTGCCCAACTTCGTCTCTTACACATGAGCCATCGACAAAGAAAATTTCGTCTGGGTCGGTCAGTGGCTCATCTACGATGTCGGGTCTGGGTTTGGTGCATAGTTCAGTCACATCGAGGCAGTCATGGTCTGTACATTCATCATCATCCTCGATATCATTTGGGAGTGGCATCAAGGTGGCAGGGTTCAAAACAGAGCATCTCCTGAGGGTCACATTCTCTGCAGCAAGAATAACTTGCTCATAGCGCGTGAGCCTGCTGTTGGTCAGATGCTGTGTTTTGGTCCTGGTCATCAACAGTTCAACAGAATGGGGCACGTACACCTCTAACGGGTGCCCCATGACGATATTTTCACATCTCTCAATGCTGACACCCGTTGCAGCAACGGATTTGAGACATCCGGGCAACGCTGCGGCTACTGGGTCTAAAGTAGCCGAGAAATAAGCAACTGGTCTACGGGCATTCCCATGGATTTGGACTAACACAGACAACGCGCAACCTTCTCTCTCACAACAGTAAAGCAAAAATGGTTTATTGTAATCAGGCATTCCCAATGCCGGAGCACGACACAGGTCCTCTCGCAGCTGTAGGAATGCCATCAAACAGTCTTTGTCCCATGGTACCGGATCGCTCACCTCCTTATGCGTCAGTTTTTGCAAGGGCTTTGCTTTCAGTGAAAAGTTCGCGATCCACTGTCGGCAATAACCCACCATCCCTAGGAACATCCTGACCTCTCTCTGTGTCTTAGGCGCATTCATTTTCATGATCGCCTCTATCCTGTCTGGTGACACCTTTCGTTTGCCTTTCTCTATTCGGTGTCCCAAGTACTGCACTTCTGTCAGGCAGTACTGCAACTTTCCCGGGGACACCTTGTGCCCATTGGCAGCTAGGTGATTTAACAAAGCAATGGAGTCCTCCCTGCAAGCTTCTTCTGTTTCTGACGCCACGAGGAGGTCGTCTATGTACTGGACCAGAACTGACTTCTGGGGCAGCACTAGACTTTCAAGATTTTTCTTCAAAAGCTGGTTGAAGATCGATGGGCTCTCTGTATACCCCTGAGGAATACGACACCATGTTAGGACGCGACCTTCCAGCTTAAATGCGAAAAGAAAATGGCTTTCTTCGTCCAGAGGGATCGAAAAGAAAGCCTGACAAAGATCGATCACAGTGAACCACTCAGCTTGGAATGGAATCTGAAACAGTATCACTGATGGATTCGGTACCACTGGACAACACGAAACGACTATGTTATTAATCTTTCGGAGGTCCTGCACTATCCGGAATTTCCCATTTGGTTTCTGCAGACCCATAATCGGGGAGTTGCATGGACTACCCACGATTTCTTTCAGTATTCCCTGTTTAATCATGGACTCGATCACGGGTTTTATGCCTGCAATCGTTTCTGGAGTCAATTTATATTGGGGTGTTCTTGGGAACTCAGCATGCGGTTTCACTACAATTTTCACTGGGTCCACCCCTTTGACCAATCCAATCTCTTCCCCAGTGAAGTCCCATACTTCTGGTGCCACTGTCTCTCTCAAGTCCCAGGGGAGCTCATCTACTGTCAAAGTAGGGTACAGCTCCACGCATATTCTTGAGTTTGCAACTTTGAAGTCTGCGTCATCATCATTGGTCAATACCTCCACTCCCTGAGGTGTACAGTATATTGTACAATTCAATTTACACAACAGGTCTCTGCCTAGCAGACACACAGGACTTGAATCGCAAACCACAAACTGGTGCTCATCGCTGTACTTCCCTATTTTCACCTGTACCGGTTCTGTCAATTGGCTGGTTATTCTCCTGTTTGCGACCCCCACCACTTGTATGGTCTCTCCAGACATGGGCAGGTCTGGAACTGCAGCTGATCTGATCGTGGATCTAGTGGCTCCTGTGTCCACCAGAAATGTCGTGGGGCACCCTGCTACTTCTGCTTCGACATAGGGTCCCCTCTGGTCCACCTCCAAGGCTGCCCCGAGGGTGCAGTCTTCTCTTTCCACTCTCTGTCCGGTTAATGGGTCCACATAATAGCACTCTTCTCCTCCTACAAACAGGGGCATCTGTCTATAGGTCTTACCCATAGTCCCTACTCGGGGAGGTTGCGGGAACTGGGCTCGGGGAGGAGCCCCCCCCCCTTTGAGCACCTTTCCCTGGTATGGCGTCACCCCTCTTCGAGGCGCGCTCTGGACCTCTTCCTCCTCTATCTCTTGTTCTCCTATCTCTACATTGTAGGGACACTCGCGTTTCCAATGTCCCACCTCGTTACACTGGTGGCACCTAGTCGTTTTCTTCAAGGCAGCTATGTCTATTCTGGGTCTAAAGGTGGAACTCTCCTCATTGCCCTTGTTCTGACTGTACTGCTTCTTTCCTCCTGTACCTGTTCCTTGCTGCTGTTGCTGCTGTCCCCCCTTCCCTGCTGCCTGCATCTGTACCACCATCAATTTTTCTTTTAGTTTCTTAGCCTTGGAGTCTATCTCATCACAGCAGTACCTGGCATATCTCAGTATTTCGTCTAGGGGTTTATTTTGCCAACAAATCAAGTGTTGCTGAATCATTAAACTAATATCCGGTCTCAGTCCCAGGACGAACTTGGACACAAATTGCCCTATGTCTTTTGGATCCATTACATCCAGGCCGCTATACTGTTTAAACGCCTTCAGCAATCTCTCATAATATTCGTGGACTGTCTCTTTGGGTTCCTGTCTAGTTCGGTCTATTCTGACCCAATCTATGTCTTGCATTGGCACTTTCTCTTTCAGCCAAGTCATCACTCTCTCGAATTTTGCCATCACAATCTCGGACGGCCCATTAGTCTTAGCATCTCTCTCCGGCTCCGTTGTGGGCCACTCAGCGCTAACCTTGCATGCTGTCCACAGATCTCCTGGTACTACAATGTCAAACAGCGTGTTCAGATCTATCCATAGGACCTTTGAGATTTTTACAAATCTCTCAACTTGCTTGTACCACTCCACTGGGTTTTCCCGCAATTTGGGGAAGGAGGTGGTAAAAGCAGCTAAATCTCCCCTACTCCAAGGGACATGCACATAGTTCCCATTTGCGACTTCGCGCAAAGGGTATGCTCCTATTCCCTGCAGCCTTCCTGGTGTCGTACCAAGCGTGCTTCTCCTGACGGTCCCTTTCTTGGACCACCTCTCTTCCCACTTATCTAGTGCCCTCCATGTCCTTATTCCAGTGATCAGTTCCCTTATGTGCGTTTTCAGCCCGATCGTTCTCCTCTCATCTAGGTCTCGATCTGTGTAATGTAGCCTGTGGTTACCCTGTAATGCTTTGGTTCTTGACAGGTCCACCATATATTTGCCTGCTAGTTCGACTAACTTCTCATGGATTGCTCTCGCCTTTCGAGTGATGTCCTTTGCCATATACAGTATTTCATCCTGCTCATACATTTCCATTCTTTCTAAAGGCAGGGTACCATCTACCATGTCATCCAGGTCTGACCTTAAGCTGGCGACATCGAGTCTCTTGGCTTTTATCTCAGCTCGCAATATGTCTTTCGAAGGGGGCTCACTGGTCTCCCTACCATCCCAACTCCGAGCTCTACGTTTGGGCTCGGGAGAGTTAATGAGTGCTCTCCCTTGCTCCCATCTCTCCAGGTCCCATGCTCGGCCATCCGATCTTGGAAGGTGATGGAACACGGGCCTGTTACCCCCACTCTTGCTCTGCCCACTCTCTCCTTCTTCTCTCCTTTCACCGTACGCCTCTCTGTTATTTTCCCTTTGGTCGCTACTCTCCCTTTGCCTAGTATCGCTCAGTATCCGATACGATCCTTCCTGGTTCCCCATATTCCCTGGGCTGCGCTCGTGTCCGTCATCACAGGGACTATGGTGCGACCTCTCACAACTCCCATTCAGTTCTTTGGTGCCGGGCACACAGTGGGTACACTTAAAGCTGTTTCTGTACTCTTGCGTTCTCCTCTCCCCTTCACTGAGTATTGGGCGCGCCACCCCTCCACTCCCGGGGCCCCCGTTTTCCAGGTCCGTTCTATCTCCACTCCGGGCCCAATGGGTGACTCCCCTACTATCTCTCTCTCTCCAGTCCCACTCCGGGCTGCTCTCCCCAGCCCCGCAGTGAGTCCGAGCTCTGCTGTCCTGACTTTCCCTTCCAGCTTCCGCAGCTATGATGCTCTTGTGAGCCTCCACTGCCTCATCCCACTTCTTCATGTACTCATTTAGCTCTTGAAAGGATTTTCGTCCAGATCCCCTCATATCCACTGGCCATCTAGGGCCCCCAGGATCCCCTCCTGGATCCCCTGCTGTGTGCACCGGGGTGCTCCACTCTCTTGGTATCGGCATCTGACTTGGGAAATTGATCGTATCGTTCCTCCTTGCCGTCTCTGCTCTTTCTCCGTCCTTCCGTACCCGTTCTTCCCCTCTTGCTCTCTCTGGGTCATATATCGATATTATAGGACCTATGGTAACAGGTACCTGTAGTGCATCTGGTAATGCGTAGGATGTGGCGCACTCCGTTTCCGGCGCTCTTTGTACCACAAACCTCCCGACTACCTGTTGCACCTGACTAGGCTGGGACAGCTCTTTCTTTGCCTCAGGATCCCACTCTGAACTGGGAAGCGGTCCATGCTCTCCTGCATTGCCCCCCTTGTCTCTTTCACTATGCTCGACCTCTCCCCCTGCTCTATTATACGGGGGTGGCCTGTCTGTCAATAATCTGTTTATCAGGCTGTCCTCTGTTTCGCTCTCATCATCTTCTTCTAGGGGGCTTTTATTTCCGGGCACCTCTAACACTGGGTACAGTTTATTGACTTCCATGTTATGCACTCTCCATCTTTTAGCATCCGCATCCCATCTGGCATCCTGTACTGCCCTTACCGATCGTTTCACCCTTTCTTGTCGTCTGTTCATATTCTTTACATGCGCTGCCCTAATCCATGCATCAAGGGCTTCAAACTGGGTCGGTCTAGGCAAGGGTCTCATTGAGGTCATGACTGATTTTAATCGATGTAACACCTCTAATCTGAACGTCCCGTACTTCGGGAACGTCAGTTCCTCATTTCCTTCCGTAATCTTACTCCACTCTGTTATCCAAAGGATCGTATGCAGCCCAACATTCACTGCCATGTAACGAGCCGGCGTACCCTCCGGCGGGGCTTCTTCCCCTTCATCCGATCCCCGCTTCTCTTTTTTAAACGCCGCTCTCAGCCATTTAAAACACTTCATAATTATACGCACAATATCCAGCCTCGCTACTCTGTTTACTTCCTGATGACAATCCACCAATCCTAGCGCGGCTTTGCTAACTTGGCCTATCGCAGCGCGGTCTTTCTCCGGTCGGCCAATCACAGCGCGACACTTTCTGACGTCTTTGCTAGCTGGCCTATCACAGCGCGGTCTTTCTCCGGTCGGCCAATCACAGCGCGACACTTCCTGACGTCACTTTTCTCCGCTTCGCAGCAGCACCCCTCCTTTCTCAACTCGTCTCCCGGTCATGCATGCGTCTCATTCATACACCGAAAAATGACTACTTCCGACCAAGCGGTCACTTCCCTCGACTGTACGTCCACAGTCTATATGTAATTGTCAACACAACTGACGAAATGTCTATCGTCTCTCTGATAGGTTGCTTACACACACAGTAACCTCCGACCAGCGTCCGTTACTCACGCACTCACTCTTACGTTCCCCCTATCTCGGTCTTTCGGGTGATCAATGGTACCTCATGACCCCCTTCACACTAGTTGACAATTACTCTGGGTGTCCGATACACCCGAACCACTTAAGCTCTCCTTGAACTTAAGATTTCCACCGGTTGCGCGCGCTCACAACCTGTTCCACAATCACTCTACAGACATTCAACTCCGCCAGACATTACAACATAGATACAATACAAAAACACCGCAATCTAACACGCATGACCCTTTATACTCACTCTCGACCGATACTGCTGCTTTTTCTGTCTCACGTCATCCGGATCTTCTTCGGCGGGCGATTCTTCCGATCATCGATCTCTAGGGGCCTTGGGGTAAGCTAACCTGGCCTAGGTCACCGTCCTCAAGAAGGCAACCATCCTCTATAGCTACCAACTGGAAGGGCGAGATTTTGATCGATACCTTATCACTATTGATCTAAACCCCGATCTGGTCGACTGAACCTTTGTTGCCTGTCATTGAGGGAAGAAAGTGCATCTCTTACCAAGTTAGTTCACCCAATAAAGGACTCCGCTCCAAAAGATCACAAACAACTTCTAGCTTTCAAAAGTTTATTGTAAGGTTAGGATAAGCTGCAAATACAGGCATCTCAGAATGAGATTCACGAGATACACAGGTCCAACTACATACATGTGCTCTCTGAAAGCCCTCAGACGAGCAACGGAAATTACCAGCACAAGTTCTAAGAATAATAAAGCTATCAGCATTGACGCATATTGAGATCTCTCCTTCATTTAAGTTGGAGGAAAAACACACAGGTTAGGCTGTCCCTACCCTGCTCTAGATGGTATCCCTACTTAACCAAGTCTCAACCTAACAAAAGGTGTCAGCAGTGAATGACCCCCAAGGGAAGTCACTCACTCTTAGTCTCTTGGTGAAAACCTATAGTTCTCCAGTCATGACCCCTCTCTGCCTACCCATCCGCTCTCTAAAGGGTCCTCAGGCATCTGCTCTAACTCCACCCAGGGGTGCTGTCCCTAATACAAAACAGTCAACAACATTTGAGACGCCCCTCGTGAGACGCCCCTCACGTGGTGTAGCTTCTGGCTTTTTCCATGCTGCTTTGTATTGGGCCTCATACGTTGGAGTTGACCTTGCTTCTCAGACTCTTCTCCGGCCCGCTGATACCCCTTAAAACATTCCGGAACCCTCCTCCATGTCTGGGCCGTCTTCTGAACAGACCTCTATTCATATTATTTATAATTGGATCCCCCCTTTTCTCTTGCAGACAGACATCTGCAGCCAAGATCCCAACTCTCATAGACTTCCAAAAAGGTTCGCAACATTTCTCGGCCCAGACCAGTACGTGTAAATCAATGTTAAAACATTTCAGGCCTACAGCATTTCTCATAATGATTATAGCATTCAACTTCTTCATTAATTAAAGCATGTTAATACTTTTATTCTATTATTCAGTAAACACATCTATAAATCATGGCCCATTAATGCAATGACCAAAACATTAGTGAAATCCATATCGTGAAAAGAAACACCTTCCCCTTCCCTTCTAGCTCTGGCCCTGAGGCCTACCACATTCTGCGTTTAACCACATGCCATCTTACATTTTAGCAGCTACACGACATGGATTCAGGAATAATCACATCTAATAAAATCATATAGTGTCACACATTTCTGTATTAGTTCCACTTCTTCTTAAATCTCTACATTAGCTATACATTCAGAATATAATTGCAGATACTACTAGCACTCATGGCATTTCTCCTCATGATTTGTGCTTACTACGGGTAAGTGTGATGCACTCATACATTTAGGTCAGTTTGCGCTCTCTCAGCTCTGTGTCTTTGGTTTTTACAAAAACAGGGTGCGTGTGACGGTGCAATGGCAAGGAGAATAAACAAAAGTCAAGCCATCCTTGAGGCTACAGATGCAATTGGCAAGAGAGAGATAAACAGAGATAACTGGGGGAGGATGAGTCAGCAGGCAGGGCGCGAGGACACCCATTTGCATTTGGCTGCAAAGGAGGAGCAGTCAGACAGGATAGAGCGGGTACTGTGTGCCAGGAAAACAAGTCTAAAGAGTGCACACCTCTCTCACTGGGCGGCAGCATGTCCAGAGCGTGCACACCCTCTCCTACTGGGTGACAGCCTGTCCAGAGCATGCACACCTCTCTCACTGGGCGACAGCCTGTCCAGAGCATGCACACCTCTCTCACTGGGAGACAGCCTGTCCAGAGTGTGCACCCCTCTCTCACTGGGTGACAGCCTGTCCAGAGCATGCACACCTCTCTCACTGGGCGACAGCCTGTCCAGAGCGTGCACACCTCTCTCACTGGGAGACAGCCTGTCCAGAGCGTGCACACCTCTCTCACTGGGAGACAGCCTGTCCAGAGTGTGCACCCCTCTCTCACTGGGCGACAGCCTGTCCGGGGCGTGCACAACCTCTCCTACTGGGTGACAGCCTGTCCAGAGCATGCACACCTCTCTCACTGGGAGACAGCCTGTCCAGAGTGTGCACACCTCTCTCACTGGGCGACAGCCTGTCCAGAGCGTGCACACCTCTCTCACTAGGAGACAGCCTGTCCAGAGCGTGCACACCTCTCTCACTGGGAGACAGCCTGTCCAGAGTGTGCACACCTCTCTCACTCGGTGACAGCCTGTCCAGAGCGGGCACACCTCTCTCACTGGGAGACAGCCTGTCCAGAGTGTGCACACCCTCTCTCACTGGGTGACACCCTGTCCGCGGCGTGCACACCTCTCTCACTGGGCGACAGCCTGCCCAGAGCATGCACACCTCTCTCACTGGGCGAAAGCCTGTCCAGAGCGTGCACACCCTCTCTCACTGGGTGACAGCCTGTCCAGAGCGTGCACACCTCTCTCACTGGGCGACAGACTGTCCAGAGCGTGCACACCTCTCTCATTGGGCGACAGCCTGTCCGGAGCGTGCACACCTCTCTCACTGGGCGACAGCCTGCCCAGAGCATGCACACCTCTCTCACTGGGTGACAGCCTGTACGGGACGTGCACACCTCTCTCACTGGGCGACAGCCTGTCCAGAGCGGGCACACCTCTCTCACTGGGCGACCGACTGTCCAGAGCGTGCACACCTCTCTCATTGAGCGACAGCCTGTCCGGAGCGTGCACACCTCTCTCACTGGGCGACAGCCTGCCCAGAGCATGCACACCTCTCTCACTGGGTGACAGCCTGTACGGGACGTGCACACTTCTCTCACTGGGCGACAGACTGTCCAGAGCGTGCACACCCTCTCTTACTGGGTGACAGCCTGTCCAGAGCGTGCACACCTCTCTCACTGGGAGACAGCCTGTCCAGAGTGTGCACCCCTCTCTCACTGGGCGACAGCCTGTCCGGGGCGTGCACAACCTCTCCTACTGGGTGACAGCCTGCCCAGAGCATGCACACCTCTCTCACTGGGAGACAGCCTGTCCAGAGTGTGCATACCTCTCTCACTGAGCGACAGCCTGTCCAGAGCGTGCACACCTCTCTCACTAGGAGACAGCCTGTCCAGAGCGTGCACACCTCTCTCACTGGGAGACAGCCTGTCCAGAGTGTGCACACCTCTCTCACTCGGTGACAGCCTGTCCAGAGCGGGCACACCTCTCTCACTAGGAGACAGCCTGTCCAGAGCGTGCACACCTCTCTCACTGGGAGACACCCTGTCCGGGGCGTGCACACCCTCTCCTACTGGGTGACAGCCTGTCCAGAGCATGCACACCTCTCTCACTGGGCGACAGCCTGTCCAGAGCGTGCACACCTCTCTCACTGGGAGACAGCCTGTCCAGAGCGTGCACACCTCTCTCACTGGGCGACAGACTGTCCAGAGCGTGCACACCTCTCTCACTGGGCGACAGCCTGTCCAGAGCGTGCACACCTCTCTCACTGGGCGACAGCCTGTCCAGAGCGTGCACACCCTCTCTTACTGGGTGACAGCCTCTCCAGAGCGTGCACACCTCTCTCACTGGGAGACAGCCTGTCCAGAGCATGCACACACCTCTCTCACTAGGAGACAGCCTGTCCAGAGCGTGCACACCTCTCTCACTGGGAGACAGCCTGTCCAGAGCATGCACACACCTCTCTCACTAGGAGACAGCTTGTCCAGAGCGTGCACACCTCTCTCACTGGGCGACCGACTGTACAGGAGGTGCACACCTCTCTCACTGGGCGACAGACTGTCCAGAGCGTGCACACCTCTCTCACTGGGTGACAGCCTGTCCAGAGCGTGCACACCTCTCTCACTGGGTGACAGCTTGTCCAGAGCGTGCACACCTCTCTTACTGGGCGACAGCCTGTCCGGGGCGTGCACACCTCTCTTACTGGGCGACAGCCTGTCCAGAGTGTGCACACCTCTCTCACTGGGTGACAGCCTGTCCAGAGCGTGCACACCTCTCTTACTGGGTGACAGCCTGTCCAGAGCGTGCACACCTCTCTCACTGGGCGACCGACTGTACGGGAGGTGCACACCCTCTCTCACTGGGCGACAGACTGTCCAGAGCGTGCACACCTCTCTCACTGGGCGACAGACTGTCCAGAGCGTGCACACCTCTCTCACTGGGTGACAGCCTGTCCAGAGCGTGCACACCTCTCTCACTGGGTGACAGCTTGTCCAGAGCGTGCACACCTCTCTCACTGGGTGACAGCTTGTCCAGAGCGTGCACACCTCTCTCACTGGGAGACAGCCTGTCCAGAGTGTGCACACCCTCTCTCACTGGGTGACACCCTGTCCGGGGCGTGCACACGTCTCTCACTGGGCGACAGCCTGCCCAGAGCATGCACACCTCTCTCACTGGGCGAAAGCCTGTCCAGAGCGTGCACACCCTCTCTCACTGGGTGACAGCCTGTCCAGAGCGTGCACACCTCTCTCACTGGGCGACAGACTGTCCAGAGCGTGCACACCTCTCTCATTGGGCGACAGCCTGTCCGGAGCGTGCACGCCTCTCTCACTGGGCGACAGCCTGCCCAGAGCATGCACACCTCTCTCACTGAGTGACAGCCTGTACGGGACGTGCACACCTCTCTCACTGGGCGACAGCCTGTCCAGAGCGGGCACACCTCTCTCACTGGGCGACCGACTGTCCAGAGCGTGCACACCTCTCTCATTGGGCGACAGCCTGTCCGGAGCGTGCACACCACTCTCACTGGGCGACAGCCTGTCCGGGACGTGCACACCTCTCTCACTGAGGGACAGCCTGTCCAGAGCGTGCACACCTCTCTCACTGGGTGACAGCCTGCCCAGAGCATGCACACCTCTCTCACTGGGTGACAGCCTGTACGGGACGTGCACACTTCTCTCACTGGGCGACAGACTGTCCAGAGCGTGCACACCTCTCTCATTGGGCGACAGCCTGTCCAGAGCGTGCACACCACTCTCACTGGGCGACAGCCTGTCCGGGACGTGCACACCTCTCTCATTGAGCGACAGCCTGTCCGGAGCGTGCACACCTCTCTCACTGGGCGACAGCCTGCCCAGAGCATGCACACCTCTCTCACTGGGTGACAGCCTGTACGGGACGTGCACACTTCTCTCACTGGGCGACAGACTGTCCAGAGCGTGCACACCCTCTCTTACTGGGTGACAGCCTGTCCAGAGCATGCACACACCTCTCTCACTGGGCAACAGCCTGTCCAGAGTGTGCACACCTCTCTCACTGGTTGACAGCCTGTCCAGAGCGTGCACACCTCTCTCACTGGGCGACAGCCTGTCCTGAGCGTGCACACCCTCTCTTACTGGGAGACAGCCTGTCCAGAGCGTGCACACCTCTCTCACTGGGTGACAGCCTGTCCAGAGCATGCACACCTCTCTCACTGGGCGACAGCCTGTCCAGAGTGTGCACACCTCTCTCACTGGGTGACAGCCTGCCCGGAGCGTGCACACCTCTCTCATTGGGCGACAGCCTGTCCGGAGCGTGCACACCACTCTCACTGGGCGACAGCCTGTCCGGGACGTGCACACCTCTCTCACTGAGGGACAGCCTGTCCAGAGCGTGCACACCTCTCTCACTGGGTGACAGCCTGTCCAGAGCGTGCACACCTCTCTCACTCGGCGACAGCCTGTCGAGAGCGTGCACACCTCTCTCACTGGGTGACAGCCTGTCCAGAGCATGCACAATCGTCTGTCACGAGGGAATCTGGCCGTGAAGAAAACCTTTCTAGTGTGTGCTCAATCTCCTTAGCCGGGAGTGTGCAATAACATCTGGCGGTGAGGGAAACATGCATGTATCTTAATGAAGGAAGCAGGTCTAGAGCATGCACAACTCTCCCACCCTATCTCGGTGGAGGAACAAGGTCTAGAGTATTCACAACTCTCCCATCCTATCTTAGTGAAGGAAGCAGATCTAGAGCATGCACGTATCTCCCACCCTATCTTAGTGAAGCAATCAGGTCTAGAGCATGCACAACTCTCCCACCTTATCTTAGTGAAAGAGGCAGGTCTAGAGCAAGCACAACTCGCCCACCCTATCTTAGTAAAGTAAGCGGGTCTAGAGCAAGCACAACTCTCCCACCCTATCTTAGTGAACAAAGCAGGTCTAGAGCAAGCACAGCTATCCCGCCCTTACTTAGTGAAGGAAGCAGGTCGAGAGCAAGCACTGCTCTCCTACATTATGGAAGTGTATTTAGGGTGCACCCAACCCTATCTTAGTGAAGGAAGCAGTCTAGAGTAACCACCGCTCTCCCACATTATGGAAGCAGATCAAAGGTGCACCCAACCATATGTTAGTGAAGGAAGCAGGTCTAGAGCAAGCACTGTGCTCCCACATTATGGAAGCAGATCTAGGGTGCACCAACCCTTTCTTAGTGAAGAAAGCAGGTCTAGAACATGCACAACTCTCCCACCCTATCTTAGTGGAAGAAGCAGGTCTAGAGCATGCCCAACTCTCCCACCCTATCTTAGTGGAGGAAGCAGGTCTAGAGCATGCACAGCTTGACCACCCTATCTTAGTGAAGGAAGCAGGTCTAGAGCATGCACAACTCTCCCACCCTATCTTAGTGAAGGAAGCAGGTCTAGAGCATGCACAACTCTCCCACCCTATCTTAGTGAAGGAAGAAGGTCTAGAGCATGCACAACTCTCTCACCCTATCTTAGTGTAGGAAGCAGATCTAGAGCATGCACAACTCTCCCACCCTATCTTAGTGAAGGAAGAAGGTCTAGAGCATGCACAACTCTCTCACCCTATCTTAGTGTAGGAAGCAGATCTAGAGCATGCACCACTCTCCCACCCTATCTTAGTCAAAGAAGCAGGTCTAGAGCAAGCACAGCTATCCCACAATGGAAGCAAATCTAGGTTCACCCAACCATATCTTAGTGAAGGAAGCAGGTCTAGAGCATGCACAACTCTCCCACCCTATCTTAGTGAAGGAAGCAGGTCTAGAGCATGCACAACCATCCTATCTTAGTGAAAGAAGCAGGTCTACAGCAAGCACAACTAGCCCACCCTATCTTAGTGAAGGAAGCAGGACTAGAGCATGAACAATTCTCCCACCCTATCTTAGTGAAGGAAGCAGGTCTAGAGCAAGCACTGCTCTCCCACATTATGGAAGCAGATATAATGTGCATCCTACCCTATATTAGTGAAGAAAGCAAGACTAGAGCAAGCACTGCGCTCCCACATTATGGACGCAGAACTAGGGTGCACCAAACCCTATGTTAGTGAAGGAAGCAGGTGTAGAGCATGCACAGCTTTTGTGCGTGAGGGAAGCAGGTTTAACGTGTGTACAACCACCTCTACCTGTGAGAGTTCTGTGAAATTCCAAATCTAAGGGGCACACCCACAAAGATTTATTTAGCCCTAAGGGGATCTTGTTTATAACACCCCCTTTGAAGGAAAGCAAAACAGACAGGGGTGTCTCACTCCCAGTGGTTTAATGAAACCTTAATGGGCCCCCGGGTCGTTATTATGAGGGGATCCCACACCATATCTCCACATGTCTTTTGACCTATTCCCTACCTTTACAAGGACTTAGAGTCGGGCTATCCCACAAGTTACAAAGACCCACATGCTCTGGATCAGGGTTACTGTACTAGAGGATCTCTGCCTCTGGTGAATCAGAAGTTACAGATTCTCTTCCAAGCCATTGGGCCTTTCTTCCACTGCTATACGCGTACCCGCCCAGTTAAATACCCGATGCATGGCTGCCCATCTCTGATGCAGAGTTCTTATATGCCTCTGCCACTGTAGATGCCAATTTGCATAACCATACCTTGTTGCACTCAACTTTCAAATTAAAGTGCATATAAAAACATTTTATTTAATTTTTGGGGTTTTCTCTAGTTAGACCAAGGGGTGATTAGAATGGCGGGCGGATCGCCACCGCCCCCATGGCGGTGGCGATCTGCTCGCCATTACCCACCGTCCGCCACTCAATTCCCCCAGCCATATTACTATGGCGGGTGGACCCCGGCAAACGGAAAGACCGTCCTCCGTTTTTCCACCCGGTGAATGAGTCGTCCTGGCGTTAAAGGTTTTAATATGGTAGCGGTGTCTGGTAGACAACGCCATCCATATTAGGACACATGTGGGGATTTGCATTTCCATGGTGGCATTGCCGCCATGGAAAGGCATGCGGTCCTTGCCATTGGGGGCCAGTAGATGGCCCCCAGGTATTTTGGGGGGTGGGGTGTGCACATGGGGGGGTACCATAGTACCCCCCTGCATTTGCGTGTACAACGTGTCAGGCACCGCATTCAAATGCACAACTTGCATTTTTAACCTTGCGGTGGGTGCTGCTGGCAGCACCGCCCGCCGCAATGTTAAAAATGCGGCATGCGCCCGCCAGTGTGGCGGGCGCATCCTAATTGTATGTGCGGGACCGCCGCATGCATTGCGTGCGGTCCCATTTCCCGGGGCTATCCACCGGCTATGCTAATCAGCCCCCAAGTTTGTAACTTCACACTTGATATCAACGTCGATAGCATTCCCTTACTTCTCTTAAATCATGGAACTATGATATTTAATGCTTCAAGAGTTTTATTGTGGTCCTGTGCGCTAATTTATTTAATTGTACTTTGTACATACGCTCAACTTTCAATTGAAATATACTCATGATGAATTATATTCTCTGCCATCTTTGGGTTGTTTTCGTAAGACTAAATTGTTTAACCACGTACCTTCTACTTGATGTGCGCATCAACATTACTCAATCATATGTTATATTTGGAGAGTTTGTTCTCCCTCAATGGGTTCTAGTCATGCTCATGACAGATGCAATCTCTTTTCTATATCTCGTTTCAATGTCTAGCAGGTCTTGATCGTTGGTCCAGGGACCCCTGGGGATCTTCCCTGCCTACTTAGGGGGTAGTGACTGCTTAGAAAATTAAATATTATTAACAATTTAATAAAGTTTATATAAATCAACAATCGGACTGTAAAAAAGTAATTTTAAAACATTATGTAAATGTGAAGGAATTTGAAATTAGAGGGTAAAAATGTGTTTCCTCAGATTGACTTGTGAGAGCAGTGCAAGTGCATTAAGCTCAAATGCATTTAGAAAAGCACCACCTTTCCCATTAATATAAACTTGATTTATTTTTATTTATTTGTTTATTCTTCTTTCTGCATGTTTGTACATTATTTTGCGGTTCTAATAATCAAAATTGCTTAGGGCAGGGGTCCCCGGATTCCAATAATGACTGAGTGAGCAACTCTGGATTCCAATAATGATTCAGTGGGGGCCCCCAGATTTCAGAAATTATTATGTGGCGGGTCACAGAAGTCAAAAGGTTGAGACCATTGATCTAATTAAATTTACCTTTAACTATGTTTTATGGCTCACTTATAGGTCACATGCAGTCGTATGTGATTAAAAAATATATATATATTAATGAAGTGTCCCTATTCCTGACATTGTATCACTGCTCTTCAGAAATCATGTATTACCTACAAGTCAATTTTTGACCGATCTCTTGACTTATACTGACCTACACTGATATTACTGTATTAGTCTATCTTCTTCTCCCTTGTGAAGGGAGCCCAATTCCAATCAATATCTTTTTAATTTACATTTTTATTATTGCCCTTTAATTCATATTGGAGTTGTGTCCAACTTTTTGGCTAGAGTTCACCTAACAATATTTCCATTATCTCAATGGGCCATTACGTGCACAGGCTCAGTCACCATGTTGGATATTTGCAAGGCTCTTCTGCTTGCATTTCCTTTGGATTCATTCTTAACCAGCAGACTGACTTTGATGATGGTCTTCCTAGGCTTGACTAACATTGTACCAATTGTAGGTATGGAAACAGATTTTAGAATCCTTTTTACCATACCCTTATCCCCAGTTTTTCTCTTTTTAGAGTGTCTGAGTTTTTAGGCCAGATGTACAAGGCATTTTTTCCATTTGCAACCGGAAAATTGTTTTTTCTGATGTATAAAATGCAATTCGGTAATTTGTTACCGAATCACAATTTGCAATTCTGTAATTGAAAGAGGCGTGTTCTGGGTGTACCTTCCAAAGAACGAATCGGTATGGTATGTATTACTGTTTTGCAACCAAATTCCGGTCGCAAAACAGTAATACTTTACCACCAATTTAAAAGTAGTGGTAACCCATTTGCAAATGAGAAAGTGTCCCTTGGGACAACAGTAGCCCTACCAATTTATGGCGGAAAGCACCTTTCTCCACCACTTCTTCATACAGGGCGTGATGGCGTGGTACCAAGGTTCCCTGAATGCAGCATACTATTCCGCCGAGAATCTGTCTGTGCCAGGCATCTTCCCGGACATGATTAGTGAGATTGCCTCCCTGATCTCTTCTTGCGTGATGAGTTGGTCCAAAAATTGTTTTTCTGGTCTTGACAGTTTGGGAGGGGGATATCTTGTAGAAAATGAGGGTTGAACTCTGGAGCCAGAGAACCATCTACTGAATAGAGCGACGTGTAGTAGTTACCAAAGGATTGCACGACAGCTGCAGGGGTGCGGTGTGTGCACCCTTGTGTGTCTAGAATCTCCAGAACTATCCGGTTAGCAAGGGGACACAAGGCCAGCCAGTGGAGCAGCTTACCGTTTTTATCGCCCCATCCATTGACACAGGCAGTGAAGGACCTCCACATCAGTTTGGTCGATTCAAGTGATGTATGGCATATTTCTTCCAGCAACTTTTCGAGTTGTCGGTGCTCGCCTCACCCTTCACCGTAGCAGTATTCTGCTCCACTCTAAGGACATGGGCTTCCAACTGGGAGAGGTGGTTCTCTTGTGTCAGGCATTTGCGTTGTGAGATCCCCCTTGGCGTAGCCTCTGACTGTGGGAGTCATAGGATATGCCACGAGCTAAGATTTGGATATTGGTGACCGGAAGGCATTCAGAGGCGGGCATAAACATTAGGTCAATGTGGGAGTGGGTATGGCGTGCAGCAGAGGTGTGGGTGTATTGGAGTGTCCGGGGATTTCCATGTTCGCTGAGCATTGCATAGGCCCAGTCTGGATGCCCAATCTATAGGTCGTTTGGGGCACAGTTTTCTGTGGGAGGTGGGTATACCAGTAGCATCGCTAGTGGGTTCCAAGATTGTGTTAAAATCCCCCCATCCACTGTCAGACCCTGTGGAAGAGAGGATATTAAGTCTATGGTAGCACGGAGGGTGGGCTTGAGGGTTGCTGGAAGTACATAGAGCGAGACCAGGTTGAAAGTGGTGCCTCCCAGGCTCCCTGTGAGAGCCACAAAGTGGCCAAGGGGAACCATGACCTCTCGGACAGCTGTGAAGGGAAGGGAGCGACGTAAGAGAATCGCCACACCCCGGGAACTTTGCGAGAAGCCAGGATGACAAACCCTATCATACCCCTGACGTGCAAAGAAGGGATGATGGTTTCCCATGAGATGCGTCTCTTGTAGCAAGAGGACATCAGGGGTGGAGGTCTGTGAGTATTTTATTACCGCTGTGCATTTCACCTTATCAAGGAGCACTTTGATGTCCCAGGAGAGGACCCATAGGGGTTCTCCCTCAAAGTGGGGTGTAGCCATGTTGATTAGGTGTAGGTGTGCGGGGGTGTCTGTGCGGGCTACCTTTTGGACTTGAGTGTTCAGAGCCTGGGGGTTTCTGTTGGCGCTTTGCCCTGTTTCGAGGGTGACCCTCATGCATATCAAGAGTGTCATGCCAAATGCTGCAATTGAGAGTAAGAACTACAACAAGAACAGCGATACCGTTCCCCACCCACCCCCTTCAACCAATCCTCCACCCTATACTTCTTTGGAGGAAGCATCTGTCACCCAGGTAACGAGAACTCATAACAAAATTACACTACGAAGCTTGATGCGGGAGCAGAGTGGTGAACCACTGCACTTCACAGAATTTTTCATGCCTCCGGAGCAGGAGCATTGACAATGCTGGATTCTTAATTAAATCTTTGGGCTTCTCGATAGGTCAGTAACATCTGAATCCGTTGCTGGAGATGTGTGGGCGGAAGTTTCTCGCCAGATAATTCAATTGCATTTTTTGGGCTCCATGGGAGATTCGATGACCCCTTAGGTTCAGGTGATCCATTTAGCCTTTTTGCCATACTGGTGAGTGAGGCGGAGACCACTCTATGGGAATTGCGCCCCCTATGGGAGCCGGTGCGTTGAATATAAGACCTAGTGTCTTTACTTGTTGCTGGCCATGCCAGGGGGGCGGATGGAGAAGTGCCTGCCCGCGGATAGAGTGGACGTCCCTCAGTCGTCTAGGTCCACTCCGCCTCTGGGATTTCAAAGAAGTGGCTTTTGTTTTGGAAGGCAACCCTGAGGCATGCCGGAAACAGAAGTCTATATTGGAAGTTGAGGGCTTACAGTTTCTGTTTGACAGCATAATATGATCGCCTTTGCCCATGCACTTCTCTGTTGTAGTAGGAAAGATTATCACTTTATTGACCTGATAGGACAAGGTGGAATGGGAGTGGGCTTCCTGCAGGATGACATCCATGTCATTGAAGTTAAGGGATTTGGCAATGATCACCGGTGTGGGGTTCGGGGTGGCGGCCAGGCCGTAAGAGCACAATGGGTGTGCTCCATGACGAACCACATTGAGAGAGCGCCAGATGGCATCCAGGATTTGATTCAGGCCTCCACGAAGGTGGCTACCTGTGCAGGTTCTGTCCCCTCAGGGATGCCAACCAAGAAGAGATTGTTTTGGGTTGAGTGATTCTCCGCATCTTCTACACGCTTGTGAAGGTCATTCGTGTGGGGCAACAGCTGCGTGACCTGCTCCTTCAGATGTACTAAATTCTCTTCCAATGTGGATAGCCGGGATTCGGCTTCTGTTATACATGCAGCAGCATTGCGGAGGTCTTGCCTTATAAGGACCATATCTACACACACACCTCCCCTATTTAGGTTTCAACAGAGTCTCCTGAGTACTTTATAGTCTGTAGAATCATGGCAAGGTCTCCTTCCGGGAGGGGGCCTTGGTCGGAGCGACTTCATTGGCACTAATTCCACCTGTAGTGTATTGTTCCTAAACCCCTTTATCTTTACCACTGGTAGGATTGCACTGGAGGGAGTGGTGCAGAGTTGTATTATTTAGTTGCTGTCATAGAGTAGCTTTGCCCTGGTCGTCTCCATAGTTCCCACTTGGATTTCCCAAGCCATCTCACTCCTCATCTCATGCTTGCAGCCGCATCCCCACTCATGTCCTCGGATCGCGCAGGGAGCACCCAGGAGCCCAGCAGACATCAACACACTCCTGGTCCACCGGAGTGGTGGCCGGTCCAGCCCCAGGCTTGGTGGGTTCATGTAGCCCTTGGAGTCAGGTCTCAGCCATATGTTATGTGCTGATGGCACTCGCTTGGACCAGGTCTGCCATAGCCAGGAGCGGGAGGCCGATGGGGGTGAAATTGCCCGAGACCCCTGGTCTGGGTGTCTCAGTCAGTTGCCAACACAGGTGCAGTGATTGTATTTCAGGAGGTCCCTACAGCCCGCCTCATCCCCCCCGGGGTCTCCTCACAGACACAAGGCAAATTCCATGTGCCACCAGCCGGGCTGGATAATGCAGGTGCCGCTGTTCCCCTGGTCTCTGATGGAGGTAAGCATGCCTACTCTGGAGGCCGAGGCGAAGCCACCTGGGTCCGGGGGTCCTAGAGTCCCTCACCAGGCCCCCCGCCCACTCTCTGCTTAGTCTCGGAGGGCGCGACTCCGCAGCTTCGTGGCAGGATCCCATTGGCCATACACTCTTTGTATCCAGAGGCTCCCTTGGGATCGAGGGCCTCAGCTGCCCCCCTCCACTAGGTTGAGTCTGGTGAAGTCTCCTGGGGGGATCTGTGGTGCCATCAAACCTTCGGCCACCGGCCTGGTCCCTTCATGACTGCGGCCTGGATGTTGACGCAGTCTAAGGCTGGGCGGTGCTAACTCCTCACTGCCAGTCTGGCTGGTACAGGCCTTCAGAGCCGGGTCCATCTCTGTCAGGAGCAAGGGGCGTAGTGCAGTGACAGAGGGTGCCCCAGGGACCAAGGGCCCTTTAGGTGCGTCCCTTCTGTCCCAAAGTCCCATGACAGTCTCCTTCTCGCTGAGGGATGGATGTTCCCACTTGTTGCTAAGTATCATGCCTTCACCCAGTCGGAGGGGGAAGGGAATTCAGCCACACCGTGGGATTGTGTCAGTGGGTTCCGTCACCACTACTGGCCCGCCCGACTGTCCGGTAATCCCTTAAGGCTGCCCCTCCCCGGAATGCAGTCATGGAAGAGATACTGCTGAGCACTACCTCTACCACCTCGGAGCCACCACGGGCTGTTTGGAAGGCCCTAGAGGATCTGCTGCCACTGCTGCTGCTGTCCTGCCAAACTGCTGGCCGAGTGTACGCTCCTCTCCCCAGGCCACTGTGAGCATTCCAGACCACGGCGTCACTAATGTTGACATGCCCGGTCTGCAGGGTCCCTGTATGTCCCCATCTCCTCCAGGGGGTGCAGCTTGCGGTGGGCGAACCTCGCAGGTCCCAGCTAGGACGCCGCCATTTTGTCTCCTTTCCATCAGGGTTTGCTTCAGAGGATGCCTCTGCAGTGTATTGGAGTGTGTATCGGGTGCAGCTTGAGTCTCAGCAGGTCGCCCTTTCACTTGCGTTCTGCTGGTACCAATTCCTGCTACTGGAGGGTTCACGATTTGCGAGCAGATGACGGAGGGGTCCAGAGGACTCTTAGAGTGCGATCGCCATCTTGACACTCGTGATGCTCCATTTTTGACCATCAACTCGACCCAGTGTCGAGTAACTCATTTCAGGTAAAATAACCACATTCTGGGCTTCTATAATTCTCTTTACAGATGTATCCTGTTTTCTAAAGTCGGTATTGATTCCTTGTAGATGATCACTCGATGCTGCACAAAATTCACATCTCTACAATTATGGTTATGAATGTTAGTCCCATTTCTAAACCTTTCTGGTGAAGGTGCTTAGGCTACACACCTTAATCTATTTCATTTTTTCGATTTTCAGATTTCATTCTGACAACCTGACAACCTACAACAGTAAGTAATTGATTATTGAGACATTACCAATCCCTTAATAACCTTTTATAAATGGTTGCCCCATCCTCTGACGAAACTCCACGCTTCTTCTATTCTCAGCCTACTGCTTATGCACTTTAATTCCCTGTCCTGAAGGTGACCCTTTAAACTACCCTGGTCTGTTGACTCCTTGGGAAATTTGACCCCATTCAAATGGCTTTGCGTTAACCCTCTTTTTCTATATCTCTGATTTTATCTGTACACATAATTTTACGATATTATTATAAAGTCTATTACCTCTCTGTATTATACAGACTTTTTTGTTAGGTCTCGCCTCTCAATGCGCATGCGCATTGAGCAGAGCGAGACTATAGGGACTTAAACAGACTTTACCCAACTTGGCGATTTGGTGCTGTGCCTGTGCGCTTTTAGGTCAATGCGCAAGCGCATTGACCTAAAATGCGCGTGCACATCATCAAATTGCCATCTGTTCCCCAGCAGCTCTTCCCGCTCCGCCCCACAAGCTTCCCCCAGCGTGCGCTCTGCCTCAGCCGCACTCCTCCCACACCTTTGAAGTGAAGCTTAGCTTCACTTCAAAGGCCCCTGCTGCTTCACACCCTCATGCCGCTCTCCCAGCTCCGCCCCCTCCCCTGCCCGCCGTGTCGCATTTCTCCTCCCCCTCCCCACAGCAATGCCCTCCATCTTGTTCTTTCAGCTGTCTCCTTGCCACTCGTGGGTACAATCTCCTCGTGCCTTCGACCAACACCTCATGCTTGCCGCTTCAGAAGAATCAGTTTTTGTTTATATTTTACGTAGGCCTTTATTTATAACTTCACATTTAAGGAGCGATGCGCTCTGCATGGCGCAGTGCAACTCCTTTTTTGCTACTCTACATAGCTCTGCAGCTCATCAGATTTCACCGGACAGACTGGGAACTCTCCCTTCTCTGGGCTGAGCTCTTTCAATCCTCCCAAAGTAATGATTTTTATACACCCATGCCAGTGTTGTACCCGACACCGTGTGCGATCCGTAGCGAAATGTGATTAGTGTTTTTTATGACCCTGTCAACAGCGGGAGTCACTTTTCTTCTAGCTTCCCAGTTCACGTACACAGCTAAGTACAGACAACTAACCTCCCAGACGGACATTTCTTACTAATAATTCGTCCCTTGAGCGATTGTTGGCATGGCGGGAGCACAACCACATCCACCTCCACATCCACCTCCACATCCACCGTCACCTCCACACCCACCATGACATCCACCGCCACATCCACCACCACATCCACCACCACCACATCCACCGCATCCACCACCGCATCCACCACCACATCCACCACACCCACCATCACCACATCCACCCCCACATCCACCGCATCCACCACCACCACATCCACCACATCCACCACATCCACCACCACATACACCACATCCACCACATCCACCACCACATCCACCACATCCACCACCACATACAACACATCCACCACCACCGCATCCACCACCGCCACATCCACCGCATCCACCACCACCACATCCACCACATCCACCACCACATCCACCATCACCTCCACATCCACCGCCACATCCACCACCACATCCACCACCACATCCACCACCACTGCATCCATCACCACATCCACCACCACATCCACCACACCCACCACATTCATCACCACATCCACCGCATCCACCACCACATCCACCACATCCACCACATCCACCAAATCCACCACCACATCCACCACCACATCCACCACCACATCCAACACATCCACCACCACTTCCACCACCACCGCATCCACCACCACCACCGCATCCACCACCACCACATCCACCACCACCACCGCATCCACCACCACCACCCCATCCACCACCACCACATCCACCACCACCACCACCACATCCACCACCTCATCCACCACTGCATCCACCACCACCACATCCACCACACCCACCACCATCACTTCCACCACCACATCCACCACCACATCCACCACATCCACCACCACATCCACCACCACCACATCCACCACCACCACATCCACCATCACCACCACCACCACATCCACCACCACCATATCCCCCAGATCCACCACCACCACATCTATATGTGTGTGTGTGTGTGTGTGTGTGTGTGTGTGGCTCTGTGTATGTGTAGGTGCAAATGCAATGTTCTTGGATTTTCGTCACAGTAAAATACACTGAACATAATCTTCACAAAAGTTATTTACAAACGTTTAAGCTATTGCCATTATAAATTACAATAAATTTTATTTAAGTAATAATTATTTACAAAATTAAAAGCCATTGTTATTTGTAATATCAATACATCTAAGTCACGTAAATACAACACACATTGCATTACAAATGCTATAGGTGTCACATTTGTGAAAGTTAAAACTATTGACATTGTAACTGAAAAAGCTATTAATTTTGCTATTTTCAAAACCAACACATAAATAAAAAAAGTGTCATTTACAATACCAATCGCTCAAACTTTCCTAATGCGAGACCTATTGCATTTCCAATGCTTGTTTCTTTTAGCTTTCTCGCACTGTGTGATCACATGCGCACTAAGCACAGCTAAAATTAATTAAAGGTTATATCTTCGAATGAGTTCTATGGATATTGCCACTGTTTGCTTCTACTGTTTACTTCAGCCGATTGTTGATACTGTAAATGAAAAATTATCATGATACATTTGTTATTTGAATAACTTAAGTATACCACAAAAAACTACTCTTCTGTATTCCCCCCTTCGCCCCTGGTTCCAGGAAGCACATTTTAATGACCGAAGACAATGCTGGTCTGGAAGCCAAAAGCATCCCTGGAAAATGTGCTCATTCCCATATTGTAGTAATTGAATCCAACCATGTCCAGGATTATTTGCTGGTCTGCTTAGCTGCCAATCCCTCCGTTCTTCAACCATAAAGCTGCCCCTTGTCCTAAAACAACCAGAGGTTTGCATGTGCGCAATATCGCTATAAGCAGTGGCGTAACCAGGGCCGGACTGGCCATAGCGGGCACCGGGCAATCCCCCGGTGCACCGCATGGGTGGGGGCCGGTTTTGGGCCCCTTGGGGCCGTATTTGTTACAGGGCCGTTTTTGCAGTATGGCTGCAAAATCGGCCCTGTACCAAAATCGGCTGAAACCCGGCCCCGGCAAAGAGCTTGGCGGCACCTCTAACCCCCGAGTAAGGGTGTGGGGGCGGCTGAGCAGTTTGCCAGGGCCGCTTGTGGTTCCCAGTCCGGCCCTGGGCGTAACAAAATTTGAGGGTGCCCCCCTGCAAGGTACATGAAGGGACCCCTCTCCAGTCTTAATCAGGAGCTCTCAGGCCAGGGTACTGTGCTGAGGGAGCCCCTGGAGCTTGGGGTCCCCCTGCACTGTGGGAGCTGCGGGGGTCTATGTTACACCACTGGCTGTAAGATGTACTTTTTCATGCAACGCTTTGAATTGTATGTTGGTTCCTTATCCATGCTCTAAACCCACAAAGTAACATTTGTTGCCCAGCTCACTTTATTAATTTCTAATGAAATAGGTTGAGCAATATTAATAGCAACAGTTTAAAAATTATTGGTGCCAGAGGCAAAAAAAAAATCGATATTTGCACTTGGCATTAGTCCACCCCCAGCAAGAGCGGAGTATTTGCTTCTCTCAGCTGTCATACACTGATCTTTGCTAACCCTTGAATTTGGTGCCTCCAGGAAGCTTGCCTTGTCTGATGGGCACCGCATCCAGGAGTATCAAAAACTGAATTGCTTTATTATGGCACACTTTAAAAAACTGTTCAGTGAATCGTAATGCGCAAAAATCATGCTGAAAATGCAGAATCATTTTGTCACTCATTTTATTACAAACTAGTCAAAAATAATTTTACTATAAAATGAGGCCAGTGCTCAATTTGAGCCAGTGGATTCCAGTGCTTGGCACCGGCACTTAATTGGCAGCACCAGTACCTATGATAGGCTGCCAATTGGTGGTGCTTTTTTTCAATTCAGAGATTAGCTCAACAACTGTTGTTTATTAATTCAATATACATTAAGAATAACCAATACCTGCTGCCAAAGCCATTCTTTAAACTTTGGGGTCCTGAAATTGTCAGAATTGTCACACTTGTAGTAATGTGACTTATTAGTTATGCTGTTACTGTAATTGACAGCGTCAATGGGCAGTGCAAGAGGAAGTGGCCTGATGACTAGAACCCTGGCACTTATGTTTCTTTTTTTTTTAAATTAAGCACTGATTATGAGCCCATTATTTTTCCATAGAACTATTTCAGACTACTACTATCACGGAATAATTGGTCATCATATCACCTTGAGTTGAGTCTTTACACTACACTCTGGCAAGTTATGCATATACCATTACAAAAAAATGTGCTGACTTTCCTCAACCTTTTTACTTCCTTCTCTCTCTGTTGTAGAGTTTAACGACCGACCCCAACTTGATGACTGAGTACACTTCCTAAATGCAAAATAATACCTTATGCACTCCAACAGAAGAATAGAAGATGGTGTAGCACCAAATAGCCAGGAGAATGAAGCACTGGAGTAATACTGTTCTGGGTGCAGCCAAAGCACACTCTATGTATGTTAAAAAGAGCTTGAACTATGGGCCATATCTACAAACCATTTTTACGGTCGAACCGCAAAAAATGCTTTTTCATATGTACAAATGCCAAATTATAATTCGGTAACTTGTTACTGAATCGCAATTTGGTTTAGCGATTCAGAAACGCCGCATCTGGAAAAAATTCACTCCTGAACTCTTTTCTAGTATATTAGCTGAGCATCCCCCAACATTAGGTTACACCTTACAGGAGGCCTGGGATAGCTATGAGTTGTGGATGTCGAAAGCTCTAGACAAGGTTGCCCCCTGGACATCCAAACCACCGGTACGACAATCTAAAGCGGCACCGTGGTTCTCAGAGAAACTCAGAATGGCCAAAGCCCAATGCAAAATTATAGAACGGAGTTGGAGAAAAAGCTACGCTCCTGAACTCAAAATATGCTACAAAACTGAGCTAAAAAAGTACCATAAATTGGTTAGATCAGAGAAAAGGCTCCATCTCCAAAACAGAATTGAGGAAGCAGATAACCCCAGGAAAGAATTATTTAGCATCTACAAGGAACCCACATTTCCCTCGAGACTCGAAACTCAAGACACATACTCAGCTGAGATATGTGATCGGATAGCTGACTTCTTCGTTGATAAGGTAGATAAAATTCATGCTACCTTTGTAGATAAAAAAATCCTCTCAAATATCAATGTGGACACTAGACCCATCTCAACACACAAATCACCGTTGACCACTTTTAAAACCCCTAACAAACATGAACTTTTAGGTATTATTAATGGGATACAGTCCGGCTCCCCCACTGACGCCTGTCCACCGAACCGGTGCAAGGGAGTTATGGAAAGTACATTAATTGACTATATTAGTCATATGGTCACACTATCTTTTCAGGAATGCCATGTTCCAAAGGAATGGAAAACTGCTCAAGTCATACCGTTGAAGAAAAAGCCGAACATTCCCATTTCTCAGCTCCAAAACCTCTGCCCAATCTCCCTTCTCCCATTCTGTGCTAAAATAATAGAAAAAATCGCGAACAGACAGCTCATGGAGTATTTGGAAGCAGAAGCTCTCCTCCACCCCTCTCAGTCGGGTTTTAGAACAGGCTATTCGACGGAGTCGGCAGTTCTATACTCGACTGAATGTCTTCGGCAGATAGTGGACGAAGGGGAGACAGCGGCGTTGGTCCTGCTGGACCTTAGTGCAGCATTCGATACCGTGCTGCACTCAACATTGCTGTCTCGCCTTTCGGACATGGGGGTAACGGGGTCGGCACTTGCATGGCTGCGCTCCTTTCTGGCTGACAGAAGCTTCCAGCTACACTGCCCACCCTTCAGATCATCTCCTCGGAAGGTAAGACATGGGGTTCCACAGGGCTCAAGTCTGAGCCCTACATTATTCAACATATACATGGAGACCCTGGCACACATTGTAGAGGGTTTCGGGGTGGGCATTGTTAGCTACGCGGACGACACCCAGTTGGTGTTTAAGCTAACCCCTGACCGAAGAGAGGATGCCACCAATTACTCAGACTGTATGTCTGCAGTAGCGGTCTGGATGAATAACAACTGTCTTCGTCTGAATGGCGAAAAGACCGAACTACTGGTGATCGGGAGAACCTCCTCTGCTTGGTCCCGAGAATGGTGGCCTACTGAATTGGGCAACCTGCCCATTCCCATGGAGTCGATAAGAAACCCGGGTGTCATGCTGGATTCAGACCTCTCCGGCAAGACCCATGTCAACAGTGTAACAGGAAGGTGCTTTGGTATTTTAAAGGTCCTTCGCAAAGTAGTAGATCTCCTTCCTATCGAGGCCAGAAAAACCATTGTCCACGCATTAGTGACTCCCCATCTGGACTATGGGAATGCCCTCCTGATTGGGCTCAGTCAGAAGGGCTTACACCAACTGCAATGTGTGCAGAACGCCGCCGCACGCCTTGTGCTCGGCCTATCGCGGAGATCCTCCGCAAAAACTGCCTTGGTCAAACTCCACTGGCTTCCGGTCAGGGAGAGGATCAAATTTAAGACCCTTTGCTATGCTCATCGCATCGCTCAGGATAAAGGCCCTGAATATTTAAAAAATCTCCTTACTATACACCGCCCGACCTGTAACCTTAGGTCATCTGGCATGATGCTATTTGAAATCCCTCGAATTTTCAGGGCTAAAATGGGAGGAACCTCTTTTAGGTATTTAGCCTCCAAACACTGGAATGCGCTCCCGCTCCACTTGCGGATGGAGCCATCTGAACTGAGATTTCGGGGCAAACTGAAAACTCTCCTGTTTCCCAACACGTAACCTCTCCTGAGCTCTTTCTCTACAGCTGCCTTTGGATCTCTGTATTTTTAGCAGTTAGCGCGGGGACACACAGTTTTGTGTAGCCAGGCGCTTTAAAAATGATTTATTATTATTATTATTATTATTATTTGGAAGGAGCATATTTAGGGCGTCCCTTCCAAATACCGCATTGCAGTGCTATGTATGAATGTTTTGCAACTGAATTACGGTTGCAAAACATTCATTTTGTTCTGACTACTAAAAGACAGTGATAACCATTCACAAATGGGATGGGGTCCCCAAAAGACCTTTCCTCTTTGGAATGTAAAAATAAAAACACAACTTTTAAGAGCAGGCAGTGGTCCCACGGACCACTACCTACTCTTAAAAATGAAACTTCAAAATTTCTTTTTTTCTTTTAAAACGTATCCCATTTTCCTTTAAGGAAACAAGTTGCTTTTAAAAATAAAAAGTTTGCTTTATTAGAAAGCAACCACAGACATGATAGTCTGCTGACCCCAGCAGCCCACTATCCCTGTGATGGCTATTATTCCTAATGGGTAGCAAATTGAGCCCTACCTCATTAACCGCTATTGAAAACTTGTATGTTTTCTTACATTAGGGATTGAGATGTCCTTATTGTGATTCGGTAAACATCACAATTAGGAAATCACAATTCCTACGTTTTTAAGTGTCCTAATATATCTTGCAGACAGTTCTGCTATTAAGCCAGACCTAAACATTGGAGCATGTCGGACATTCAGCAGCCCAGAGTTTGAAAAGGGCACTTATGAGAAATTCCAGTACTTTCATGGTCTGTCAAGCAATAATGGCCTTCCCCAGGAGCTTTGGTGAGTCACTCTAGGAATATTCAGTGAAAATAGTAGAAAATTGAGAATTTTTCAGCCCACTTAAATGTCTAAAATCCATGTCATACAGACAAATCAGAAAATAAAATTTCACACGGCCTATGGTTTTTCATAGTAGGTTTCTTTATCTCTTCATTTCAATTCAGTTAATTTTTTCATTCTGTAACATCAAATTGGATTTCACTCTTATGTTACATATGTTATTATATATATCTCTGTCGGAGGAGTAGGGTGTAAAAATAAATAAGGCACACCTGACAACCTCGGGAAGTAAACAGCAGAACTAGAATTGTAAATTTTTGTCATTAGTCAGGTTTTAGGGATTTTCCTAGTTTCCTATCCAGACAATGGACAGATTGCACCAATCATGAATCTGACGGGTGATTCAACAGCTGTAGCGTTGACTGCAATAACAGCTTAATTTGGTACATATTTGTTGATGCAACATTCTTACCCTCATGCATTAGCTTTTACATTTTTGCAAATACAAACATTGTGCTATTAACTCCTTATTTTCAAGTACCAAACTTTGAGCATTATATGTTCGCCGCTCAGTTGCAATGGCTGGCGCAATGGGTGGAAGGTGTGAATGAGGATGGAACATTTCTGTCGCACCTGGAATCCCATCCTAGTCTAGTGATGGAGAAATTACTTCTACGATAAACGCCTACCACATATTGCTCGTTGTTACAGCGCATGGCTTTCCACGCCTGGGGACGATGCCAGGTCAGGGAGCAGCGACTTACAAAGTACACCCCCGTGCAGCCGGTTGTAGGTCTGCCATAGGGCGATACCCAGACTACATTCATGAGCGAGCAATTGGCCTGCTGGACGGAAGTGGAGTAAGACAGCTTCGGGGATTGCTTCCTGGATGAGGCCCTACTCCAGTTTCTCAACCTGGTGGAGGACTGCGGCCTTCCTCTGGCCCAGTTTCGGCATTATGAGGTCTTGGCACACACATTTGCACAGTTATGGAAAAAGGGGAGAGATGAGTCGGAGACCCACCAAGTACTGCATGGTACGGTCCCCTGGGCGAGCCGCGAGCAAAGTGGGATAATATTGGAGGCAGAGTACTTACAGACGTAGAATGGCGCAGGATGTTGTGTTACCCTAAGACACTTTCTCGCAATACACGCCTAAAGTATATACAATTCAACAACACACATACATGACATACATGACACCGCATTGCCTTAATATAACTTATGGGGGCGAGGCCCGCCACTGCCTGAGATGCATTTACACAGATGTGGATTTCCGCCACATGACCTGGGAATGTCTAAGCTTGCAGCCTTTTTTGGGAAGCTATACTTGGTAAGCTCAGAGAGGTTCTGGGCAGAATATTGCTTCCCACAGCGCAGGCTTGTTTACTAGGTCTCTTCCCCAGACCACCATAGTGTAAAGTTGGGAACAGGTTGATAGATCTGGTGATAGATCTGGCGCTGGGTTTTGCTAAGCGTCGAATTACGATGGAATGGAAATCCTTGCGAGGACCCCAATTTGAGACCTGGAATAGGGACGTCATTATGTGGGCAGGGGCAGAAGGCAGGGCACTTAGCTGGGAGGAGTCTAAAGGCATGGGGAAGCATCCAATAGCTGGACAATGGCGGGAAAATCTAGCGGGTGTGAGTCACATGGGACAGACTCCGACTCAGGGCAGGAGCCCCGCTCTGCCGATACATAACCTGAGACCCTCCTTGAGCCCCTCGATGGCGCCGGGCACTCTCCAGATGGGTGTTCGACTGAGGGAATACAAACGATAGTAACTTACCACTTCCATACAAAGAGTTTGCTGATAATTAGGGGCTCCCCACCTTCACCCTCCCAGGACATGTGGGAGGTCCCACTCCGGCGCAACTCCTCTCAACACATGCTGTGCTAACTGCGATATTATCCCCCCTCTGCACACAACTCACCTATTCTGTTATTATTTACATTCTGTTTTTCTTTTTAATTCGATGTGTATGTAAACAACTGGAGTAGCAGTGCGGTACGCGTGCAAGTTATATTGATATTCAGGACTGTTGATGGTAACTCTCGCCTGGGATTACTTGCGAACAAATTGTGGTAGGACCTATATTGAGAACTATATGAACTGATTGAGGGTTGCAGTTATATGTCAGACAATTGTTGTGGGGTAACCCTCTGAACATAGGGTTTGCTAGAGATGCCACTGGGCTTGCTCTCTGGATCTAGACTCAGATATATAGGTACCCCCCTCTGTAATGTGTTACCCCTGTTGCCGGATGACTTGATTCTAAATATGCTGTTGTTTGAATCATGGAACGTATGTTTAATATTTACAAATGCAAATAAAAATACTTTTTTTTTTTAAAACGATGTATTTTCAATTTGGAATAATATACTCAATTCGCATAACCAAAGGTGGCAATTTTCATGAAAAACAAATAATCTGTTGACCTGAAATAGCAGCTTTTGCTTTTTAGTAAACGTTGTTTGCCATTTTCAGCAAGTATTCACAGGTAGCACTGATACACCTGGATAGATTCTACCCTGCATGCCCATGTACCACCATCTCCTGCCATGTATGCCCACAGTATGCAATGAATTACCTCTATTATATCAGCGCAAGCATTATTTCAGAGGTAGGCATTCTTGTATAATAGAACCCCAAGCCATACATAACATGATTTGCTCCCCTCTGTCAGTGAATGCAAAATACCAGATGTGGACATTAATATGCCACAGATGTGCACAACGTGCTCAGAATTACTACCATTATGATAGGTGGAGCATCACACCAGGGATTGGCTTCAGCTCAATATGGATGACCCCAATGTATCAATGCTTGCTGCCATTATTACCAGGACCAGCATTATCCCGTGCCAGAGATGCCCAGAGTTTCCATCACTGGGCAAGTCCCAACATTTTACCAGCTGTCGGTAGCAACTACATCACCCTCAGACATGCACAAATGCAAACACACATACACACCAGCGTTCAAGATGATTAACTAAGTTTATGCCAAACAGGGGAATCTTCTTTTCATCTTTCCAAGGTCAATCAACGAATTACCATTAACTCAATCAATAGTAACATTTGCGATTTTCAGTTCTTAGAACCAACAGGAGTGTGCGTTTGAAGTGCTATATCAACAAGTTGTTATTCATGACATACTTTTTCACTTATCCGTATCCTCTTCAGACAGATCGCACTCTTCAGCTGCTTGACTCCCAATTCCTGCTGGACTAACTCTCCTGTGACTCTGAGCCCAAACCCTAATCATACCAGCCACCACATAGCAGGCCACGAGCCACACACAGGCAGTGATTGGGCTGAAACATGTGGACCCCTGTGCAGAAAGTGACACCCGTTTGAGGATGGTTCAGAATTATGAGTTGTACGGACTTTATTGTGCCTGGTTATTTGTGGGTGCAGGAAAGGCTGCACGTTCTGTTAAATTTTGGCAAGTAAATCTATCGGAATTTTATGGGAATTTGGAGTGGCAATTGCCTGTACATTGGGATTTTGGCGTGGTATGCACCAAAACCTGCACATTATTCCCCCTCACTGGGGAAAATCTTAGAATAGGTTATAACTGCCACACTTGAAAAATACAGAAGTAGGGGTGTCGAATTTCAGTGGGCACACTGAATCTCAAATATGGCTGCATGGAATCTCAAATATGGCTGCAGGGCACTCACTCATAGGGAGGGCCTAAGTGTGAGAACAGTGCAGGGCCTTCAGTTAGGTCCTACATTGTTAATCGCATCATAAGTGTGACAGAAACTGCCATTGATTTCTGACCAATGATGTACAGCAATATGCTGGAGACCCGTGGACCACGATTTCAGGCCCACCTCCCTAAAAGAATGCTATGTCTGAGCCATCTGAAAAACACAAGCTGTACATGTCTGAAGGGATGAGCAACTATGCACCATGCGGCATGCAGCTAGCATTTCGTTGTTCATGTTTATCAGTGCCATTGAGGAGGCATTACAACCTCAGACCCTCAGAGGTCCTAGGAGGAATGAAATGGGACAGTGCCCGAATGCTTTAAGGGGCAATCTGCCCCTGCTCACTATCTCTTATTCTTCTCTCCTTATCTTTCTCTCTCTATTTTGCCTCTTTTTTTTGTTTAAAAGATTTTATTTTGAATTTTACATGAAATAATACAAATTAATACATATGCAAAGAGAAATTGTAAAATATAAAATATACATAGAATAGTTCAGCAAATATAAGTGAGCAAATAACACAATGATATGATATTACTCTAGGAGAAAAAGAAAGAAGAAAGGGAAAGAGAAATAGAGAAGAGAGGAAAGCAGAACAGAGAAGAAAGAGAAAGGGAGGAGAAAGGGAAGGGATATTTAAAAAATCGCAAGCGGAAGTAGTATAAAAAAGGAAAGATAAGATAGAAAAAGAAAAAGGAAGAAACTAGGGAATGGGAGTAGAAGTAGAGAGATACGTAATAAAAGGTAACCGTAAAAGATCAGATTTAATTTTTTGAGAAAGGGAAGTAGAGGAAACAGTAGAAATCCTATGTTCATCACAAACAAGATTCCACCAAGTTACTAAGGATATTTTAGAGCTATCTTTCCAGGATGATAAGATAACTTTAAAAGCAAGAGCAATAAAAAGGTCAAATAACAGGGAAATAGGGGATGTTACAGCAATATCAGGAGAAGAACAGCCTAAGAAAACATTCCGTAATGATAATGGGAGATCACATTTAAAAATTGTCATGCAAATATTCCAAACAGATTTCCAAAACGAGAGAACATTAGAACATTCATAAAGTTGATGAATCAATGTGCCCATAACAGTAGAGCAGGACCAACAAATCGGAGATGAAGATGGGGAAAATCTAGAACTACAAACAGAAGTAATAATGGCTCTATTGTAAATAAAATACAAAGATTAGGTTATACGAGCAGCAGCAGAAATTTTGAACAATTTAGACCACAATTTATCCCAAGTCGTAATGGGGAAAGAAATAGATAAATCAGTTTCCCAAGCAGTTTCAATGTGGGATTTGGGTCTTTCAACAACATATGATAACAGCAACTTATATACAAGAGCGGCTTTAGGTCTATGCGTGGGAAATAAAGAAAACAAAGTAGAAGAGGGGGTAAAAGAGGGTGTATCATCTGGTACGACAAAAGTAGCTAAGTGAGAGTGTAGAGCATTGGAAATAATGGTATATTCAGCTAGGAAGGAGTCAGGTAGCTGATATTGAACTTGTAGGGTATGAAAAGGAAGAACAGAGTTGAAATGTATTAGTTGATGTACATAAAGAATACCCTTTTCTTTCCAGTATTTGAAATCTAAAGATTTACCCTTGTATTTAAGAAACCTATTAAACCATAAGGTGGAATATAGGAAACATTGGAGCAGTGTGAAGCCAGTAGAAAAAGTATTATATAGCAGGTTTCGGGAGTATTTTAAGATAGGGTTAGTAGATATAAAAGTGCTATTGGACATAAAAATGACGTCTTGAAAGGAAAATCTTTAAGGAGGGAGCGATCAAAAATGATACATGTGGGAGGAGGAGTGTCACCAAAGTCATATGCCAATGCAAAGGATCGTTTGAGTAAGAAAGCAGAGTGATACAATTTAAAGTTTGGAATGCGTACACCACCTTCTCCCTTAGGGCGTATGAGCTCGGTAAGAGCAATAGGAGGATGTTTCTTGTTCCATAAAAATTTAGTACAAGTAGAGTTGATTTGGAAAAAATAGGAGAGGGGAATTTTAATAGGAAGCATAGATAATGTGTATAAAACATGTGGTGCAATCATCATTTTGATGGTATCTAATCTGCCCCATCATGAAAGTGAGCAAAAGTGATTGAAGTTTGGAGAGTAATGCATGAAACGTGAGCCTAATTGTTGCATTTAAAGAAGAAGAAAACCAAATTCCAAGATATTTGATTTTGGAGGGACACCATGCAAACTCAGTATTGTCAAATATGAACTGGTAGCAAATAGAATTTAGAGGTAGAACTTCTGTTTTAGAAAGATTTAATTTATAACCAGAAATGCTGGAATATAACCGTACTTCATTCAAAAAAGGAGGAAGGGATTCAGTGGGGTTGGACATGTAAATTAATATATCATCTGCGTATGCAGAAATTTTAGTTTCTATGGAAATATATTGAAAGCCTTTAATCTGTGAGTTAACACGGATACGTTCTAAGAAAGGTTCAAGGCAGAGGATAAATAATAAAGGGGAAAGGGGACATCCCTGTCTAGTACCTCTGGACAAAGAAAAACATTTGGAAAAGTGATTATTAACAAAAATGCTAGCTCTTGGGCATGAATATAGTAATTTAATGAAAGAAATAAAAGAAGGTCCAAAACCGAACCATTGGAGAGTTGCAAACATAAATTGCCAGTTGATACGGTCGAAGGCCTTCTCAGCATCTAAAGATAGTGCGGCAAGGGGGGATTTGTATTTTTTGGCATAAGATATAATATTGGCAAACATTCATGCATTATCGGATGCTAATCTACCCTTAACAAACCATACTTGATCAGTTTTAATTAATAGAGGGATTATTATAGTTTCAAGACGGGTTGCTAGAATTTTAGCGAAAATTTTGCAATCATAATTTATTAAAGATATGGGACGATAGTTCTTGTAGTAAGAGTGATCCTTGTCAGGTTTAGGAATTATAATGATCAATGCATCCATAAAGGATCCAGACGGCTTGACATCAGCAATAAAAGAGTTAAAAAGTGCTAAAAGTTGTGGGACAAAAATGGGAGTAAAGTGGTATAAAATTCAGCGGTAAGACCATCAGGTCCAGGGACCTTTGACTTTTTTAGTGATTTTATAGCGTTATTAACCTCTTGAGAAGAGATATCTTCCTCTAAAGCATTAAATTGATCAGGTAAGGACGGCGGAGAGGGAAGGTCGGAAAAATAAGTGTCTAAATTATGATTTGAGGGAAATGTGTCATCAGAGTAAAGAGATTGATAATATTTATGAAAAACATCAGCAATATTTTCATCTGATGAGACTAATTTAGTAGAAGATCCGTTCATGATAGGGTCAATCGTTTTACATTCCGATTTGATCTTCAGGTAATTAGCTAACATTATACCTGCTTTGTTTTGGCCTCCATGGTACTTAGATTCAATTTTAAGTAAAATATTACATGCTTCAGTTGTTGCCAATTTATTGAGTTCAGATTTAGCTTTGATCAACTGAAGAAGGGCAGAGGATGATCTAGAAGTAAAATAAATATGTTCTAAGTCTTTGGGTTGGCGCAATTGATCTTCATATTTTTTCCTTGTTAGGTTCTTTTTGTTTGAGACATATGAGATGGTGAATGCACGAAAAGAGGCCTTGAAGGCATACCAATTATTAGGGACAGAAGTATCAATCGGGTTATTAAAAGTGAAAAATTCATTAATATATGTAGTAGCCTTTTTAACAAAAACAGAGTCAGACAATACAAAATTGTTCAGTTTTCATCGACTGAATTGAGAAGAAGTATGGGAAAGGTCTAATGTAGCATGAACTGGGGCATGGTCAGAAATAAAAATGGAACCAATAGAAGAAGCTTGAATAGACGGCAACATGGATGTACTAACCAAAATATAGTCAATTCTAGATCTAGTGTGGTGTACATTGGAGAAAAAAGTGTATTCAAGCAAATCAGGGTTACACGTCTTTGAAACATCATACATTGGTCGAGAGGCAATGGCAGATTGAAAGGCTTTGTGCGTTTTATCTGGGTTAAATTTACATTTTGATAGTCTGTCCGAAAAAGGGTCTAACCACTGATTAAAGTCACCAGCAACAATAACATTGGGACAATCGACTGAGGAAAGTAAAATTTTAACATAATTCCAAAATTTAGGATCAGGTTTAACCGGACCGTAAATATTTAGTACGGTTAAAGATTTGTTCTGTACCACAATCTTTGCCATTACCCATCGGCCTTCTTCATCATTTTGAGTAGATAAAATTTGTACAGATAAGGATTTATGGAACAGTATGGCAACACCACCTTTTTTGTTGGACGTAGAAGAGTGAACAACCTGACCAACCCGTTGTCTCTTTAACTTGAGAGATTCGGCTTCAGTACAATGCGTATCTTGAAGGAAAACAATTTGAGAATTAAGTTTGGATAAATGAGACAATACCTTTTGTCGTTTAATCAGATTCCCAAGACCACAAACATTCCACTTAACAATTTTACACATAATGGAGGGTAAGGAGGGTAATACAAGTAAGGATGAGAAACACTGTAGGAGAACATCTGACAGAGAAAACAAACCACATAAGAGGAGAATATATAAAAAATGATACAAAGAAGACTAAAACATCCAAGAAATTCAGGAACAAGCAAGGTAACAATACCATTACAAAACAAGAAAAAATACATGTGGATAAAGATCGAGTAATAAAGAAACACGCCTGTTTAGGTGAAGAACAAATAGCATAAATGGGGATAGTAAAAAGGAACAGGAAAGAAGAAAAAAGAAAGAAAAAAAGGGAAAGAAGAAGAAGGAAGTGAACAGAACAAGGCAGAACAGCCTGGTCTGCAAAGAAAAGAGACATCTGAGCAGCGGGAGCATAGTGACGCCAAAGGGACACAGACTTCAGCAATTAGTAGAAAGGGAAAAAGAAAAGAAAAAAGAACCTCATAGAGTAAGAGGAGAACAACATAGTAAAGGGTCATGGAACAGATGAACAATGAGGGCAGGAAGAAATGATCCTAAAAAAAAAAAAAGAAGTTAATTATTAGTGTCCATTCCGGAGGGTGAGATAGTTTGCAGATATAGAGCAAGTTTCTTCGGGTCATCAAAGGAGCGTGTGCGACCGTTATAGGTAATCTTGCAAAGACAAGGATGGAGAATCCCATATTGGATTTGAAGCTGTCTCATTTGAGGACGAAGAGCCAGGAATTATTTACGACGTGCATTAGTGGCATTGGAGACATCTTGGGACATGAAGAGATTATGTCCAGACCATATGATACGACGTTTAAGTTTGGCAGCCTTCAGCACATGCATCAACTCTGTAAATTCAAGAAAGAGCATAATAATGCCTCGTAGTTTAGTAGTATTTGGGTTGAGGTGACCTAATCGATGAGCTCGTTGTATGTTGAGAGGATTCGTTGTAGATTGAAGCTCTAATAGATCAGGCAGGAATTTCTGTAAAAATGAGACCATTTTGGATCCTTCAATATTTTCTGGAAGACCATTAAGGCGTAGGTTGTTTCTACGGTTACCCGAAGGCGTCTTGGCGAAGTTTTAGGGTGTGAATTTCTTGTTCCAATAAAGGAATTTTTGAAGAGATATCATGTAGGTCACTGACACGTTGTTCCAAGTCCAAAACTTTACTTTCCATAATGACCCATCGTTCCTCAATTTGACTCAGTTTTTCATTGGTCGCAGACATAAAAGGTTGGAGGACACGGACTTCATCCAAAATAGAGTCCAGGACTGGATTTTGGGAGGAAAGAATAGGAGACGGTGGATCATTTTTAAGTCTCTTCTGTTTTGTCCCAGAAACAGATGCTTTTGCGTTATGATTATCATGCGCCATGTTGAAAAATACCCCAAAATACTGTATTGTAGTAATTAGGGGAGGCCAAGGTAGAAAAAAGCCCTCCACAAATCAACAGAAGAGATCAGCGCACATTTAAACACATCACTGCGGCAGCTATTATGCCGCAGCGCTAAGGGGGCGGGGGGGCCGCGCGGCGGGCGCATGCTGGTGGCGGAACCGCTCCGTCACCAGCCGCGGTTGGGCTGTGCTCATGACGAAGCGGTTCCGTCATGGCCCTGCCCGCTCAATAGAACGCGCCGCGCGGGCGCAAAATCAGCGCCGCGCAGGCGCGTCAGGCGGGCCATGACGGAAGCACTCCGTCATCAGCACAGCGCCACCGCGGCTGATGACGGAGCGGTTCCGTCATCAGCACGGAACCGGTTAAATGACCATAACAAGGCAAATGTATGATCAATAATCTAGCGCTAAAACAAAGGCCTGTATGCAAAGGGAAAAAAAGTATTCTGTGGTATATCGTTGAAATTAAGTGGAGGAAACAGCTAATAACTTTAGCAGAGAGGCGATATAAAAGACTCCACTAGATGGGTATAAAATAGCAAGTTACATCAAACCACACAAAGTTCCTACTTCAAAAGAGGGGCCATACATAAGGGATGTGATGCTTCATAAATGTAGTAAGGCAAGCACAGTTCAAGCTGAGCAGCTTAATAAAAAAGGATCTGGTGTGACACCTTAAAATGGCGGCTGCTCACTTCAGAAGATCAGCACACATCTTGGTGGGTCGAATAAAATAGTGGGAACTGCAACTTAAGCCATAATATAATATTGAAATTTGCTTTTGGAGGCAGCGCAGCAATAAAAAGCAGAAAGAACATACCGGGACGTTGTAGGGGAGATATGAAAGATCGCGGGCTCAGAGGCACAAAATGGCGGCCGCCCACGACCCGAGCAGGACGATAAACACCGGCAGATAAAAATTGATGAAAAACAGCATAGAGGCTGCAACTGGACCAATCTTCAAACGCCCCACATCTTGAAACGTGGATTCAGACGTTTTACGGGTCCCACAGCTGATATTGGAGGCTCGAATAATGCAAGAAAGCTCCGTGTCAGAATGGAGCTCACGCCGGGTCCGCTATCTCCCGTCGGCGCGTAAGCCACGCGCCCTATTTTGCCTCTTTAATTTCTCTTTTCTCTGGTCAACTCTTTTCTTGTGTCTCTCCACTGCTCCACTCTGCACATGTCCCCTGTCGTCTCTCTTCCTTGTTGTGTCATTTATTTAATTCCTCTCCTTGCCTCTCTCCTTCCCTCCTGCTTTTTTCTTTTCTTTTCTCTCCTCTCCTGTCTCTAACCTCTACTCATCTGTCATTGCTTCCTTTACTAATTGATATGTCTCACTATCTCTCTCTGTGCTGCCTCTTTTTCCTCTGTCTTTGTCTCTTTAACTCTTATCATCCTCTTAGTCGAAGCTGTCTCTCTATTTTTCTCTCTATTTATGATTTATCTCTATCCCAATGTCTCTTGTAATAGCCTCTTACTCTCTCTTCCACTGGTTAGCCTTCTACACTTACTTGTTGCTTCTTCTTCGTTTCCATGCCACACGATGAACACATTAGTCAACGTCAGAGAGGAAAGGAGCACACATCCAGGTGCAATCACGGGAGACGCACCTTGAGGCAGTAAGAGAATGTTTGCGGGCATGAATGGGTGTGCTAGCATGGGAATACTTACAAGCTTCTAACGCTACGTGACTATCAGATTTGAAGTTTTAACTTGTGCTAATGTTTGTTTTTGTTCCCTACCCCTCTAGAGTTTGACTACAGGTATTTTCCATCCCTCCTCCTCCCATGGGGAATGTAGGCTCTTGTCCTAGGGTACAACATGTGAGATAAACCTCTCACATAAACTGTTTTCATACTCACATGTGTGCACAATGAGTGACACGCATATAGCCACTCACTTTAAGAATTGTGCATGTGGTTGAATGACCTTAATAAAGTAACCCAGGTTATTCTCATTGTACTTTTGTATGTATTTGGTTTTTGAGGCATAACGTGAGCCATTCTACCGTGGAGTGTGACCCAGGTCACCCCAAAAGGTGGCACCTTCTCACCACAAGGTTGGTAAGAACGGAGCCCCCTTGTTTTAGGTCCTGATGAATGCCAGAGACCCAACTGTTACCAAATGGCAGAAACATGTTGACCATACTTACCACGGTGAGGGGACCATAAATTCCCCATTATACTGTTCCCTTGTTTTTAATACCATATAGCTGCCGTTCACATTAAAATTTAATTTGGTAACTATACGTTTTTTTTAAATCTCACTCACTCTTCACAGGCCCCCACTTAGTTTACAAGTGCATCCACGTCGTCAGGTGTATGCCTGTCCTCTACCAAACCGAGTTTCTAGAGGGCGAGGACTGCGATGATGAAGCAAGACACCTGGTGGTGTGTGAGGCCAGATTAAAACACACATAATGCAGATGGAGTGCCCTCCAGAAAATGTATGACTTGTTATGTGAAGTGAGAAATGGATGAAATGAGGAATACTGAATGCCACCTTCGGATTTGATCCAATATATTAATTTCGCAGGAGGAGAGGATTCACAGGAAGCCACAAATAAAACATGCAACCCCTTCCAGGAGGTGAGTTGCCACCCTTGCTTTAAACAACTGCTTCCTTCCCTCATGCCCATCAAATCAAAACCAATGACAGTGCTTTGGTGTGAAAAAAGGTCGCAGTTTATTCAACATAACATATTTATACTTTTGAACTCCTACGTCCATATTCTCTCCTTCACTTTTAGTGGGATGAGATTGGCCAGCCCTAACAGTTTTGTGGTTGTGTAGGGGTCGCTGGTGGAAGCCACAGATACTCACTGGCCAGCTTCCTGCTCTGGTGACCCTTGACCCTGTTCGTAGGGCCGGTCGCTCCACTCACCGCACGGCCCCGTGTGTCCTGGTCCAACCGCTGCTGCCGCGAATCCCGCCGCTGCTCCTGCTGCTCTAAGCACCCTGTGCTTTTCCTTGCTCTGTGCCCTCTTCTGCCTGTTCCTCAGTTCTGCTTCCATTGCCGCATTTGTGTCTGTCCCACCGCTTTTGGGTCTGTATTTGTGCCACTGTTTTTTGTCTGTACTGCGGTCTTTGACACTGCATTTGGGTCTGTGCCACTGTTCTTTCTCCTCGAGCCTTGCCCCCTCGCCGCTCTCCCCGTGTTTCGTTTCCCGCTCTCTGTCCCCCCGCTCCCCGCCGCTGCTCCCCTGCAGCCCCGCCCCCCTTTCCTTTATGCACCTGAGCCCGCTCCCCATTCGCCGCCCCACTCCCGCCTCCCAGCTGCTCCGCCCTCCCACTTCGCCATATATGGCGAGGACCGCGCGTACGTGCAGCGGTCGCAACGATGGCGCGCCGAAGGCACACCAAAGGCAATCCCGTCTACGCCCGTCCACGCCTGGACCGCGCCCAGCACCAGAACCCCTGGACCTGGCCGGAGCCTGCTCAGCCGACGGAGATACGACGCCGGCAGACAGCCAGCCTGTTACCAAGCCACCCCGAAACGCACCCACGGAGCATTCACCTGCCGCGCCTGCAAGTTCACCTGCCCTCGGCCCTGCACCGCGCCCGCCGGAACCGGCGCCAACAACAACCACCTCCAGTGCATCCTGCTCAACACCCGCTCCGTCCACAAACACGCCGTCGAACTCTGGGACCTCCTTGACACGGCAGCGCCGGACGTCGCCTTCTTCACGGAAACCTGGATGAACACCTCCTCAGCCCCCGACATCGCCGTTGCCATCCCGGACGGCTACAAGATCATCCGGAGGGACCGCGTCAACCAAGCTGGAGGTGGCGTCGCCATTGTCCACAGAAACACGGTGCGCATCACGACCAACACCGAAGACTCCCTCACCGCCGCCGAACACCTTCACTTCCAGATACACACCGACCCAAAGACCACCCTCAGAGGTACCCTCATCTACAGACCCCCGGGACCACGCACACATTTCAGTGAAGCCATCGCAGACTTCATCAGCCCGCTCGCTCTCGCCTCCTCCGACTACATCCTCCTAGGGGACCTCAATTTCCACCTAGAGAACAACAAGGACAACAACACCACCTCCCTGCTAGACAACCTCGCCAACCTCGGGCTCAAGCAACTAGTCAACACCCCCACTCACCGCGCCGGCCACACGCTCGACCCCGTATTCTCCTCCAGCAACCACATCTCCTTTAACCACACCACCGAACTTCACTGGACCGATCACAGCTGCGTCCACTTCAACTTCAGGAAATCAACGACCCACCACCGCCCGCAACAAGCCCCCTAAAGATGCTAGAACAAGATCACCACCGACCAGCTTACCACCTCCCTGAGCCAAAACCCACCCACCATCACTACGGACCCCAACGAAGCAGCCCGCAACCTCACACAGTGGATCACTGACTGCGCCGATGCCCTGGCTCCACTGAAGATCCCCCCTAGCAACCTCGACAGCAAGAAAGCCTCATGGTTCACCAACGATCTCAAAGACTCCAAGAAATCTTGCCGTGCCCTCGAGAAAGCCTGGCGCCACGACTAATCAGCAAAGAATATGACATCCCTCAAGAACGCCATCCGCAAACACCACCAGCTGATCCGCACCACCAAAAGATCATCATTCAGAGAACGGCTGGACAACAACGCCCACAACAGCAAGGAACTCTTCAGCATCGTGAAAGAGCTCTCCAACCCCAACAACAACGACATCACGCCATCACAAGACCTCTGCAACTCCCTCGCCATGTTCTTCCACCGCAAGATCGCCGATATACATGACAGCTTCGGCGATCGAACCACAGACCCTACCACAGATCCAGTGCCCCCACCACCACCCTCTGCACCTGGACCCCCGTCAGCACGGAAGATACCACCCACACGATGAACTCCATCCACTCAGGCTCCCCAGCCGACCCCTGCTCACACCACATCTTCAACAAAGCGGACTCCATCATCGCACCCCAACTCCGGGACATCATCAACAACTCCTTCGCATCCTCCATCTTCCCGGAGAGCTGGTAGCACGCGGAGATCAGCGCCCTCCTGAAGAAACCCACCGCAGACCCCACAGACCTCAAGAACTTCCGCCCCATCTCGCGCCTCCCCTTCCCCGCAAAAGTCATCAAGAAAACCGTCAACAAGCAGCTGACCGCTTTCCTCGAGACTAACGGCTCCCTCGACCCATCGCAGTCCGGATTCCGAGCGAACCACAGCACTGAGACCGCCCTCATCGCTGCCACCGACGACATCAGGACCCTGCTGGACAACGGGGAAACTGCCGCCTTCATCCTCCTCGACCTATCGGCTGCTTTCGACACAGTCTGCCACCGCACCCTGACAACCCGCCTCCACCACGCCGGAGTCCAAGGTAAAGCCCTGGAATGGATCACCTCCTTCCTCTGCGACAGAACCCAAAGAGTCCGTCTCCCGCCCTTCCGCGCAGCAGCCACCAAGATCATCTGCGGCATACCCCAAGGCTCCTCGCTCAGCCCCACCCTCTTCAATGTCACATGAGCCCCCTCGCAGCCATCGCACGCAAGCACAACCTCAACATCATATCCTACGCCGAAGACACCCAACTGATCCTTTCCCTCACCAACGACCCCGCCATCGCCAAAGCAAGCTTCCAAGAAGGCATGAAAGACGTCGCAGAATGGATGAAGCTCAGCCGTCTGAAACTGAACTCAGACAAGATGGAAGTCCTCATCTTCGGCCCATCCATCTCCACCTGGGACGACTCTGGGCAACCCCCCAAGCCCACGGACCACGCACGCAACCTGGGATTCATCCTCGACTCCTCCCTCACGATGACCAGGCAAGTCAACGCCGTTACTTCTTCCCGCTTCAACACCCTCCGCATGCACTGAAAGATCTTCCATTGGATCCCCACTGGAACCAGAAAGACGGTCACCCAGGCCCTCGTCACCAGCCGACTGGACTACGGGAACGCTCTCTACGCTGGGACCACTGGCAAACTACAGAAATGACTTCAACGCATACAGAACGCATTCGCACGACTCGTCCTGGACATCCTCCGACACAGCCCACCTGAGAGACCTGCACTGGCTCCCCGTCAACAAGAGGATCACGTTCAGGCTCCTCACCCACGCACACAAGGCTCTCCACGACATGGGTCCCGAATACCTCAACAACCGCCTCACGTTCTACACACCTACCCGCCAGCTCCGCTCCGCCAGCCTCTCCCTCGCCACCGTTCCATGAATCCACAGAACCACCAGCGGAGGAAGCTCCTTCACCTACCTGGCGGCCAAGACATGGAACACCCTTCCCACCCACCTACGACTGACCCAGGACCATCTCTCCTTCAGGAAGCACCTCAAGACCTGGCTTTTCGAGCAGTAGCGACCCCCCCCCTCCCAGCGCCTTGAGACCCTCGCGGGTGAGTAGCGCGCTCTATAAATGGATTGATCGATTGATGGATCTGGTCTAGATCCTCCCCCGCCCTGCTTGTACCCCTAACCCTGGGGTCCGCTGTCCCCTCCTTAGTGGTCACCCCTGGTCCTGCCTCCTTATTATGTCGAATCTGTCTGGCATGTCTCTTTTCCTTACCTGTGGCCCCTTTCCTCCTGCCCCCTTGGTTGGCCCTCTGGCCTGGCTTCTGCTGCCCCCTTGCCCCTCCGTACCCCACTGTGGGCTTCCTTGAAAGGGGGCTCCTGCCCCTGGCCATTGCCTCAAAGGCATCCACACCGCCGGGTGAGTGGACGCTGGTCCCCATGATTCCCCTTGGAAATCTTGTCGCCCCCGGCTTAACCCTGTCTGCCCCGGGAGAGGCATGTACCATGGCCCCTGCATTGCCACATTGCTCGCTCCCATTTGCGTGCCCATGTGCCCTGGTTTCCCCTCCGTTGGACCATCCTGCCGCGCCCTTGTGCGCCCTGTTTTGCGGGGTGAACAACCTTTACAACGCAACTTTTACCACGCAGTGCCTTTACGCCGCAACTTTTACAACGCAAACCATTACAACGCATTGCGCTGGGGGGCGCTCTAGGATAGGGAATAGATTTAATTTACTATCCAACACCTTCCCTAGTGTCCACGGGGACTGGAGTTGGAATAGTAAATTAAATAATTCACTATCCAACACCCAAAAGCACTATGCGTTGTAATGGTATGCGATGTAAAAACCGCGTTGTAAAGGCATGCGTGGTAAAAGCATGCGTTGTAATGTCATACATCCGTTTTGCGGCTTTGCTCGCAATGCTATCTCCTCTCCTTGTTTCTCACATCGGATTGCCGTTTGTGTGTCTCCTGAGGGGCAGCCGTGCTGGCTACAGACCCCTTGTCATCGCTGCTCCCTTCGGTTTCTGTATAGGAAACAAGTGGTCCTAGACAATTATTTTCAATCATCAATAAATGAAAAAATTACATACAATTATCATATGCGGTTATGAACTGCAAGAAAAAAGAAAGAGAAAAGGCCTAATGCATTTATAAACATAACGTAGTACCCGCAGATGAGTTTCAAGCCAATACAAATATATAATGACAGTTTATTCTTAGTTATTACATTACATAAAATAATGACAGGCTGAGTATTTTTAGGTTACTAGCAAGTGGTGTTTTTAAAGAAGTGCAAAGGGCGGTGCTCGTGCGGTGAAATAAGAAAAAAGGGGGTAGAAAGAGTAGATTCAAGGTAGATAATTCCAACTTATTCAACGTGCCAAGGTTACCCATCCTTAGACATGAAGGGAGCCTGCCCCTGCTGTCATTTGAAACATAGTCATTACTTCATAACAACACAGTGATGTCATCAACTGTGAGGCTTTTTGTCAAAAGGCAGGGGACGGGGGGAGGACATAAGAGGGTGCAGGCCCCAGGATAGGGGGGGTGTTTCGTCGACGTTTTGACCCTGACGCGGCGGGGGTAGTTGTACTCCTCAGCTACGGGTCTTCCTCAGGACGGGGGAGGGGTGGGGACCTAGAGAGTAACCATACAATTAAAACCAAATCCACACCTATGTAGTATATCTAGCTACTCCTGTAAATGGGTACTAACCTAAGTAGAATATGTAGAGCCCCCAGCAGATCGGTGGGCAACCTGAAATGAAATAAAGAATGCATAAGGCCTATTTTCCTCCTTAATTGGACAATCAAGGAACAGTTAGTTCCATCAACGACAATACTGACCCTTGAGTGGTGTGCCATGGACATACGTTCTTCCCAACAAAAAGAACGTAATGAAGCCACTTTTTGCCTCTCCCCTTTGCCTTATTTTCAGATCTATTTTTTACTGTAAAGCTAAGGGAAAATAAGACAAAGCAGTCTGCCCGAGGAAAAAAACCAATATGCTGAAGATATGGTATTATATTTGAACAATTTGCAACGTATCTCGTTAATATTCAGGAGGTAGATAAAATTGCGACCCACTAAAATCAGTAATAATGAAACCGACCTATTAGTATATAGGTCTTTTCCCAATTTACAACACTAGTCACAATAATACTGGTCATAAATAGTGACCAGTTCTTTGCACATCTGGCTACATCAGATGAAACTGTTTTGACGATGGGGATGATTACGAGTCTGACGATCCATGGACCGCCAGATTCGCGGTGGCCCGACCGCTAGATTAGGACTTCCTGTTCTGGCGGACAACTGCCCGTTGCGCCAGGGAACTGCTGTTTCTTGGCAGTGGTGCAGCAGACGGGCAATACAATATGCTGGTGTGGAACTGGCACAGTCCCGCCGAGCATATTTCAAGTCCCTCCACCGCCAGTCTTTTCATGGCTGTGAGCCTGCCACGAAAAGGCTGGCGGTGGGAAAAAAAGGTGGCCTTACAGGGCCCCCATACCCTCCCTGCCATGGAAATGCATTCAGGGGGGCTTCTGCTTGCACACCAGTACCTGCACTGCATGTACTTTACAATCCATGCCGGAACATTTTTTGCTGTTCCCATTGCAGGGCCATTTTTTAGGGCACCGCCGTTGGAACGGCAAAAGGATCGTCGGCATGCACAGGTTCAACGCATAATCATGCAGACGGTCTTTGTGAGGCTTTGGCAGTGCTGTGCTGGTGCAAAGCCGGCGCTGCACTGCCAAAATTGTAATCAGTCCCTTTGATAGGTCAAAAAGAGAAGATCTCTGATCTGAATTTTCTTATACGGACTAGCTTAGGAAACATAATTGTTTTGCAGCAATACAAAGGACATGAGAAGATGCAGGTCTTCATTTCGAAGAAAGAGAATTGGTGGTGATTTACAGTAAGATGCACATAAAGTTGAAAGGTGCCAATGTAAGAAGCTCACTGTACTTCTCCATAATCATATTGTATCACACATCTCAAAAAGTCAATTGCTAGTTACCACCCTCCAATCCGAACTGTCCTAGATGTAAGCTTAATATTTGAACCTGAGAACATCTGTTTATACAATGCCCTGGTTATAAGAGTGTTGGTTAAAAGGCCAAATATTCCCTTACAAGTTTTTCTTCTGAGTGTAATGCAATGTGGTCGCTGTTAGATTATGTCTTATTTCTGGGGACAGTGGCCATCAGAAGACTAATTACTAAGAGACAGAAAGATAGTTAGCTACCAGAAGTAATTGAATGGCTCAGTGAAGTCAAATTGATTGCTACTTGGGAACAGTGTCATTAAGTCAGAATGGGATATTAAAACAAGCTAAATCAAATTGGGCAATTTATTTCAAGGAAATGATGAAATGGTGTTGGACTGTAAAAAATTTAAAGTAATGGCAAATTATTAAATGGAGATTATTAAATGTAGATTTTTTATCCAGGTGTTCTTGTGAGCTAGAAATTAATATAGCCTTACAGTCTGCTGCTGAGGGCTATACTGGTTGTTTAAGGCCCTGAGCCCGAGTTATAGGCCCAATCCACAGGCAAGGGCCTATAATGAGGGAGAGGGTCTTCAACCACCGGTGTAGCCCGAGGTGGAAGGGCTATGAGGCTAACCTGAAGATAAACATTTGAATGTTGGATCTCTTGCCTTATACCAGCTATTATAAGCCCGAGGCGACTCAATTGTCTTCAATGGTGCTCTCAACATTCAATGTTTTAATGAGTTTGAATTTAAAATGAACTATAGATCAAGGATTTAAAGAAAGTTTGAGAAGCTTAGAATAATTAGATCGCATCATGAAATGGTAAAAGTATTGCAAGATCAAGATTTGTTTTCTCTTTTCTTTTGCTTTCTTTTTGGTGTTATATTTGTGATATTTGGGTGGCCTTTCCTCAAGATTCAATAACGAAGAGTATGCACTTATCTAGCAGTGGCTCTAGCAACCTGCAGCCAAAATGGGGGATATCCCATGTCAGCTGGCTGCTGATCTGCCCTTACCTCTGGAAGACAAATGATATGGAGGTTGCTGGCACCAGAATATTTCCTGATATTCCTCCTGTCTTTCTTGAATCTGAGAAGTGTTACAAAGTGGAGGGAGCAGTGGTCTGGCATCTGCCAAAGCACCCTTTTCTTCCGGTCTCTGGATTGTCAGAGGAGGCAGACGATCCATTTTAAAACAAAGTTTATCACTGTGCTTTAGAGATGGGTAATCCACCAAATTCATAGAGCACACCGAGTCATAGCTGAGCCAAAGTTCTGGTTAGGCCCTAAGAACCAAAGCATGTGTATTACCTTTGAATAACCCGCCACATAACTCAAACACTAGATAACATATCAAAATTAAGGTTTAATACAATGAGAGTTGAAATATGCATATTTTGTATTACCTTCATGCACATACTATAATGTAGCAGCTCTTTATTAGTTTGTAGAAAGGAGGGAGCCAGAAGGTGGTGCCTTGCTTGTCTGTGACATATCCTTTAATTGGAGTCTAGAGCTGAGCTAGAGTCAGAACTGTGGCCCATCTCTAACACACATTCTCCATGCAACAAATACACCAATCGCTCAATCCACAAACCCACAACACTCAATCACACATTTAACATCCATTGTTCAGAGCCATGAAACATGACCCTCTTGCTCCACAACCACCACTCGACCATAAACCTTCCACCTTCAACATACACATAAAAAAGCACCTCTGCAACTTTCTTCATAACATCGCATCCCCATGTCTATCGCAAAACAAGCCTACCTTTCACACACTCCACAGCCTAACCCCTCGATTTGTAGCAGACTCATCACCACCCACAAAAACAGACCCAAAAAAATGTTTTCTGAACCTATTGGAGGTATGAAGGATAAACAAAAATAACACTTTCTCCGCCTCCAACAATTAACACCACCAATAGCACAACACCCACAACTTCAAAGGAAAATACTCTCCTGCAACACAAACTCACATCACCTCCAAAACAGATTCTTTACACTTCCTACTGATAATGGCGTGTTCCATTTTAAAATCCAAGTATCACATATTCAACCTAATTATAAACACAGTACCTGGCCTACTTTTCATAAGTAAGTCATGGTTGTGGGACAATATAGCACTTGTAATACATGAGGCTGTTTCCCCAGGAAATCAAACTGTGACACAAAATTGCATAGGCAAAAGAGGAGACTGTCAAGCCATTAAATTTAAAGAAACAACAAATCTTACCAAAGCTGAGGATTTTTCTTTACAAGGTTGTGAGGCCCTCCTTGCCAGATGCAACCATACCCCAACCTTTCCATGTTACTTTCTTCTTCTTTACAAGCCAACAGGTAGCAAAGCAACATTCCCAGACACATTTATAGACACAATCACTAACCTTCATACAATATACTTAAACCTATGCATCCTTTAGTGACCTGGACATTTGGTTTGACAAACCTAATATGCCCTATCCCAGAACCATCCTCTCTGGTCTAGACACATACAACCTACAACAGCTTGTTCCCAATCCCACACACAATGCTTGACATACATTAGATAGCTCTTTTCCAACCCAGATCTAGTCCCGTTCCAAAGGATTATTCCAGTCATGTGGTCCCACTACTTGCCTTCTAACACAAGACACCACAACTCACTCATGCTCAAATCATCTTATCCTCAACTACATATCAGCCTTGGAATCAGCTTAATCTAGAGAAACTAGAAAAACTGCTTTCCTTCAACACTAATCTAATCACAATCAGTTTTATACAAACTATCTATAATTGGCTCCAGAAATCTTTTGATCTCTTAATTCCTCTGCAAGCATCTATACAAGACAAAAGAAAATACGCCCTTTGCATGAATGCAGAATAGAAAAAGAACAAAAAACAAATTGCTGAGCTTTGAAGCAGCGTGCGCAAAACAAACAGCCGTCAAGACAAGATATGGCTACATACCCAGAACAGACTATTCAAGTCAACACACTCGAATCCTCAGTCCAAAGTGTAACAATATAGAATTTGATAAAATACTCAGAGAATTCCATAAACCAAAATGCACAAGTTTTGTGACAAATTAGCAAATCACTGCACAACTAAAGCAAACATGTTTGGTTATTGTTTAAAAAAAACATCCCAGCCCTAGAGGGAAAGGCAATCACAGCCTCTACACTCCTTGAAAGGACTACCATCAACTGAATTGCTGGATCTTGTCAAAGCGAGCAAGCCAGCCGGCTACCCCGCTGACACTTGACCACCTCAGCTCTTCAAAACATTATTTTATCAACTTCAGCGGTCATTCCAGTCAGAACACTCATTTACAGCTCCTTAAAAACAGGAGTTTTCCCAGAACACCAAAAAAGGCATACATATGTCTGTTATGAAAAAACCTAACCTGGATAATCAAGACCCCGACAACTACAGATCCATAGCAAACAGACCATTTATAGGCAAACCTATAGAAAGAACAGCCTTAGCCCAGATGTCATTGAAGACAATTCCATACTTTTCAAAAGCCAAAATGAATTGCGTCAAAGAAGATACACTGAATCAGCCCTAATCTCTGTCTGGGATGATATTAAACACACAGTAGACCAGAATGGGCTTGCTGCTCTTTTTCTCTTTGATCTTTCACACAGTGGCTCATGACACACTTATCAAAAGACTTGTGGAAGCCAGAATAGAGGGCACAGCTCTCACTTGGATCACATCAGACATACTCAATAGAACAAATATTATGCATACTCCTCTAATCTCTCTTTAGCCATGCAGCATTAAAGCAATAGTCCAATAAGGCTCAATCATCTCACCCATGCTTTTCAACATCTACAAGAAATCATTACCAGAAATGATCAATGGCTTGGGGACTTCATCTGCTGCAACTACGCAGACGGCACTCAGATACATCTGAAATTGCAGAACCCGAAGGACGTTAGACCATTAGAAATCTTCAGTTATTATCCAATTTATGACGTGGACATAAGAAACATTGGAATTACCATATATACCAAGGTATCATTGAATGTGCAAGTAGAAAAAGTAACAAAATCAAGCTTTCCCACAATGAAAACACTGTGATGCACCTTCTAGCACTTAGGATTCCCCCACAAAGTTCAGGCTACCATTTCTCTTGTCCTATCTAAACAAGATTACGCTAATAGTCCCTGTCAGAGCTCACCTGTGTCAACTATAAATCAATCTGGGAATTGTAAAGCATACTACTCACCCGTGAGGGTCTCAAGGTACTGGGGAGTGGGGGCGTAGAACTGTCTAGCCGAAGAGTCAGGTCTTGAGGGTCTTCCTGAAGGTGTTCAGGGAGGGGGCTCGTCTGATGTCTGCCGGTAGGTCGCTCCATGTCTTGGCTACAATGTGGGAGAAGGATCTTCCACCTTCTCTGGCTCCGTGGATGTGCGGGGTTTCGGCCAGTGCGAGGTTGGAGGTTTGTAGGTTTCTTTTGGGTACATGGAAGTTGATTCGGTCGTTGAGGTATTTGGGTCCGTTGTTGTGTAGGCACTTGTAGGCGTGAGTGAGGATTCTGAAGGTGACTGTCTTCTCCACCAGGGACGGTCCGTAGACAGCGTTCTCTTTGATGAAACGTGTCAGTTCCCTGTTGACTGTTTTTTCTCTGTGACTTTGGTTGCAAAGGGGAGAAGCGTGCTGGGCCGATAGTACTTGAGATCGGTGGGGTCAGCTGTGGGCTTCTTGGGCAGTGGTCTGACTTTTGCGCACATCCAGTCATCTGGGAAGGTTCCTGTTTTGAAGGTGGTGTTGATGGTGCGTTGTAGTTTGGATGCGTTGGTGGCCGTGGCTCTGTGGTATATTGAGGGGGATGGGGTCGGTGGGGGCTCCCGAGTGGATGCCTTTCATGGTCCAGGCGGTGTCTTCGGCCGTGATCAGCAGTGATCGGTGTCCAGTTGGAGATGGTGGTCCGGCTGGAATCCCCGGGGGGCGAAGGGCCGTCTATGGCACCTGGTGGGTGGTCGACAAAGTTGTTGTAGAGGTTTTTGATTTTGAGGTGGAGGTAGGTTCCAAACTTGTTGCAAAGGTCTTGGGATGGGGTGATGTCTGTGGCTTAGCTGCGTGGCTTGGTGAATTCTTGAATGACGCTGTATTGGTGGAGTTGGCAATGATTTTGTTGTGGATGAAGTTCCTCTTGGTGGCTCTGGTTTGGTTGTGGTAGTCCATCATGGCGTCCTTGTAGGTGGTGTGGCTTTCGGGTGTCTTGGTGTTTTTCCAGTTCTTCTCCAGGCGTCTGCAGGTGCGCCTGGTTTCTTGGAGAGCGGGGTGAACCAGGCGGCTTTCCTGGGACATTGAATGTTAGGGTTGCGCAGCGGGCGAGCTCGTCTGCGCAGTCAGAGATCCAGGTGTGTAGTTCTCTAGCTGCTTTGTTGCGTTGGATGCCCAGGTGAGGTTGTGTTGGGTGCGGGTGGAGTTGATTTGTTCGTCGGTTACCTTTCTCCAGTTCCTTCGTGGTGGGCGTGGGGCTGGTTTGGGTGCCTTGGGTTTTTCGACGGCGAAGTGTACGCAGTGGTGGTTGGTCCATGGTGGTTGCGCTGTGTGGCTGAAATGGACGCTGTTTCCTGCCGCGAAGATGGGGTCGAGGCTGTGTCCTGCTCTGTGGGTTGTTGTGTTGACAAGTTGTTTCAGTCCGATGCTGGCGATGTTGTCACAAAGGATGGTGGAGTTGGGGCCGCTGGGGTTGTTGAGATGGAAGTTCAGGTCTCCAATGAGTATGTAGTTGGTGGAGGCGATGGCATGGGGTGTGATGAAGTCGCTGACGGTGGTGGTAAAGGGTGTCCGGGGGCCGGGGGGTCTGTAGATGAGGGTTCCTCGGAGTGTGGCTTTGGGGGTGGTCTGGATCTGGAAGTGCAGGTGTTCGGCAGAAGGGAAGGTTTCGCTGGAGGTGGTGAGGCTGAGGGTGCTCCTGTGGGCGATGGCAAGGCCGGCTTCAGGGTGGTTGGGGCAGTCTTTCCTCTGAATCTTGTATCCGTCCGGGATGGCGGTGTTGCTTTTGGGGACGGAGGATGCGTTGGTCCAGGTCTCTGTGAAGAAGGCGATGTCGGGCGAGAGGGAGTTGAGTAGGTTCCAGATTTCCATGGCGTGCTTGTGTACGGAGAGTACGTTGATAAGGATGCATTTTAGGGTGTCGCCGGTGTTGGAAGTCAGGGTAGCTGTGAGGGTCTATCAGCAGTGGAGGCAGGAGAACTGGCCGTGGGTGGTGTTCGGTGAGGCCTGTTGGCATTCCCTATGTCTTCCGGGGAGGGTGGTGGCATCTTAGCGGTGGGTCATTGGAGGTCTAGGGTTCCAGGAGCTGGTTGCGGTCCGGTCGCGGACGGGCGCAGGCAGGCTGGCCTTTGGCGTGCCAGTGGCGCACCCAATGCGCGGCCACGTAGTGGGCAGAATTAAATAAGGGAGGTGGGAGGGAGGCACAGCTGGGAGGTGGGAGCAGGAAGCGACAGAGGGGAGGGGCCACGGGGGCAGCATTGGCGGGGGGAGCAGAAAGCGGAAATAATGGGCGGAAGGGCACAATAGGCAAGCAGGGCACATCCTGTAAAGAAACCAGGCACAACAGGCAAAAGTAAAAATTAATTACGGCACCATAAAACTATAAGAAGATTACAGTGAATTCTAAAGGCTGCCGCTAGAATTCTCCAACAAGTACAGCCACAAGCAAACATCTCACCTGCCTTAAGGGCCCTTCATTGGTTAACATTTGCCAGATGATCCACCTCTAAGCTGCTTGTATAACACACAAAGCAATACATGGCAAAGGACCACTCTTCATCAGGAAGAAAATCAACAAATACAGAAAACAAAGGAGCCTGCACTTAAGATTGGCTCCCTGCTTCAAAATTCCTACATACAAAGTAAAAAAACAAGCGTGGAACATCTTTCTCTGTTCAAGCAGCCTAAGTATGGAATTCGCTACAAACCCACATAAGATCCACTGATAACCAACTCGGCCTCAGAAGATTAGTCAAGAGCTGGCTCTTTCCCGCATGAGAACTATACTCGCAACATTGTACCACAACAGTATACTCAGACTTGACAAAATATGCTTCTCCGGGTATGGAGATGAGGTTGTTGTGATACATGTCTCATTTTATATTGAACTTAGCTTTCTGGTATAAGCAGATACATTTATATAAAGAAAAATGTGTATATTACACCACAAGATACATGTGTATACCAGACAATGTCAATATTGCTGCTTCTATGTACGTATAGGTACATATATGGAGGTGTTAATGCCTGCTGCTAAAACTTTACAAAGTGTCATGTGTATATGTACGTATTAGTTAATTACAGTAATTTGTAAAACAAAATTGCAGTCTTCACTACTAGACACATGTGCACACCAGACCATGCATATGTTGCTGCTTCTATGTATATAGGTATTTATATAAAGGGGTTTATTCAGCCATTAAAACTTTACCAAGTGTCATGTGTATATGTGTATGCATACGTAAATTTCAGTTTTGATATAAAAATAAAATATTACCTTCAATCTTTGTACCATCCCTTATGTCTCTGACTTGGTAAAAATCCATTATTTCGCAACTTTCTTCCCGCATACCATCACTCCGCATACTTTTATTTCGAAAGTACTATGACTCCGAAATGTCATTATAACGTATGGCATTACATTTTATGTGCGTTTACCACGCATACATTTACAACGAAATTCGTTGTAAATGCATGCATGGTAAAAGCATGTTTTTTTTTATGTTAAGATAAGGTAAGTATGGGTATAGGGGTATATGTTTTGGGGTACTGAGGTATATGTTTTGGGGTGTTTGGGTATTTTAAGGGTTCAGATTAAGGGGCCTATTACGATGGCGGATTTCCCGCATCCACCGGGCCGGCGGAAGCCACCGCCGGCCCGGAGGATGCGGGAAATCCGCAGCGGAGCCTTGAAAGACCCACCGCCATATTAGGATGGCTGGTGGGTCTTACAATCTGTCCTCCGCTTTTCCGCCGCGAGCGGATTCCGCCCGCAGCGGAAAAGCATTAACATGGCTGGCGGTGTCTATCAGACACCGCCATCCATATTATGATGGAGTACAAAGTATGCTTTTCCGCGGCGGCTTTTCCGCCGTGGAAAAGCATACGGAGCTTCACTTCGGGGGCCCGTTGCGGGCCCCCTGGGTGAAGGGGGGTGGGGGGTGCACATGGGGGGTACCTATGGTACCCCCCTGCATTTGCGTGCACAAAGCGGCAGGCACCGCGCGGTGCCTGCTGCTTTGTGCACGCAAATGCCGTGCATGCACTTTTAACATTGCGGCGGGTGCAGCTTGAAGCTGCACCCGCCGCAATGTTAAAGATTGAGGATGTGACCGCCAGGGTGGCGGTCACATCCTAATTGCACAGGAGGGAACTCCGCAGGCAATGCGGAGGTTCCCTCCTACGCTATGATGGCGGACGGACTCAGGTCCGTCCGCCATCATAATCGGCCCCATAGTTTTGGGTTATGGGTTACGGGGTATTTTTAGGGTTTAGGGATAGGTATGGGTTTTGGGGTACAGGGGTATTTTTAGGGTTCAGGGGCACAGGGGTAATTTAGGGTTCAGGGATAGGTTTGGGTTTTGGGGTACAGGGGTATTTTTAGGGTTCAGGGGCACAGGGGTAATTTAGGGTTCAGGGATAGGTGTGGGTTTTGGGGTACAGGGTTTTTTTAGGGTTCAGGGGTAGGTTTGGGTTTTTGGGTACAGGGGTATTTTTAGGGTTCAGGGGTAGGTTTGGGTTTTGGGGTACAGGGGTCTTTTAGGGTTCAGGGCTAGGTTTGGGTTTTGGGGTACAGCGGTATTTGTATGGTTCAGGGGTAGATTTCGGTTTTGGGGTACGGGGTAATTTAGGGTTTGGGTTTTGGGGTACAGGGGTATTTTTAGGGTTCAGGGATAGGTTTGGGTTTTGGGGTACAGGGGTACTTTTAGGGTTCAGGGGTAGGTTTCGGTTTTGCGGTACAGGGGTCTTTTAGGGTTTAGGGCTAGGTTTGGGTTTTGGGGTACAGGGGTATTTTCAGGGTTCAGGGCTATGTTTTGGGGTACAGGGGTATTTCTAGGGTCAGGATGGGTTAGTGTTTAAGGGTGCTGAGGTATTTTAAGGAGTAAGGGTGGGTTAGTATTTTGGGGTGCTGGGGTATTTTAAGGGACTAGGGTGGGATTCGTTTTTAGGGTGAAAAGAGTCGTTTAAAAATATATATTATATATATATATATATATATATATATATATATATATATATATATATATAAAAAATTGTAAAAAATGTAAATAAAAAAATATATATTTATATACAGATGCATTATTAAGTATATATATATATGTATATATATATATATATATATATATATATATATATATATATATATATATATATATATATATAAATATAAATGGTAAGTACATTTACTAAGTTTATAACTTCATCACACATGCCTTTGGGTTGTAAAGGCATGTGTGGTAAAGTTAGATGCGGGGTAAAAGATTGCGGAGTGATGGTACTGCGGAGTAATTGCTCATGCGTTGTAATAAATGTGGAGTCATGGTATGCGGGAATAAAGTTTGCGGAATAACGTCACATATTCCTATGACTTATCCCAGACTTAACATAAACAACAACCTACCTCCGATTTTCAAATACATCCCAGTCATTCTATCCCTACTGTAAACTCTACTAAACACACAAGATATCAAGACCGCAAACTTAACACAACTAATGCACAAGGGGAAAAAAACACTTATTACTAATCTTCTAACTATTAAACTCTAACCTTGAGTTCTGGAGTAGCGTGCTAATCGCCTCAAAGCACTTCAACGCATCATCAGGGGTAGTAAGCGCTATATAAATACAATTCTGAATTGCATTTACAATTACAGTTACATCACAGCAGCAGCCAAGAATGCCCAGTTCCAACTTAGGCTGCCCTGGAGAGTCAGGCAACCTATCCCAGAAGGTCAGCTCAGGGCAGTGGTACATGCTGCGGTTCACTTTGTTACCAGTCACAAACATTTCACCACATAACTCCCATCCTGCTAACCCACCATAGCCTGTCTGTTGAGGCAAGAGCACAGTTTAAAATTGTCTGTACCACACAAAAGGCTCTGTATTCCTCTTCGCCTGCATACCTAACCAAAAAGTGTAATTGTTTGGATGCAAAACATTGTGTAAGAAACACTCTAAAGGAGCCCCCCTCCCCCACTCTCAAGCTAGAGTGCTCGATGAACCAGTCATTCTCCAGCAAGGCCACAAGAATTTGAAACTACCTCTCTCGGACACTGCATGGCCACATGCCATGCTGTCTTCAGAACACATATCTCAAAGCTATTTGGATTAAATTCCTGTCGTCCCCTCTCGCTCTTGAATGTCTACTTTAATTTTTCTGATGTTTGTTTCACAATTGTACTGCTGCGCTGATTGTTTGGGAACTGCAGTCGTATACAGCTTTTCTTCTAATTACTCTTGATGTGGGTTTGTGTAACTAATGTATTCCTGCTGCGATTGTTTGGCAACTTTTTTCTTGCAAAGGACTCTGATGCCTCCCGGCCACACCTGCGCAGTATAAAATCACAAAAATAATATATATATATATATATATATATATATATATATATAAAATCCACAAGAGTTACCCCAACAGAAGAGCCCACAATCAGGTTTCTTGTTGCTTACTCGATTTTTTAATGAAGGCTGCATCAATGAAGGTTAAAAACACTCAACAGCATGCTCGTAATTGCCTGATGCATTTCGTGACCTTCTCACTTCTTCAGAGGCATATGAACAGGATTTGCGAGCCTTGGGTGCTCCTACATTTTAACTCGATATCCAGCCCCCAGTGGGCGTGGCCACTCGCATGGCCTGCTGGAATCTGTAGTCACCAAAGAAATAACGCTCCAGTGAGCTGGCACGCAGTCCTGTGATTGTTCAAAATATTAATCCACAGTGGGTTGCTTGGCCGTGTTTACCTTGACTGCTGCACATTTCTGCCTTCATTAAGAAGCACCTGTCCCAAAGCGCACACGCCGCTTGTGGCGTTGCATGGGTCCGTTCTGTCACGGCGGGGCTCTTCTACGGCTGGGCCAGCCGTTAAATACAAAATCCACAAGAGTTACCCCAACAGAAGAGCCCACAATCAGGTTTCTTGTTGCTTACTCGATTTTTTAATGAAGGCTGCATCAATGAATGACCCATGCAACGCCACAAGCGGCGTGTGCGCTTTGGGACAGGTGCTTCTTAATGAAGGCAGAAATGTGCAGCAGTCAAGGTAAACACGGCCAAGCAACCCACTGTGGATTAATATTTTGAACAATCACAGGACTGCGTGCCAGCTCACTGGAGCGTTATTTCTTTGGTGACTACAGATTCCAGCAGGCCATGCGAGTGGCCACGCCCACTGGGGGCTGGATATCGAGTTAAAATGTAGGAGCACCCAAGGCTCGCAAATCCTGTTCATATGCCTCTGAAGAAGTGAGAAGGTCACGAAATGCATCAGGCAATTACGAGCATGCTGTTGAGTGTTTTTAACCTTCATTGATGCAGCCTTCATTAAAAAATCGAGTAAGCAACAAGAAACCTGATTGTGGGCTCTTCTGTTGGGGTAACTCTTGTGGATTTTGTATTTAACGGCTGGCCCAGCCGTAGAAGAGCCCCGCCGTGACAGAACGGACCCATGCAACGCCACAAGCGGCGTGTGCGCTTTGGGACAGGTGCTTCTTAATGAAGGCAGAAATGTGCAGCAGTCAAGGTAAACACGGCCAAGCAACCCACTGTGGATTAATATTTTGAACAATCACAGGACTGCGTGCCAGCTCACTGGAGCGTTATTTCTTTGGTGACTACAGATTCCAGCAGGCCATGCGAGTGGCCACGCCCACTGGGGGCTGGATATCGAGTTAAAATGTAGGAGCACCCAAGGCTCGCAAATCCTGTTCATATGCCTCTGAAGAAGTGAGAAGGTCACGAAATGCATCAGGCAATTACGAGCATGCTGTTGAGTGTTTTTAACCTTCATTGATGCAGCCTTCATTAAAAAATCGAGTAAGCAACAAGAAACCTGATTGTGGGCTCTTCTGTTGGGGTAACTCTTGTGGATTTTATATATATATATATATATATATATATATATATATATATATATATATATATATATATATATATATATATATATATATATATATATATATATATATATATATATATATATATATATATATATATGGTATTTTCAACTAGAGAGAGAGAGTTTTCAACTAGAGAGAGAGAGGCAGCTGTGCCAGGCAACAGCTGATAGCACCAACTATTAGAGTTGGCTACAATTGATTGTCACTTACAGAAGCCTAAGGCTTGTGCTGGGAGAGTAGTGTAGGCAATTTGCAAATATGCATCATGGGAAAAGTAATGGATGGGAGCTAACCAGTAAATACATGATAAACATGACCTGTCCAAGTGGGCTATACTCCTCACATTCTATTTGTCAAATAACCTTTCATAGCAATAAGCATACAGGATAGTTCCAACTGATGCAATCTCGTGGGTTACATGCCTCTTCCAAAGGAGGGGGAGCATAGAATTCTGTGTTTCAAGCCTGGCACCAGTTCACCACTTTCCAGCACAGCAAGGTTAGAGCATCCACAGCCCTCCCTTTTCCTAAGAAAGAAGACTAAAGAGTTTTCATCACTTTCTCTGAATGAGGAAATCCAGGCATCTATAATAGCTTATTGCAATTCCTCTTCTCTTAAGGAGGCTTCCTTCTTTCTGCTCTCTCTTTCTCTCTTCTGCTTCTTTCTTCCTAACAATCTTAGCAGACAGACCTTAAGGCGGCTACTCTCAATGCACCATCCATCCATCCTTCCAGGAAGATGCAAAAGTTAAAGGGAGGAACGCTGAGAAAGTAAATTCATCACACCTTTTCTCTTTTTTATCCTTTCCTCTGTTTTGCTACCTCTTTTTCATGTCCCCTGTGTCCTTAGTGCTTTGAGGTAGCTGTAAAGTGCTATATTATCCTATGAAAGGACCCAACATTGTGACCACTTCAGGGTTATGTCTTATTACAGGACCAGGATACCTGTTCTCCTACCTCGCCTCCAAGTCCTGGAAAGACCTTCCCCACCACCTGCACACGTCCTTCTCTCTGAGGAAGCAGCTGAAGACCTGGCTTTTCAATCACCATCTCTTTCCAACCGAAGATCGCTGAAACCTCACAGCGCTTGGAGACCCCCAAGGGTGACAAGCCATGCTATAGAAGCCCTGATGATTGGTTGATTGATTGATACCTTAGCTAATATGTACTCATGCACTAAATGCTGGGTGTGGATGTCCATTACCCATAGATTTAACTAGGGGATAGTAACAAGAACCATTGTACGTGGCTCCAATTTATTGGAAAGAAAACAATCAACTTGAAAGACTTATTTGCCTTCTTTTGACTTCTCTGGCCAGATCACCTAAATTGCACCATTGGTGGGTAGTTCCACACTGGTGCCTAGTGACTTTGCACCAGTGTCTGACAATATTGCACCAGTCTGAGCATATTTCCACTCATCAATAGAAACAACGTTTTTCCATTGGCCAATGCAAATTATGTTTTTCATTCTAGCCTACATAGAGCTTTTAGCTGTCCTTTTTCTAAGACCTATTGTGGATGATACCACTACTTATAAGTTGATTTTGTGCCAACCTGTTACTTTTTACTGGTTGGTTTCTTGTCAGTCTCATTTGCTTGCTTCTTATTTAGCGGTTTTACTTCCTCTTTTTCTGTTTGTCCCTCCCATGGAGCATACCTTCTTCATCATCCTTTTGAGTGGATGGCTTGTATCCTACCACTTACAACTTTAGCCTTAACTTTAGCTGTCTGTTGGCTAATCCTACTATTTTCAATATACATACAGTGGGCTTTAGGTCAGCCTCTTGCACGTTATTTGATGGCTTTGTGGCCCACCTCCCTTTCCTACTCTTGATTCAATGTCTTTCTTGCCTATTCATTTGTATCTCCTGCACAGCGGCATTTCAGTACCACAGTATTCTCATTGGTTGACATATATCCTTCCACTGCTGACCTTGGTTGCATTACTAGAACTAAGTTTTTCATTTTTTGTAATCACTCCATCGGAGTGCATGTTTTTTCCTACTGTCTCCCACTTGTGCTGCTTTTTCATTCAACTTTCCCCCACTCTCCTCTCACTCCTCATGTTGCTTCCCCACTGCATCCTCTCTGTTTTTATAAAAATAAAGTTTGCACTCTCTGTTCATTCCCCCTCACACCTGTTATCTAATTTTGGTTGCCCATTCCGAGTCTCACTCAGTCACCATGTGAATGTTTATTTATTTATTTACATTTTTAAGATGGTTGGAAGCTGCAAAGTGCTGCCCAGCCACTCACAATTTTTTTTCGCTCTTTGCGCTCCTTTTAAAGATTTCTTTTAGCATTTGAATTGATGGTTTTAACATTGTTGTCCACCATGATATACTGGGGAGTGAAAAAGACTGCCTGCGTCGCGATGCATGTACATACACACCATTCATGTGTCATGATGCACAAATGAGGATGTGTTTTAACACCAGCTACCAACTTAGAATTTTCCCAGACTTTTCTGGACTAGAAAAGCCATTCCAAAATTACCATTGACTGCATGTATATGCACCACATGCGACTGCAAAAAAGCACTGACAAACGTGATAGCTGGTCATTAGAGAGCAGAGACCTATTGGCTTTACCAATGCTTATTTCCTTTATAAGCACACCATGGGAATGTTTGTATTTCCTTGCTTTTCCACCCTCAAATCCCTTCCCCATCGTGTTCCGTGTTGTCTCAACTACCCCATTTCATCTGTTTCTTCCACCATCCTTTCCCCTCTGCCATTAAAAAAAATATTCAATCCCTCTACCCAAGCCCCTCTATTACTCTCCTGCCTCCCCCTCCCAGTTGGTGCACTGTTGGCATTGATTGTTCCCACATCATCTCCTCCGCTGCACACCCACCTGCTGTTGCTGCTCGGCATCATTTACTTTTTAACAGCCACCACTACTCTCCACCCCGCCTTCACCTCTCCCCTTTTCATTGTTTTTTCCTTTTTACGAGGGCCCTGCAACTGCAGTCTGCAGCTGGAATGAATCATTTGATTTGTATAATGCAGCTAATCAACCAAGAGGGTATCCAAGCACTTGAGCGGCCGAGGGACTCGGTCGAATAGCCAGGTCTTGAGCGCTGTTGGAATTCCGGTACAGATGGGGAAGTATGCAGCGGGGAGGCCGTTCCATCAAGGTAGGAGAAGGAGCGTCCTCCGCTCGTGCTTCTGTCGATGTGGGAAGTGTGGGCGCGCTAGCGGGAGGTGGAGCGTAGTTGTCTGGATGGTTGGTGGAATTTCAGGCAATAGTTGATGTAGGTCAGTCCTAGGTTGTGTAGGGTCTGCTATGCGTGGGTCAGCAGCTTGAACTGGCAACTCTTCTGCACCAGCCAGTGGAGTTTCTTGAGGTGACGGGTAGTGTGGGGCTCTGGGAAGAGATCGGAGGCCAGTCTGGCAGCGGCATTCTGAATTGCAGTGATCTTAGAGTGGAGAGCTTGCTGTTGTCTAGTCTGATGGTGATGAGTGTGTTTAGTGTTCAGGGGGTGACACTTGAAGATCATTCATAGCATGCGTAGAGTGAAGAAGCAGGCAGAGGAGAGTTTGTTGTTCAGGGACTTTATGGCAAGGTTGCTGTCAAGGGATGCCAATGTTTCTGGCGTGGTCCGACCGGGAGGGTGCTGGTCCTAGTTCAGAGGGCACCAGGAAGCATTCCAGGGAGTGTTGTTGTAGGAGAAGATTAGTACTTCCGCTTTGTCAGTGTTGAGCTTCAGGCAGTTGTTTCTCATCCAGCAGGCATTGTGGAAGCTGGTTCTGGTAGTGGTGGGGTCCTTGGAGAAGGAGTGGATGAGTTGAGTATTTTCTGTGTATCATATGATGTTGAGTCAGTGGGATCTACTGATGTTGGCCAGGAGTGTCATGCAGGGGCAGCTGGTATTACTGGGCAAAAGGGGCATTGCCCTGCAACCCTGAGGAAAGAGTAAGAATAGAAAAAACAATGTCAAGCAGCTAAAAGGAAATTATTATTTGCTGCACTCGTATTTATAATATACTTTGCAGGCGTCCTGCTGCGCATGTGCCAGCTAGGCGAGGTCTTCTTCGACCTGCAGGCACAAGCTACAGCAGTCACATCATGGCAGAGGGTGTGCCGGGTTAAAATGCCGTGGATAATGTTGCTCTTCAGGCACTTACACAATGGCCCTGGGAGGAGTTCATTGAACTCCATTCATTTCAAAGGCAGGGGGCGGGGCAGGCTGATAGGGAGAGGGATTGGGTGGCACTGGGTGGTAACAATGTAATAGTCATCATGAGAGGGGCGGGCTGTAGGAGGTGTGCAGCTGGCTTCTCTCTTCCTTCCCCTGTGCCTGGTTCTTCAACTTTTGGAAACGTTATGTTGCTGTCACTCAGCCGGAGCCCTTTCTCAAAGGTATTGGCACGCGTTACACGCATTACATGAGCACCCTGGCTACATTACATAAGACCAGATATTTATAGGCACAAGGAGATTATGCAATTTGCCCGGAATCTTAGGATATGGAGTTGGCAACGAAACTTAAACATCATTTAGTGTTTAGGTTTTTTTTTTAGAGCAAACGCCGAGGTCGAGCTGCGTCTACCTCATCGTTTCAGTTTTTTTTTAAACTACACAAAGTACATACAGCTTGGAAGACCCACCCAAGCCTCCCTTGTCTCGGTCTCTCTATATACCTTGTTCTAGGCCTCGTGTTAATTTCTGAAGTGAAATACTGCATAGGATCTCGTGAAGGATGACTGCACGGTCAGGCAGTCGCGCGCCAAGTGTGAAGAAATGAAGAAATGAACAGTGCCTGGTTCGCAAGCCCCACTCCTTGTCTGTGAGTGAGGCTAAGAATCAGTCCAAGCACAGAAAGCAACTTAAGGGCCACTGGGATGTGCTTAGATTCAGGCTACTGCTTTTATTTTAATATTTGTGGTAAGCACACGTACACATTCCCCTCACACTAATTTAGCATCGCTATAGTCAGAACAAGACGCAAAACTGTTGTGCACCACTTGAAAAGGGGGGGCCCTCGGCCCCCCCGCACGCATGGCGGCGCGGCGACCGTCTCCCCCCCATTCTCCTTGGTTGTCTCTCGGTGGTGGGGGCGGGCCCTGGGGGGCGCGACCCACCACCGATTGGCCGGCGGCCTCCCTGACCCGGATGCCAGGTAAAAGGTCCGGGTCAGGGGGGGCGGGCCGGGGGGGGGCGTGCCCCCCCCCCCCGCCTGGCCCCTGGAGAATAAAGAGGTGGGGAGCGCCCAGGAGACCCCCTTGTCCCTGGACGCTCTCCCACAGCACCGTGTGCCCCGCGCTCGGGGCTTCTTTGTTTTCCCACCCACCATCCCTTAGAACAAAGTTTTGTGGCATTCATTATGTCCGTTTTAATGGTAAGTTTGCGAAGGTACTGTCCACATGTATTACATGGTAAGAGTAATGGATCTGTCGGTATATTTCGATGATGCTGTATGTTTATGAATTTTTTCCCCTTTTTCTCGATTTATGTGTAAAGTACTTTTCTTGGATGCCAAGTGTCTTTAGGCCTTTTTTCCCTTTGTAGCTGTACGGTAATGCTGTTATTTATTAGCCAGTGTAGCTGTCCTTTAGAATTTTTTCCATAGGTCGTCGTATTTATTAGGTTTGTGGCATGCGGTAAGGTCATTATCGGTGAGCACATATTTGAGGTCTGAGGGGGCGGGCATCATCCTATGGAGGTTCCCGCCCAGGGGGAGGGGCCTGCGGGCCACTCCCAGAACTCCAGGGGCAAGGTAATGGATGCTGCAAAGCAAAGGAGCGCGGGTAGGAGTAGTTCACGCTTTCCTTAGGCTGGTAGCCACCCCGCGCGCGTGGACTCATGACGCCACCGGCGCAGAGTAAGGGCCCTCCTTTAGTGGGTAAATGGAGTTCAGGGCGTAGACCGGGCAATTCCCGGGGTAACACTGCGCATGCGCACGTCTCTAGGGGAGGCGCAGCTTGTAGGACCTGACACCGGTGGTGACCTTGCCATATGGCCAGAAATGTACAAAAATCAAGATGAGGATGTTAGTCTCGGTTAGGAAACAACATGTATTAGAGTTTTGTTAAGGTCAGGCTCTCAAACTTGTTGACAATATTTTGTACCTAATGTCCTGCTGATTTTTGTATAAATTGTTGATCATGCAATTAAAACCTTTTTTAATTTCATATCTTAATAAATACGGCCGGGCGACTAGCGCCCGCCTTCCAAAAAGTAAAGAAGTCTCGTGTCCACGTTTCTGGGTGTTGGGTGCCGGTTTGGGGGGGAGGCGGCAGCTAGTCGCTGACCATGTTCCTGCGGCTGCCTTTTTTAAGCGCCATTGCTCTAAAATGAAGTCAGTGAGAATGATATACTTGCTGTAAGCATGAGGTCCAAGGTTTTTTTTTTAAGTGTGCTAAGAATATTTATTTAAAGCAGGAATCCACAGCTCTGAAGTATTCCAAGAGGCACTGAAATGCTCTATAGAAATACCTGATTTTATATTTGACCTCAGTCTGAGTCTTCACTACCTTGACTCGCTGGCAGGTAGCTGGTTCTCACACACTTGAATTGTTTGAATAAGTAAGAAAGAGTTTCCATTTTATTTTTTCAAGCTGCTCACTTACAGATTATGAGCTATAGACTCCTGGTGGTCAGCTTAACCATATCTGCCTATGCGTTCAGTGCTGCATTTGGGTCATAGTAATGTGTGTCTAATGCTCCACCCATTCTTGCACTCCTTGGCCTGTACTTGTTCTAACAATGTGTAAGATTATTTGCAGAGATGCTGAAGGGTTAATTCTGGGAATAAGTGAATATTAACACACACTGTGTTTATGTAAATAATCAAGGACTTGGAAATAGTGCTGGCATTTTTTGTATTTAGGGAAACATGCACTGATTGTTTGCTTTGTAAGTAAGCAGCTGCGATCCAACAATCAATCAATCAATCATGGGCATTTATATAGCGCACTACTTACCCGGAGGGTCTCAAGGCGCTTGGGGGGGGGGGTGCTGCTACTGCTCGAACAGCCAGGTCTTGAGCTTCTTCCTGAAGGAGAGGTGGTCTTGGGTCAGGCGCAGGTCGGTCGGGAGGGAGTTCCAGGTCTTGGCGGCCAGGTGGGAGAATGACCTTCCTCCTGTTGTCGATCTTCGGATGCGGGGGACGGCGGCGAGGGCGTGACTGGCTGATCGGAGGTGGCGTTTGGGAGCGTAGAAGTTGATGCGGTTGTTGAGGTAGCTCGGGCCTTGGTCGTGTAGGGCTTTGTGTGCGTGGGTGAGGAGACGGAAGGTGATTCTCTTGCTGACGGGGAGCCAGTGCAGGTCTCTCAGATGTCCGGAGATGTGGCTGCGTCGGGGGATGTCGAGGATGAGTCTGGCTGAGGCGTTCTGGATCCGCTGGAGTCTCTTCTGGAGCTTGGCGGTGGTTCCGGCGTAGAGGGCGTTGCCGTAGTCCAGTCGGCTGGTGACAAGGGCCTGGGTGACCATCTTCCTGGTCTCGGTGGGGATCCACTGGAAGATCTTTCGTAGCATGCGCAGGATGTTGAAGCATGACGAGGAGACGGCGTTGACTTGTCTGGTCATGGAGAGGGAGGAGTCCAGGATGAAGCCCAGGTTGCGTGCGTGGTCTGTCGGTGTGGGTGCGGTGCCCAGGGCGGGGGGCCACCAGGAGTCATCCCAGGCGGAGGGCGAGGAGCCCAGGATGAGGACTTCCGTCTTGTCTGAGTTCAGTTTCAGGCGGCTGGTCGTCATCCATTCGGCTACATCTTTCATACCTTCGTGAAGGTTGGCTCTGGAAGCGGCGGGGTCGTTGGTCAGTGAGAGGATCAGCTGGGTGTCATCGGCGTAGGAGATGATGTTCAGGTTGTGTTGGCGTGCGATGGCCGCGAGGGGGCTCATGTAGACGTTGAAGAGGGTGGGGCTCAGCGAGGATCCTTGAGGGACGCCGCAGATGACTTCGGTGGCCTCTGACTTGTACGGTGGTAGGCGGACTCTCTGTGTTCTTCCGTCGAGGAAGGAGACGATCCATTCCAGTGCCTTCTCCTGAATTCCGACGTTCCTGAGGTGCTGCACTAGGGTGCGGATGCAGACAGTGTCGAAGGCCGCGGAGAGGTCTAGGAGGATGAGGGCCGCTGTTTCTCCGTTGTCCATCAGGGCTCGGATGTCATCGGTGGCAGCGATCAGGGCGGTCTCGGTGCTGTGGTTGGCTCGGAAGCCAGACTGTGAGGGGTCGAGGGATCCATTCGTCTCGAGGAAGGCAGCCAGCTGTTTGTTGACGGTCTTCTCGATGACTTTGGCTGGAAACGGGAGGAGCGAGATGGGGCGGTAGTTCTTGAGTTCGGTGGGGTCGGCTGTTGGTTTCTTAAGTAGAGTACTGAGTTCGGCGTGCTTCCAGCTCTCCGGGAAGGTGGCGGTGTCGAAGGAGGTGTTGATGATGTCCCGCAGGTGGGGTGCGATGACAGCGTCGGCCTTGTTGAAGACGTGGTGAGGGCAGGGGTCGGTCGGAGATCCGGAGTGGATGGAGTTCATCATGCGGACGGTGTCATCGGTGCTGATCGGAGTCCAGGCGCGGAGGGTGGTGGTGGGTGGCATTGCTGCGGTCGTTGTGTGCGATGGTTGACTACTGAAGCTGTTGTGTATGTCCGCGATCTTGTTGTGGAAGTAGGAGGCGAGGGAGTTGCAGAGGTCTTGCGATGGGGTGATGTCGTTGTTACTGGCGTTGGGGTTGGAGAGCTCTTTCACGATGTTGAAGAGTTCCTTGCAGTTGTGTGCGTTGTTGTCCAGTCGGTCCTTGAATGCAGTTTTCTTGGTGGCGCGGATCAGTTGGTGGTGCTTCCGGGTGGCAAGCTTGAGGGTGGTCATGTTGTCCAGTGTAGGTTCCCTTCTCCAGACTTTCTCGAGGGCTCGGCAGTTCTTCTTGGAGCTCTTGAGTTCGTTGGTGAACCATGGGGCTTTCTTGCTGCCGGGTCTGCTGGGCGGGGTCCTCAGAGGGGCGAGTTCGTCCGCGCAGTTGCTGATCCACTTCGTGAGGTTGTCGGCGGCCTGGCTGGGGTTCGCTGAGCTGGCGGGAGGGTGCTGACTCAGGGAGGCGGTGATCTGGTCGGCTGTGATCTTGTTCCAGCTTCTTCGGGCAACCTGTTGCTGGTGGTGGTGGGTCGTCGTTCTTCTGAAGGTGAAGTGGACGCAGCTGTGGTCCGTCCAGTGGAGTCCTGTGGCGTGGCTGAAGGCGATGTCTTTGCTGGATGAGAAGACGGCGTCGAGTGTGTGTCCGGCGAGGTGGGTGGGGGTGGTCACCAGTTGCTTGAGTCCCAGGTTTGCGAGGTTTTCCAGCACGGTGGTGGTGTTGCGGTCGTCGTTGTTCTCCAGGTGGAAGTTGAGGTCCCCGAGGAGGATGTAGTCGGTTGAGGGGAGGGCGAGCGGGCTGATGAAGTCGGCGATGTCCTCGCTGAATTGTGTGCGTGGTCCTGGGGGTCTGTAGATGAGGGTGCCTCTGAGAGTGGTCTTGGGGTTGACGTGGATCTGGAAGTGCAGGTGTTCGGCGATAGCCATCCACTGAGCAGCAAGTTTGTCAATGTTCGGATAAAATTCGCACCATAGCTCTAAAACAAATATGCCCCATGAGACCTGCCAACTCATAGACTATGCCTGCGTATTTATTTTCTGTGAAGCCATAAACTGCTTCAATGCCTCACCGATTACAATTCAATGCAATGCAGTGTAAACCATCCACCGCACAGGGGCGTAACACAGGCCCGCCCGCAGCCCTCCCAAGCTCCAGGGGCCCCCTCATCTCAGCACTCTGGCTGCAGAGCTCCTGATTGAGCCCGAAGGGGGCCATCCCTCCACGTGGCTTGCTGCCCCCTCATGTCGCAAAGCCTTTTCAAAAATAAAAAAAAGAGTATTTTTTAACATGTAGAGACGTTTTACCTCAGTCCCTCAGAATGATTATATCACTACATTGAGTGCCATTTATTAAAAGTGGAAGTTTTTAAACATAAACCTACTAGATACATTCAGCCTCCTCTTACAACAATGCCCTTAGTGAACTAAGAGGAAAGTCAGTGGCCATGTACGTCCTATATGTGGTCTAGATTCTTCTTGCTTTTTCAACAAATTATTTTACAAAATTTGCTTTAAAATGCACCATTTGCACCGTTTTCAGTCAAAATTTACTCGCGGGAGAATCCCCAACCGCCCGTGTGTCAGTCGGGTAGTCTTGCTAAGTCAAAGTAAAACTTGCCCCTAACAATTAAACCTCACAACTTTAAAAAGTCACGAGCCACCACAGGTCATGTAGGTGTTGAAGAGGGTGGGGCCGAGGGACACCACAGATAATTCCCTTGGGTTCCGAGATTAGGGCAGTAAGCAGACCTTCTGTGTTCTTCTGGTGAGGAATGAGGCGATCCCTCTGAAAGTGTCCACTTGAATGCCAATGCTGTGTAGCCTAGCGATTAACGTCTAGTGTGATATAGTGTCGAAAGCTGCTGAGAGGCTCAGGAGGATCAGGGCCACCATCTCTCCTCGATCGAGGAGGGCTCAGATGTCATCGGTTGCCATAATTAGGGTGGTCTCGATGCTGTGATGCTGTGGAATCTGGGCTGGGAAGATACGAGAAGATGGCTCTGCTTGAGATGTTTGGTGAGTTTTTTGTTGATGGCTTTCGCCAGGACCTTGGCGGGAAAAAGGAGGAAGGAGATGGGCTGATAGTTTTTGAGTTCGCTGGGGTCAGCAGACGGTTCTTGAGTAGAGGTTTTCACTTGGCGTGTTTCCAGTCTTCTGAGAACGTTGCTGTGGCTATCGAGGTGCAGAGCATTGTAGTGAGTTTGTGACTGATTCTGCGGTTTCGGAGGTTAAAGATGTGGTATGGGCAGGAGTCCTTGGGGGCCCCCGAGTGGGTGGAGTTCATGATGGCGGCGGTTTCCTGGGAGGTGAGCAGGTTCCATGTGGTAGGTTGGTGGTCTGTGCTGGTTACAGTGTGGGTGTGTAGTTTGAGGAAGTCTGTAGGCTTGGGCTGGGGTTCAAGGTTTTTGTAGATGGTGGAGATGTTGTCATCAAAGAAATTGGTGACGTTGTGTAAGCGCTCCTGGGAAGGGATGATGCTGTTCTATGTGGCTGTGGAGTTAGAGAAGTCCCGGACGACGTTGAAGAGTCACTTGCTGTGATTGAAGCGGGATTCGTTGTGAGCAGCTAGGGCATCTCTCTTCTTCTCCCTCCGTAGTCGGTGGCAGAGGTTTAGGGTGGTCTTGAAGGAGGTTCTGTCGATGGTGTCTTTGCTAGTGCGCCAGCTTCATTCCTGATGTTTGCAGATGCATTTTTCTGCTCTAGGTTCTCTGGTGTACCAGCTGCCCTATTTTGTGGCTCTCCTGTGTTTGCTATCTTTGATAGGGGTGATATTGTCCACACAGTTTGTGATCCAGGTGTTGAAGTTCCTGATACTCCGGTCAAGGGATGTAGCGCTGCCAGGATTGCAGCCATTGAGGGCGTCAGTCCATTGGGTATTGGATATTTTGCTCCAGCAGCAATGGGGTGTGTTCTGCTGAGGGTGGACGGTGGTGTGTGGGCTGATGATGTTGAAATGGATTATGTAGTGGTCAGTCCAGGTCAGTTTGGTGTCGTGGTTGTTGGAGGTGAATATGGGGTCCAGCGTGTGTCCGGTGGTGTGAGTGGGATCGTGGATGAGTTGGGTGAGTCCTATGGTATTCATGCATTTGAGGAGGTTGGTGGTGTTGGTGTTGCTCTGGATGTCGAGGTGGAAACTGAGGATGGAAAACTGCTTTTCACCAAAAAATGGCTTGGACCCACTTTTTAACTTTTTTTAGTGTTTGCTGCTCCATGCTGGGTGTCTTGAAACAGTCAATTAAAAAAAAAAAATCCACTAAGTCATAATGCGTACGTACACATGAGTGGCGACACACAGAAAGCCATTATTTTAGGCTCCTGCAGCATTATGAACCATATGCCTGCATGTGTAATGATGCATGCATCCATATTTGTCATCGCATTGGAATCGCTTTTTTATTTTTTTACGCTCTTCATTATTGAGAATAACCAATTTTTTATCTTTGCAAATGCTGAACAGCCTCAGCAAAAAGCACGGACGAACAAAAAATAGGAGACTTATTGGCTTGGCCAGTGCTTGTTGGACTGTCCATCAATACAAACATATTTATTTATTGCTTTTGTATAAACAAGTAGTGCTGTCTGGTGTATGCTTTAGAGTGCTTTCAAAGACAGAGTTACAAAGAGCAGGTTGTAACGCTTTCCTTTGTACTTTTAGGGACAAATGTTTGAAAAGGTAAAGTTTAGTGGGGCAAGGTAGCCGGTGGTGTCCAAGGTGGAGTCGTTGTCCTCGCAGAGCCGCTGGACAAAGTTGCGGTGAAGAGGTCTACGTTCAGACTACGTTCAGACTTTGTCTCTTTTATGGAAGTCAAAAATCTCCAGCGGGACGAAGCTGCAGGCTGCAACCAACAAGGCTTCCACGAGGCCGGACACCTCTTCTGTGTGGAGCTACTGAACTGGATGTGCTGCTCCGGGGAAGAACATAGCAGGAGCTACCACGAACTCAAGCTAACTGGCAATGCACCTTGGGAAGCTCAACGAACAGGTAGGTTCCGGTCTCCTCTCGGCTCTCAGAGCATGTTTTGGCTGAAAATTGTCTAAGTCCTTAGTTTTGGATTTAGGTGATCTGGGCACATTTAGCACAACCTCCAAGGGTCCAGGACTGGGGTGGCATGACTTGGAGAATAAGGTCTCACACAGGAAGGGTCTAGGTATGGGTTCAAGATGGTTGGAGCCTTTTCTGTCCCTGAGGCTCTGATCAGGAAGCCAGACAACTAGCCCTTAGAGTCACGCTGGAAGTCTTGGGTTCCAGCATAAAAGCAGGCCTCAAACTACAGAGCAGTACTCTGAGGGGCTTCAGCTAAAAGGGCTGTTTTTTGTGCAGCAGGGATGTCCTCTGAAGTACACAGGAGGCCATAGGCAGTCCTCTAAGAGTCCTTCTGCAGGTCCAAACTTGCGGGTCCGAGGGTCTTAATTTTTTACCTGATACCAACTCTGAAGTGAAAGAAACTTCGAGTTTTCACCCACCGGAAATGTCTGAACTGAATTTCCTGTGTCCCTACAGTCACAATGGGCTAGTGTGAAGTTAGTTGTGTGTGAGTTGAGGCAGTTTCTTTGAAGTGCAATTGGGGCTGTGCAAAGCTCCGCCCCCTCATTCTGCTAGGTTGGACCCTGTGCCAACAACCAGTCCCTCTAATGTGTGACTGTCTGGGAGAAATACACAAAGGCCATCTACCAACTACACCAGAGTCATGTGACCCGGGAAACAGGCTGCAGGCACCAAATGGTTAAGAAAACGCAATCTTTCTAAAAGAGGCATTTAGCGAGTTGTGACATCAAATTCAACTTTATAAGTAAAGAGGGCTATAAATCACAGTTCATTAGACACCAAACATTACATTTCTACCTGCTCCCAAACAAAAGTTATCACTTACTGAATGTAATAAGCGAACTAAATGTTAGTGTATAGGCGAGGAAGGTCTCACAGCAGTGAAAAATGAATTTAGGAGTTTTTCACTACCAGTACATGTAAAACCTAAAAGCAGATGTCCAACATTTTAAATAGAATGTACTCTGCTCTATGGGCTGGTTAGGACTTATTTTTAGGGGTGACATATGTACTAAAAAAGTGAGTTTTAGGGCTAGCAAGAGGTTTATTTAACCATGTCGAATTGGCACAGGCTGCAATAGCAGGCCTGAAACTTGGTTTAAAAGGCTACTTAGGAAGGTGGCAAAATAAGTGCTGCAGGCCCACTAGTATTTAATATCCAGGCCCTGGGTACATATAGTAAAACTTTACCAAGGCCTTATAGGTAAATTTATTGTGTCAATTAGATGTAAACCATTTTCACTATGTTTCAAAGAGAGAGCACAAGCACATTAGCATTGGTTAGCAGTGGTAAAGTGCACAGATTCATACGGACAACAAAAACAAATTCATCAAAACAGGAGGGAAGAAGGCAAGAATTTTGGAAATTACCCCTGCAGAGAGGGCCAAGTCCAATGTGGGTAAAGAATATTCAGCAGACAAAATGCATTACAAGGAATGGGTGACCTCTGGAGCCTGTATTGTATTTAGCTTTGTATATTCCCTCCCACCTCGACCGACGCCAACTCTGCAGCAAAGAACTTCACAGATGGATCACCCTCCCAGGACCTTTGCAACAGACTCGGCTCCTACTTCCATCTAAAAATCAAGCCCCTCTACGACAACTTCAATGATCAGAAACTGAACCCACTCCTTCCACCAGCAATGACAGCCAACCTACCATCTACGCCTCGACCCTGGTCACCACCGAAGACACCGCCACTACCATGAAAAGCATTCACTCAGGACCCCTTCCACAGAGTCACCGCCGACATAGCACCTGAACTACAACGCACCATCAACATCACCTTCGAATCCGGCACTTTCCCCGACTGGAAACGCGCAGAAGTCAAGCCCCTCCTCAAAAAGCCCTCTGCAGACCCAACAGACCTCAAAAACTACTGACCCATCTCTTTCCTCCCTTTCGCAGCCAAAGTCACTGAGAAGATGTCCACGTCCAGCTAACAAACTTCATCAAAGAGAACTCCATCCTCGACCCCTCCCAATCCGGATTCTGCAGCAATCACAGCACCGAGACCACCCTCCTCGCAGCCACAGACGACATCCGCTCTCTCCTCGACCAGGGCCAGACTGCGGCCCTCATCCTACTAGATCTTTCTGCAGCCTTGGATACCGTCTCCCACCGCACTCTCAAAGCCAGACTCCATGATGCCGGCATACAGGGAACCGCCCTCGACTGGCTCCGCTCTTTCCTCACCAGCAGAACCCATTTAATTAGACTTCTGCCCTTCCACTCCAAACTCACAGAAATCAACTGCAGAGTACCCCATGGATCATCGTTCTCCTCCATGATCTTCAACATCTGCATGACCTCCCTCTCCGCCATCATCAGACAGCATGGACTCAGCATAGTAGCCTAAGACAATGACACCCAGCTCATCCTCTCCCTCACTAAGGACCCCCATGCCACCAGACTCAGCTTCCAGGAAGGAATAAAAGATTTTGCTTTCTGGATGATCGGCAGCTGCTTGAAGCTTAAATCGGAAAAGACAGAAGTCCTCAGCCTCAGACCCTCCCCCTCAGCTTGAGACAACACCTGGTGGCCCACCACCCTCGACAACACCCCCGTCCCACGGATCACGCCCAAAACCTCGGCATCATTCTGGACTCCTCCCTCACCATGACACGACAGATCAATGCCCTCGCCTTCACCTGCTTCAACACCCTCCGCATGACCTTCAAATGAATCCCCCAGAATCCAGAAAGACCGTCACCCACGCACTCATAACAAGCAGACTGGACTACGGAAACTCCCTCTACGCCAGAATAAACAAATCCCTGTTCCGCAAGTTCCTGACTATACAGAACATCGCGGAAAGACTTGTCCTTGGCATCCCTCGACATGAACACATCACCCAACACCTGCAAGACCTCCACTGGCTCCTCGTCGAGAAGAGAGTAACCTTCAACCTACTCACCAGTGCCTTGAGACCCTCACGGATGAGTAGCGCTTTATAATTCCCAGATTGATTGATTGAGACTGAAAGCCTGGTGGAAAAGAGATGTCTTGAGGCATTTTGTCAGATGGCGCTGCAAACTTATGTCAGCACTTCCCAGGAGCAAGCAGGTACTCCAAAGAGTGAGTACCTGCACGTCTATATTTTCATTGAAAGCACTGCATGAACCACAAGTGTTATAGTACCATGGAAGGTTTATTTATTCATTTGGAGACTTATGTAGCGCTTACCAGACTCTTGATGGGTAGAGAAGAGCTTTAGTAAACAGTTGAACAGTTGCAGCCGAAGCCAAAGGACATATCTAGTTAGCAGTAAAAACTGTAAGTACACAAGTTGGCCTTTGTCCCAGAATAGGTTAAGGCGCTTTTAGCTGGAATGAGCTGAGGGAGGGTTCGAGGGAATCACCGTAAATATGACAAGTCTTTTGAGTTTTGATCAGAAGTGAATACATTGTATCCGGTGGTTCTCCCTTGTAAATGGGACCGCGATAACTATCTTTTTATTCCGCACAAGCTGGCTTCCTTACTCGTAAGTCAACTGGCGTCTTTCCACCTAGGCTTTCCCTGTGAGGTCTGCGCGGATGCGAAGTGTTTGCTGGTGTACACAAGGAATACATTGTGTCCCGTTCTCTGTGGCTACCGCAGGACTCCGTCCGGTGCCTGGATTAACAAGAACGGAAGCTGCTGCGGGGGAGCGCGAGCTTCTTGGTGGACCTGCGCGTGGGAAATCTGCAATGCAAATTAACTAACCCGCCTAGTTTATTTACCTTTGCCCACGCTCTGGTAAGGAGGCGCTGACGCAGAGAGGCGCGTGCAGGTGGAGTGTGCGTAGCAGGCAAGTTTCCCGGGTCCACTCCAGGCATGACTAGTTAGTCCTGCACCTTGTTTTCCCCTTAGAATTCTCGGACTCGTAGTCCTGGTTTTATTTTAGATTAAACAAGACTACAAGTCCCAGAATTCTGAGAATTGAAGTGACTGACTAGTCACGCATGGACCTGGGAAACTTGGCAGCCTTGAACAGTTGGTTGCAGGAAGTTTGAGCTGGAGGCACCATACACCTCTTACTGTTGTCTACGCACTGTTTCTTTATAGGGGGCTACAAGTCCCAGAAGGCTCATGTGTCCAAGAGAAGGGGTGGAAGAGATGCCCATCCCCAATTTCAAAGACTGTTTATTAAGCATTGTTGGCATTCCCGTTGCACGGGACGTGCATGGGCTGTGCTCAGGCAAAGCCTGTGCCAAGGGCAGGCCAGCCTTCGCCTGGAAGAAGCTGGCCTTGGCTCCATCTATTAGCTCCAGGATAGCCGTCAGGTATTAACACTCTGCTCCAGGGGTTTTGCTCCTTTTTTCCCCTCTCTACCCTGGGATAAAAATCACTATGAAACGGAGGGCTCAGAGCCTTTGCCTGTATGTTGTTTTTAAATTTTTTGCTATTCGCAAACTGCAAATGTAGTTTTACGAGTAGTATCGTTAGGCAGTCATAAAGATACTACACATAAAAACTACACTCACACTTTGTGAATAGCAAAAAATAGTAAACTTACACCAAAAGTGTAACCTTTGTGAATTAGGCCCTGGGTTGGGAGTGGGCATGGGGCTGGGGCTGTTCCTTAAGCTTGAGCCGGACAGCACATGTGCAGGGCCCTCCTGCACAAGATGGCAACTGGGGGCAAGTGCAAGATAGGAGCTAGTCTGTGAAAAGTAGCCAAAAACTCAACAGATGGCTGCATTGAGCTCGGTGTAAGGGTTGTTTCTAATGATTTAAGTTGTCTGGAAGATGTCTTTCCCTTACAACTGATACTGAGTTGCTTGCTTTCTGCCTCAATTCTGCAATCCTTGACCTCTCCGGAGGCTCAAGTTCACGGTATTGCTTCTGACTTTGGCTTAGGCCAGGGAATCTTTAGCTCCCAAAGCTGCTATTGTATTTCCCCGTCGTCCCTCGCCGGCTATGGGCCCAGCAACTAAGCATAAAACAAATGATTACTTAAATCCAGGACTGTTGAGGAGCGGGTTAAAAACTGCGCCTGCGCAATCTGCCCCTGATGTTCATACGTCAACTAATTTTGATGCACTCGTAGAGATACTACTTGTCCTCTCTTCTGGAAAAAAAAGCGACCGTACTCCATGTGATCGCCTAGGGATTATTGATGACCATCTGGCAAAAGTAGAGGTGGGTCAGTAAGAACTACGTAGAGGGGGGCCCACACACCCACATTCACTTACACCTATGCATACACATGCACAGAGCACACACACACTCACTCACTCATTCACAACACTGTGGAGAAGTGTGGCTCAGTGGTTAGAGGTGGCAGACCCGGAATCTGAGATCGACCGTGGACCAGGGTTCGATTCCCCGCCTCGGCGGGTCTCGGGCTCATAAATTCCACGGTCTCGAAAATTCTCGCTCCGGTGCCTACTCGACTCACGGGGTCACACTCTGCGACTCTGGGCAATAGCTTGCTTAATCTCCACATCGGCCCCTCGCGGCGGGATGCCTGGCTTTCACCTTGTGGATACCCTGCCGGGGTTTCTCACAGGGGAATACCAGGACGGGTTCCCTAAGCAAGCGCGGAGATGCCCCAGGGTAAGTCCTGCGCTATATAAGTTTCATACATTTACAACACTCACTGACAAATACATATACATTCATACATACACCACGCACCAAACAGCCGAACACACTTAACGCGGCAGGTCTGAGGGAAGGAAGCCTCAGAAGAGCCAGGAGGGTTGGAATTACTACCTCCCCTAATTGGCTGATCTTAGGTCATCCAATGACGAGAGCAGTCCCTTCCTTGTCACAGAATAGGATTGGGTCAGAGAGACTGCTGACCCCACCCACTCTGTGATGAGGTATCAGTGTTAGGCACTCAGCGCTGACGCTTCCCCATGTCACTAAGGGGAGGACCTGTGCCGAGCTGAGGGTGTCGCGTCCACATAAGCCGTGACATCTTCAGCCCAGAAAAGTTCAGCTCAGGCAGCCTGGGCATTTAGTCCATGTCTATCTCTCTCATATGTGCCTGACCTGAAAATAAACTGTGTCTTGCTCAGCGTGTTAGACACTCTTTGTCCAAAAGGTGTGGGCATGGCCCCTCCCTCCCTCTGCCAGTGTTTAATTTGCAAAAAGAATAAGTGCCAGGACCATTGTCAAGAGGCTACTGTAACTTAACTCACCCATTTCCCTTGCCATGCTGCCAATTATAGTACCAACACATACTAACCACCACACTCCTACAAGTGTGACAATTCAGAATACTTCAGGCCTCCAAAGCTACAAGAATGGCTTGGGTGGCAAGAATTTGGAATTTTTCATGCATATTGAATTAATGAACAACTGTTTTGTGCTCCTCTCTAAATTAGACAAACAGTTCCACCACGTGGTTTTGACATTTAAGTGTCAGTGCCGAGCACTGGAACCACTGGCTCAAATTAAGCACTGCCCTCTGCCCTTAAGGCCTTGCCGCTGCTTGTGCACCTGTTGCTGTGAGTCATCCATCAACTACATCAAATAGAGCCACCACCTCAATGTTGCCACTGATTGTCTCCAAACAGGACATAGAAGCCCCCTGAGGGATTACAGGAGCTCAGTTACCTAAGAATAAATCTACTAATGATCATTTTATTGCTTAGCCATCTATGTTCGGGGGGACTGGGCAAGACGTCTCTGAGATTTTTAGGAGATGTAACTTTGCAGCAGTGAGAAGCTATCCACTTGCCCTCTGCTGCCTGTCCATATGTTATTGTTTTGGCAAATGTACCTCAGTTAGCCCCTCAGGCAAGAGAATCAACAGTTATTAAATAAGGTCACACAATGGATATATCGTAATGTAAAATCTAGCACTAAATATTGTAATGACATATTTATGGTATGCAGAGTTGCTTGGATAGGACCACTTACAAAGTGCTTTAATAGTGATTGCGTTATTGTCAACTTTAGACACACCCAAACAGTTGGGGGACTTGTGCCTCAATATTTTTTAGGGTTAACTAGGGAAGGGCAATAAATTCCGCTCAGCCGGCAGAGTGCGCAGAGTTTTGCCCACTTTGCGTTACACTTGTAACGCAGAGTTCCGGCAAAACTCTTCCAACCACTGCATGGCTGAGTTTTTTCAACAGTAATTTGGTGAGCGCATGTGAGAATTAGCATTCCCTAGTGCAATATTCGCGCACTAGGACTGCACCCGGTGAGATTTTCTCAACACGGTTGTCGTTTACTGTGAGAAAGCTGTCACTCGAGTAGAAAATCTACTCGAATGGCAGCAAAGAAGCAGTGCCCTCTGGTGCACTATGTGGTGCTGTCCAAATGATTTTGCAGTGCAGAACAAGCTCCTGATAAAAATCAGTACAAGCAACACAGCTTGCCAATTTCCCCCGCACGTGGAACTCCACGGAATCTCGCAGAGTTTTCATGTAGCTCCCCGGAATTCCGCGGAGTAAATCTCTGCGTGTTCCGCCCATCCCTAGAGTTAACTCGTCCTGGACCAGTTCAGGTTTCACCCTTGGACTTCTTTTATAGGCTCCTGTTTACAAAGGACCCAGTGGGAAGGCAACCAGCTAGCTCACAGGGAAGAGGAGAGAGAATATTCTTTGGGGTAAAGACACGTTCTCCCTATTAAATCAACAGCACACACTAATGGGTATCCCCACTCCCTGGAACATGGCCAGGCTCATCTTGGTTTATAGGGACTAGGATGAGACCCAATGAGGAAACATGCCGGCACTTTGAGAGGGTGAGGGTCTAACAAAAGAAACATTTCTGTTTCTAGTGCAGGTGGTGTAACTTTTGAACATCTGATTTTATCAGATACATCTATTGGGTGGAGATACCCATTAGTGTGTGCAGCTTCTTTTATAGATACCTGAAACCAGTCATGAAGGAGATTTTTCCAGATCCACTTCTCTTTTCTACTCTGCATACAGCCGACCAACTTCCAACCTCCAGTTGTTTTACTGTGCTTTTTGATTTACCTTAGAATGATTGACAAATAGGGACTAAACCTTGCTCCACAGCTCATGTATGTCAGGTTGTGGAGTGGGTTGCTGTCCATAATACTCCCATTCTTACACCCTCTGAGACATAGGATTTAAAAATAGTACATTGGAATATAGTGGGTGTGAATGGAAAATTACATTTGAAAAATTGGATAGAATATGTCAATCTTTGTGAAATAGTTTTGCTACAGGAAACATGGGCTACAATTGACGTTTATTGTAATGGCTTTGTGTGTTACTCTGTGCCCGCACTTCCCTTGGCTTCTGGGAAGGCAAAGGCCGGTTTAGCGACTTGGTTTAAGGTCACCCTTGATTGTTCTATGAAGCTGATTAGTGTTAATTGCAGGCTTATTTAGGAATTCCACCTTAAGTGGCCAGACAATTTAAATATTTTCCTAATTCATTTTCATAATGATAATTTTTCATTAAGGGGTAACTCCAACATATGTACTGTTATTGATTTCATTGATGAGTTGGGCTACAGGTGTACAGGCACAGTTAAAGGCCTGTTGGCGGCTGGGTACTTTAACGCCTTAGGGGATATGGCAAAGTTAACGCCAATGAATCCCTTTACTACAAATATTATAGACAAAGTACATTTTCGGGACTGAAGGGGTAATGCTCTGTATAACTATCTGTTGACTTGTAATCTTGTAATTTATGCAATGTTTTAGAGCTAGTATGACCTCCTAACTCTAATATAGCAATCTGTACATGAAGGAGTTGTAGTACTACAATTGATTACATATTTGTTTCTAGGAATCTGCTCAACTATATCCAAGAGGGGGCTATAAAAGTTAGCATACATATTGAGAACAATCCTCTAGTTATTACCCTAGCAACTTGTAAAGGAAGACCCAAAGGTGAGGCTGGGGGCTGTGCTACACTCTCTGAAAAAAAAACAAAGAGCTAAAGTTAATGTGAAAATCTGCCAACATTGGTAACATATTGCACAGGCTAATCGAAGGCAACCTGGCTCTTTTAAATGGTTTAATGCAAAGCAACCTCTGGATAGGGGTTGTCCCTCTGTGCACAGCTGAGTAAACACAAAATGTTTGTAATCCTGTATACTTGTCAATCAAAAGTGCAAGCAAAATTCTTGAATAAAGTTATTTATTGATCATTCTCCTCATGATCAAATTTGTACAATACTTTCTTTCTTCACTATAAAGATCCAAAGTGTATTCTTAAATCCATTATTCACCACAACTCATTTTCCCAATGCATTTCGGGCATTGACTATGCCCTTCGTCAGGGGATAACTCTGCGAGCAAAAGTAAATGAAAAGTTCTTAAAAAAGAAGCATCTCGCTACATCTGTAATCAGGTGCATTCAGTGTGACTAAAAAAATTTGAAAAGCATATACCTTGCTGGGAAAGGTGAAAGATTCAACCGGCGTGTGTCGAATAGAATAACTGAATGAAGAAACGTGATCAAAAATGGGTGACTCATGCGGCAATGGTTAGTAAATAGGGTGACATTGAGGTGTTACGACGAGTATTATGCACGTGAGCATGATCCCAAAATAGAGAAGGTACCAATTAATGCATGCAGGATAAAAAACGTGCTATCGTATCGTGAATTCCAATAGGTGTGATGTTTAGGTGCAATAGAAACGGCTAAATCCAGTGCTTCGTATAGTGAATAACTCAGTTAGTCATATAGTGAAAAAAAGCAGGTCAACACTCACGCGGTGAGCAGTAAATGGCCGTATAATCTGAAAGTAAAGACATAAATACGGTCATCAATGTTGAAAATGTGAAACTGCGTATAGTGAGGTCCTCCAGGTGAGGGACTTACAAGAGTCTTATGGCAGTGAATATTAAGGTAAATCACGATGTTCTTCAGTGACCGTGCAGCAACCGATGTTCAGATAAAGAGTTAGTGACGGCGTCTATCGTCGTGTATAAACAGTGGGCATAAAAGGTGAAAAAGGACTACTTCGATGGCTTCGGGAACGGGCGCCATCTTAAGATGGTTAAAGAGGTGAAAGAATGAATGGGAGAAATCTAAAAATGTGCAATAAACGTGTGGCCAGAACTGTAAGAAAAGAAACAGAAGCATAAAATGGAATGTCCTAACTATATCCAACAAGATTAAATCAGTGGGCAATCTACAAACCAATGTTCTATGAGATGCGTGACATTGCAAATGCAACTATACAGATTTATAGATAACATGAGAATTCCATTCTGTCATTGAGCCCGTTAGGCTGCATCGTGCACATGTAATGGAGCCAGTAATTTTCTCTCTGTAACAATTTGTTTTTATTGTTTCCACTTTCTGAGGGTTTGATGACTTCCAAAATTAGGAACTTGAGCTGTGCTACTGTGTGGTTGTTCTCCATAAAGTGCAAAGCAATAGTGGATTTGGCATTTTTAGTCCGTATGTTGCTTTTATGTTCAAGGATCCTTGTGCGGATTTTCCTTTCTGTGTGTCCAACATAGCAAGATCCACAAGGACATTTCAACATGTAGATAACATTTGCAGTGTTGCATGTGGCATTGACTTGCAATTTGATATTGGTTCCCTTATTGGGATGATTGGTGTAATTTCCTGGAATTATGTTGTGACAATTGCTACAATTGTGGCAAGGTACCAGGCCTTTGTACAGTGTAGGTGTGAGACTGTCGATAGGTCGGGTTAGCATTTCTTTGAGGTTCCGGCCTCTCGTATATGCAAAGATTGGCTTGTTATTAAATAATCCTCTGAAATCAGGTTCACCACTCAACAGTGGCCAATGTTTCAAAATGATCTTCCTGAATTTATGGCTAGCGACAGAGTATTTCGACACTACTACCATCCGTTTGCTGGTTTCTTTTTTCTTTGCTTTTAATAAATCTTGCCTTTTGATGGTCTTACATCTGTTTTCAGCTGTTTTCAAGATTTCATCAGGGTATCCGCGTTGTCTGAATCTGTTGAGCATCTCGGTGATTTGTTGTTTGCTTCCCAAAGGTGATGAAACGATGCGTTTTACTCTGAGAAGTTGTGAAAATGGTAGGTTGTTTTTCAAGCCAGGTCTATGGAAACTATTGTAATGTAAAATAGAATTCCGATAAGTACCCTTACGGAATAAATTGGTTGACAGGTTGCCACTGGAAAGTTGTATTTCAACGTCCAAGAAATGTATCAATTGTTTGTTGAAGTCCCAAGTAAATTGAATGCGTTCATCTGTCTGGTTTTTCCGATGTAGGAAACATTTCAATGAGTCCGCTGTACCGGACCATAAGATAAAAATGTCATTGATGAATCGCAAAAATAGTTTGCCATGTTCATGCCATGTGAGATCATTCAAATGTTTTGTTCTTCAAACTATTTCATGAACAGATTGCGTACGCAGGAGCTGCGCAATTGCCCATGGAGGTCCCACATAACTGTAAGTACCACTTATCATTCCAACAAAAGTAACTGTGATATAGAGTAAACATGAGTAGTTCCATTAACAGTATTTGTAAGTCAGGATTAAGACAGGAATTTATTAGCACTTGTTCAACAGCTTCTATGCCAAGATTGTGTGGAATCGATGTGTACAGGGAACAAACGTCTACTGTACACAGCCACATTTCCTCTTCCGGAAGGATAAAACAAGAATTGAGTTTAGTCAAAAAGTCTGTAGTGTCTCTGATGTAAGACTTAATTGAAATGACAAAAGGTTGTAAATGTTTGTTTATGAATTTCCCAACAGGCTCGTGGATGCTGCCTCTGGTAGAAACTATCGGTCTGAACGGTGGTTGCGTGGGATGTTTATGAATCTTCGGCAGCATATATAATGATGGTGCCTTAGGGTTATCTTGAATGAGGAATCTCTTAGCTTTCTCAGTAATAGTTCCATTGTCTAATGCTTTCATGATGATGTTTTTAAGCACCGTGGCGTATTCATTGGTTGGATCATCATCCAATAGTACATAAGTATTAAAGTCAGACACATGCAGAGCGACTTGTTCCTGATAATACGAGGTGTCCATGATGACTAATGCTCCCCCTTTGTCAGCATTTTGACAGGTGATGAACCTGTTGTTGGCTAGCTTTTGAAGTATACTCTTGTCTTTCATGGTGAGATTGCAGCGTTTAGAAGTTTGTAAAAAGGTCAAAGAGGCAAGGTCATGTTTTACAAGATTTTCGAAGGTGTCTATAATCTTGTGGCTCACTGGAGCCATAAATGTGCTACGGGGTCTTAAGCCTTGAAGGATGTCTTCTTCTTGGGTTGTTGTTTATACCAAGTTCTCGAAGTAGTGTCGAAGTCCAATATTTCTCAATAATTTGAACAAACTCACTTCCAATTCTAATGTATTAGTCATTGTTCAGGGTACAAATGTTTGACCTTTCTAAAGAGTGCGGGTTTCTTGTTGTGTCAGTTCGTATGAGGAAATATTAATCACGAGGTTATCAAAATTTATTATCTCCTTCTGTTGCTCTTTTTGTTCTTGGTTTCTACAGGAGTTTTTACTGTTTCTGCGGGTTTTTCCCCGCCTGGGTCCATGGGCAACTGCGCAGCTCCTGCGTACGCGAATCTGTTCATGAAACAGTTTGAAGAACAAAACATTTTGAATGATCTCACATGGCATGAACTTGGCAAACGATTTTTTCATATTCATCAATGACATTTTTATCTTATGGTCCGGTACAGCGGACTCATTGCAATGTTTCCTACATCGGATAAACCAGATAGATGAACGCATTCAATTTACTTGGGACTTCAACAAACAATTGATACATTTCTTGGACATTGAAATACAACTTTCCAGTGGCAACCTGTCAACCAATTTATTCCGTAAGGCTACTGATCGGAATTCTATTTTACATTACAATAGTTTCCATAGACCTGGCTTGAAAAACAACCTACCATTTTCACAACTTCTCAGAGTAAAACGCATCGTTTCATCACCTTTGGAAAGCAAGCAACAAATCACCGAGATGCTCAACAGATTCAGACAACGCGGATAACCTGATGAAATCTTGAAAACAGCTGAAAACAGATGTACGACCATCAAAAGACAAGATTTATTAAAAGTAAAGAAAAAAGAAACCAGCCAACGGATGGTAGTAGTGTCGAAATACTCCGTCGCTAGCCATAAATTCAGGAAGAAAATTTTGAAACATTGGCCGCTGGTGAGTGGTGAACCTGATTTCAGAGGATTATTTGATAACAAGCCAATCTTTGCATATACGAGAGGCCAGAACCTCAAAGAAATGCTAACCCGACCTATCGACAGTCTCACACCTACACTATACAAAGTCCTAGTACCTTGCCACAATTGTAGCAATTGTCACAACATAATTCCAGGAAATTACACCAATCATCCCAATAAGGGAACCAAGATCAAATTGCAAGTCAATGCCACATGCAACACTACAAATGTTATTTACATGTTGAAATGTCCTTGTGGATCTTGCTATGTTGGACACACAGAAAGGAAAATCCGCACAAGGATCCTTGAACATAAAAGCAACATACGGACTAAAAATGCCAAATTCACTGTTGCTTTGCACTTTATGGAGAACAACCACACAGTAGCACAGCTCAAGTTCCTAATTTTGGAAGTCATCAAACCCTCGGAAAGTGGAAACAATAAAAACAAATTGTTACAGAGAGAAAATTACTGGATCCGTTACATGTGCACGATGCAGCCTAACGGAATCAATGACAGAATGGAATTCTCATGTTATCGATAAATCTGTATAGTTGCATTTGCAATGTCACGCATCTCATAGAACATTGGTTTTGTAGATTGCCCACTGATGTAATCTTGTTGGATATAGTTAGGACATTCCATTTTATGCTTCTGTTTCTTTTCTTACAGTTCTGGCCACACGTTTATTGCACATTTTTAGATTTCTCCCGTTCATTCTTTCACCTCTTTCACCATCTGAAGATGGCGCCCGTTCGCGAAGCCATCGAAGTAGTCCTTTTTCACCTTTTACGCCCACTGTTTATACATGACGATAGACGCCGCCACTAACTCTTTATCTGAACATCGGTTGCTGCACGGTCCCCGAAGAACACCGTGATTTACCTTAATATTCACTGCCATAAGACTCTTGTAAGTACCTCACCTGGAGGACCTCACTATACGCAGTTTCACATTTTCAACATTGATGACCGTATTTATGTCTTTACTTTCAGATTATACGGCCATTTACTGCTCACCGCGTGAGTGTTGACCTGCTTTTTTTCACTATATGACTAACTGAGTTATTCACTATACGAAGCACTGGATTTAGCTGTTTCTATTGCACCTAAACATCACACCTATTGGAATTCACGATACGATAGCACGTTTTTTATCCTGCATGCATTAATTGGTACCTTCTCTATTTTGCGATCATGCTCACGTGCATAATACACGTCGTAACACCTCAATGTCACCCTATTTACTAACCATTGCCGCATGAGTCACCCATTTTTGATCACGTTTCTTCATTCAGTTATTCTATTCGACACACGCCGGTTGAATCTTTCACCTTTCCCAGCAAGGTATATGCTTTTCACATTTTTTAGTCACACTGAATGCACCTGATTACAGATGTAGCGAGATGCTTCTTTGTTAAGACCTTTTCATTTACTTTTGCTTGCAGAGTTATCCCCTGACGAAGGGCATAGTCAATGCCCGAAATGCATTGGGAAAATGAGTTGTGGTGAATAATGGATTTAAGAATACACTTTGGATCTTTATAGTGAAGAAAGAAAGTATTGTACACATTTGATCATGAGGAGAATGATCAATAAATAACTTTATTCAAGAATTTTGGTTGAACTTTTGATTGACAAGTATACAGGATTACAAACATTTTGTGTTTACTCAGCTGTGCACATAGGGACAACCCCTATCCAGAGGTTGCTTTGCATTAGTTAATTTCCACTACGCTGTTAGGAACAGACAGCGATACCTCAGTAGCACGGTACAGTTGAACAGAATTTCTATTTGTGATTACACGGCACGCCTTTGTTTCTTTTAGATGGTTGGCTTTCACAGGACATTAGCCCTTCTCTCATCACTAAGGCTTATGTAAGGCTGGGGGAAATATGAGACATCCTGTACAGAAGGAGAGGACATCCGCGAATATGTTCTCGTCCTTTTCAAACAGGTGCTGGGCGATGAATGCCCTGAGGAAATCCAGATTGGTAGAGCGCACTGTGTGGGACTGCCTAAAAGCAACAAAGCTCCCCTGCCTGATATCCTGATAGGCGTACATGACTTCCAGGCGAAATAATCTATCATTTGCCAAGCTAGGAAGGCCCATCTGGCACAGTTTAGAGGCCAGACAATATCCTTTTGCAAGGATCTTTCTCTGACCACACTATTCAAAAGGAGGGAGTTCTGGACCGTCACCGCGCATCTCAGGTAGAAGGGGATACCGTACTCATGGGGTCACCCTTTTTGCACCATCTTCCGGTAGAGAGCAAGCTATGGCAAATAAACTCCCTGAAAGAAGCACAGAAGGTGCTTGGCCTCACAGCAGAACCATCCCAAGGAGAAACTAGCAGGCACTTGAAGAATTTGAAGTTCAAGGACTATCGCTGGCGGTGCGTCGGAGGGCCCTCCTCTAGCCATAAACCTGACTTAGACACGATAGCTAGTGAGAGAAAAGCTGTGATCAACGCACTGAACAATTCACTGAAACGACCTGTCTCCCCTTTACTTGTTTCCCCTGGGCACCGGACTTTGCGGAAGCGGATGGCGCCGGGGGACTCTCCTCGATCGGACAGTTCTTCACCGAGGATCACCAGGCGATTCCAGCATTCTCACTGCCGTGGGGACGACGGAGGGCTGAGGGCACACCCTCCGAGAGTTCTCTCACTTTGACAAACTGATGTCACCAATTGAGATAAGATTGTTTGTTTGTCCTTCTGGGGAGGGACATTTTTGGGGTTTGTTTGGGGTTTGTTATTGTTCTCTTTTTTTCCTATCCTCTCCTCCTCACCGATGCATAGAAAAGGAGATTTGCTGGCAGGGCAGGGACAGCTATGAGGGAAATAGATCTAGTGCGCTACAAGGATTATATAAGACCAAGCACCCCCCTTTTGCGCGTATAAATGATGGACAAAACCCTAAAAATTGTTAACCTTAATGTCCAGGGCCTTAACCACCAGGTGAAGCACTCTGCGATACTGTCCCTCCTGGAAATGTCTTAGGGAGACATCTGCCTCTTACAAGAAACCCGCCTCCTGCAACAGGATGTACACCGCATGCGCTCCCGGCGATTCCCCCTCCAGGTGTGGTCCTCCAACAAACACATCCTAAAAGATTAAGGGGGTAGCTATTCTCTTTAGCGCAAAATTTAGTGGCAAGCTCCTCTCTACAATTGCTGAAATTTAAGGGAAGACTGTTAGCGGTCAGGATTCAATGGGAGACCTCACAATTCACACTTGCCAACATATACGCCCAAAATACACAACAGGAGCACTTTACGCGCAAAGCCATGGGGGAGACTTTGGCATCCGCAGATGCAGAGATCCTGGTGGGTGGAGATCTCAACTTGGTAATGGACACGAACCTAGATCGCTCAGGACAGTGTTCCACACAGGCAAGGTCCCTATCGGCAGATGGCAAGCCCTGGCTCTCGGAGCATGGTTTCCTTGATGTCTGGCGCAATCACCAAACAGACACCAGAGATTACACACACCACTCGGCAGCACATAAAACATACGCACGTACAGACCATTTCCTAGCCTCACTGTCGCTGGCCACGAGCCGCTCTGACCCCACCATTGAGTCTCGCTCTCTGTCAGACCATCCCATGATCACGGTTACACAGGAACACACATTCCCTAAACCTGGCGGGATGGCGACTGCGGGATAGTCTCCTACAAAACAAGCCTGTAGCAGAGGCGATTCGCACCCGAATCTTAGACTATCTGAAAATCAACAACACAGGGACTACTTCCTTAGCCGCAGTGTGGGAAGCGTTGAAGCTAGTGGTCAGAGGAGAATGCATCACAATCTCAGTGGGAGAAAACAAACTGCGCCTGGAGAAAAGGCAGAGCATAAAGCAGGAAGTGAGGGAACTGGAAGCAATACATAAGAGAACTGGGGTACCTAGAGTCTGGAGGGAACTAAGAAGAAAAGACTTTTGCTGACGCATCTAGAACTTGACAGAGCAGAATATGCATTCTTGAGGCTTCAACACAAATTTTTCTAAGCAGCGATAAATGTGGAAAAATGTTGGAGCAAAGGCTTAAAGCAAAGACTCCAGCGACATCGATCCAGTCCATAAACACTGCCTCAGAGGACACGGTGCAAGTAGACCGGGACATAGCAGGGGCGTTTCAACACTTTTACCAGACCCTATACACCGAAGAGGATGTAATTCAGATGTCCTTCTACTCTTTTCTGCGGGCAATACATGTAACCAGACTGCCGGAGGCCACTGCAGAGCGGCTGGAGCAACCAATTTGCATTGAAGAGGTGATCACAGCCATCACACACCTTCAAGGGCATAAAGCCCCGGGCCCTGATGGGTTTACGGTGCAATTCTATAAACTGTTTGCCCAGCATTGGCACCCTTATTGACATGAATATTTAACTCCTTCAGGAAGATAGGCTCGCTGACCGACTCAATGCTGGAAGCTTAAATTTTGGTTATACTAAAACCAATAAAAGACCAAGCAGAATGTGGCTCTTATCGTCCTATTTCTTTATTGAATATCGATGCCAATCCTTGCGGCGTGGCTAAACCCACTGATGGCAGGACTATTAGACCCAGACCTATCAGGATTTATCCCCATTTATCCCCACCTGGCAAGGGGGAGACAATACAAAGAGGCTGCTACACCTCATGGATGTCATACATAGATCCTGTAACGAGGCAGTGTTCGTCTCTATTGATGCCGAAAAGGCGTTTGACCGGGTGAGATGGTTGTATCTATTTGACACGTTGCAACATTTCGGCTTCGGAGAGGGCTTTATCAAATGGGTCAATTGTATATATATATCGTGCTCCGAGAGCCTCTTCCGGGCCAATGGAGTGTCCACGAATCAGTTTCCTATAGCAAGATGCACCAGGCAAGGATGGCCCTTGTAGCCTCTCCTTTTTGCACTCTAAATGGAGCCATTTCCACAGAAAATCAGGAACAAGCCTCGGATCAGTGGTTTTAAGTTCGGATCGGAAACACATACCATCAGCCTTGTGGGGATGCAGCAAACGTGACCCACGCACATTGCCATAGCGTCCTGGTTCACCGATGCCCTGCCCATGAGAGAGGCTCCATGGTAATCGCCGCTATCTCCATCTCCGCGAGCTGCGACTAAAACCTCAAGCCTCTGCCCCCACTTTTGTCCGTACGAGACCCGCAGTCATTCCTTACTGCCACCCCTCACTGCGGGGCTGCCTCTCCTGCCGCTTTAGCGCCTGCCTCAGCTCGGCTCAGCTGGGTCTGGCTGAGTGTGCGCACGTGGAGTAGGAAATCCAAGAGGGATGCTGAAGAAAAACGCTGATACGGGGAAAAAGCCTCTACGAGCGAGACACACTGCCCTCCCTCGCTACGGTGCTCGATAGCCTGTGACTCCTTTTACAGCCAAGAGGCCGCTGACACAGGAGGAGCTCAGCGTTGCAGTGCTGAGGTGAGCCATTGTTGTAGTGGGAGCCGGTAGTAAGCTCAGGACACAGGACTCCGAGCTAGTATTTGGGACAAGAGAGAGTGAGGTTAAACGCTGAAACGAGGAAACGATGAGACACCGCCAAGAGGACATCGGTGCCATGGTAAGCGCCGTGGGGGAGCATTGGCACAGTGCAACGGCTGGGAGGAACTAGGGGTTAAGCCTAGACCCCCCCCACATTAGGAGCATGTGAATAAGCGGGATTTGGACCCTGGAAAGGCTGGTGGCGAAAAGGTGGCAGAAGCAGCACTCCCCCCCCCGCACTCTATATAACCAGCACATGTGCTAAAGCCTCATGTTTGTGCCAGGATCCAAAGGGAGCGATTGAAGGCTCTCTTAGCTCAACGCGCACTTTATGCCCTCCATGCATCAGGCACCCAGATAGTCTGTGACCACTCTATGACTAAACAAGTGACTAATCAAGTGAGTGCTGGAGAAAGAGAATAATAAGAATATGTCAGTTGTTTCAAAGACAGTGAAGATGCACAGTAAACAGTCTAAAGTTGGGGCAGGAAAAGAGTTTCTAAAATCTGGCCAATCACCCCCAACGCCCATAGAAGCGTCCAAGGGTGTTAGAAGAGGGGAGAGAAATACTCAGCAAAGAATGGACTTAAAAGCCAAAGTGCAGGTATTGGCTGAGATGAATGCTTCAGATAAATCTCTGGAGGAGGAGGAAGAAGAGGAGACTCTATCTGATCTTTCAGCCGATTTGAGTATGTTGGCTGTGGGTGGTGAAGAAGAAGAAGGATAAGGTGACGGAGTAGGGATACTCTGATCCCGAACAGCGAAGATGACAATTCGGTGAACTCGAAACATTATCCCCTTTTCAGCAGGCCTCTGGCAACACGGGGTACATCCACTAGTACTCCGCATGTAAACAGGGGGGAGGAGAGAGCGAAAGAGCATATAGGTCAGGAAGACCTACAGGACACGCAAGGTCAGAGAATACTACTTATTCTTGTCCACACCCTGTCAGCCTAGGAAATACACCCACAGCCCCAACTGAAATCGTATTCAGTGTCAGATCCTGTGGAAATAAATAGGGTTACCCTCGTGGGAGCACCTCTGGCTAGCCAGCTTCGAATCCAAGAGGCCCAAATACTTGTCCGGGTGTCGCAAAAGGAAGTCGGGAAAGGGGCACTGGCAGATAAGTTAGATTCTGTATCTGAATCAGAATTAATATCAGACCCAGAAAAAGAAAAGGAAACAGGCCCCACCACGGTGAGAGTTGATGGAAATCCTGGTAAAAATGGAGCTGAATACGATAGCTCAGTACAAGAAAGGCTTGTAACTATCTTTCTAGAATTAAGAGATATGAAGGCGTCACAAGCACTTGAAATATCACAGCTGCATAATAGACTTTCAAAGATGGAGGAACATCTAGGCAACCTACCCAGAAGGCTTACAGAGTTGGCGGCCCGTGTCAGCCCTGGAAGATAACATCATTTCCATGCAAAAGGATCTCCAAGTGTTGAATAAAAACAAGTGCCAGATGGAATCAAAGCTACAAGACCAGGGGCCAGATGTAGGTGGCCATTTACCGGCCGGTAACGGCCGATTTCGGCCGTTACCGACCGGTAAATGGGTTTTTGGGATGTAGTGGGCCAATTTTACCGATTCGGTAAAATACCGATTCGGTAAATTTACTGATTCGATAAAATACCGATTCGGTATTTTTACCGATTCGGTAACTTCTAGATGTAGGTGGGACTCTTCGGAGTCCCAAAGGCCTTTCAGATTCGGTATTTTACCACCCAATCCAATTGGGTGGTAAAATACCGAATCCAGGTGTGCTTGCACATGTGTGCATGCACACCTGTGCCATGTGACAGACACATGCCTGTATTTGGGGTGCTAGAAGGTGTCAAAGTGACACCCCCTGCACCCTTGCTGGAATCGGTATTTACCGAATCTGTAAATACCGATTCGGTAATGCCCATTGATTCCTATGGGCTTCAATGCCCATAGGAATCAATGGGCATTACCGAATCGGTATTTACAGAATCGGTAAATACCGAATCTTAACGATTCGGTATTTACCGAATTTGTAATACCTACACTCCCCCCCCCTCTATTTTACCACTTCTTAAATACCGAATCGGTAAAATTCGGTATTTAAGAAGTGGTAAAATAAAATTACCTACATCTAGGCCCTTGAGAATTATAACAGGAGATCTAACCTATGCCTTGTGGGCATATCGGAGGGCCTGGAAAGTGCGGAAATGGTCAAATGGACTGAATCTCTGTTGAAAAAGGCAATACCCGAAATGAAAGGAGATCTCACAATCACCAGAGCCCACAGGGTACCTGCACACAGACCTGCGAATCTTAAGTACCCACGAACAATTTTAATACATTTCTCAGATTACAGAGTAAAGGAGCAAATCTTAAATGCAGGCATATCAAGGAGATCATTTACCATCAACGAAATAAAAAACTTTACAATCTTCTCTGATATGTCAGCGGCTTCTGCCCACAGACGAAAGTACTTTATTAAAATGATTGACTCTTTTAAGGCCAAAGGGGAGCAGGCAATGATCGTGCAACAATCGAAATTAAAAGTCCTAGCCAAAGGACATTTTTTTTGTTTCACGGACATATCAGAAGCCCAAAACCTTTTGAAAGGCCTTACTGTTACATAAGGGAAAGGAGTCTCTGTGGTTATAAGTATGTTTTGAATAATAATAAGCGGTATGTGAATAGTACTATGAGAAATATTTGGAAAGTGTTCTTGAAGGGGCGGATATGAGGTGAATCAGGGGATGTAACAGGATGCAATACGATGGAATCCAGTAAAAAGAAGGAGAAGGAGGGAAGGATAGTGGGACAACTTGGGGTTTCCCTTCTTCTGGGGGGGAAGAGGGGGTGGTGGTGGGGGTGAAGCAGATAGAAAAAGAGAGTTCATAGACGAAGGGAAAAAATTATTTTCTAGGAAGATACGTAATGTTGCTATGGAAAGATGGTTTTTGACATACTGTGGCTGTACAACTAATGGTATATTGTACATTGAACATTACACTCTAATGCACTTTAATGTATATTTTCTATACTATAGTATTTTGGTCTAATGTCTGTGAGATTTGCACTTGGAATATTTTTTGCACAACTGATATCATTTGTACTGTAGTATACTGGTCTAGCAACTGCGCGATTTGCACGTTAATGCTAATTTGCACAATCGTCATAATATATATGGCAGTGTATTGGTTTAACATTTGCGCAGTTTGCACATTCAAAATGACTTGTTTTTTAGGGCATAACTTAGCTTGTTATTGTCTTATCGGAAAAAAAAGAATTAACAATTTAAGCTGCTGCTTTTATGCACATTTTGCATATTTTGTACAAGTTGCACTTTAGAAACGCATTTTTGCACATAGAGCACAAGTTGCACCTTAGCTGGTATCGGCCGTGGCTTTGGCCTGTGGACAAAACAAGCAAGAATTTGTTGTTTTTTAAACACCCCATGAATAGGAATAAATTGACAATTTTGTCTCTGAATGCTAATGGTTTGAATAATAGACGCAAAAGGTGTGCAATAGAGAGTTGGTTAAAAGGTCATCAACCCGGTTGTGATTTTTATACAAGAGACACACCACCGAGCTCTAACAGATACTAGTAAAATGTTTAAAAATTGGGCAGGTTTTTATTGCTCATCCGTGTCGGGGGACAGCTCAGAGGGGTGTGAGCAGTTTCATAGGCACAAGCATGTCAAATTTCATGTTGAAGCATCACATTCAGATACGAGTGGTAGATGGACATTCTTGCATGGGAAAATAAACCAGACAAATAATATATTTGCTACAATTTATGCACCGGTTATAGATGACCCGGTCCCTATTTTACAATTAAAGCAAGGATTATCAGGCATACCTGGTCAGATCATATGGGGAGGTGATTTTAATTTCCTGCAAAATCCCGTGGTTGACTCAACCAAAAAAGACCAAAGACAAAATAAACCACAAGTTGCTATCGCTTTGCTGAGTTGTAAGACAGATTTAGACATAATTGATAATTGGCGTTCTAACAACCCGATTAAACGCGAATACTCCTGTCATTCGGCAAAATATGATTCAGTATCAAGGCTGGACTTCTTTTTAACTTCACATAATCTCGAAATTAGTAAATATGAACACTTAGCAAATGCCTTCTCAGATCATGCCCTCATTAAGATGGAAACACTTCTAGGAAAGGCAGATGAAGAAGTATCAAGAAGGTAGTATTTTAAGAAACTTAATTTAGCAGAGAAGCAATGGTGTGCAGAAATAGAGAAGGAGATAAGTGTATTTTTTAATATAAACAAGGACTCTGCCCCAATTATCATAGTGTGGGATGCTTTTAAGGATACATTGAGAGGCATAATCACCTAAAAAGAGATACCAATACAGAAGGCCAAAAGGGAGCAGAGAATGGCATTAGAAAATAGGGTGGCCCATGCGAATCAAGAATATTTTAGAAATAGGACTCCAGCCACTAGGCAAGAAGTATTTAATGCTAAAACAAAAATGAGGGAATTCTACTATGAACTAGGGGATATGGCGAGTAGGCTGTACCTTCAGACAAGCTATGAAGATAGCGAGTATACGGGAAGATTGTTAGCGTGGCAAGCAAAAGAGAACCAAGTCCGTAATAGAGTTGATTGTATTCAGGATAAAGTAACTATAGCTTGCGTAAAGACTACGTCAGTAATAGGCGAGGTGTTCCTTAAACATTATAAAGACATTTATCAGACATCTCACCAGGTCACCTTAAAAAATAATTAATGAATTTTTACAGGAATTGCCGTTCCCAACGTTAGGAAATAATTGTAAAGAGCTGCTGCAAGCCGAATTGACGAAGGAAGAACTAGATGTGGTTATCTGCTCCTTTCCTAACTGTAAAGCCACCGGGGAGGATGGTATTCCTGCGGAATTTTTTAAAGCATTTTCCACAACACTTTGCCCCGAATTTTTAAGACTTGTAAACAAACTACTACAAGGGAGAGACCCGCCAGCATCTTTCCGTACTGCAGTGGTGGTCAGTATTTTTAAAAATGATAAAGATAGTGAAAATGTGAATTATGATAAGCCAACTAGCTTACCCGTCGCACGTTGCTGCGATCTCCGAAGAAAGGAAATTCAAGGAAACTCATTATGATAACATTCAATTTACATTGTGTCATTTTTATTGAAACTTATTCATTTTAATATGGAAAACATTTCAAAGTGTCGTTTCAATTCTATTTATTTATTCAAGTGCTTGTGGATACACGATTTTTTGTTTTTCAGTCTGGTGCGTACATCAGTAATAGAAAGATTATGAGGGCCCTGGGGGGCCGATATTTAAAAAAATGTTATGCCAGAAACCTTCGCGGGAGTTACTCAACAACTTCCCAAAGATTCCTGGCGATCGGATGCATGCTGTTTTAATTCTATTTATTTATTCGAGTGCTTGTGGATACACGATTTTTTGTTTTTCCGTCTTGTGCGTACATCAGAATTCGAAAGATTATGAGGGCCCTGGGGGGCCGATATTTAAAAAGATTTTATGCCAGAAACCTTCACGGGAGTGTACTCAACAACTTCCCAAAGTTTCATGGCGATCAAATGAATGGTGTAGTAATGCATAAGGACAAACAGACAGACAGACAGACATACATTTGTTTTTATATATATAGATAAACCTTTTAAATACTGACTATAACATTTTCACTAAACTGTTTGCCAATAGACTAAATAAGATGGTGGGATCACTTATTGGGACAGATCAGTGCAGTTTTGTAGCAGGGAGACAGCTTTATACTAATACAAATTTTTTATTGGAGGTACTGGAGTTTTTTAATGTCAATAAGGTTTAAGCACAGATCTGGTTTTTAGATGCCGAAAAAACATTCGATCTTGTCTCGTGGAATTGTCTCTTTGTGATTTTAGAAAAGCTCGGTTTCCCAAATGAGTTTTTTTTTAATTAAAATAACTTTATATGAATTCCCAGGCGCAAATTTAAATCAACTCTCTTAATATAGGGACATGCCAAATAAATAGAGGCACCAGGCAAGGCTGTCCTCTCTCCCCGATTTTATGTTCTCTATGTATAGAGCCTTTAGCAATCGCAATTAGGGAAAAAGGAGTCCATACGGTTCCGGTTAAAGGAATGACGAACATAAAACTGTATGCCAACGATATTGTTCTTTTTCTGGACTCAAAGATAGGCACCCTCCCGCTGACAGTAGCCGGCCAGCAGACCTCCATATAGACACACACCGGGGGAACGCAGTACTGCCACTCCTCCTCGCCTATCTCCTCTAACTATATCTTCCGCTTGCGGCCGGGGGGCGGGACAGAGAAGGACATTCGACGCAACCCCCCAGGAGGGGGGAACAGAGGGACAAACAGATGAGAACTGGACTAATGTCATAGGACTGGAAGCTGGAAATGAACAATTGGACAAACCCCCCCCCCCCCATCCCCCGGTGGGCGTTCTTTCTCTCTCCTCTCTTTCCTCCTCTTTTTCTCTCTCTTTCTCTCTTCGAAGTTATGAGAGTCTACGCGGACTTCCAAAAAAAGAGGATATAAAATCAGTAAGAACAAAACAAAAATCATATTATGCAACTGTGGTGTGAATTCTCTTCTATCAGAATTCAGACAGACATATAATGCCCGTCCAAAGAGGTATTTAGGGATCTATGTAACAGAGAAAGTAGAAGATATTTTTTCTCTAAATTATATTCCACTGCTGAAAAAGGTGAGCTCCCAGCTAGAACGATGGAATCAGCTCCCGTTATCAAGAATAGGACGAGTTGCGTTAAATCGAATGTCGATCCTTCCACTTTTTAGGGCAACTCCCTGTTCAATACAAACTTTTTTTTAAGCAGATAGACAGTATGTTTTCCTCTTTCCTATGGGCAAATAAGGTACCAAGATTGGCACTCAGCACTTTAAACTATCCTGTCACAGAAGGCGGATTATCTCTCCCAAATATTAGAAACTAACGCGACATTTGCACATCATAGTTTTAGATTACTTTTTTTAGATCCTCAAGAGGCAGATAATTGTTTTATGAAAAAGATTCTAAGGGAATATATTATCATTGACCCTACAAGAGTGACTTAGTACCCTAAGAAAGTACGTAAAAGACCTTACAATGGCTATTTAAACAAAAAATACTGCTTTTAACACACTGCGATATTGTAAGAATTAATAATTCAACCAGGCATTCGAATATATGTATGGGGGAAGTAGGTATTTTTGAGAACAATATAGTAAGATTGTGGGAAGATAATGGGTATGATCAGATCCAGGATTTTATCAAGGGGAATTGGTGGAAAACCTGGGCGGAGATTGAAATGGGGCTTCAATATTCCAACACAATTTTAAAGTGGTCTTTTACTAGATTAAAATCTGTATTGGAAAAGCTAGATATGGAAAATCTGCGTTATAAAATTAGCATTAGTGAAGCCCTTAACCGCCCCTTAAAGCGGAAGATCAGTAATTGGATTAAAATCTATGAGAATAAATCTCTTTTACTATACGAAAAAATTAGGGATAGATGGAAGAAAAGGGAAGATATACAGATTCTTAAATCAACATGGAATAAGCTAAATACGCTTAATGCAGTTATATTCAGAGGGGCGAATTTCAAACGTATGCAATACTATTCGAAATGGCTGATTTACAGAACACCCTCTTTTCTCCATAAAATATACCCGCAAATAGAGGATAAATACTTTTGTTGTGCAGAGAAAGGGACTTGGATGCATATCATTTGGGAGTGCCCAAAAAAATTCAGAATCTGTGTGGAGGAGATCGAGAAATATCTCAGATTTACAATAGACCCCCAAATTTCACTTGATAAATCCATTGCAGTTTTGGGCTGCTCGCCTGTTATCTCTGCACATGAGGAATGCTTGTTTATTGCAGCATTAACAGCAAGATCGTTAATCCTGCAATTCTGGAGAACAGAGAAGGTACCTACTTTCAATGCATGGAGAGCAAAATTGTCTAAAATACATGAGCTGGACAAAAAATATGCAATAAGATCTGGAGCAGTAAGACAGTATAAGAAATATTGGAGTGTGTTTGAAACATAGGACAACATGTTGTACCTGGGATAAAAGAATAGAACATATATGTATGTACCTATCCTTAGATAGCACGTTGCACTTTACTTTATTTATTTATTTTTGGCATTTAATAAAGCGCGAACAAATGCCCGCAGGCGTCTCGGCGCTGTACTCTTGTAGACTCTCCTAGCTTTGGCTTCTGGCTCTTAAAGATTAAACAACCATGTTTTCAGCTGCTTTCTGCATGACAGGAGATTTGGGCTAGATCTGATGGATTGAGGAAGCGTGTGATCTTTATCTGCACTCTCGTAGGATTTGGATAAAAAGATAGAAAATACATGTACGTATGTATTTCAATTTAGCACTTTGCACTTTAAATTAATATGATCTTTTTTTTCTGTACTATAGGAATATTGTAATTGCACTGCTGAGCACTTTGAAATGAGTATTTAAAATGTGTTTTTAACACTTTAGCACTTAGAATGATGCCAACCGTTTCGCCCTCAATAGTTTTGGAATATGTATTTATGCATGAGATTAATATATGCTTGTAATTTTTATGTCTATGAACTCTCAATAAAAATATATTTAAAAAAAAAACAACATACCATCAGTCTATATGCTGATGACGTGATCCTCTCGATAACGGAACTACATACATCCCTACCGGCCTTGCTAGTGGAACTGGAGGGCTTCGGGGAAGTGTCGGGATTCAAATTGAATACCATTAAATCTAACATTTTAAACCTCTAGGTGGCCCCTGACCGGAGGGACCAGCTGAAAAGAACACTCCCACTAACATGGGCAGAGCAGTCTATAACGTATTTGGGCATCCTGCTGGCCCCCACCATTCCTAAGAACCTGACGCTGAATTACTCTGCCCTTATGCAACAGACGTCGCAGGCCTTGAACAACTAGGGCTAATTGGGCCTGGCCTGGTTTGGAAGGGTGGCAGCAGTTAAAATGACCGTTTTGCCACGTATCTTATACATCTTTCAAATCATTCCGTTAGCTCCTCCCCCGAAGATCACCCGATCTTTGCAATTGGCCATCAACACCTTTGTCAAGGGAAGGAAAAAAGCACGAATAGCGAAACGCCCAATTAACCCGGCACAAACGGGAGGGAGGGGTGGGACACCCCTTTGATTCATAGGTACCTACAGGCAGCACACCTTCGGTATATACTTGAATGGAACCGTCCTCTGTCAGAAAAACATTGGTCATTCATTGACCAAACGGTTGCAGGGGTAAACATATGGAGAGAGGTTTGGCTCCCTCGTAAGCATAGGGCATGGGGCTTGTACTCCTCCCCAGTGACATCACACATGACGAAAACTTGGGGCACAGTGGCGCACGCCAAGGACTTGACGTCATTCCTCTCCCCGATGACTCCGGTTACGGGAAACCCTGACATTCCCCCGGGGCACAACTCAACGGTCTTCGACAGATGGCGAGAACGGGGCTGTAAACGCGTTGGATCATTGTTCGACCCGGGCGGCTTGATTCCCTTTGACCGTCTGACACAGGACTACGAACTCCGTCGGTCGGATAAGTTCCATTACCTCCAATTGCGATATTGGGTCACCAGGCCCGCATATCAAGAGGCAACATCACGGAAGCAGACGGCCTTTAAGAAATGGATAGTATGCCAAAATGATGATACACATCTCATCTCAGAGCTCTATGCGATGCTGACAAAGCCTGCGGGAGGGGATCGCTTCAAGGGACAGTGACGGTAGGAGGAGGAGCTGGGATGGGTGCTCTCGGAGAAGGAATGGGAGGACATATACTATAGAGCTTCTCACACAGCGCACAACACATTAGGGGCAGAATCAACATATAAAGGGCTTTCACACTGGTATCTTACCCCGGCGCACATTCACTGCTCGGACAAAAGCAGATCTGAGAAGTCCTGACGGGGGTGCGGTTAGACTGGTACGCTTGTCCACTTGCTTTGGCACTGCCCAAAGTTGAACCGCTTCTGGGGGGCGGTCCTGGATGACATAGATAAAGCATTTGAGACTGAAATTCCATGCTTTCCAGCATACACGCTCTTGGGTCTTACAAATCCTCTGACATTTCCCCTACACTCCTTAAGAGACCGTCAAATCGCTCTTGCGCTGCTGGCTGCACGACAAGTAATTCTGGCTAGGTGGGGCACACTAAACTCCCCAGACCATGTACGTTGGCTAGATAAACTGTGGCTAACCTTGGCAATGGAACGCATGTCACTGGTGGCGGACCACAAAGGAGAGACTTATAGCGACCTATGGTCACCATTTATTCAGATTTTCTCAACCAAACTGCGGGAAGCGATTTGCCCTCAATATTTACATATCCTGCGACTTATTCCTTGCTAAGAGGTTAGCGTTGACTGTTATCCTGAACCTGCTCATGCGATCACTTCCCTCAGACTGATAGGAATAGATAAACTTGCCCACTTGCCTGGGCTGACGCCGATGAGCTAAGTGGAGGACGGGGAGAGGGAAGGGTGTTTTCCTTTTCCTCCCCTCTTCCTTGCTCCATTGGGTTCTGTTGTTCCTTTTGTTTCTTTTCGCTATTATTTGTCTTGTGAAATTCATGACCGCTGCCGGCCCTCTGGGTTGTGGGCATACCAGCTGTGTAATCTTCTTATTGTTGAAACGGTGCTGGCCCCAGGGTTGTAGGCACATAGCTGTGTTTGTGCCTTGGATCTCTCAATAAACAGATTGGTTCCATAAAAAAGCACTGGGCCTGAATAGGGTTCCTATGGACTTAAAAAAAGAAAACATTGAGTTTTGGGTCCCACGTCTTACAAACAGTATACATTCGACTTGTAATAGTGGTCTCCCTCAGTCCTGGGGAAAATGATGGCAATTACAGTTCTGGTCTTTAAAAAAGGGAACTGCTGCACGCTGGCCAAATGTGGAGCAGGTACGGACCAAAATTGGAGGAGCCCATTTACACGGCGAGGGGATACCCCTGCAAACATGTATGAACTTGGGGGAAATGGTGAAATAATTACAGTCTTGGGTCACATTGATTTGATGTCTGATTGTAAGTCCCTTTACCAGATACGGGGAGATGCCTATGGGTGTCTTGGTGAGAAATGTTTGTCGTACATGCGAAAACAAAAAAAAGTTTCATTAAAACAAAAAGGAACTGCCAGGACTCTCATTTCTAATGCCCGGTCTCCTTACTGGGTTCACCTGTAAAAGCATTTGGTAGAGTTATCCTTGATGAAATATATAATATATATTTTATATATAATAAAGCAGGTCCTTGTGCCAGCGCCCGTGCGACAGTTCTGTCCAGCTAGCTCGCAGTCTACCCTCTGCTGCCTTAGGTTTGTGCCGCCTCTGTTTGTTTTCTGCCCTCTTTTCTGTTCACTTCTGCTCGTTTTTCTACCTTTTTCTGCCCTCTATTTTTGCCCCTCTCTGCTCATTCTACCTGTCGTTTTACCTCTTTTTGCTCGTTTCTGACCTTTATTTTGCCCTTTCTGCTAGTTTCTGACCTTTATTTTTCCTCTATTTGCTCCTTTATTCCCATTGTTTTTCCTCTTTCTGCTTGTTTCTGACTTTTATTTTTCTTTTCTCAACTTGTTTTGGACCTTTATTTTTCCTCTTTCTGCTCGTTTCTGACCCAACTCTTCAACGGAGACATTGCATCCACAGCGCCCAGATAACCCTAGGGGTGGCAGTACTGCACTATAGAAATGCTGATTTATTGATTGCTTTGGACCTCGGAGACCAATATCTGATCTCAGAGCATGGATTCAGGCCAGATTTGGGGACAGTGGAGAAATGCCCCAATCTACATCTGATGATAGGCAAATATACAGATGCTAAATCACAGTTTATTACACTTAGCCTTTATGGACCTTTCCTGCACCTTTGATAGTGTCAACAGACGGACCTGTGGGTACTATTTTATAACACGGGGTTGGACGAGGGGCTTGTGGACTTTGAGTGCCCTCCATTTTGATCTATCAGCATCAGTAAGATATGGGGAGTGTGGGGAATGTACTGATTCATATAATGCACAGTGTGCACCAGGGAATGTGTTTTACCAGCAAATTTGATTTTGTAATTTATTAACTGCATCGCCGCTAGCGGTTTTCCCGCTGTGCGCGGCGTTTTTAAAAAAGCCGTGTTACATGACGAGCTCAGCTTATCATGCGCATACGAGCGTTGCAACTCATGACCAGGGAAGGGGTTAATGGCCTTGATATGTTTTTTTAACTAAGAAAGGGCGGGACATGCCCGTTATTGAGAATAACCCTGTACCCGTTTTACTATAAGTTGATGATGCAGTCTTATTTGCCAGACCCCCCAATGGCAGTAAAAGATTCCTTGATGCCTTTGTAGGATTTATGGACCAATTGGATTTAAGAAACCAATTACTCCAGAACTTTCTCAAAGGCCTGGTTTTTAGCCATTAAAGGCAACGTCGTAGGAAATATTAACCAATTCCCCTATTCGAGAGTAACTTTAGACTTTCCAGTTCACGGGCACCTTGGAAACAACGATTTATATAATCTGTAAGGTTCTTATTTAATCTTTCCTCTACTATAGGAAGACAACCTATTGTCTCTTTACTTGAAGTTTAGAATAGGAAATGTTTATTCATGTTGATCTATTGGGCAGGTATCACGGGGTATAGAGATTCTAGTAGACTTCAGGCAGCAGAAAATTGGTATGCAGATACATTTCGGGCTTTTTGCATGTGCGGCCCACATTATGCCATACTCCAAGAGCTGGACCTGTAGGACATTAAGGATCAAAATAAATTAGCCATCCTTTTACTGTGGTCCTCGATCTCTTGTCCCAAACAAGCCATGCTCAACAAAAATGTAATAGAACACTTTCTATCATGCAACATGGGACTTCAGAAGCCTTGGCTCTGATACACTAAGCTTACCACCCATCAACTTGGTAGACCTTCCATCTTCCATGAGCCGCCTGAGCTGAGGAAAACTGCTAAAGTTTGGCTTACATTGAATGGGTGCAAGGCGTAAAGACAGAGAAGGGGAGATGTTATTAAAGCCTTCTATGGAAGAATAAGCATTGATTTCAACTTCTGCAGGCTTGAACCTCTATCTGGAATAAGTGCTCTAGCCACAGGAGTGGATGCTTCTGACCAGGCTCAGATTGGCCTCCATCAGATGGCAACTTTGTTTTCCTTTGGGACAATATGACATGGCAGTAATTTGTAGATGCCCTTGTGATGAATCCTTAGTCCTGAATTTGCATGACTATTTATTCATTTATGAATGGTATCATTCATTAAGCAATTACATTTCAAGAAGTGCAGATCCGCGTTAATCTTTCTGAAAATGTTCAACTGTCCGATGGTCTGCCTGAGAGAAAGATCATTCCACAAACTTGCTACCTGCAATCGAAATACTTACCTTTGTTCATTGATGGGGATTGACATCACTTGTACGAGAAATTGTTACTATGTGTTGATGCCCGATAGTATTGCCCCCTAGCATTAGTGTAACGGTTCCTCAGTTATTTACCCTTATCCAAAGCTTTTTATAACTACATTTTAACGATGTAAACATTTTAGACTGTTATTATTATGTGCATATGTTCATTGCATTATGTTTGTATTTTTTAAATGTTTAATTATTGTGCTTTTTTGAATATTTTTAAATGATCGAATATAGAATGATGATGATGAGAACAAGTATTTATAATGTCACTCCCGGAGGAGGAGCTACGCTAGCAACCAAGATGGCCGCGTAAGCTCCCGGCTCCGTCGACCTCCGTCAGTTGCTAATATATCCTGTTATTGATCCTGCATTTGCACCAGACTCCCGTGTGGCTGAATCGTTGCTGAATCTAAAGGTGCAATTCCGAGATCTTTATCGCCTCGAATGAGGAAGTTACGCCGTGCTTCATTCTAACCCAGCGTGTGAGCCGGGGCCTCGAGTACTGACCCGGCCGGGTCGGAGTTGAACAACATCGGCTGTGAGACTTGGGCGGAGTCCGGTCTTTCGAAAGTGGAGAATATCCTGGTCAATTTGAATGGTGGTTTTGTGGCCAAGTTGATACTAAGGGGACGGCGGCGAGACGCATCTGTGGCTGTAGACGGGGGTCTGCTGCCCGAAGACCCTGCTGCACCCCCCGGGGTCGACGGGCTTGGATCCTCGCTGGTGGCGACGGGGCAGAGATTGCTGGATCGACGGATCGCCCGCCGTTACCGCCGGCCCCGCAAGTGCCTGTTCCCCCCGGAGTAGTCGATCTCCGGGGTTAATCTGATCTGCCGTTGAGCGTGAGAAGATGGAGCAGGCGGAAAGTACACCATCGCTGAGAACAGTAATGGCCGCCATTGGGGCGCTTCATTCGCAAGTCAACGCCATCATCTAAAAAATGGTCTTAACAGTAGAGACTGTGTGTTTGAGACCGGACTCCGACCCTTTGCCAGATCTCGAATACGTGGTGTTACCCGCACAGCTGGTTTCATTCGAGAAAGAGGGCCCCGTGCGAAATCCAGAACTGGCGTCTTTGTTCAGCTCCCGAACAATAGCTTGCGAGCTCGGAATTACTGAAAGCTCAACTTATTCAACGGTGATGCCGCCTAAGATGGACACAGTCGATTTTTTGCTTCTGGAGAAAGCGTTCAGTACTGATCAGATTGACTTTCTATCTTTCTTCTACCATTTGGTTCTACTACGTTCTCGAGGACTACTGTCGGTGGAAGAGCATCTCCGTGTAACTGGTGGATTTCGAAAACTACTACTTTGGACTCGCTCCGAATGTGATGGTTTTGACTTTCCTGAACACTTTAGCTCTCCTGTGAATATGGCGGTCCTTGCTGAGGGCGCTCGCACGAAGGATCGGAAGGTCCAGGGATAAGTTTGACTGTCTGGGTTTGATATACTGACTTCCTCGGATAACGGGACATGCTGCCAATAACATTGCGGGAGTCTGGTGGTTTTTATAACTTCCCCGATTTGTTTGCCTACTACTTTCTACCGTTTATACTGTTTTGATTGAATGTGGGGGTCGGGGAGAGGGGGAGGGGAGACCGGGAGCCTGTATGATACCTCCTCCTCCACCTTTTTTCCTACCGTTAGGACTTAGTTAGTGGGGCGACAGGCACGCTGCTAGTGGGGTCAGGCCATAGCCATCTGCAGGGGTGCAGGGTGGGGGAATGGGGGGGTTCTTCTGTTTTGTTTTTATTTAGTTTCTATGGCCTTTTCCCTTCCTTTCCTCCCTTTCTTCCATATACGAGAGGCGTGTTGTCTATCCTGATCTGATATTTTTCTCATATTCGGGTGTCTACTTTGGTCTCAATTATCCTGATTTGCGGGTGGACAGACTCTGACGGCTTCAGCATCGCGGGGTTGCGGATTGTGTTGTCTTTTCTCCTCTCACGTACTTATTAATGTTGATGTCTCGAACTCCCTTAGTTGATTTGCATATACTTAGTCTATTTGCCTGTCCACCGCTGTACTGTGTCCTATTGTATGATACCCGATATGTGTACTATTTCCTCTTGTTTTCTTCTATTAATATAAATATATTAAAAATATATATATATAATGTCACTCCCTGCCCCTAAGCTGGCGGCCAGACCTTGAGGAAGGCCGAGATCCTATGAGACTTCGGCTCCCGCTTGCACTAAGGTGTGATTCGATCATCAAGGCTGCGGAAGGTAACAAGTGATTGCAGTTTGAAGAGACAGGGGGAATATGGTGGATGTTGAAGCCATGCTCATTGTAGGTTACCACAGTCCTGAAGCCCATGGCTGCATAAGACACATTGGGTTTGTGAAGCAGAACTGAAAGTAATAGGCATTATGGAAGTCCTCTGGCAGCAAGGCAGTCTATTTGAACCTTCCACATGTCCAGGAGTCTACTGAAGAATTGTTTTGAGGGTCCAATATTTATACCTGGTGCCAACCTTTGTATAGGTAAGTGGAATCCCCTGTCTTACCCTCACATCTAGTTCTGTAAAGTAATTACCTTCCTGGGGTGACAAAAGGCTGGTGTCATGTTCCTTTGTGCGTGTGGATGGCAAGTCCTTTGAAGTGTAAGTGAGGCAGGGAACAGTTCCACCCCCAGCCATCCTGACAGGATGACGCATTGTGCCCCACCTAGACCTCTTCTTGTAACTGTTTGGGAGGAATACACAACCCCCAGCAGCAGAGCCATTCACCATCATTTGACCCATGTAACAAATGGTTAGGTACCAATGATTAGGGCAAGAAAATGGCACTTTCTAAAAGTGACATTTTCAGAACTGTTACTTAAAATCCGACTTTACCATTGAAGAGGATTTTAAATTACAATTTGTTTGAGTTTAAACAACATATCTCTAACAACTTTCAATGCAAAGTTAACACTTATTAAATGTAATAAGGTAATCCAGTATTAGTCAATGGGAGAGCTAGACCTTACAACACTACTTTAGGAGTTTTTGTCTGACAGGAAATGTAAAATTTAGGAACACATGTCCTACTTTTTAAATACAATTTACCCTGTAATAGGAGCTGGAAGAACCTACCTTAGGGGTCACTTATAAGTATTGAAAAGGAAGGTCTAGGCCTGGCAAAAAGTAAAATTTGCCAAGTAAAAATGGCAGTTTAAAACAGCACTGCAGGCTGTAATGGCAGGCCTGGGACATGTTTTAAAGTGCTGATTCAGTGGGTGGCACAATGAGTGCTACAGGCCCACTAGTATCATTTAATGTACATGCCATGGTACATGTAGTACCATATACTAGGTACTTACAGGTACATTACATGACCCAATGAGGTTTAAGTCAGGTTTACCATGTTTTAGGGAGAGAGTAGAAGCACTTCAGCACTGGTTAGCAGTGATAATGTGCTCAGAGCACTGAAACAAAAAAAAAACCAAAGCCAGCGAAACAGGAGGGATGAAGGCAAAACGTTTGGTTAAATACCACACAGAGGATGTCAAGTCTAACAGAACTGTTTTCATTTTCACATTCAAAAGTGGTGTCGTGACCGTAAGAGCTCTGCATGACAGCGATCCCACAAAATAACACAATTTTTTCCATTCATTGTATTTATGTGTGTCCATGTAAAGCATGGTAAAGAAAGCTAGGTTCCCTCTGAAAAATGTGGGAAACAACTCCTCAATTGCACAGTTTGTGAGGACACTTTCTTACCCTTCTTGCAGTGATGGGGCGGTTTATTCACTTCAGACTCCAAGACAGAATGTTTCACAATGTTATCACTCTCTAGCAAGTAAGTTGACTAGATTATAACTTTGAAGCATTACCAGAGGTGACATGATGATTACAAACATTGTCAGACTTGTCAGAGACCTCCGATGATTTAAATATGTTAGACTTGTCAAAAACGTCTGGGATTTAACTTTGGCCAATCTTCCTACGTGTCACCATTGCTCTTCTACAGCAATGGCTGCATTATTGCTAAACAATTATTAGTATTGCTTAAGCCTGACCCATTCTCCCGTACTCAAATCATGTCCAAAATGCTTGCACTTATGAAACAAGACTGTTTTACTAAACGCTGGTCTGAGGTTTCCTTAGCAGTAGCCCATTTGTTAGAGAGAGGTGAATCATCTTTGGGACATGTGTCCATGACCCAATTAGGTCTGAACTCAGAGCAAGCTCTTATTCCCCACCTTAATTAAAAAAAGGGGATGGACCCATTGCAGCGTGAAGAGTAGTGTGATAGGCCCAGAACATACATCTAACAGCTTCATAATATCCTGTTTACACCAATAAGCATTTTGAACACATTCTACTAGTACCTTGTTGATACATTCAACTAAACCATTATATTGAGGCCTGTATAAAGGGGTCTTTAAATTCTTTACTTCAGACTGAAGTAAGAAATCACTTAATTCTTTTAAGGTAAAAAGCAGCCAGCCTGCATGTTGTGTGCATCCAAAATATACTCAGTTCTGAAAATTGTGTTCCAGGAGTTTGGGGGCCAGTCTAGCCAATCCGAGACTCACACTAACATTTCTTTCTTACCAACCGTGATGCGGGCACAGTGCAGAGTGCGGGAGGCACAACCGATGGTACACTGTTGATGGCCATTAACCTGTGAAAGTACAGCACCCAGCACACATGCACTGGCATTCACTGTTATATGGCAAACTCTACATTTCTTCATGGAATTGAAATGGAAGATCAGCAAAAATACCCAGAGGGATGTTTTTGGATGCCTAGGTTAGGTAATCTAAAAGCAGTTCTATTTCTTTGGAAGAATGTAAACGTTTCTGTCAGTTCAGGTAAGTGTCAAATTAGACGTCTTGGAGATGATGAACATCAGATGTCTTGGAGGAGCAAGTGCATTCCTTAAAGAAAGTGCTTTTCCCAAAGGACGCTAGCGAAGTACACGTGTTTGAAGGTCACAGGAGAGTGTTGGTTATAGGAAGGAGATTGTCAAATTCAGCACAGAGAGTTGAGGATAGCAGAATAATTGATTTCTGCAAGAAAGGACTTGTTAGGTAGCAGATGACTGGTATGAGTGTAGAGAGTTGGGAGTGAGGTGCGAGGAGAGCCAGCAAAATTGTGATTGGGGTTGGTTGCTGAATTAGCCATGGATTTCTCATATACATCAGGAGTGGGAGTTAGGCATGGGTAATGGGGTGATGGGGGCCAGAATTAGAAGGCAAATAGTAAGGGGCATTAGACTGAGGAGAATTTCTATAAATAAATAGAGCCAGTGACACCAGTACAGGAGTGGTGTTTGGAGAAGAGAAAACTCACAAGTTTTCATGCATGTGGTAAGTCAATCACAGCAGAGAGAACTTTGGTGTAAACTGTTATCCTTTAGAGTAGATTGAAAGTGTCAGTAAACGAGATGAAGTGGAGATATTTCCCTAATTCATGTTATTTTTGAAAATGTTCAGAAACATCTGAAAATGTGAATTGAATTAAATAGTTTCAGATGATCAGACTGGGGTCAGATACTTGGATCATGGACTTGCAGGTTTTATAGAGAGAGATGGACATTTCTACACTGTAAAATCTGTAACACAGGTTTTAGAGTTCTGAGTGACAAGTAGAACGTTTGCAAAAGCTTTGAGATGTGGGCTCGTAAAAAATAATATATATTTTTTTTAATTTTCCTTTATACGTGCAATGATAGTAGTCAGCAATGAGAATATCTGGGTGCTCTTTTAGACTTTGTCTTTGAGGTTCTTAGCAGTATTTTTAGACAAGCAATGGGTGTAGGAAATTGGAGAATTAGTTGAGTGCCTTGAAAACCCACTCCAATTAATAATCACAATCACAAAGTGTCAGGGTGAACGACAACAGTCACTAAATAAACATCTATTTAACCCTTTGGTAACTTGGCACAAAAGCAGCTGTATTTAACTTAGAAACGATGTGCAAAGTATTTATGCTTCTCTCAAACAATAATAATGTAAATTACATCACAAGAAAACATACTAAATCAATTTAGAAAAATGGAAAATATTTTAATGAATAAAATTACACCAAAATGACAAATATTCAATAAGTAGAACCAGAGTTAGGATTTTTTCAAAGTGTTAAGTCAAAACTTAAGGCCACCCACGATGGAGTGCGGGTCGGTTACAGGGACCAGGTTCATCCCAGTGAAAAGTTTTACTTTTAGACTTATTCTCTGGATTGGAAGCCAAAAATCCTCAGCTGGGCAAGGCAGCAAGCTGTGGCCAAAAGGAACTCCATGAGGCCTAACACATTCTCCATGAAGGCCTATGGGATCGGATTTGCTGCTGTGGAGAAGAATGTAGTGGGAGCAACCTGAATCTTTGCACCTTTGTGGGACCAGGTTGGTCCCAGACCCCCCTCACTTGACAGAGCAAGATGTTGGCAAAAAATGTTTAAGTTCTAGGTTTCAGCAAACTTTAAGAGGAGTACACTTTCACACCGGCCAAGGGTCCAGGATATTGGGAACAGCGCTTGACTGTCAAGGCTCACTCAAGCAGAAGCTAGCTGAAGGGTTCATTGGCATGTACGGTTGGATCTGGTCAGCTGAGCAGATAAATGAAAGGCCTTTGGAAGCTTGTTGTATCCTTGTAGCTCAAACAGGAGTTCAGCCAACTAACTCTTGGAATCACTTCTGGGGTGCTGAGTTCAAGGCGAGTAGGTCCCACATTCCTTTAGGATTCATACAACAGGCCAGTACTTCTTCTTATCTTCACAGGCCCAGGAGTATTCTGATAAAAGGTCTGTGATGCCCACCTTTATGCCTGTGGGTGGAGGACAATCCTTTGTCTACCCATTAGCAGGTTTCGGTCAGTTCCTCTACCCCTAGTGGGTTTGGTGTCAGCCTAACTAGAGAGACAAAGAACAAGTAGGCACAGGTGTGAGCTGCATCTGCCAGAGACAGTGTAGGTACTCTTCGAGGTAAGGAAGGAGCAGGCTACAGCCCCAAGCAATCCTTTGAAGCTCAGGCAGGGGCTGGGTACAGGCCTCAGGCCATACTCCTCAGGGGAGGAACACCCCAACCCACACCCAAGCCCCTTTGTCTACTATTTGGGAGCAATACACATAACACTATAGGGGAGCCATCAGGAGGCAGGTATGAAAGGCATATTTGGCTTTGACAGGAAAATTACAACTTTCTAAAAGTGTCATTTACAAAACAAATTGTAATATAAAGTATGACTTTACAGTTAAGTTTGTATTTATTACAACAACCAATGAAAACCTAGCTCACCACCTTGATCCATAACCTATTCTAGATGCCCTTCTTACTTCTGTGTGTGGAAAAAAACTCTTATGTTTTTAAAAAGAACCCTCACCCACTAAGGCATACAGTATTTGTTGTGTCACTTTTCTGGAGTTTTTGATGAGCAATACTCCCTCACAACATGGAAGCTCTGGGGAAATGAAGCTAAGGAGAACCTGAAGTAGGTACCTAGTGGCCGAACACCTTTGATGAATGTGTAATGACAAGGGTTGCCCCCAAGGAGCTTCCATATTGTGAGGGAGTATCACACAAAAGAAACTCTAGAAAAGTGACTCAACAGTCGTAAGTTATGAACTGTCATAGAAAAACCGTATGTCTTAGCGCTCGTGCGTCACTGGTCCTGAACAAGACCTACTGGCATTCAAACTAAAATGACTGAAACATGTCCTGGGATGTGAGAGATCATCACTGTCTCACAGCACACCCACCACTGTTTTTATGCCTTGCCCTAGGTTATCATCATTGAAATTACCTAGAAGCAATTTTAAAAGCACTTTTCCACCTCAATTGAGACTCACCAAACAAAACCCACTTCCCTGTAATCAGGCATCACAGCACAGCCGAATGCACTAGGCATCTCGTTAAGGAACCCTGTGATAAAGCATGCCACTAACTAGTGTTAGTGGGTGAGGGTTCTTTTAAAAAGTCAAACAAATTTTGGGGGGAGAAGGGCATCTTAAATAGGTTATAGATCATGGTAGTGAGCTGGTTTCTAATTGATTGTTGTATTTAATAAGGGAAAGTGAGCAAACGCTTTTCTCCCTCTATTCTTTTTACTTCTCTCAGTTTGTCATTATTCAAATGAGGCCTTAACTCATATTTCTTACTGTTCCCAAACTGAAGTTAAACATTATAAACTGTTATAATGTAACCCAATGTTTTTCTGTGGGACAGACTGCTTTGTCAAAGCGAACAACGACTTTGGAGATTTTTCACTGACAGGACTTGTAAACACAAAATATACATGTCCTAATTTTGTAAATACCATGCTCCCTACCCTAATGGCATTTAGGGCTTACCTTAGGGGCGACTTATAAGTACTGAAAAGGAAGGTTCATGTCTGGAAAAAGATTTATTTTTCCAGATCGAAATGGCTGTTTAAAACTGCACATATAAGGGTATTTTAATGGGTGGCACAATCCTTGCTGCCACCCTTTTGAAGCATTTAGTTTACAGTCCCTATGTACATACAGTACTCCATACTAGGAACATATAAGTAAGGTAAATGTGGCAATTAGGTATATACAGATTTTAACAAGTTTAGAGAGGAGAGCACTTTACCACTTATTAGAATGGGTAAAGTGCACATATAGTCCTACGTCCAACAGCAAACAGGTTCAGCAACAGAAGGCAAAGACCTGGTGTGACCCTGCAGAAATGGCACATTTTTCACAGCGGGTACAAGTTAAAAACATTAATGGATTTCATTAAACTACTCTGCAAGGGATTCTTGTCATGCTAGTAGAGGCTCAGCTCTGGTATTCAGGGCAGATCGGGGATCCCAAATTAATATACACCAGCTCTCATTCATGTAGGGTCTGAGGACCACCCTCCCAACTCTCGCATGCTGTTGAAAGACACATACATTATTATGGGAATCTGTGCAACTCATGACTAGTTAATAGCCATCTTGCATCAGCTGAAGGCAAATAAACCTCCACTTTATGCTAGGACATTGAAGGACCAAAAAACAGGCATATTCCTATCAGAGCTTTTATGTAGGCTGGGCTACATGAAATGTTTTGCTTGTTCGCGCTTTCAAAATGCGCGTTCGCAAGATATTTCTCCCCGAGCACGCAAATAGCGCTCGTGAACAGGAAAAAAGCACCACGAACGAGCGGAACAAGCAATTCCGCATGTTCGTGGAACTTTTACATGCTCGTGGAGATTTTTTACCATTTCGTGGAGCTTTGCGTAGCGCGACTATGCAAATTCTGCCCACCCCTACTTTTATGCCACAAACTACAATCACCCAGGAACATACTCACTGGGTGTTAAGTGTCCTACTCAGGAGGTCGCATTTTCTAAGGAACTTAGACTGCTAGACACTGCTTGTGACCTGTTTACCCTTTGGACTGCTGTGTCCTGGGTTGGACTCAGCACAGTGCTCTGTCAAAAGATGTCTGCTTCTCATCTTATCAAAATTCAGCTTCTCAAAGTATGCCTCCTTCTTTTGTCAGATCGGGAAAGAACTCACCAGTGACTATAAACCAATACATTGTTTCCACAGGTTGCTCTTGATAAGTCCTAGAGCCTGCTCATACCATGGATAGAGGTAGGAGGGTATACACTGTAGGGCAGCAGCCCCTGGACGTATGACGTGAGGTCTGCAGACCCCTCTCTGATGTACTCATCTTCTGGCACAAAGATTTCAAGGTGTGACCCCATCAAATAGACAATTTAGACAATAATCGGCATACTGTCACTCAGCCACACCCACCCTGCCTTCTATCTCTCTATCCATTTTCAGTGGATCACTATCTTTCACATGCAAATAAACCTGGCCAAACCAGTGGCGGCTGGTGATATTTGAAAGTGGTGAGGCGTAGAAGTTGGGGATGACTTTTATGTAGCAAGTGAGCAAGCCCGACTAATATAAAGGCAGTTTGAAGTGGTCTTCCCCCGTCAGATCATTTGGCAAAAAATAGCAGCAAATGGCACATTTAAAAAATAATTTTAATAACGAATTTGAGAGAAAGGAAGGAGCTATAGAAAGCAATTCTGAACATGAAGTCTTAAAATATTTAGCAGCATTAAAGATCACTCCATATCTCAGTGCATTTAATATGTTCAAAAGTTATTTAAGCGTGCAAATTGCAGCAGTGCAACAAGTATTATGTTTGTATTATCTCACCTGCACACACGGCTGTCTCTGCACTGCACCTAGTTGGTTACGTACTGCCCAAGAGGTGGACGGATGGGAAGTGGTGCTGTCCACAGTGTCAGAAGTAGTGGCGAGGGATGAGCAGCAGCAACCGGACAGAGCGTAAGCAGGGGTGATCCTAGGCCTGAGACAGCAACGCCGGTGAGGAGAAGGGGTGGCTTATAAGAATGTAGCATGCTTTGGCCATATCTGTGAGGGCTGCTTTTACCTATTGTCACCCAAGACATTGCCAAGGTTCTGTGCCCTACTAAGGCGACAAGGCTCTAGCACCATTAGGGTCCTGTGGCCCCGGACACTGATGCCATCACACTGTATCCTTCCATAACAGCTGATCAAATGGGGTGCTAAGTTCTGTTTCTCATGTGAACTAAAGTAGAGAAAGAATAATATTTTGGTCTTTTAGCCTCTTCTACCTGCATGTACTACAAACAGCTACTGCTTCACCACAGGCACCACCATAATGAACCATTAGAACTCTCCTTAATGGAACAGCTCACTTTCATGAATGTGCGACAATGGAATCACTGAGACTTACCTATATTTGTTGGATGTATGACGTTACAATGCATACTTTTACAACCCCTACCTTTACATCGCAAGTTTTACAACGCATAGTGCTTTTGGGCGCTGGATAGTGAATAGTTTCATTTACTATTTCAACTTCAGTTCCTGTGGATAGTAGGGAAGGTGTTGGATAGTACATTAAACCTATTCCCTATCCTAGAGCGCCCCCCAGCGCAATGCGCTGTAATGGTTTGCGTTGTAAAAGGTGCGTCGTAAAGGCACTGCGTGGTAAAAGTTGCATTGTAAAGGATGTATACCATATTTGTTTGCCAGTATATGGGGAAGAGAGGTGTCCACTGAATGTATTGCATTTGGTTCTTGGTGGGGTACCATCTATTTGTGCAATGGGGAATTGTGGTAATTTATAGCTGTCAGCCTCTGCCCTTGCATGAGCCAAGCCTTGAAACTATTCGACGTGTAAATTAAAATTCAAGAAACTGTATTTCATTAACATGTAGAGGCGTTTCGCCTTATCTAAGCAACATTACATCAGCACACATGGGAGTCTACTGCCAGAAAATGACTAAACATATTCACCCAAGAATGAGACTCGACCAGCAAGCCAGTGCCCAGTGCACAAACAGTGGACTTATAGTGGGATGCAATGCGGTGCGGTTTATACTTCACCACATACTGATACATAGTAAAGTGCTGGTGGTGTGGATTGGGCCTTAGAACTTGCTCTGACAGTAGCTGAATCCCAGATACTAACGAACAAAGAATACTCTAGCGGCAATAATGCCAAAGCAGCTGCTTTTCTTTACTCTCCCCTAGGAATCCCTACAGAAGATTGTTTACTGGAGGAAGCGGTGCTTTAAAGTAACAAAAACAAACAAAAAAACAGTGGGCGGGGCTGTTTTAATAGCTGGCTCTTCAAATGGAATAATCATTGTTCCTTGATTAAGACCCCATGGAGCGAAAAAAAAAGTAGAAAACTCACTCTGAGCCTCACAGTTTGAGGCCGTACTCAAAGTCATATATATACTAGGTAACAAGGGTGACCCCAATAATTTTAGAGAAACTGGGGTTATAAACTGTATCATAAAAGACAATAGTTCACTCCAGATATTGAATCAAATCAAAAAGAAGGGGAGAACTTGGTAGAGCTGTTTTGAACCAGATATATATTTACTGTACCAAGGCAAATGTTCAAGAAGGCACTTATAACTAGGTTTCTAACTGCAATTCGTTTATTAATTTTATTTTTTCTATTGCAGGACGCTTGACGTCTAACAATCAAATAGTATTTAAAAAGATCCAGTGCTCACAATTGAGTGAAGAGAGCATGCAATGCAGCATGCATGCATAAGTGTATAATAATTAACATGCTTCAACTAACATTACAAAAGAATCTCTTCCTACCTAGTTTCCAGGCAAGTCTTTTTTTAATCTCTAAACAACGAGTGTAGGCCACTTCTAATTCAGACTATGACCCTGATGTTTTTCTAATTTTTCTCTAGGTGCTCACACACCATGTCCTGATGTGACTTTACATCTTAAGAGGTCGAAACGCTGTCAACTATATACATACCGACTCCTTTTTTTCTGTATAAAAATAGCCCGAGGAGTAATATGTTGTTTTTGATAAGATTTTATACCTGGAGTGAACCATTTATGATACAGTCCTCAAAATCATGCCACGGTGGCGAGTCCTCCGAGCACAGGTCTGGATGGTCACACACAGCAGGCAGGCCTGTTACGACATACGTGGAGTAAGGGGCCTGCAGGAGGCATATCACTAGATGCGACTGCTATTCTCCACTGCTTTCTTTCACAAAGCTGTAACTGGTGATGTGCATGATGGGAAAAGGCATAAAGCATCGTCATTGCTTCAACATGCTGGAAGCATGATCAATCACTCTGAATTTAAAGTTAAAACAGCACACTGATTGGTAATGCCATTTAATCGTCCCGCCCCCACGCTGCCTTATACACACCCTTGCCCTGCACCAATACAGGCTTTGATCTCATGCATTTTATATTGAAAACTGCATGAAAGCAAAGCAAGGATTGGTTGGCTCATGTAAACAAAGCGAGCCAAAAGAGACCAGGGAGGCCATGTTGTGTTCCCCCCTGGCTCCTCCTTAACAGAGCATTTGTTTGAGGCCTAAAGTGTGCATGTCAGGTTGGCCACAGTCTCAGACCTGTCCAGCCCGTCATGCGCACTGGACTTCTGTTGAGGCTGGATTGCCAGTCAGTGGACTGACCATGCCCAGCCTTAAAATTAACACCACTCTCACAGGCCACACTAAGTAAGCAAATGGCATCTGAACAATGGTGGCTCTGTATTTTTTTTAAATTATTATTAACCACATTGGTGCTAAGGCAATTCCCGCTGGGTGCTGACTAGTCTGATTTTACATTGTTCATGACAAGGTCAGCTCGTCATCAGCACAGGAGCAGTGCACTGCATGACGAGCTGAGCTCGTCATGAGCATGGAAGGGGTTAAAAATGATTCTCACTGCTGGTGGGAGGATTGTGGGTTAAGGCAGGCAACACTCTTACGCCCAAGATTAGGAGCCGCCGCTGAAGCAGACCATTTCCCCTGTTGGGCCAGCAGGGACTGACAGAGCTTCTATTATTCTCAGTGCTACAAGAGGAGATGCCTCAGAAATAGCAGTACACTTGGGAGTGACAATAACTTTTAGAAACGCCATATAGCCCCTAAGTTCGCACGTAACCATAGAGCTAAGATCCAGTATGTGACACACAGCTAGTGTCCCACTTTACAGCTGTAAACCAGACACCTGACCACTGGCACTCACCTACATGTATTCAACTCTTCACTTTGCTGCCTGGAAAACTATACTTCATTCTCTTCATTTTAACTTACTACCTCTGGCACATTTGATAAGCAATCAGGATGTGCATGAACAAATTGTTTTTTAAGTGCAAAAGATATGTGTTAGCGAGGACTTAAGCCTGGGCCATGGCGAGCCTAACAGTTGTGCTAAACCTAAATGTTGAAAAGCTAACTTTGCTAGCTTTAGGTCTCTGTACTTTAACCCTGCTTACCAGAGGTAAAGTGCTTGCATATATATTAAACAAGATCGAATTGGCATATCCATATTGTACAAGGTGTACCCAGGGCCTGGAAGTTAAATGCCACTAAAGGACTGCAGCCTCCATTGTCCCAACCAATAGAGTGGCAGTGTAAACATGATATCAGGTCTACCAGTGTAGTGTACATTTTAGAAAGTTACCTTTTGCAGTTCCCGGGGGCAAATTTGCATTTGCTTTCCATCTTCTCCTAGCCAATGAGTAGCATTTGGATAGGTGTGAAATGCTTCAGAGTAGCAAACAATAGGCTGACATGAATGGGAAGAGATGAATCCTCTGAGCTTTTAATATATTTTATTGGAATTTCACAGAAAAGGTACATACATTTGGCCATTAAAAGTTCCAGGTGGACGTTTCATGGTTTGCAGGCATTACATGGAGATCTTAGCTAGTTTTACAAACATTGTGTGGTGCTTTCTTGAGCCTGTCCATCTGGAGCCCTCTGTGTTGTCCTTTAGGGATGGAATAGAATAGTAGAGTAGAGAAAAGGAGAAGAGAGAGAGATAAGGTACAAGAAGTGATGCTTCGCTCTGAGCCTAGTCTGGGGTGGTGCTAGCATGTGGGGTAGCTGCTGCGCGTATGGGAGCCCCAGTGAAATTAGGGTGGGTCATATGAATCAAGGAAAGTATCCAGTGACTTCCACATCCCCCTAGATCAGAGGTCTTCAAACTTTTGTAGGTTGAGCCCCCCAGCTGATTTTTTTTAGATGTTGGGCCCCCCCACCACCTGACAGAAATTTCTGGACTCGACCGCCACGCGCACATTCCGGGCATATTCAGCGAATAACATTCAATACAATAAGAGTGCTTAGTAAACTGCAGGTTTGTGAGTAGGTGGGTGTGGTGAAATGACAGAGGCTTAATACACAGCTCAATACACCACTTTCCAAGATAAAATTGGGGGCGCATGTTAGTGCAGAGTGGGACAAATGAATGTATGGTTAGTGGTGGGCTTACTGGAGTGAGATTGCAGATTGAACAGTGAGGGGGAAAGGTGAGTGAAGTGTGACATGAGTGCAGGTTGAGTAGTGTGCTTGTGTGACTGCAGGCTGAGATACAAGGTCAACAGCGCAAGTGCATTGTGAGTGCAGAGTGATCACTGTGAGTGGAGGGTAAGTGGGTGAATGGTGTGAGAACATGGTGATCAGTGTGAGTGCAGGGTGAGCGGGTGAATGGTGTGAGTGCATAGTGATCAATGTGAGTGCATAGTGATCAATGTGAGTGCATTGTGATCGCTGTGAGTGGAGGGTAAGTGGGTGAATGGCGTGAGTGCATCGGGGTCAGTGTGAGTGCAGGGTGAGAGTGAAAATGAAGGGCGAGAATGAGGAGTGAGTGGTCTGAATGCAGGGTGCATTCCCAGACACTTGAAGTAACTCAGCATATTATTGACGGCAGCGTAGGGTTTCAAATGTGTTAAACTATTGATATTATGGCAGTAACCAGGAATCAGGGTGGAGGAAATAAATAATGTGCTGATCCCTCAACAAACTTCCAGTCTTATGATTACGATTGCCAGCTCATTATTTTGATGTCACAGATGGTATAAAAATAAGCAGTCACCTAAAGCTGTATTTTCAGCACTTGTCTGTGCATAATTTGAACAGCAAATATAAATAGAAAGAACTTTTAATTGTTTTCTAGAGCTGCATGAATGATCCATGACTGACTGACTAAAAGGGAACAAAGATAGAAAAGGCACATTACAAATGAAGCAACAAAAAGAAGGGGGACCGGGAGCTCGTTAACATTACAAATGAATACATACTTCTTATTTATAATCATATTTAGCAATTTGAAAGCTGTTTAAACACATGGCTGGCTGGCATTTTGCGCGCCTGCCTGTGTAATTTTAAAATAAACTTTCAGGGACGTTTTAAGGATTTTGGGGCCTGTGGGCCAAATGTATTTTTGGGGCCCTTGTTCGGACCAGCTTTGATTTTATGATCTCGTCTCAGCTCTTTCATGCCTTCTTTGGTCAAATACTAAATGTGTGTACATCGGATATTCAGGGACAGTGATGTGTGTTTTCAGTATGTAACACAACAGCAGTTCACTAATATTACTGTAAATATTGTGTCACCACCTTCTATTTCTCATATGTGAGGTCATGTATTGATCTAAAATAAACTTTTTATATGGAAGTCGCATGACGCATAAACACATTTTGTCTGCAAAATGTATGTAATAACTTTTACACATTAAAAATGAATGATTGAAAAACGATATTTACAACATTGTCTTTAAAAACGATTCAAGGTCATGAGGGCAAGACTCTGTAGAATAGAGCTGGCTCTTTCAGCCCCCCCCCCACCCAACCCCTTTATTTATTTATTTATTTATTTATTTATTTATGCGTTTTTATATAGCGCAGACTTTACCCGAAGGGGTCAGAGCGCTTCACAATAGGAACAGAACTGATACATGAGAACATTACCAGTAAACAAATTACAAAAGCAAACGCTAAATTACATGAGGCAAAAGTGCCAATCATGAGCAAACAAATACAAGAGGTAGCAAACGGAGCATTATGTCCCTGGAAACTTTGTCTCAGTTCTGGGAAGAGCTAACTCTCCCAGGAGGGGGTTAATTCACAGAGCTGACATGCTTCAGGTGCAGTGGGAGGCGAGGGGTCTCCTCTGCTAAAACCAAAAGCGTGTCCCACTGCAGCTGAAGCTGTCAGCTCTGTGATTAACCCCCTCCTGGGAGAGTTAACATAACAAAAGAACAGGCACCTTCAGCCCCATCGATCTCCCCTCCCTCCCCCTTCCACATACCGGAGTGCTTCAAGAAGACTTGCACGGGCAGACGGACGATTACAGGGCACAAAGGTCAGATTGAAGTGGAGTCCGCGCCCCCCCCCCGGGAAGGTGTTGCGCCCCCCCAAGGGGGCACGCCCCACAGATTGAAGAACACTGCCCTAGATGGTGGTTTCCAGGGTGAGTTTTGCAGGGCAGTACTATCTGCGCCTTTGAGGTATGTCACCCAGTTAACAAACACAGCGGAATCGGTTTGGGTTCCAATCAAACAGCACAGCCATTTCAGCAACTGAATGAATCCAATCAATTAAATTATCCATTGTGTCTTCGTTTGTACTCTACGCTTAATCCATTACTCTTTATCCATCTTCTTTTTGTTTCTTGTTTTCTTCAATTCATTTTATTCATTCCATAACCCTGCCCCGCTTTACACACCAACAACGAAGGACACTAAATACTTCCACATGTTGTGTTTTTATTAATAAGGATAATAAGGAGTCACCCAGTTAAACCAGCATCTGTATGAAGTCTTAGCGGTGTCCTTCCAGTTGGCCAGGACCAGTTTGACGGCTGTGGTCAGAAGTAGGTCTAGGAGATCCCTGTCTAGTTGCATGCAGAGATTTGCTATAATGAAAGCCATGGTGGGGGAAGAAAAGACCGGGGGTAGTGTGCACCCCAGCGCATTTTTTATGAAGTCAAATATTTCCTCCCTTTTAATAATAGGGTTGCACTTGAAACGAAGGGAAACAGGATGGCAAAACAGTTCTGTGTATTCACTGCCTTATTGCTGGAAACCCCTACTTTTGTTCTATTAGACTTCTGTCATTGGGTTTATTGTGGGTACAGAGGCTACCTCAACCTGAAGTTTAGTGTTAGATGTGGGAGGATACGGGGATTACCATAGTACATTCACAACACACACCTCCAGCCTTCAGAGCCAAAGTAATAGGTGACGACATTTTCTTGCCATTGTGAAAGTGTCCAAAGTGAGCAGGGTTGGCCTTGGGAACGTTTACCTCATTGGTTAAGGAGTGCTCATGAGTCATTCCCACCCAATTGGCCCTGCTATCTGTGACCTGAGAGGATCCCTGAGGTGCTGGACCAGCTCATTTTTTACCCTGGACAAACAAGTGGACTGCAAGGCTCATAAGGATGACGTCATGTTCAAGTTACAGGGATACAACAAGCTACCAGAAGCAATTTCTGCAACTGCCCGGCTGACTAGAGACAACTGGACCTGGACTGTCTCCCATTGTTGGCCTCTCATGACACTGTATCTACGAGGCTCCCCTCAGATGCTGGAGGGCTATAGAAGTGTACTCCTGTGGTGGACCAGGACTTAAAGGACTATGTCAGAAGGTTAAAACCTTGACCAGGACAAACCTCTATGGTGAGTCATAGCCAGCCTAAAAATTGCATCTCCAATTCCCTTTTTTGTCATTTTGGTGTCATTTTGTTCAATTGTACTCAATGTTTCTGGTTTTGTATGTTTCGTTTTTAATTGTTTTGCATTGTGCCTTTATTACTGTTTTTATATAGCATAAATACTTTACAATTTGTCCTAGATTAAGCCTGTCTGCTCAGTGCCATAGGTAGTAAGGGATAGAGCTCAGGTTAATTTAGTGTTCACCCTGACAAGGGTTGTGATTATTCTTTGAGGTTGGTAGTTACCCATCCAAATAATAACCAAACATGGCTCCAGTCCTGTGTTTTAGTATAAGCAAAATACATGGCAGGGGGTCCTGCAGTCTTATTTATTTTTCATTATGAAATTAATATAAATTATAAAATGAAGCTATTATTCAGCAACGTAGGCTCTACTCAAGAACCGGTATTAGAGAGGGGGAAAAAGGATAGAAAGTATGAGTGATAGTCCTTGCATCACCAGCCTGCAACTCATGGGAGAAAGGTAGACAATATGTGACTTTTTTAAGCAAGCTCCTTCCTACTTGCTCGTGCATATCTAGGAGACTTGAGTCAGTTCATCTAACTCCACGACACCACCATATATAGGTATACTCGATCGTAATAGCCTGATGAAAAAGCTGCCAATTGGGCTGCAATCCTTCAGTATTGGACTTTATCCTTCATTCCTCAGCAAATGATGGTGCATCTGTGAGCACTAGTTATTGCATCACTGGGGTGTATGGTGGGTTGCTATTCCCAAAGATGTCTGGCTTAGTGGTGCATATTCTTTCTGTTTAGTATATCTAATATGAGCTGTGTTGGTACTTTGATTAGAAGCCCCTAACTCCTTCCCCATCTCAGCTTTGACTACACTTCTGGCTAGTTAAGTGTCATGCTAGCTCAATTTTAACTCTACATCTCAGCTCCACTCATTCTTTAAGACATGCTTCATCACTGACACACTTGGTGTTCTGGGAGGTGTCATTAACATTATGCAGAAGTCTGTAACATGTAAGTGGTTTTTGGGGTGGCTAGCGCATGGTCTTCCATCAGGTGATCTCACAGGAGAGATCTGGGTGATGAGGCTGAGGTTGGTCCAATCTCAGGATGATTTGTCCCAGGGAGCAAGACCTCTAAATCTACTTGGAGATGGAGGTGTGCCAGGCTGAATACTTGGTGCTCAGACTACCCCCACCCTACAGGGATTCAGAATCGGCTGAAGGATCTGGCTGCTCGACTGATTACACCCAGCAGCAGCAACTCTCCAGCGCCTGGATACCCTCACTGCTGACAAGCAACGCTCTACAAATCCAGTTTTATTGATTGATTGATTGACTCGCAGATGTACTCCAGTTTTGTAGGTGGTCAATTTGTTTTCTTGGCCTCCATGACCATTGTAGATCAGCATTTGATTGGCAATCATGAGCTCAGGTGGCAGATATACTACTACTTGACCCTCAGTACCTGAAGGAGCTCAAGCTGTTGGCCTCATTAGAGTTGATTCTTTGGGACTTAAGAGCATGAGCAGCCCCCTAATATTCTCCTGATAAAGTAATACCTTGTCCAGCCTTGCTATAATCCAATGTATGTCTTCGTTTATGTGAATCCAAAGAAGAGACTACATCATTTGGGCTTCCCAAGTTAAGATCCATACCAGAGCCTTCAGCAACTTCAATACTGCTTAATGAGGATTGCAGGTGGAGGACACAACTGAGTGCTAGTGCTCCACGAAATTACCATTGGCACTGGGGGGCTTGTCTCACCAAGGTGTGTAGCAAACCTACTCTGAATATGCCTGTAGGCAGCCACGTTTTGCGAGCCAGTTATTCCCATGAGCTCCAGCCTTTTTGGTGCTCATGACAGAACCATTCTGTCATGTGCACAAGCGCACTGAATCCCTCTGCTGTAAACAGGGATTTCCTTTTTTTGGGGCCTCGGGAGGTGGGGAGACATCTTTTTCTTTTTCATTGTAATGACGATCATGCGCATGGCGTACTCCCGTTATTACATTGAAATTGAGACTTAGTTTCATTTTCACTGTTTTAGTGCTTGTGGCGCTATCTCAGCCGCCGATTCTTAGTAGGTAATCTTTGGGGATACACAAAAGTCACACCTTCCTGGACTCCTCCGGATGTCTAGTTTTCAGAAATGTCTGCGATTGGTAGGATTCCCTAAATGGGCACCGAGCCCGAGATCAAAAACGCATGTGACTCCCTCGCAAAACAAGGTCTTTTTGAAATCAATAATTTTAAAGTCTCCACAGTACGTTTTAGGCCGTTTCTTGTTGCAGGCACTAGGCCTACCCACACAAGGGAGGTACTGTTTTTATCAGGAGACTTGAGGAAATGCTGGGTGGGTGGAAGTTTGTGGCTTCCTGCAGTTTCTAGAACTTTCAATCACAGACATTTGAGGAAAAGTAGGTTTTTTGACAAAGTTTGAGACTTGCAAGGGATGTTGGGTAGCAGAAACTAGTGTGAGCCACACAAGTCACCCCATCCTAGATTCCCCAGGCCATCTAGTTTTCAAAATTCGTAGGTCTGCTAAGTTTCCTTTGGTGACAGCAAAGCTAAGGTTCAAAATTCACAGCTAGGCACATTGCAACAAAATGGTCATTTTTCAGTGGAAAAAGTTGATGTGTCCACGTTGCGTGTTCGGCCATTTCCTGTCACGGGCACTAGAACTACCCACACAAGTGAGGTACCATTTTTATCGGAAGATTTGGGGGAATGCTGGGTGGGTGGAGGTTAGTGGATCCATGCAGATTCCAGAACTTTCCATCACAGAAATGTGAGGAAACTATTTTCTTTTACAATGTTTGAAGTTTGCAGGGGATTCTGGGTAACAGCACCTGGTGAGAGCCACACAAGTCACCCCATCCTGGATTGCCCTGGTTGTCTAGTTTTCAAAAATGTATAGGTTTGCTCGGTTTGCTAAACAAGTAAAGTACCATTTTTATCGGGAGACTTAGGGAATACAGAATAGTAGAACAAGTGTAATTTCCAATTGACTTTCTCTGCATTTCTGCCTTTCAAATGTAAGACAATGTGTAAAAAAGAAGTCATTTTGAAAAATGTCCTCTAATTGACATGCTTGTATGGGTACCCACAATTTTCCGAAATGTGCAAATACCTACTGCTTCTAAACTCTATATTTTGTTCCCATTTCGGAAATACATATGTTTCGTTGATACCTATTTTTCACTCTTCAAATTTTACCAAATTAATTGCTCTACACCAGGTACACAATGAAAAACATTGCAATATATTGCTCAGTTATTGGCTCTGGGTACCTTGGGTTCTTGGTTAACAAGTCCTATATATCCCGCAACCAGAACGCTCCAACGGATGTAACGGTATATTGCTTTAAATAATCTGCCATACTTAGAAGAAGTTTCGGATGAAAATGCTGGCACAAAGGACTTTTTTTTCTGGCTCAATTTCAATATGTTTTTATTTCAATTGTTAGTTTCTATAGAAACACCTTGAAGGATCTACACAAATGACACCTTGCTGAATTCAGAATGATGTCAATATTTCAGAAATGTATAGTTCTCCAGGATCTATTATTGGTTTCACACCAATTTCTACCACTAACTGGAAGGAGGTTGAAAGCACAAAAAATATTAGAAATAGACTATGCTCCAGGAAAATGCCACAAATGTGTAGAAAAGTTTGGTTTTCTGATAAAGGATGTCTGTTCCTGAAAGCTGGGAAGATGGTGATTTTAGCATCACAAACCCTTTGTTGATGTAATGTAATGTAAGCACACATTTATATAGCACTGCTATCGCTCCAAGGAGCATCTTGGCGCTCAACACCCAACCCCGCTGGAATAGGTTGGTGGTGATACCGTTTGCAGGGAAAAAAACAGACCCTTTCTTCGGCAGCACCTTTTTCCCATTTTTCCTAAAAGACACACATTGTAGCTGTATTTTGGCCAATTTCTTGGTCCCCTCCAGGGCAATCCACAAACCATGGATACCTTTAAAATCCTCAAAATGTTGGAAGAAAAGAACACAAATGTGTCATGGACACCTTAGGTGGACAAAACATTACAGGGCCCTAAGCATGCCCAAATATCCACAAACGGCTTAGCACAGGAGGGGGTGGGGGAAGGCTTAGCAGTGCAGGGGCTAGATATGTGCATCACAGCACTCTGGAGAGCAAATCCCTCTATCTACTTTCTTAACTCTCTGATTGCAAACTTCCCTATGCCATCACCTCTCACTTTGCCTTCTCAGGTCCATTCTAGTACTGCCTCGAACACCCAGCCAAACTGCATCTAACATCCAATATTCAAACAACTACAAAAAACTTCAAATCGATTCAATAAGGTAAGTCCAGAACAATTTTCCCTTGCTCCTTTCTATGCCTTGAAAGCATCTATTACCTCTCTCTGGTCACCCTGTCTCTGTACAGGCTCTGCTCTTAATATTTTTCTTTTCACTTATATTTTGGACCACGACACAAGCATAAACAAGAATTGAGCCACACTTGTAAAGAGAATGAAACAACCTCACAAGTCTGAATGAGTGGAAAACGTCTATGACTTGATTAATGGGTCAATTTTGCCCTTTCTCTTAATCTGCCTTTGAAGCAAAACTGGTCAATAAAAACCGTTCAACTTTGCTCTGCAGGTGAACCAGAGTAATTGACAGATTTTTGGCATTACTTGTGGGTCTCTCACTAGGAACACCACATAATTCACTAACCAGGCCATTGGCTGGTTCATATGCAGGTTATTGGCTGGCTAACAACAGTTTATATTTGTAGCATACGGAAGCTGATCCACAACATTTTGCAGATACACACTATGCTTTACTTCCAGTTGAATGAAAAAAAACACTCCTGCTTTCTTCCTCACAAGGCCCTGTTCCAAACAGGATTATACTTGAATACATTCCACATTAAAAGTCTAAGAACATAGAATGCCAATGATGATATAGAATACTAAAAATACAGATCCAAAAGGATACAATGAGTCACTAAGGAATGAAATATCCAAGAAAGAAGTGACTCAAAACCGATGGACTCTCCAAATCATCTGTTTTGAGTTACTTCTTTCTTGAATATTACATTTCTTAGTGACTCATTTTATCCTTTTGGACCTGGATTTGTGCCTTGGCTGGTTGTTGTTTTCTCGTGATCCTTCAAGTGTACTGTTTTTGCTATTACAAACCTGTAAACTCTTTGGATCCAACACTTAGGTCAGAAGCAACAACCATGTCAAGAACAAATCTACATCCTAGATCTGCACTGTTCATCCAGGAGAAAATCTGTAAGTGCCAATTTACAATAGCACGTTAACAAATCTAATTAAAAGATGCAAGATCTATCCCATGGGGCTGGAGACTAGATCTAAGCCACAATTTGAACTAACTAAATGAATGGTCTGCTCTGGTGGAATATTTTACTGTATAACTCATCAATGGCACTACTATCAGCATCTGTTAAAGTAAGCATTCATAAAATGCAGATGATTAAAATCAAGCAAAAAAACTATAACCTTTAAAGAACACAAAGTGAATCTGAAATGGCACACACTTTACAGAGGATTGCAGAAGTACAAAGGTGACAGTCAGGAAATTTTTCAAATTAAATCTACTAAAGAGAGACGTTATAATGTCATATACTTCCTGTTGCACCACACCATCTGAAAAACATTCTATTTATAGAGATCCGCTCATCAGTGTAATCTTGTGAGTAAACAGCATAAAAAGAACAGAAGGTTTAGAAGACAAAAAAGACTGCATAGTGTCAGTGTGACAAAATAGTATTTTAGCAGGTTTCCCCCCACTGTTTGCACCCATTTGGACTATTAGCTGCTAGGTTCTCGACTCTGAGAGTGCACTGAGGCCTACTAACCAGACCTCAGTATCAGTGTTAGAACCCCTTACAGAAGGTATGCTGAATTGGCTACCCCCAATTGGCATACGGTGACATACTTACAAGTTTCTAGAATATGGTACCATCATTTCTTTGTTTAACCCTTGCGGCTCAAAGCTACAGTTACCCAGGGTTGAGCAAAAGGTTTTACAAATCAGCCTGACTTGACCTAAGATGGTTTTGTTAGTGTATTACATGGTGATGTCGCACAATCACACCATATAATACACCACTATCATCACATTGGTGGCAGGGGCGGAACCCAGAACTTGTGTTTAGCTGTACCAGACAATTAATTAGTTGGTAAACCCAGAATATCCTCCAAGTTGACACTCAAAAAAAATCTAAGTATCTACACCAATGGCAAAGCCTCCACTGCCCTTAACAATATATATATGTCTGACCTAAGGAAAGCCTACTGGAGCCCTAAGGCAGGGAGCTGTATATTTTTAAGGTGGACATATACTTTAATATGTCCTAACTGTAAAACTTCCAAATTGTCATTTTACTGTGGAAAAGCTAGTAAGCCCATTGGTTAGTACAGAGTTGCATGCTGACTTCACAGTCCTGCTAACTTCTGATTGGGACTACTAAAATGGGTACTATCAAATTCATTGTAATATTAAATCCACTTGATGTTGCCCAGTTTATCCACAGTTGCTAGCCACCAGACAGCTTTCTGCCATCCTGCGAAGTATGACTCCCAGGTGCTGGAACAATAGAGGCCTGCCACAGATTGAGGTTTACATCCCCCTTGCCCAAAAATGTAAGCTTCAAAGCAGAAGCCGGTTTTGGTGACTAATGGTGATCACACACAAGTAGGGCTGGCGGCAGGCGAAACGTGTTGCCAAACCGTTTTTTCAGTGGGCATGTGCCCCCTTCGTAGCCACACCTTTATGTTTGCCTACCATGTTCCTAACATCAAAGAAAGGGTTCAGACATCTTGAGAGTGGGCAGAATAGTGCACTCTGGGATTGCTGGATGCCACACATAGTCAGAAGTCGCCATAAGGCAGGAGGGATTCTGGTCGCCCATTGGTTAATGGCTGCATCATCACCCCAGGGCACTTTCTGGGCATACATTTGGCACTCCTGGCTCTCTGAACCTCCGAACCTCAAATCACATCTGGACTGGAGTGAGGACCTAGGAAAGACTGCCCTGCTGACCCCTGGACCCAGCAAGAGAGGCTCTGCCCCAACCACAGGACTACACCTGCTGCTATTTGGGCTAGAAAAGTGAGGACTGTGCCTGTGGTGCCTGTCATGTGGAAAAATCCCTTCTAAGCCCCAGACTAAAGTAGGGACTCCAAGGGTCAGTCTGCTGACCTCCCTGTACCAGCACAAAGTCCATAAAAGCTGTCTAGTCAGTAGCCACTCGCAAAGAATCACTGCTGACTGTCGACTTGCAGCCAAGAAGACCTCCACTCCAGACATATAAGATGCACCCATGCCTACAGGACCAGGACCAGTTACCAGAGTGTAAATTGGTCATCAAAGAAGAACACACGTCCTCACCAAAGGATACTGCTGGACCAGCTGTGACCAGAGGTAGGTTGCACAGCCACTGGTGGGTCTGTACTGGCTCAAAGAGGACTTGAAGGGATTCCAATTCCTGTGGCCAAAGTCACCCTACCTCACCCGTGGACTAAGGAATAACCCCCGGAGGGCTCCTATCGAGTGTGCAACACTGAGAGCATCTTTCAGCATCCTTAGTGTCCTGTATCACCAGCTTCAAGACAAGTCTATTGAAGTGTATGGTGGTTTGATGTAAAGTGTGGCACTGGATTCGATACTGCTTTGGTGACCAGGTAACTGTCCAAATACTCCTTCTTGCCCCCCTGATCTTCTCCCTGTCAGAATTGGCCACCCAGTCCGGGCTCGAGTAGCCAATCACAACTCTATGAAACTTCAAATTTTGCGATTACCAATGCTTGTTTGCGCTTTGGACTAAATGGCTGAGATTTATGTTTTACTTAAAATGTATATCTTTGGAACCTTCTGGTGGATTTTGCTCCTCTTGGTGTAAAAACATTTATAAAAATATAGGGCCCGATTCACAAAAGTAGTCTGAGACAAAATCCTAACTTTACAACTTTCAGTATTCACAAAAGGCATTTAGGAGTAATAAAGTTAGGATTCCTAACATTACTACTCCTAAACTGAGACAAAATCCTAACTTTACGACTTTCGGTATTCTCAAAAGGCATTTAGGAGTAGTAAAGTTCGGTATCCCACCACCTTTTAAAATTCCTGCTGATTTCGAATCGGAAGTCCTTAAACATAGTCCCTACTTTTTCAGACAATGCCTTAAAATGTTCCTTAAAAATGGAAACGGATATTCCGTTTAGAAGAGGCCTGACCATTCTTTCGTGTTCTCTTTGATGGTGGCAAATTTTAATGAGGAAGATAGTCAGAAATTACCTTAATACTCTTGAAAGATGTTGCATGTACCACACACAGGTTACAAGCAGGGTCAATACCAGAACATGCAGCTCTTATCCCACAGTAACTGACATTTTTAAACTGGACTACATGTAACCCACACTAAACTCAGCACCATTTACAACCAAACACTCACAATAATACGCATCTGTAGCAATTAGGACATTTGGTAAACGACAGCTACAGGAGCTTGCCAGATTTTTTGAAATGCAAGGCTATCCTCTGGCAGGAATTTGGCAGGAAGCTAGATCTTGAACCAGAAAGCATGCTTTTTTTGATTTGTTTTAAATCCGTTCAGTAGTTTTGTAAATATTAATCTCCATTATGCTCCAAAAATATTTGTATTGCTGGACGGCTGATTTCAAGGGACTCTCACAAGAGTCCCTCAAAGTCAAATTAAAAGATAGAGCCTTCTGATTGGCCATGGGGCATTTTTTCCCTTGGACCAATTTACTCCCATGGGAGATACGCACCCGCGAGAGTGAACATTCTGAAAGGCTGCCATTATAGGACTCAGAAACGTAGTCCCCTGTCCTGAGATTTATTTAAAAAAATATATAAGGGGGGCAGGATAGGAAAACTTTTTTAAGAAAAGAAATGCCCAATTGTGTTTTAAAAATGAGACACTATGACCCCGGCGGTGGGCCAAGGACCGGGGGTATTGTTATTTAGTTTTCGGGAGGCGGGAGTATGAGTGGGGCTTCCCTCCCGTAGCTAGTATTTGCTCTGGGGACCACATCCCCCAAGGCAAATTTAGAAATAAAGGGGAGGATGGCATACAGCTTCCTCCCTACACCACCATTGGGCTTTAGGGATCATATCCACCGGGTCCAAACCGAAAGAAAGAGATAGTGGTCACAGTCCCCCTCCTTAGCCTCTTCTAGGCCTCAGGGACCCCATAGCCCAGGGCCAAATTACAATTTGAAGTGGAGGAGGGCCATGTGCTCCTCCCCATGCCTATATCGGCCCGCCAACCCTATCATCTGAGGTGCAATAATGTACAGTGTCTTGGGGAGCCCACCCCTTGGACACTATATTTCTTTGCCCAAGAGATTGTGGGCATGCCCTGCCTGAAAACTCCCAGGCAGGGTGCTCCATTGTGCTCCCATTTGATGGGAGCATTAAAAAAATAATAATAATAAATAAATAATGCTTCTGCCCATACAGGAGCAAAGAAAAGGGTCTGGCTCCTGCCAGAACCTGGTATGGTGCTGGCTAGGGAGCCAAATGGGGCATCGAAGGGCCTGGAGCTACCCCCGCTTATTTAAAAAAAAGCCCCCTGGGGATGTGGCCCCCAGTGGCCTTATTGGTTCAGAGGGGGTCATGTCTCCTTGTTAAAATAATGTATGGGTGTTCCGGGTGGGCACAGTGACAACCACAGCAAGTGAATAAGAAATGAGTGGAAGGAGACGCTTCTATATATCCACTGCTTCTTTGAAGGATCGCCCCATAATGCCCTGTGAGGGCTTTATTTTCTTTTATATTTCTTTGAGCTTGATGATGCCCCTAGAGTAGGGAGGGGCACGGCCAAGCATTTTTGGGTCATAGCTTACCAGACAGCACAACTGTCTGGTTTGCTAAAGACATCTTGGGGACTTTTAGAAAGTTGACCTCGGAATGCATTCTGCCCATTGCCTGCTATTGGCTTTGTGGTTTGCAACTCACGTTTTCCTGCTTTACATTTGTTGGCTTTATTTGCTTTAGGCTGTCCAGGTTCAGGTCATCCCTCCTGTTGCCTAAACAGTGTTTACTATATTTTACCACTAACTGTAAACAGGCCTTTAAATGTTGTTCTCACTCATCTCATTTGCTAGGCATACAAAGACCGAGGTCAAACGTCACACACTGTCTTATGCTTCCGAGTGCTCCCTTTCTGTAAACAGGCCCGACAATCTTGTACTTATCTCATCACATTTGCTGTGCATTCAAAGAACAAGGTCAAATGTCAGGCACTGTCTTCCAAGGGTGATTGTTTATTTTTCTTTCTCTGACTTAAAGTGAGAGGATTTACAGGACAATCATGCTGGATTCTGGGGGTAGGAAATAGTTTTTTTCTAGCACACAATAACATTTAGATGAACTGTTCTAAGTATTTCAGAATATATCAGAATTAGGAACACAAATGAAGCACATTTTCTGTTACTTCTGAAGTGTGTTGGAAACAAATACTTGAACATGACCAAAACAAAGCATTGCACTGAGGTGATGCAATTTCACACATTTTTGTCTGTGCAAGTTGTATTCCTAAAACTGTATGTCTGTGCAAATGTAATGGTGATTTCAATTGAAAATGTGTTGTCTGTAATGGCAGTGCGCTGCCACATTACGCATACTCCACTGTATGCCACTCCACTCTACTCTGCACCACTACACTCTACACCATGCACTGCACTCTGCACCACTGCACTCTACCCCACCCTGCACCACTGCACTCAACTCCACTCTGCACCACTGCACTTTATTCCACTCTGCACCACTGCACTCTACTCTGCACCACTCTACTTTACACCATGTCACTGCACTCTGCACCACTGCACTCTACATCACTTCACACTAAGCCTCTCTACTCTACATTGTGCCACTTTACTCTATGCCAATGTACTCTTAACCACACCACTCTTCACTGCTGAGCTTTACACCAGTCCAGTCGAGCCATACCAATCTATTCTGCACAACTCCACTCTACGCCACTCTGCAACATTGCACTCTACAACACTGCACTCTATGATGCCAATTCACTCTATGCCAATGCACTTTACTCTGTAACACTCAACTCTATGCCCCTGCACTCTATGCCAATTAACTCTATGCTACTCTAATCTACTCTGCACCACTGCACTCTACTCCACTTTAAATTGCAACATTGCACTCCTTACCACACTGCCCAACTGCACCACACCCTGCACCTTGCCACTCAGCGCCACTTCACTATTCTGAAACAATCTACTTTACACCACTGCATTCTAAGCCACTCTACTCTGACCACTCCACACTGTACCACTCTACTCTTAACCACGCTACAGAACTGCACTCTACGCTACTTCACTCTGGAACACAATTGAGAGACAACAAAACAGAGTACCCATACAAAAATTTGTACATAGAACAGCAACAGGAAATATCACAAAAAAATCTTTTGGTTGAATCTGTGACTCTTTAATCAATTTCATCTTCACTGAATACAGATAAGTGCAGCCAAGGTGTTTCGCCTGGTTTACAGGCTTCCTCAGTACAAGAACCGGTGTCAGGTGAAACACGAAGTTTTGAGCAGACTTAGCGCTGCAACTGACACACAAGTATTCCACGAAGCCTCTTATTGCAACAGTAAACTCAGAATTTCTGTCAGCTGTCAGTAGGCTAGAGAACAGGTTTTTATGCCATTCGAGTTGGAAATGACATCCATCCATTTATGGCCATGTTTGGCAAGGAGTATTCCAACCGCCAGCATTCAGCATTGGTGAAATGTAATCTGATCGCAAATGGTCATTTGTGTCATCAGTAATGTCACTGAACATTTCATTAGTGATGTAATATGTGAGGACTACAATGGACAATCAACTGCGCCCTCGAAACAGGCTCGTTCCCAGATGACTGGAAATGCACCAAAGTCATACCACTCCTCAAGAAGGCCTCCACATACCCGACGGACCTCAAAAACTACAGGCCCATCTCTCTCCTCCCCTTCGCTGCCAAAGTCATCGAGAAATTCATCAACACCCAGCTAACCTGCTTCATAGAAACTAACAACATCCTCGACTCATCTCAATCCGGATTCCGCAGCAACCACAGCACCGAGACGGCCCTCCTAGCTGCCGCCTCGATCAAGGCCACACTGCAGCCCTCATTCTACTAGACCTCTCAGCACCCTTCGACACCGTCTCCCACTGCACACTAGCCACCAGACTCCATGACGCTGGCATGTCCAAGTTCTGTGCACACGTATCAAAATGTTAGGTTCTAGTGTCAGAACCAAATGAGCGGGACAAGGTTCGTGAAAACAAACGTAATGAAAGTCAAGATCCAGAGTTGTGTAAAGAATAGATTTATAATTCAATCTTAAAGAGCGGGAGGCATTGCTTCTTTTTTTAAAGAAATTCATCAGGAGACACAGATCCGGCGTGACTTCCACCCCAAAAATAAAAATGACAATGCTTTTTTGCTCCAGATGGGATCCCTGCTGAACCCCTCCAAGAGGCCTAGGGGGAGCAGGTATTCCTACTCCGCACCCTTTTCTTTTTTTTATGTTTTGTTTTTGGGACTGAATCCAAGTCTCAATATAGCTGCCAACACTTCCTGCTTGAAATGTTGGCAGCCAATCACATTTCAGCATGGGGACTGATGGATCCTATATATACAAATTTACATTCCCTATAATATCTCAAACTTCTGAATGGATTCTTTATGGACCAAGAGCTACCTTTCGGCCAAATTTGGTTTAATTCCATCCAGTTCGGTCTGCAGTCGTGACTAAAATCTTGATAGGAATTAACATGGGAAAAACATTTTTTATTTACAGAACCCTTTATCTCGGCCCCCGCTTGACAGATTGCCCCAAACCTTTGCATGCACAACAAAATTCACCCACACACTTTTTGGGAAACATTTTGTCAACCAGTGCCAAAGTTATAGGCAAGTCAAAAAATGCTTTTCCTATGGAATCATTGTCCTAACTATAACTACCTACTGGTGACTGCCAGTAGTTATATATAAATAAATAAATAAATATATAAATAAATAAATACACACACACACACACACATATATATATATATATATATTCAGCAAAAGGTTAGCCCAAAATGAGAAAAGGCCGCAGGCAGATTAGATATTGTTCCTCTTTATTTAGTCTTCAAAGTGCAAGCCAGCTGCATACAGGATTCAGCCTTCATTGGTTAAAATGGCCAGACGCGTTTCAGGAGAATTCTACTCCTTTCATCAGTGGCATAGCTGCTGAAATCGACAGGATACTTCCACCTTTGCACCTGATTAAATTCAAAGTCCCGCCCTTGTGGGCGTAGCCACCCCCGTGGCTCCCTGGATCTTGTAGTGCAGGTAGGTACTGCTCAAATTAATTCCAGTCGACTTCGAGCCATAAATTCAATCCCCAGTGGGTTAGAAGTCGAACACTGTAAACTGCACAGCCTCTGCTTCTCAATGACGACGGGAACTCCTGCCATCTCATGGAGTCAGCATTACCTGGTATTCCGAGCCTGCACGCAGGCAGGGGGCCTCTTCTCGCGGCCGGACTGAGCCGCTCACATTCAGCAAAAGGTTAGCCCAAAATGAGAAAAGGCCGCAGGCAGATTAGATATCGTTCCTCTTTATTTAGTCTTCAAAGTGCAAGCCAGCTGCATACAGGATTCAGCCTTCATTGGTTAAAATGACCAGACGCGTTTCAGGAGAATTCTACTCCTTTCATCAGTGGCATAGCTGCTGAAATCGACAGGATACTTCCACCTTTGCACCTGATTAAATTCAAAGTCCCGCCCTTGTGGGCGTAGCCACCCCCGTGGCTCCCTGGATCTTGTAGTGCAGGTAGGTACTGCTCAAATTAATTCCAGTCGACTTCGAGCCATAAATTCAATCCCCAGTGGGTTAGAAGTCGAACACTGTAAACTGCACAGCCTCTATATATATATATATATATATATATATATGTATTTAGCACACTGCAAGCTGAGGGTTTGATGGGCGCTCCAGTGTTTGGTGCCTAGTTGTCCACATTGGAAGGTTGAGTACCTAGCTTTTGTTGTACATTCATCATACCACCCCTTGCCTGCCCTCGTGTGGTGGGTCTTGGGAGTGCGTGTATGGTGTCGCTGCTTGCTGAGCAGCAGATGAGCAGTAATCACTTCTAGGGCTATCTGGGGTCTTTCTGGGGCTGAGAAAAGTTGGAGGAAAGGCAAAGTCAATAGAATGGGTGAGTTGTGCCAGTTGTACAGGAAGGACTGGTGAAAGGTGGTGTGGGGATGGGGTTAAAGTTGTGATTGTGTTTCAGCCCGGTGTGGGAGGTGGGTGATGCTGTCTGTGACAGTTGGTGACCCACAAAAATGGTTGGTCGACATAAATAAAATTAAACAGCATGCAAATAAAGATTTACATTGGAAAAGAAAAAAATTTTTTCCTTCTTAGCCTACGGCCGGCTCCAGACTTCTCCAGCGTGCGGTCTCGCAGCTTTTTATCCAACCCAGACACTGCTGTTATGCTACATGAGAGAAGTGTTCAGATTGGCTGGAGCAGAGTGCTTCAGCACTCCGAAGAGCGCTGAAGGGCTGTGCCTGCTCTCCCACCCAGCTGTCTAAGACAGCTGGGTTGGAAAGGTTGAATTGGACATATCAATTTGGCCATAGCATGGTAGCTGTCCAAACCGACATGTGCAATCCATACTGAAAGGGCCACTCGTCATTGCTGCCAATCAGCAGAAATGCTACACTGGCCCCACCCTACAATCTCGATTCGGCAGAAAGCCAGAAAAATTAAATGTAATAAAATCCTTTTATTACTATTTAATTTTTCCAGCTTTCTGCAGCAGTGTGGCGGGCGGCACTCCTCCGCTTCCATGGAGGAACCGTCACTGGACGCTGTGTGCCAGACCTGATCGCCTTCATGGGCTAAAGAGTCTCCTTCGGTATCCCTCTGTTGTCTGGGGAATTTCCACCTGATAGACCCAAAGGATTTTTATTTTGCCTCATGCCTGCTCTCCTGCAGCTCCACACACACAGAATGAGGGTTTTCTCGAAAGGGAGCAGAGGTTTGATGTGTATAAAGATTTTTCCTTGTAGGTGTGTGTCTCTGCTCGGAGGCCATGACTGATGCTGAAGTTCTTGGGTGTTCTTTGATGCTCTGAGGTGGTGGCTGGGGTTTCTGGTGAGTGTGCAGTGTAATAGAGCAGTGTATAGGCTGATTTGTTCAAAAAAAGTCAAAAAGTTTTTATTTGCTTTGGTACTCCACTGAGGACCACAAATTTAAAAACAGTTTACAAGGATAAGCGTAATCATTAATATAACACTAAAAAAGATTTTAAGAATTTGTAAAAATTATAGCAAACCCATTCGTTAGTCGGATATTTACATAATTGTACTAAGGCGTTTACTGTAGTAATATTGCATTTCTGATAAAGAGGTTCAAGATATCTTTTACGCGCTTTAACAACAGTTGCATGTGGACATACAAATAAGATATGCACAATATCTTGATCACCACCTAAACAAAGGCTGCAGATAGGGGAATCACCTAATGACCATTTTGATATGTAGGCGGAAACAGGTAAAATGCCTAAACGCAACATAGTAATAGACCTTCTTGCACCATGGGTTAGACAGAACCCTAGATACGGTCTTTTTTGCTTATATTCCAGCAACTCTATGTAAGTTTTGTATGTAGATAACTTACTACAATGCATGAAATCAAGGTCATAACTTAACCTCGGAGTGAAGCATTTCAAAAAGAGTTTTAACTGGGATTTTGTCCAGGATAGCAGGATATCTTCAGTAATATTCGCTAGTTCAAATGCATCAGACATATTCTTGGCAAAGTTAAATTGACGAGAATCAGTTTTAAATATCTCAGTCTTTAGCAAGAATCTCAATGTCCCTTCCTTTGCATGCAAGATGTTAAAGGCCCATCGAATGACATTTGCCACAGCTGTGGCATATGAGCTTGTTAATGCAAATTCCAGTCTAAGGGCCTGTACAGGTGTCGATGCTGAAACCTTAAGTATTCTTTTCAAAATCTTTCCTTCAGTTTTATCCATGAAAGACCATTGTTTTACTGGTAAGTGTTCAGTTGCATAAGACAGAACCGAAGGTATTTTTACTTTGTACACTTTAAGCAATGAAGAAAAATGCCTGTTTCCGGTGGCGGTGTACATTCTAGATAATGCCCCAGCGTGTATCTCGGATTTTCTCTTTAGATTACTAATTTGTTTAAAATTTTGTAATTTCTTCGTGAAAATCCTGCCGAGGTAGGTATATTCATCTACTTCCTCGACTTTTATCCCATTAAGGTTCCAACTATATTTAGCACTTTTTTTCCTGCCAGAGAACGCTACTACTTTTGTTTTTGTCAAGTTCGGGATTAAAAAATGTTCCTTCGAATAAACATTTAAAGAATCCAGTAGGTTTTGGAGGCCAAAAGGTGTGAGGTCTAACATAACTATATCATCTGCGTACAACAACGCATGTATGCTTTGATTAGCAACCTTTGGTGGCAGACTAGAGCACTGTTGTAAGCGGAGTGGAAGGTCGCTCAGATATAGTGAGAATAAAATTGGTGCAAGAAGACATCCTTGCTTAAGACCATTCGAAGTATTAATTGGTTTCGTCAGACCTTTTTCACTTCCCATTTGGACCTGGGACCAGGTATTCGTATGTAGTTGGATTATGATTTGCAACAGACTTTCAGATAGCCCCAGTCTTCTCAATTTTTTCCATAGTGTTTGTCTATCCACGCGATCAAACGCAGTGGAATAGTCTATAAATGCAGCGTACACTGGTTGTGATTTCCGCCCAATGTATTTGTCAAGTATAGTCTGGAGAATTGAGATGTTGTCTAATACTGAGTGATTCGGACGAAAGCCTGCTTGATACATCGGAATTATACCCTTTGAAAAACACCAGTCTTTTAATCTATCCAGTACCTCAGCAGCGAAGATTTTGCCTGTCGCGTCCATTAGTGCGATTTGGCGGTAATTACTCGCCACGTTTTGATTCCCTTTTTTGAATATAGGTATTAAAATACTTCACCTGCCATGATTTAGGTATTCTCCTAGTACTAAAAATAAAATTAAAGAACGGTGTTAACATTTGACTCCATTCCCTTGGGTTTGACTGTAAAACTTTAATTGGAATCAGATCTGGGCCTGAAGCGGAGGTGTTCCTGGCTTTTCTAATGTGAATTTCAATAGAAAATACTGTGCTTTTCTCTAATGGGGTTAAGTTACTTTCCGAAGTAAAATCATCTGCATTATTATCAGTTCCAGTTGGGTTTGCTTTATATAGGTCAGTTAGATAGGTTTCCCATTCCTGGGGTGGTACCGGTATAGCATACAATTTCTTTTTAGCTCCAGTAATTTTGCCTATCAAAGACCAATATTTTCTTTGGTTATATTGTTTTGCCGCTTCGTGTATGTCAACCCAGTTTTTGTCGTGTAGCCATCTTTTCTTTCTATTCTTGTCTCTTCTGAGTTGGTTTTTTAATTTGTTTATCTCTTGTTGGATATCAGGTGAATAATTTAAAAATTGCCCTCGTATAAGTTTGTTTAATTTCCTCCTAGTTACGTTGTCGTTGGAGGTCTTGTAAATTATATTTCTTCGTGAATTTTCCCTATCAATGAGAAATTTTTTAAGATATGTCATAATACATTCAAAATTTGTTATTTGATCTTCCGAATGTAGATTGGTTAAAATTTTATTTTGCAGAATCATTCCGTTTATGTGGTCTACCGTTCCTGCGTTCCAGAAAATTCGCCTTTGCTTATTATTGATTTCAACATTCCCATCAAAATACATATTTGGGTTTAATAAAGATGATTTGAGCGACCACCCAGTGTTTAAGCATAAGAGCGCATGATCGCTGACTTCTGTGAAAATAATTTTCAAATAATGAAATGTGTCCGCTAACTCTATATTGCATATTAGATAGTCGATAGTTGAGGGGGATCCGTTTCCACGCCTTGTAAAAGATGCCGGTCTATCACCCTCTACATATCCATTCAAAATTGACCCATTTATGCTTGGAAGCGATGCTAATAACATTTTCCCTCTTTTATCAGAGGCTTTTCCTTTTGGGAATATTGGAGTAGGTAAATCTAAAGTTTCGTCTTCATAAGTTTTTGCCCATTTACCAATTTCAGCGTTGGAAATTTTCCCATTCACATCACCCATGATTAAAAACGGAGTATTTCCTCTCTCATCAATTATTTTAGACATTGAATCTAAAGTCTCTATGAAAATGACGTCCTGAGAGGTACCTGGTGGAATGTACATGTTGAAAAGCAGCAGGGCCTTTTTTTGGTCAGCGATATTAGTTTTTAACGTGATCTTGATGCACTGATAATTGTCAGATTTAGAATCGACTATTTCTTGAGTCCATTGATGTTCCTCACTTAAAAGAATAGCTAGACAACCCTTTGCATGACCTTTACTCACTGCTATAGCCGGGATGTCATAGACATAGTAACCCTTCTGCTTGAACACCTTTGTCGCCCATGTTTCCTGTAAGGCTACAATGTCAGGGTTATCTTTTAACGCAATGTCCAACTTATCGGTGATTTTTCCGGCTATATTCCAGGAGGTGATCTTTAAGTTACTGTTAAACATTGCATTGCGGTCGATGAACTTGTTTATTGCTATTTAAGGCCTCAGGTACCCATGCCCAAGATTCAGTTGTTTTTCTGACCTCTTTTCCCTCTTGAGATTGGCTCCAAACATTCCTTTGACCGTTGTTTACTTGGATTTTCAAGGTATCCTTCCTGGAATTAATACGTTCCAATTCAACATGGACAGAGTTGTTTGCAGACCACTTGTTTGTTATAGTATTCATGTCCATATTTTGGGGACCAGTCACTTTATACTTATAATACATTGGTGAAGATATCTCCATGACATCATATCCATGTTTGTGTAATATTTCTTTTTCCCTCATGATGATAACAGGAACAACAGATGACCAAAAGGCTACTTCCGCGATTTTTTGATTTTCTTTTATAGGGAATGTTACTAAATCTATTTCTTTGCTAGTGATGGATTGTAGCATATAGATTTGCTGCAGCAGGTTGATTATCCTTCCACGATTTAATGGTAGATCATCAGTTGGGAAAAGTTCTTCAAACTGTAGATACTTAGTCATAGATTGTTCCCCTCCAAGAGATAACATCTTACTAGTCCCGCTATCTTCGTTTATTAGATCAGTACTATTTTTTTTTTACTGGGAGGTAAATATTCAGTGGCTTTAGGATTCAATTGTTTTATAGATAATTTGTTTATTATCTCTTTTCGTTCCTCGGTCGAAGATTGATTAATTGCCACTTCGTCAAGTAGACCATCCTCATTTTTATGGTTGATGATTTCATTTTTGAATCTGATTTTTCTAGATCTCTTTTTATTAATTCGTCTTAGTGATTTCCTTTTCCTAATTTTTCCTTTTGATCCATTGTCACATTTCATTTGGAGGGAATTTTCATCTCCAGCTACATCTAATACTGGTTCAGAAGTATTTTTTTCATCCTCTCCGTCATCCGATTCCTTTATCACATTGTTATTCTTTGTTATTGTGAATATCGGATATTCTTTAGTTGTCGAAGAGGACTCCTCTCTAAACAGTTTTTTTAAGGAGTATATTCGGGCCTCCTTGGAGTTTTTCTTGTTCATAGCAATGTTTTGATGTTCCGATTGGTGATCAGATGTTTGGGTACTATTGTCACGTTTCTTTGAAAATTCAGGAGACGAAATTTTAGTCGGGAGGAAAGATTTAGAGTGCTCCTTTCTTTCCTCTTGAGGCTGTAGACTGTTTATTAATTCAGTTTGATCTTTTTTCTTCTTTTCATCAACTAAAAATTTCAGTATTCCAATTTGCACATCCAAGGTTTGATCCGAATTATCTAAGATGTTACCTAAGAAAGAGAGGACAGATTCAAGTATTTCCTGTAGAGTATAGAGAGCCTTTGAGATGGGTGTCACTGTATTAGAAGAGATCATGTTATTCGGTAGAAATGTCTCTAGTGATGTATCCAGATCACTTTTGAAATCAAAAAGCTGTTCATGTGAGTCATTTTGAGGATTGTCTGGTTTTATTTGTATCTCAGAAGTGATTTCCATTGGTTGTATACCATTTGGACAAGGATCCACGATATCCGAGAAGTTAATCATTTGTTTTATTGGTGTAATGGAATTAGAAGAGTCGAGAGTTGAAATTTGAGACTCCTGTTCTAGACATAGGATTGGATCTGTAAAATGAGGATCTAAATCATTTAAGATGGAGGTAGTCAGTATTTCCATAGGTGGCAACTCAGAAGCCTCTTTAGGTGATGTTTTTTTCAATGTTTTAGACATTTCATGGGCTGGTAAGCCAGAACGATTTTTTGGAGATAAGGCCAAGAAATAATTACTAATAGCAGAAGTACCGATTAACTGACCTTGTTTAACTGCTTTTACGGAACTTTTTCTTACTGCTTCCTCAGTACCCATTCTCTTCATAAAGATGGTACGAGATCTTAGTTTTTTGTATGCCATAAAGAGAATCAGTTAAGTAGGAGATCTTTAATATTAGGTGTCGTGATTAAGTAAGATCAAGGATTTAAGCAGTATAAATGGTCAGCAGACGGGGTGACTTAACAGTAGTTTTCCACGTTATGACTGGTCTCTGCTTGTGCTAAAATACTAATTGAGGAGAAGCAGATTTGGCCAAGTAGCGAAGAAATACAAATTAAGAGGATAAAAATAAAAATGGGGTGGCCCGACCCGTCCTTGCTCGACCTTGGATGGCCTTAGACGGCCCGCCCTTTGCCCGGGCTTAGCCCCGTGCTTTGCCCCGCGCGCGTCCCGCTAAGCGCGTAACTGGGGTTGCTTTAGTAGAGGTATTGTTGCACCCTATTGGTTAGGGTGAGGGTGTGGCTCTGGGAGGGGGCGCGGCTCACCCGGGAAGAGGACCAGCTGCGAGGTGTTGAATGCTGGTCCTCGCAGTCCCGGGGCCGGCGCCTCTCACTCCGCTGCGGCCACAAGTTGGTTCTTAAAATCCTCCAACGACGAGACACGTTTAAAACAGCTCCTCTGGCTCCAATATTAGCTCAGACAGAGCACAGCAGCACAAGACTTCAGGGCAACAGGTTCTGTGTCACGAGCGGCTCCCGCGAAGCGGGGGCCGCGAGAAGTTATCTTGCTGGCTGGGGGTGTGGCTCTGGGAGGGGGCGCGGCTCACCCGGGAAGAGGACCAGCTGCGAGGTGTTGAATGCTGGTCCTCGCAGTCCCGGGGCCGGCGCCTCTCACTCCGCTGCGGCCACAAGTTGGTTCTTAAAATCCTCCAACGACGAGACACGTTTAAAACAGCTCCTCTGGCTCCAATATTAGCTCAGACAGAGCACAGCAGCACAAGACTTCGGGGCAACAGGTTCTGTGTCACGAGCGGCTCCCGCGAAGCGGGGGCCGCGAGAAGTTATCTTGCTGGCTGGGGGTGTGGCTCTGGGAGGGGGCGCGGCTCACCCGGGAAGAGGACCAGCTGCGAGGTGTTGAATGCTGGTCCTCGCAGTCCCGGGGCCGGCGCCTCTCACTCCGCTGCGGCCACAAGTTGGTTCTTAAAATCCTCCAACGACGAGACACGTTTAAAATAGCTCCTCTGGCTCCAATATTAGCTCAGACAGAGCACAGCAGCACAAGACTTCAGGGCAACAGGTTCTGTGTCACGAGCGGCTGATTTGTTCAGCTGTGTAACCGGTGTTGTTGGGGATGTGGTACAGCATGGTGGAACTGGATAAATGCAGTGTATGCAATGCGCTATAATGTGTGGCAATAATTGTGTAATTTATCATGTGTATGATAGTGTTAGAGGGATGTCTGTCATTTACAGTGTACTTTGATGTAGTTTTCAGTTGCAATGTAGAGTGGAACCATGGTGCATTTCAACTCCTGTTCTCTATTATGCAACTCTTTGCCAGGCATTCTTTACTTTGCACCGTGAGGATCTGGGAAATCCTCGGGATGGAGCGTGGAACATACCTCACTTGGCCCTCGTCCCACCAGGGTCTTTCCTGGGGAATGGATAGGAACAAAATCAAGTTAAACAAGAAGCACTTATTGCAGCCACAAACAGCCAAGGTGATCACACAAATGATCTTCTACTTCATCTGAAAGGGAGGCAAAAGAGTGCACAACATCTTCAAAACTATCCTGAGGAGAACCTACATGTGCTACTACATGAGGAGCACCTTGAGGACCATAGGTGAAAGTCACACCGATTTTATGACGGCACGCTTCTTCCTCCTACCAATGTGGAAGTGCCTCAGATGAGCAGACTGGAAGAGCGCTGACCCTTACAATTGGGATACCCCTTGGTTCTACAAGGAAGTGAAAAAACTCAATCAGAGAGTTTGATCTGGTAGCTTCCGCCCCAAACTACTGGACTTCCAAGATTGTCAAATGCCAGATCTATGCGAGGGTAGTCAGCAAAAAGATCGGCACCCTCCTCTCTGCTTCAGCACATCATGTGTGTGTGAGAACGTAGCCTCCAAGCACCTGACCAGCCACCACAAGGACATCACCTGGATGGCCATCCAAGAAGTCTATTAGTGAGAGCTTTCATGCATGCAAAGGAGCTCAACCGATCCAAGTCCTGCCCGAGAGGATGCACCACGAACGAGATGTCCTACCATCTCCTCTGGGAATGGCCCAGGACTTGCTGAAGGCCCTAAGCACGGAGCTTGGGGCCCTGATAACCATGACATGCATCACAGAGGACTCAATAATTAATGGTTTGTTTCAAGGTCGACCGCACTCAGAAACCCCCAGAACTTCTGGAGTCTTTTGTGCTGTCTTAAAGAATGTTCTTATGTTTTCCAGAAACAGCCTGGTAGTAAGGTAGAAGGAGACGTTGACCCTGACCTGCATCTAGGTGCAGAGCAGACAAATAGAGGTGGAATTAAATGTATTATAATGTATTGTTTTTGACTAATGTGACCTTTTTCCTTGACCAGTGGAGCGGGGTAGATTGGGGTGCAGTGTGGTAGACAAGGGGTAGTGTGGGATAAATTGGGGTGCAGTGGAATGGGGTAGGAGTGGGGCATATTGGATTGGAGTGGGCAGATTGATTTGTGGTAGAGTGGGGTGGATTGGAGTCCAGCGGAGTGGGGTATTTTGGTGTGGAGTGAGGTAGATAGTGGTAGCTTGGAGTAGAGTGGGGTAGATTGGTGTGGAATGTAGTTGGGTGAATTGGAATGATGTGCAGTGGGGTGGATTGGAGTGTGATAGAGTGGGGTAGATCAGGGTAGACTGGAGTGAGGTACGGTAGATTGGGTGGAGTGGGGTAGTTTGTGGTGGCGTGGTATAGATTGGGGTAGTTTGATCGTGGAGCGGATTAGATTGGGGTAGGTTGGAATGGAGTGTGGTGGAGTGGAGTGGACTGGAGTGGGATAGATTGGAGTGGAGTGGGGTAGATTGGAGTGGAGTGGGGTAGACTGGAGTGGAGTGGGGTAGACTGGAGTGTATGGAGTGTAGCTGTGGCACACATGCACTATTAGGCAGGACTTAAAAGGAAGGACAAGTACGCGTGCACTCTTGCTCTCTTTGCCAATTACTATGCTGCTTGGTATCAGACCATCTCCAGAATCGCTCTTTTTAAATCACAAGTGTTTCTTTTTTACTCTATTATGTCATGAAATGCAAGCAAGCACTCCACTCTCCTGCATTGCTACATTTGACTCTGGCAAGGTGCCTAAATGTTTAAATGGAGTCATGTCAATATGCTTCAGATGCGCTCAAAATATCACAGTTACACCAATGACATTTCTCAAATTGAAAATAAAGACATTTGTTTTCTTCATTGCCAGTGATGAATGTTTCAAAAGGGCATATGCTCCAGAACTGGTTTTGTCTGGTTCTCCCTATTAACATATTTGTGTAATGAGGCCCCTCAGGGTAGTCTCCCGGCCTGGAGCAGCCAAAACAGAGGGAAAAAAAGAGTTGTGAGGTGATGCATTGCCTGTACAAAAGGCTGGGCCTCACCTAAAGGGTCCCCTTCACCTGCAGCTCACCCCGTCACCTCTTCCATCTAACAGGAAGTCTAGTTAGCATCCCCTTTTGAAGGTGTAAAGGAGGGCCTCTCCCTGTCTGAATCTCCACCTTCAGGGATGCAGGCTTTACATTTGCCCAGTCTGGGGAAGCGTTCCTGACCCTGAATCGTGTGCCATGTCAAACTCGAGGCATCCTAAATAGATCCCACTGTGCTTTACAGTTAATACTGTGAGCCATACTTGAGGATGGACAGGAGTAGATATACATTCCAGCATAGGCAGAATCTCCTGTCATTGTTTGCATCAAGACATTACTTTATGCTTCCAATCCCTCAGCTAATCAGCTCTCCTTGCTGAAACGGTGGTCCAGTGGTAACCTAGCAGTAGACAGACTGTTTGCATTGCACTAATGTCTATATAGGACTGTCTTCACATGCAAATAATGTTGTTTCTTTCTACTATCTTGTAAGTTGCTTGCTATATCAAACAAAAAATAACAATGCAATCGGTCTCGCAATTACATTATTTTGAGCTATTGACATTGTAAATGGCAATGCCTTAAAAAAAATTAAAAGGCATTGTTATTTAAAATACCAAAAGCGCCATTCAACATTAAATAAAACCAAGATTATGGTTATTTGAGGGCAACTGCTTGGAAAAAGCAAGAGTACAGAGGGTTGTTTATGAGGTAAAAAACAACAACCTGTAAACACTGTTAAATGCACGTTAAATAGTCCAACCCACCTGCACACTGTGGGTGAGATAAGTAAAATCTGGCCCTCAGAGTTAGAAAGTAGAGGCACCAGAATAAAATTATCCATCAAAAATGGGGGTACCAACTAAACATCTTACCTTAGATTGTTTTTCACCCCTGTGAGCCACCGACTTCAAACCGGTTTATTTGATTATATTGCTCAGTTCAACTGAAGTCGCTTTAAGTCTACTAGCGCCAAGAATCTTCTGTGTGAGTGTGCTTTTTAAGTAAATAAATGCAATGAGCTGGCTCTGCCCTGTATGGAGTCCGTTTTTCACGTACAAGTCACACAGATCTCTGTTGCTTAACCCCCTTGAGTTACATCAAGGTAGTAAGGAATTGTCGGCCAGAAACGCCAAACACTGCTGTGGCAGACACATCAACTCCTAAACTAGGGTGTTAAAATCAGAACCTATAACCCGCGGAAAACACGACATTAGGCACTTCGTGTGAGCTACCTTGGAAAATGGGATCGGGTGACTTTCAAGTTACACATGTAACAAGGACATTAAGCTCTTGAACTACATTTAATGAGGGTGCAAACTTCAACCTAAAGGTTACAGACATACACACTCAGCAGAAGGATCATTCAACATTAACAGATTACACATGCACACACAACCACAGAATTGCAGGCAATTAACCCAATGAGCTACCTTAATAATAATAATAATAATAATAATAAAAACATTTATTAAGCGCCTGAATACACTAAAACAGTGCGTCTCCGCGCTAGGATGCATTCCTACTTGAATAAAAGACGAGATCATCACCTACACAGGGAAACGGAAGAAAGAGGGAGGGGAAATACTAGGAAGATATTAAACTGCAGGGAACAAATAGTTCTTGAGTTTCTGTCGGAACCTTGTTTCCGACGGTTCCATACGGAGCTCCATACGAAGATTATCCACTGCTTACTTGCCAAGAACCTGAAAGAGTGCCCACCCATCCGTGATTTATGTATGTGGGGGACCGAAAACTGCATACTGCCCATAGATCTCAAAAGACGATTCGGGCGATATATGGTAAGTAACCTATGCAGATGCATCGGGCCCTTGCCATGTGCAATCCGATGACTTATGCACATGGTCTTAAACCGAATACGTTCTCTCACGGGGAGCCAGTGCAAGGTCTGTAGCGCACCTTTCCCCGAGGACTTCCTAGGCAGCTTTAAAACCAACCTGGCCGCCGCATTTTGCACATATTGCAACTGGTTCAGGCCCTTATTACTGAGGCCACATAGCATGGAATTCCCATAGTCAAGATGGTAAACCACCGTTACAACGAAACTTTTACAACGGACTACTTTTACAACGCAACTTTTACAACGCAGGAACCATTACAACGAACTACCATTACAACGCATTTTTTACAACGCAATACTTTTACAACGCAATACCTTTACAACGTAAGTATTGGTAAGTATATTATTATAATAAAAATGTTATAAGTTTGGGTTTTTAGGTAAAGGGGTATTTTTAGGGTTCAGGGCCAGGTTTGGGTTTTTGGGTAAAGGGGTATTTTTAGGGTTCAGGGCCAGGTTTGGGTTTTTGGGTAAAGGGGTATTTTTAGGGTTCAGGGTTAGGTTTGGGTTTTTGGGTAAATGGGTATTTTTAGGGTTCAGGGCTAGGTTTGGGTTTTTGGGTAAAGGGGTATTTTTAGGGTTAGGTTTGGGTTTTTGGGTAAAGGGGTATTTTTAGGGTTCAGGGCTAGGTTTGGGTTTTTGGGTAAAGGGGTATTTTTAGGGTTCAGGGCCAGGTTTTGGTTTTTGGGTAAAGGGGTATTTTTAGGGTTCAGGGCTAGGTTTGGGTTTTTGGGTAAAAGGGTATTTTTAGGGTTCAGGGCCAGGTTTGGGTTTTTGGGTAAAGGGTATTTTTAGGGTTCAGGGCAAGGTTTGGGTTTTTGGGTAAAGGGGTATTTTTAGGGTTCAGGGCAAGGTTTGGGTTTTTGGGTAAAGGGGTATTTTTAGGGTTCAGGGCTAGGTTTGGGTTTTTGGGTAAAGGGGTATTTTTAAGGTTCAGGGCTAGGTTTGGGTTTTTGGGTAAAGGGGTATTTTTAGGGTTCAGGGCCAGGTTTGTGTTTTTGGGTAAAGGGGTATTTTTAGGGTTCATGGCTAGGTTTGGGTTTTTGGGTAAAAGGGTATTTTTAGGGTTCAGGGCCAGGTTTGGGTTTTTGGGTAAAGGGGTCTTTTTAGGGTTCAGGGCAAGGTTTGGGTTTTTGGGTAAAGGGGTATTTTTAGGGTTCAGGGCAAGGTTTGGGTTTTTGGGTAAAAGGGTATTTTTAGGGTTCAGGGCTAGGTTTGGGTTTTTGGGTAAAGGGGTATTTTTAGGGTTCAGGGCTAGGTTTGGGTTTTTGGGTAAAGGGGTATTTTTAGGGTTCAGGGCATGGTTTGGGTTTTTGGGTAAAGGGGTATTTTTAGGGTTCAGGGCTAAGTTTGGGTTTTTGGGTAAAGGGTTATTTTTTGGGTTCAGGGCCAGGTTTGGGTTTGGGGGTACATGGATACAGGGTAAAAATAAATTAAAAAGAATATTAAATTAAAATAAATTATATTAAATTGAATTAATTACATTTTAAAAAATATTATATACTTACCAATACTTACGTTGTAAAGGTATTGCGTTGTAAAAGTATTGCGTTGTAAAAAAATGCGTTGTAATGTTAATTCGTTGTAATGGTTCCTGCGTTGTAAAAATAGCGTTGTAAAGGTATGCGTTGTTAAAGTATGCGTTATAACGTCATACATCCGTCAAGATGGGACGTGACCAAGGCATGCACAAGTGTTTTCCTAGTTGTAATAGGTAAAAGATCCAGGATCTTACTTAGGATCTTCAATATGCCATAACATTTCCCTGCTATCTTGGCAATGTGTTGGGAGTATGAAAGATTGGTGTCCAACAGAACACCCAAGTTCTTCACTGTGTTAGAGGGGACAGGTATCGGGCCCAATTCCGTGGGCCACCACGCGGATGACCAAATGGATGGAGATGAGCCAATCACCAACAGTTCAGTCTTATTGCCATTATGGCGAAGGCAATTGCTTTTCATCCAAACTGCCAAAGATACCAGACATGCGGAAAAATTATCCGCCGTCTCAACTGGGTTGTGAGATAGAGTAACCACCAGTTGCGTATCATCCGCATAGGATACAATGTCCACCCCGTAGGACTCCACCATCCTGGTCAGGGGTTCCATATAAAGATTAAATAACGTAGGGCTCAAAATTGACCCTGTGGGACCCCTTGTTTTAGAGTACGGGACGTGGATCTAAAGGGGGACAGTGTTTTTCTGTCCGCCAAAAAAGAAACCATCCATTCATAGGCTAGCCCCTCAACCCCCAGTTCGCTCAAACTAGTCAGGAGTTTAGAGTGCGACACGGTATCGAATGCCGCACTTAGGTCCAGCAATATTAGAGCGACAGTCTGTCCTTCATCCACTCTCTGACGAAGCATCTCTGTTGAGGAAAGGAGGGCAGTCTCAGTTGAATGTTTATCCCTAAAACCGAACTGGGAAGCATGTAGGAGATGATTATCCTCCACAAATTTTACCAGCTGGTTATTCACCAATTTTTCCACCACCTTGGCACAGAAAGGAAGAAGCAAAATGGGCCGGAGGTTATCCAATTGGGAAATATTCAAGTTAGCCTTTTTTTAATGGGAACTACCTGTGCCACATTCCATTCCTCAGGCACATGTCTTTCATGAAACGAGAGGGACGCCAAATTACCAATATAGTTCCACAGGAGATGAACCTGCTCACTAAGGATTTTAGGCTGTGCCACTTCTAAAGGGGATCCTGACTGGATACTCATGATAAGGTTTATCAGTTCCTCCCTTGGGGGCACCGTGAATTCCTTAAGATGGGCTTTCTTAATGGATGCCTGGCCAATATCCCCCATAAGGTTTCCATCGACTGGATCCTGCTGAAAGGACTTATAAATCTGTTCCACTTTAGTCATGAAATTATCTGCGATAGATTCGCATATCTCCGTGGAATAGAGATCTTTAGTCTCTGCCCTTGTAGGCACCGTGAGCTCCTTATAAATTAGAAAGAGCTCTTTGGAAGAATTTACCGAGGAATCTATCCTCCCTTGGATAAATTCTCTCTTGGCCTTGTTGATCCCTCCGTGATACTCCTTCAGACTAATCCTATATGCCTCTTTCTGGGCTGGGTCATAATCCTTGCGCCACAGACATTCAAATTTTTTACATCTGGCTTTAACCATGCGCAATTCGTCGGTATACCACAGGCCGTCCTAGTCTTACGTACTGGGACTTTTAAGGTCCATGGGGCCACCTTATCTAGTGCCTTCGATATCCATTGTTCAAACTCCCTCCATGCTTTTTTAAAGGTATTACTAAGCGGGGGCTTATCCTGCAATAGCATATATTCAAATGCCTTTTGGGTAAATTTGTTCCAATTCCTGCGTTTAGAGTGGATAGATTTAGTACAAGTTGCTCCTACTGACATATCTGTTATTATGAATGGAATAAGGTGATGATCCGACCACAAGATCCTAATGGGAGTTAACACCCTTACCCCATTCCAGTTAGCAAATATGGGATCTAAAAGATGACCCGCCTGGTGAGTTGGCATCTCACCTAAAAGCGTATGCATCAGTGATTTTAGTGAGACAGTCAGAGATTGTGCCACAGCACAATTAACATCCTCAAAATGTATATTGAGGTCGCCTAATACCAGGAATTTCTTATAGCGTAGGGCCGGTTGAACAACCGATTCCAATAGGCTTTCCACGAACTGCTTGATGCTCCCGGGGGGGGCGGTATAGGAGATAACCCATAATTTTGCATTCAGAGGATACCTTGATAGAAAAAAGGCTGGCTTCACAATTATTAATTTTTAGTTGCTCTAATGAGCACACAAGCTTAGTATTGTACACCATAGCAATCCCCCCCTCTATGGGTCACCCTGTCAATTCTTAGTAGGCTGTAGACTGAAGGAAGGGCTTCAAGAATCTCCGGCGCCGATGCCTCATCCAACCATGTCTCTGTAAGAAACAGCAGGTCAGGCTGGAGATCAGTGAGGACATCATAAATGTCTAAACTGTGTTTCCTGAATGAACGACAGTTTACTAAAAACATGCTAAGTTGCTCTGCCCCCTTAGTGTTCGTCAGGTCTAATGAAGGATCGAACTTACATATCCTACATTTCTGCGCCACAGCCTCGGGTAACACGCTGTAAGTGCATGCGGTGTTAGATGTAGGACGAAGGGAGAGCAACTTCTACCTACTGCCGTCTTCTTCAGAGCAGGAGCAGGGGGTATGGCCCCTGGCCGCGTTCGGTCGCTTTCCTTGTGCGCGCCTTCGGCGCGTCCGCTGCGCGGTCGCAGGCTTGCCGTCATGAAATAGGAAGCGAGAGGGAAGGCTAGAGCGCTAACCCTAGCGGAGAGGAGACAGGAAGTGGTGGACTCCTCACCCTCCGCGCAAACGCCCACAATGGACGCGGCGGACCGGGGCGGGACCGAGCAGGAAAGCACAAGATTATTAATAAAGCAAAACAAACGGTATTTTGTAATTTTTAAAAACAGGTGCTACAAATTGGGGCACAAAGTAGTAACCAGCAACTTCTTCAATTCATTAATCATTTCAATTCAATTACCGAGACTGCAACATGTGATGTGCAGGTTTCACATACATCAGCAGTTAACTCTAAGAGTTAACTTACTAAGAAATGAAATTATGAGCTGTGGGATATATGATATACATTTCATACACACTGCAGCAAGTACAATACCCCCTTGAACTAACTAACCAGATAGTGATCCTTTGATCTGCAGGTTACACTTCCAGGATCAGGCATGTTTCCACTTCAGAGCAATCTTACTAAGACTGTGAGCTGTGGCGTGTAGGCACACAAAACTCCACAAGAAGAGGTTAGAACCCACACCATGTATCCACTGTCTGTCCCCCGCTGCAGGACGCTATTGTCGTTCCTGAGGAGGTTCCGGCTAACGCTCCATCTTGTCTTGGCTCCGGTAGCCCTACCGATGGGTCTGTGCAGCACCCAGGCCGGACCTGCTGAGCACACTGTGCACACACTAACGATATTACACGGAATTACAGCAGTCGCATGGCTAGAGTCCGTCAAAGAGATCTCTCCGCCTAGAGCCCGTCTGCATATTTAATTTCAGGTATTAATCATTTTCTTTCTTCTCATAAACAATTGTATTAGTCTGTCAATGTCACATAAAAAGCACAAAACAAACAGCACGTTGGCTTTAACAGCTTAAATGGACTCCAGGCATCAATCGTGAATAAGCGTAAACTGTCACGATTCTTAGACTATTAATGCCAGGGCCCAGTACTCGGTGCCCCCCTTGCAACACTTCTATTCCCCCTTTACAGTCTGTGGATTTCCTCGCGCTGGATTGCTGACTTGACAAACCAGCAGTTAGCAGTGAGCCCCGCAGCCTCAGCTCGGCGATCCGCGAGTGCATGGCCATGTGCGAGGGTGGGAGCGTGCCTGGCTTCCTTCTGCTGGCGGTGGGCAGTAAGTTTGGCCTCAGCGGGGAGCGTGTCTGTGCAGCCTTGTACCTGTCTACCGTAGCGAGCAGCGCGAGGTGCACATCTCCTGTCCGGGTGCGTGGCAGACGTGCACATCACCTGTCCGGACGTGTGCACATCTCCTGTCTCCCTTCGGAAGCTAAACCCACAACAATAGATCTCGCAAGCGAGCTGTGTATGCGCTGCGTAGCTAGGTGAGACCTAAAAAAGGACTCTATATTCTTATGATCTGGCATGAAAAATCAAGTTTCACCTATAACTTCTGATGGTTACATTTCTTTTTTCTTTTTAAATGGTTCTCTCCTTCCTTTCCAGCATCTGCATGCTTCTTCACTCCGAGCTCAACCATCTCTATGCCATATGCACGTTTCTCTTCCTCTGTATTTTTTTATTTCTGCAAACTGCTTAAAACTCTTTTTGAAGATCACACCTCTTCTTTTTTGGAAAGTGATATACCTGCAACTTATTATACATGGTACCCGTTATGTATTATTTTGTATATAACCTATTTATTTAGGGAAGTTAGTTTGAAAAAGATGTTTGCTTCAAAGTCCAACTAAAATTGGGCACTGATTTGAATTAGAATATTTAGGCTTAGTTTATGTTTCTTGAAGAAATTGTTAATGGAAGAATGGGCAATGATGAGGGCCAGTGGATTTAGGTGATTATGTGACTGCAACGTTTATTGCATGATGAGGGGTGCATTACATTTGCCTCACAATGTTCCCTATAAATTGCACAATTTGAAGATTACATCACTAATGTTATTTCTATATCAAATGGGTGGAAATAATGCTGCCAGAGAATTTGCCGCAAAATGTGCTTTTTTGCCACAACATTTAGACATCCTTGCCGCATTTTCGTCCTCCATGCTGCATAATCCGAGTAGCTCTGACAATGTTTAAAGCTCTGAAATGATTTAGGGGTTATCATTATGATGATGAAATCTGTTTTTCACAGGCAACCATGAAACATGTCCCATATTTCAAGGTTCTCTGTTAATGCAGGGCTGTATAACTCAGTTGCTCATTATTTGTTCTCGATGTATTTCATGTTTTGGTGCCAGTGGTATAAAAACGAATTTGCAGGATTTCTAACCCTCTGATGCAAGGATTTAGTTATATGCATCAATATAGAATAAGAAAGCCAGTTGGACTGCTGTCCTGACACTAGCCTGCTGAGCAATCTTGTGAAGGCAATGTTTTCAAATTACTGGCAATCCCTCTAGGTGAGTTCAGGGACACAGTAGCAATCCAGACAATCTTTCATTTATGAATAACACATTTATAGATAGCACTAAGAAATGGGAACATAGAGCTTCAAATGTTTATTTAAAAATCCTCAGGCTAGTGCAGAACATCTGTATGTTAACGACAGAGAATACAGAAATAAATGCATTTAGGCATGTAATGAAACTCAGTATTTAACTTTTTTTTGTTTAGCGATTTCGGCAAACTTGATATCCGACAAATGAGTCCAGCATTGTGCATTACGGAAAATACTTGACAGACCGTTGGATGAATCTTCACGAAACTTTCCAAAAAAATTCTCATCCAACACAGCTCCTTCCTGGAAAGTTTCAGGGTAATCCATCAAGCAAGGCCCGAGAAAAAGGGTTGTCCAAAAATACATTTTCCCCATGCAATTTTCCGTAGTAAAAGTGAACAGCGATTCAGAAAAAATGGCTGAACAGAATTACATCAAATTTGGCAGGAAGCTTTATCTGTGCCCACAAAGCATGCTTTTTGTGATTTGGTGTGAATCCGATCAGTTTTTTTAGAATAAGGTTAAAAATCTATGTATAATTAATGGCTCTGTACCATTGTTAAGAATTTACAAGGATTTGCGGTTCAGCGAGCTCAAACTACATGATCTAATTGGCCTGCTGCAACCTGAAGAAAAAGTTCCAGCCGCCACTCTAGGACTTAGAACTCGGCCCCTGTGTCCTAAGAAATACAAAGAAACATATAAGGGGCAGTTGTATGGGTACAATGATTCCCTGGGCATTTTGGGGAGGGGGATACACTGTGATGCCCAGTTCGGCCCCCTAATGTAAATGTAAGGAAAATCTGTGTATAGACAAGGTTGATAAAAAAAGGGGGGTGGGGCATTGAACAACCATGGCATTTGGCTGCCTACATGCCATGCACACTTGCCTGCAGGGTGTTGGGTGCAGGCCAGGCCCATGCCGCACATGCCCTATGGCCCAACCCCTTGCCACACATACCTGCCCTTAAGGTGGTGGGCAGGGGGGCGCTAGAAAGCGCACAGCAAGATGGTCGCACCTGAGTGAGGCTCTGCCCGGCTAAGCCATTATCCGTCTAGTATCTGCACAAAATCCTTGCCATCTGCGGTCCTTAAGGGGTGTATATGTTGCGGAAGGTGCCCTGAACACTTTGTGATATTTGTGAGGCGGATTCCCGAGAGCTGCGGACCGAAATTACCCAGAAACCTCTATGGCGCGAAATGGCGGCCCCGGTGGAGCTGTGAGGCTGGCGGCCCACTGGCTATGCAGTGAGAAGGCAGAGGCGTGCTGAGGCCTGGGACGCTCGGAGACTCTGTCGCTCAACGCTCCTGACAGCTGACCCGGGTGGCGACGACGAGTGCTGTGAGCTCCTTCGCCCTAGACGTGAGGGCGGACTGGGCGGCTCACTATTGGTGCTTGAGGTGGAGCGGACGACCGTCTCCGGACAGCGGCGTCTGGGGCCCGAGTGCCGGTGGCGGTGAGTGGGGCGCAGCGGGGACTGGGGCTGTGTCCGTGGGGGCGGAGGGCGGCGCTGGTGCGCTCTGTGCCTGGGCTCTGCTGCCGTGCGCTCGGGCTTGCGGGCGGCTGGGGAGACAACACGAGGCCGAGGCCTGAGGACGTGGTCTGGGCCGTGCGGCCTGCTCGTGAGGCCAGAGCGGCTGCTCGGCTTCTTGAAACTGTCCGGCTGCCTTGCGGATCCTGTCTCCTGGGTGGAGTGTGAGCGGGCTGCGTACTGGGCCGGGAACCGCCGTGATTGCGGCCTCCTGGGCCCCGGGTTCCTCGGGCGGTGGGCGCTGTCGGGTCTCTGCGCCTCATTTATCTAGGACCACTGCTGGCGCCTTTTGGATTGGACCTTGGACAGTGCTGTGTTTTGGGGGCGAGGTGCTCCTACCTATCTGGCCTGTTCTGTGGTCTTGGGCCTCAGGGGATTGGAGCTGTGTTTTTTCTAGCTCTGGGCCTAGTGGTGTGATATAGCAGAAGGTGCTTTCAGGGGGCAGTATACTACAAGGGAGCACCCGGCTGTTCACTTGCACTGCTGTCCTGTCGCCTTCCCCCCTTACAGTTGCCCTGGACTATGAGTGACACGAGAGGGGGATAGTTGGCGCCCGCACCTTGGGGGGACGGTGCGAGCCCCTGACTGTGAGGTGAGGTGCACAGGCCTAGATATCGTGCCCAGAACTGCTAGCCTTTGGTGGCCCTATCTGTATTACATAGAGAGGACAGTGTCTTATCAGTGTGAGTACACTCCTGTGGGCGACATCATGGGCAGGACGGACAAAACGCAATCGCGCCTCGCGTTTGAGGCGCGTAAAACACCGAAACCCTCTCAAAAAGCAGCTTCGGACTCGGAGGCTGATGCTCCTGGGACAGAGCAGTCTACTTTGGAGACAACGCTCCTCGCCATGCAGCAAAGTCTTCAGTCCATAGAGGGCGCGATGGCGGCGGTGAATCATCGCCTGGACCATATGTCCTCCCAGCTCGAAAAACAAAATGCCCGGATGGGAGAGGTGGAGCAACGGGTCTCCGCCGTTGAGGATGGACTCAGTGATGTTGTGGGGAAGGTATTAAATATGGAAAAGGTCCTCTCCCTCATCCAAGCGAAGAATGAGGATTTGGAGGCCCGCTCTAGGCGGAACAATATACGCATTATTGGTCTGCCGGAGTCCACAAATGTGGGAATATGGAGACCTTCATTGAATGATTAATCGCTAAGATCTTTGGGACCTCCCATCTGTCGCCCATGTTTGTTATTGAGCGCGCGCACCGCTCCCTAGCGCCTAAGCTGGTCCCGGGTGCACCCCCGCGCCCGGTAATTGCTAGGGTGCTTAATTATAGAGATCGTGACTCCATCCTGAGACTGGCAAGGGAGAAGGGGACTATTGAACACCAAGTGAACACGCTCAGTTCTTTCCTGGATTTCACTGTGGCTGTGCAGGCGGCTAGTAGAGACTTTGGGGCCGTCAAGAAATTTCTGCAAGCGGAAGGAGTACCCTATGCAATGCTCTCCTCACCCCTAAAGCGGGTATGGAACATGCAAAGAAATTTTAAAAACGGCGGCGTGAGTCTCAAGTAACCTCTGAGACTGAGGATTGACATAAATATCAATGCCACCTGCCAGTTCCGGCTTGGGCTGTTCTTGTGAGCGTGGGGAGGGTGCTGGTTTTGTTAAATAATGATCTTTTGCTTTCAGGTCATGGTATGGAGAGTATGCCTCATACATCAGACTTTATATCTTCTTCCAGAAATTTGAGGTCCCTTGGGGCCGCAGCCTCTATTGTGTAGACCAAACTTATTGCTGTGCATGCTATTGCTTAGCCACCTCCTATTTGACAGGAGGACAGTAGTTCTCAACGCCCCTCAATGGGTGTACCCCATATCTACATGTTGCTGTGTGTGTTGGGTCGGGGTAGGGATGTTCAGGGTTGGGATGGCTTTGGCGAGTTGGGGGTGCTGAAGTGGGTGGGAGGATGGGGGTTTGGGAGGATGGGGGTGGTGTGGGGGGGGAAACCTGGGAGAAAATCGAAGTGGGAGATTGGTCCTTTGGTCCTATATTTGCAATGGTGTCGTTAAAACTGGTTGGCATGGAATGTGCGACGTCGCTATGGAGCATCTGGCTGGTTTATTGAACGCTGATGGTTATGTATAATACTGTGCGTTTTCTCACCTGGAACGTGCGAGGGCTGAACTCCCCTAAAAAGATCAGATCTGTTTTTGCCTACTTAGATCGTATGGGAGTACAAGTGGCCATGCTGCAAGAGTCCCATCTTACTGTGGCGTCGGCTAGAGGTATGGGGTTGCGTTGGGCGGGCACTCGGGTGGCATCGTCCTATTCCTCTTACTCTCGGGGGTATTTGTGCTAGTTAAAAAGGGCGTCCCCTTCACTGCGCTTTGAGAGGACACGGATGATCAAGGGAGAGTGGTACTCCTTCATGGACGATTGAGTGGCGTGAGTGTGCTGCTTGTGAATGTGTACGGTCCGAACACGGATGACCCTTCCTTCTACTCTGATGTGTGGCGTTGTATCTCTGAGTTTCCTCCTGCAGAGATAATTTGGGGCGATGACTTCAATGTGTGCCTGGATTCAAGGTTGGATAGACTAGGCAGTGGTGAGTCTCGTCCTAAGATGGCTGCTGAGGCGCTGCGGAGAATATGTGACGCAGGGACTCTATACGATGTATGGAGATGTCGACATCCGGACAGTAGAGAAAGCACGTTCATATCAACAGTGCATGGGCCCTGGTCTAGATTGGACATTTGGTTGCTTTCGGAGGCTGTCTGCACGTGGGTTACAGGGGTGAGGCACGAAGCGCGAACGCTGTCGGACCACTCACCGGTGACACTGGATCTGCAGGTTCCCACGTACGAGCGGCCACCTTTCTCGTGTCGTTTGCAGCCCACAGAACTGGCTGATCCGGTTTTTAAAAAGACTGTTACCGAAGCGATCGGCAACTATTTTTGTGAAAATGAGGGCACTGTTGACAGTGCAGGGGTATTCTGGGATGCCTTTAAAGTGACCAATAGAGGTGTGTGCATTGGAGCGCAGGTGGGAGTGTTGCGAGATATCCGGCGCCGAATAAAAAATCTGGCATCCGATATCTCCGCCCTCGGAGCGAGAATACGAGATTAATCCATCCCCGACAATATTGGCAGACATACGGTCCCTAGTCACTGAGCATGACGAACCAGTGGATCAAGAACTGCTTCACTGTGACCGTCATAAAATAGTTTGCTATTATGGGGAGGGAGGGCGCCCAAGTAGATCGTTGGCGCAGAAATTGGCTGCGCCTTGGACCCAAGCACACATCGCGGAAATGCTAGATCATGATGGGGTGCCTCATTACTCCACACCCGAGATTCGCGAAACAATTGTGCAATTCTATACCCGGTTATATGCTGCCAATCATGATATCTCCCGAGTAGGTTGGCACGTATCTGGATGACGTAGCCTTAGGCTGGCTCTTCAACACGCACAGGGAATATCTAGTGCTTCCATTTGATGAAGAGGACATTAAAATGGCTATCATGTCGCTTCCGACGTGTAAGGCAGCCGGAATGGATGGACTGCCTAGCGAATTCTATAAGGCTTACGCATCTGAACTGGCCCCACGACTACTGGCAGTCTTTGCGGAGGCATATGACACCGGGAAGTTGACCCCGACCCTTCGGGAGGCCTAAATAGTGAGACTATTGAAACCCGACAAACCCCCTAATACTTGTGATTTGTACCGGCCTCTTTCAATCATAAATATCGATGCAAAAATCCTGGCTAAAATGATCGCAACTTGGTTGCAGCCGCTGGTTCCCCTACTGGTCCTACCCGACCAGTCTGGTTTTGTCACGGCGCGCTCCACAACACATAATCTCCGCAATATCTTTTATACTTTACATTATTTTTACCCGGACTTCCAGGCTGTCACTGTCCTTTTGATTGCGGCGAAAGCCTTCGATTCTTTACAATGGCCTTACATGTTTACGGTATTGCTCCGGATGGGCTTCCCCCCGTTCTTCCTAAACTGGATTAGTGTGCTCTATGACGACCCTGTAGCTAGGGTGCGTGTGAATAGGTGGGTGTCGTCACAACTTCCAATCAGGGGTGGCACCTGGCAGGGATGCCCCCTGTCCCCCATACTCTTTTCACTTGCTCTTGAGCCTCTCGTCTGCAAGCTTAGGCAGTTACATGGCACAGCTGTGTTGCGGTTCCGGCAGCGCCCACTGGTAGTGTCCCTCTACGCGGACGACATGTTACTCTACGTGCACGATCCTGAGGTACATCTGCCCGAGCTGCTTAGGGAATACATCAAGTTTGAACGCTTTTCCGGCTTGGGGATTAATTGGTCAAAATCAATGGTCTTCCCTCTTACGGCGCACACGAAAGAGATTGCGTTAGAATTCCCACTGACTTGGACCTCAGATCCTGTGAAATATCTGGGATTCTGGATCCATGGGGATCCTGCAGTGGTAATTTCGGAGAACTATGGGCAGGCGATCACGACTCAGAGTATTACAGAGAAGGCCGAGAGGTGGGCACATTTGCCCCTGTCCTTGGCAGACAGACTGGCGGTCGTTAAGATGACCTTTCTTCCCGAATTATTATATTTCTTCATTAATATCCCTATCAAATTGAACGTGGCCTTCTTCAAAACTCTCCAATCTGTGATATCGACCTTTGTCTGGGGTGAGAAGAAGTCAAGATGTAAGTGGGATCTTCTGGGGCAGCCGTTTGAAAGGGGGAGATTTGAAGCGCCGGACTTTAGACAATATTATCTATGTGCCCAGGCTCAGTTTGCCCATTATTGGCACTATCCGCAGCGTTATCAGCCACCCATGGCCATAGAGGCGGATGCTGTGCTTCCAATGGCGGTTCAGGCGGCGACTCTGTCGGGCGGAACAGGAGGACCCCGGACTGAGATAAATCCCGTGCAGTCCACAGCTTGGGCTTGGCGACAGCTGGCGGATAGAGCTCAACTCCCATATTTATATGCTCCGCTACTACCAATGGTGTCTCATCCGGATATCTCAGCTGCGCGTGAAGAGCGTGCCCTTATTGAACTAGCTAAGGTGGGGGTCCAACTGTTCGGGCATCTCTATGAGAATGGTCGCTTTAAAACTCTGCAGGAGGGGCAAAAAGCGACAGACAGGGGTTTCATGTTGGGATTTATGTTTGTGCGGGTTCGACAGGCCATTAGAAACACGTATCCTGACTTCCCAACAGAGACCACCGCTCTACGCACTTTGCAGATGATGCTGGCGAGTGCAGATCGACAGAGGCTAGTTACGAAATTGTATAATGCATTGCTACGTGAGCGTGAGCAGTGTGAACACCCTTCATTTGTAAAATGGCCGGTAGTGTTGGGAGATGCTCTCATCCAGGATATGTTGATAGCCTGCTGTAAGCTCACTGGCTGTCTGACAGCTAACTGCAATTTGAGAATTATACACTTCAAGTTCCTACACCAAATATATTATGCAGCTTTTTCGGTATGGTCTACGGGAGAATGTCAATTGTGTGCGGTGTGGAGGAGCAGATGCTGACTTTGTGCATGTGGCGTGGCAATGCAGACGTGTGCTTGCATTCTGGGGCGAAGTGACACAGATGCTAACAGATATCACACAGGAGCCGGTACGTTGCTCCCCCGAAATCTGCTTACTGGGGTATGTTCAATGTTTCAAACCTTGTAATAGGCGGCTAATTGCTATTTCTACCCTATTCGCAAAGGGAGCTGTTGCAAAATGCTGGAGGGCGAAAGCGATAGAGACTAAGAAAAAATGGCTCCAAGACCTACTGTATTATAAGGCTCAGTTACAAACTTATGAGGAAGAATTACCTGAGGCCTCCCGTCCATAAGACTTCTGGGCACCACTGTCAGCATATTTGCTCACACGTCCAGCTTTAGAGTGATCAATTGTAGGTGGGCACGGAGTAGCTGCCTCCTCAGGCTCCTTCGTTAGCCTTAAAGCTGTTCCATGGTGGGTTCTGTTTCAGCGACATGTCTGTTTCCCGGCCCTTAGATTCACAGATGTTAGTCTTAAGTTGATGCTCAGCCAAATGTATGTATGGGCCATTATGGATGTTTATTGGTACCAGTCTTGGGTCAGGCGGGGAGGGTTGGGGTGGGGGGGTTTGGTTACGTTCACTTTTTTAGGTCGAGCCTAGACGAAAGCAAAGCGAAGCTTTGCTGTCTAGGGCTCGACAACTTATGTAATCACTTTCAAGGGAATGTGGACAGCAGACTGTCACGAGCGTCTCCTGCCGGAGATTCAACCTCGTGAGCGCGCACGTCGCCGTGCCTCATTTTCCCATTCTCAAACAAAGCCACACTCACGCATTCGCACATACACACACTGCATACACACACACGCACCCCCCCTTAAACAGACACACGCTGGATACACACACGCACCCCCCCTTAAACAGACACACGCTGGATACACACACGCACCCCCCCTTAAACAGACACACGCACGCACAGACACACTCAAACAGACACACGCGCGTACACCCCCACCCTCAACCCCACTCACCGGGCTCCTCTCCCCTTACGCATGGGAAGGCACTGCGCTGTCTGTAATCACCGCCGCCTCCCACAGCGGCATTGTATGGAAATTAAAAGTTGCCTCCCCGTAAACACCGCCGCAGCCCGGGAACTTCGGTAGCCTCGCAAATCCCGAGCGCAGCTCCTCTGACGTCAGACGAGGAGCCGCGCTGGGATTGGTGCCGGTGGGGCCGTTGCCTGGCAACGGAAGTGTCGTCGACGCCGGGCGGGAGGGGCTTCTTCGCTCCTCACCCGGGCAGCGCCTGCAAGGATGTAACACATCACATAATCTCCCCGTGCTTACAAGAAAATAAATATTTCCTTGTGTAATATAACTGTTGCTCACCGTTACCTTCGGGTCGAGGTTGCGGTATATAAAACTGCCACAAAAAAACATAAAACGCGATGGTGAACTGCGCTAAGAAAGCGGAGCCTGATGGAGCCTGAGGCGGCCATGGAGCCGGGCCTCAGGATAGGTGCACACGCTGAAAGACATCCGCTGTGAACTCGTATGGCGGCGTTAGCTTAAGTGGCAGGACAGGACAGGTGCATTGCGTGTGCACATGGCGCTCGGACAGCCCATGTGCGCGCTCGTGGCGTCTTTCAGACAGCCGATGTGCACCCGCAGCTTCTCTTCTCTTGCGATCTCTGCACTTTTGCGAGCTCCCCCACGCCTTCACTTTTGCGAGCGAGGCTCGCCTCTCTGCTAAGGCGTGTCACCCGTGCCAGCGCTCAGCGTGCCTGCTGCCTCCTCAGCACAGCCTGCTCCTGTGCCTTCGTATACAGAGCCCCTCAGACGCAGCACTCGCTCCTTGCCTCCTCACTCGGTCCGGGGAGCCTAAGCCAACGTGGCACTGAACTTCATCGCCGGGCAAGGGACCCCAAGCCTCAGGTCGCTGTGAACCATCCCGGCGCGCCCTGCTGCCGAGCCCCGTGATGGAGGAGACTGACCTGCTTTGGGAGCGGCTCGGGCCATCAAAGTAAGTGCTGTTCTGGCTTTCGCTTTCCCTCCCGTCTTTTCAGTTGTCGTCATGTGTTGACATCAGTTCTCGCCCTCCTCCCGATGTCCGCATTGCAAATGCTTGTTTTCATCTTATGAAGCTTGGCTCACTGTTAATGCTTTAAGCCTGGGGCCTTAACTCATAAATGCCTCTAAGGTCAAATGTCATGAAGGTTTGTGTTTTCTAATGAGTTAATATGGCCGTATTTGGCATCTTGTACAGCGCTTGATCCTGCCGTTTGGTCATTCTTAACCTTGTAAAAGAAAGCTGCTGTGACTGTCTCAAATCCTCACCTTTTCAAACTTAGCAGTCAGACAAAATGCAGCGACAGCCCTGAAGGATTCATATTGGTGACCTGCCCGTGAACTCACAGATCTTTGCAGTCAGCATGTTAACCCACTGAGCTATCTTACCAACTGATGAACAGAAAGCGTATCAAATAATTATTACAAACAAAATCATACCATTGTAGTGGCATACCTTGCACCAGAGGGCATTACGTTTATGTCTCTGATCTGACAATGGCACATGACTATATTTAGTTATACACATAGGAGTTTTGCTCTGCATGTGTCTTGTTACTATCACAGCGAGCTAGTCTATCGACCCTGACACGCAGGGTTGTACAAGGTACAAACTTTATGGCTCTACATTTCTGCTTCAGGTAACCCGGGAGTCTTTATGGCTGTACACAAAGACATTCAGGCATTTAATAGTTCTCCATCTAGGAGGCTGCCAGACAGATTAAAACGCACTGCTTCCACTTTTGTAGTGAAAAATAGCACAATAGAATCCCCACTTGTGTGCAACCAAATCTCCAGCGTAAGAGACCGTTTTAGGCACTAAAGGTGGTTAAAAATTAACACACCCCATCTCTGTGTGTGAAAACGGTTCACAAGACGTGTCACATTTAAATGTAATCTTATGTTGATGTCACACAGTTCAAGTGCACCAGGTTTTGTTTCGATGAAACACAACTTTCATACACACTAACACATCATTGTGGCTCACAACAAATGAAAAAGAGTCCAGTAACATCGTCTGAGGTTACGGCAACGGCACCCTTGAAAATAGGCATGTGAGAGGTGTGACCCAATGTAAAACGTAGATCCAGCACACGGAGAAACGGACTGTTGGAGGTTGTAGAACGAGCTTGCCATGCTGTAGTGGGAGTTGTGGTGGGTCTCCAGTACATGTAAGTTAAGATTCAACCCCCTCCCCTTTCTATGAGTAGTAGTGATTGCACCATCAAGGCGGTGTCACTGCTCTATAGGTTCACTCAATAACCAGAAGTACAATACAACCTGTCCCACCCAGTCTTGCCATAGGTATATTGTATTGTATTGTAATTGCATTTATATAGCGCTTACTACCCCTGATGAGGCGTCAAAGCCCTTTTTCGGCGAGTAGCATGCTACTACGGACCCCTCGAAGGATTAGTGTTGAATTAGTATAGTGAAACATGCAAGTGCATTTTAAGTGGTGGATAGGTTAATCAGTTATTTGGATTTGAAATGGTAGCAGAAGGAAAGAGGAGGACAAAGGTTTGTATTTATATAGCGCTTGTTGACGCACGCTATTCAGGAAGCCTACAAAGGATTAGTGGTGAATTAATATGGTGAAATGTGAAGTAATTTCAGTGGTGGATATTAGTCAGTTACTTGGAGTGAGAAGGATAGCGGAGGGATAAAAGGGGAAGAAAGATTTGCATTCATATAGCACTTGTTACCCCTGTTGGATGTTGAATAGCTTTTCTGGTGAGTAGCACGCCACTCCAGAACCGTACCATTAACCATGCAAAACTCACAGTAGTACAAATGCAATGCAATAGATTTCGCAATTACAACAAAGTGAGCTATTGCCATTTTGCATTACACCGTTTAATTAATGCTTCACGAAAGGAAAAAAAAAACACTAACATTTTCAATGCCAATAGCTCAAAACAATATAATTGCGAGACCTATTGCATTGTAAATGCTTGTTCTTGTTTGCTTTGGTAACGATCACAATGTAATGTCAGATGTGCCTGACTGATGTTTCCCTATTAGCTGAAAATCAATAAATACATTTTTTTTTAAAAAGGTGGTGGGCAGGGGGCCTTGCCGCAGCCCAGGCACTATACCTACCCCATCTCGCACATAACTTCGCGTGCCACGTAAGGTATCCTAATAACCCATTGATTTATATTACAAACCCTAGGAATTCAATGACATAACCAAAGGTTAAAGTGATGGTATAGCTAGGTATGGTAATCATATCTTAATATATATTTTAAAGAAACCTTTCAAATTCACAGAAAAAAAAACGAAAGGTTGAAGTGACATTATAGTTAAGTGTATATGTCACTTACAACATAGCATTTAAACAATAAAACGCTAAAATCCACTAACTATAGTTAACTGAATTAACTATAAACTTGCGCCATGAAGTAATATAACCTGCACCCTCGCCATGCACTGCTTTTACAGTCACATATTACATCACTCAAGTGACGGCACTGATAAAATCACTGATGACATCTGACATTATATCATTTAAGACAACAATGTGTATGGTGGGGGCACTAGTCTTCTCCCACAAGAAAACAGTTACAAAGTTTAAAACTATTCCTAACATGTTGACATTTCAAGTGATATAATACTAAAACAATGGCAATCATAAACTCACAAAGCAGATAATGAATAATATTTAGGAAATCATCCCTTTTGCCAAGTCTCAAGATATTGCCAAGTCTGCTCTCAACTTGGTAGTGGAGTGAGCAGGAGAGTGCCAGGCTGTGCCTCTGTTCTGAAGCTCCTGTCCTTCTCAACGTGTGGTTTTACTGGGAATGGGCCTGCAATTGAAGAAAAAAAGAGAACTGGTGTTTCTGGACCTGAAAATGTTGGATCTGAAAAAAACAGGATACGTGTAGCAGTGTGGATCAGTGTCTCTCCCCCCCCATGGAACACCACTACGCACTACTTGAAATGGGGTCTTGAGTGGCTAAATGTGCACACCAATTTGACTCAGCCTAGCTACCATCCAATTGACCAGGCAGGGTAAGCTGTGAGGCCTAAATAGTGAGACTATTGAAACCCGACAAACCCCCTAATACTTGTGATTTGTACCGGCCTCTTTCAATCATAAATATCGATGCAAAAATCCTGGCTAAAATGATCGCAACTTGGTTGCAGCCGCTGGTTCCCCTACTGGTCCTACCCGACCAGTCTGGTTTTGTCACGGCGCGCTCCACAACACATAATCTCCGCGACATCTTTTATACTTTACATTATTTTTACCCGGACTTCCAGGCTGTCACTGTCCTTTTGATTGCGGCGAAAGCCTTCGATTCTTTACAATGGCCTTACATGTTTACGGTATTGCTCCGGATGGGCTTCCCCCCGTTCTTCCTAAACTGGATTAGTGTGCTCTATGACGACCCTGTAGCTAGGGTGCGTGTGAATAGGTGGGTGTCGTCACAACTTCCAATCAGGGGTGGCACCTGGCAGGGATGCCCCCTGTCCCCCATACTCTTTTCACTTGCTCTTGAGCCTCTCGTCTGCAAGCTTAGGCAGTTACATGGCACAGCTGTGTTGCGGTTCCGGCAGCGCCCACTGGTAGTGTCCCTCTACGCGGACGACATGTTACTCTACGTGCACGATCCTGAGGTACATCTGCCCGAGCTGCTTAGGGAATACATCAAGTTTGAACGCTTTTCCGGCTTGGGGATTAATTGGTCAAAATCAATGGTCTTCCCTCTTACGGCGCACACGAAAGAGATTGCGTTAGAATTCCCACTGACTTGGACCTCAGATCCTGTGAAATATCTGGGAGTCTGGATCCATGGGGATCCTGCAGTGGTAATTTCGGAGAACTATGGGCAGGCGATCACGACTCAGAGTATTACAGAGAAGGCCGAGAGGTGGGCACATTTGCCCCTGTCCTTGGCAGACAGACTGGCGGTCGTTAAGATGACCTTTCTTCCCGAATTATTATATTTCTTCATTAATATCCCTATCAAATTGAACGTGGCCTTCTTCAAAACTCTCCAATCTGTGATATCGACCTTTGTCTGGGGTGAGAAGAAGTCAAGATGTAAGTGGGATCTTCTGGGGCAGCCGTTTGAAAGGGGGAGATTTGAAGCGCCGGACTTTAGACAATATTATCTATGTGCCCAGGCTCAGTTTGCCCATTATTGGCACTATCCGCAGCGTTATCAGCCACACATGGCCATAGAGGCGGATGCTGTGCTTCCAATGGCGGTTCAGGCGGCGACTCTGTCGGGCGGAACAGGAGGACCCCGGACTGAGATAAATCCCGTGCAGTCCACAGCTTGGGCTTGGCGACAGCTGGCGGATAGAGCTCAACTCCCATATTTATATGCTCCGCTACTACCAATGGTGTCTCATCCGGATATCTCAGCTGCGCGTGAAGAGCGTGCCCTTATTGAACTAGCTAAGGTGGGGGTCCAACTGTTCGGGCATCTCTATGAGAATGGTCGCTTTAAAACTCTGCAGGAGGGGCAAAAAGCGACAGACAGGGGTTTCATGTTGGGATTTATGTTTGTGCGGGTTCGACAGGCCATTAGAAACACGTATCCTGACTTCCCAACAGAGACCACCGCTCTACGCACTTTGCAGATGATGCTGGCGAGTGCAGATCGACAGAGGCTAGTTACGAAATTGTATAATGCATTGCTACGTGAGCGTGAGCAGTGTGAACACCCTTCATTTGTAAAATGGCCGGTAGTGTTGGGAGATGCTCTCATCCAGGATATGTTGATAGCCTGCTGTAAGCTCACTGGCTGTCTGACAGCTAACTGCAATTTGAGAATTATACACTTCAAGTTCCTACACCAAATATATTATGCAGCTTTTTCGGTATGGTCTACGGGAGAATGTCAATTGTGTGCGGTGTGGAGGAGCAGATGCTGACTTTGTGCATGTGGCGTGGCAATGCAGACGTGTGCTTGCATTCTGGGGCGAAGTGACACAGATGCTAACAGATATCACACAGGAGCCGGTACGTTGCTCCCCCGAAATCTGCTTACTGGGGTATGTTCAATGTTTCAAACCTTGTAATAGGCGGCTAATTGCTATTTCTACCCTATTCGCAAAGGGAGCTGTTGCAAAATGCTGGAGGGCGAAAGCGATAGAGACTAAGAAAAAATGGCTCCAAGACCTACTGTATTATAAGGCTCAGTTACAAACTTATGAGGAAGAATTACCTGAGGCCTCCCGTCCATAAGACTTCTGGGCACCACTGTCAGCATATTTGCTCACACGTCCAGCTTTAGAGTGATCAATTGTAGGTGGGCACGGAGTAGCTGCCTCCTCAGGCTCCTTCGTTAGCCTTAAAGCTGTTCCATGGTGGGTTCTGTTTCAGCGACATGTCTGTTTCCCGGCCCTTAGATTCACAGATGTTAGTCTTAAGTTGATGCTCAGCCAAATGTATGTATGGGCCATTATGGATGTTTATTGGTACCAGTCTTGGGTCAGGCGGGGAGGGTTGGGGTGGGGGGGTTTGGTTACGTTCACTTTTTTAGGTCGAGCCTAGACGAAAGCAAAGCGAAGCTTTGCTGTCTAGGGCTCGACAACTTATGTAATCACTTTCAAGGGAATGTGGACAGCAGACTGTCACGAGCGTCTCCTGCCGGAGATTCAACCTCGTGAGCGCGCACGTCGCCGTGCCTCATTTTCCCATTCTCAAACAAAGCCACACTCACGCATTCGCACATACACACACTGCATACACACACACGCACCCCCCCTTAAACAGACACACGCTGGATACACACACGCACCCCCCCTTAAACAGACACACGCTGGATACACACACGCACCCCCCCTTAAACAGACACACGCACGCACAGACACACTCAAACAGACACACGCGCGTACACCCCCACCCTCAACCCCACTCACCGGGCTCCTCTCCCCTTACGCATGGGAAGGCACTGTGCTAGAAGGTGCGCTGTCTGTAATCACCGCCGCCTCCCACAGCGGCATTGTATGGAAATTAAAAGTTGCCTCCCCGTAAACACCGCCGCAGCCCGGGAACTTCGGTAGCCTCGCAAATCCCGAGCGCAGCTCCTCTGACGTCAGACGAGGAGCCGCGCTGGGATTGGTGCCGGTGGGGCCGTTGCCTGGCAACGGAAGTGTCGTCGACGCCGGGCGGGAGGGGCTTCTTCGCTCCTCACCCGGGCAGCGCCTGCAAGGATGTAACACATCACATAATCTCCCCGTGCTTACAAGAAAATAAATATTTCCTTGTGTAATATAACTGTTGCTCACCGTTACCTTCGGGTCGAGGTTGCGGTATATAAAACTGCCACAAAAAAACATAAAACGCGATGGTGAACTGCGCTAAGAAAGCGGAGCCTGATGGAGCCTGAGGCGGCCATGGAGCCGGGCCTCAGGATAGGTGCACACGCTGAAAGACATCCGCTGTGAACTCGTATGGCGGCGTTAGCTTAAGTGGCAGGACAGGACAGGTGCATTGCGTGTGCACATGGCGCTCGGACAGCCCATGTGCGCGCTCGTGGCGTCTTTCAGACAGCCGATGTGCACCCGCAGCTTCTCTTCTCTTGCGATCTCTGCACTTTTGCGAGCTCCCCCACGCCTTCACTTTTGCGAGCGAGGCTCGCCTCTCTGCTAAGGCGTGTCACCCGTGCCAGCGCTCAGCGTGCCTGCTGCCTCCTCAGCACAGCCTGCTCCTGTGCCTTCGTATACAGAGCCCCTCAGACGCAGCACTCGCTCCTTGCCTCCTCACTCGGTCCGGGGAGCCTAAGCCAACGTGGCACTGAACTTCATCGCCGGGCAAGGGACCCCAAGCCTCAGGTCGCTGTGAACCATCCCGGCGCGCCCTGCTGCCGAGCCCCGTGATGGAGGAGACTGACCTGCTTTGGGAGCGGCTCGGGCCATCAAAGTAAGTGCTGTTCTGGCTTTCGCTTTCCCTCCCGTCTTTTCAGTTGTCGTCATGTGTTGACATCAGTTCTCGCCCTCCTCCCGATGTCCGCATTGCAAATGCTTGTTTTCATCTTATGAAGCTTGGCTCACTGTTAATGCTTTAAGCCTGGGGCCTTAACTCATAAATGCCTCTAAGGTCAAATGTCATGAAGGTTTGTGTTTTCTAATGAGTTAATATGGCCGTATTTGGCATCTTGTACAGCGCTTGATCCTGCCGTTTGGTCATTCTTAACCTTGTAAAAGAAAGCTGCTGTGACTGTCTCAAATCCTCACCTTTTCAAACTTAGCAGTCAGACAAAATGCAGCGACAGCCCTGAAGGATTCATATTGGTGACCTGCCCGTGAACTCACAGATCTTTGCAGTCAGCATGTTAACCCACTGAGCTATCTTACCAACTGATGAACAGAAAGCGTATCAAATAATTATCACAAACAAAATCATACCATTGTAGTGGCATACCTTGCACCAGAGGGCATTACGTTTATGTCTCTGATCTGACAATGGCACATGACTATATTTAGTTATACACATAGGAGTTTTGCTCTGCATGTGTCTTGTTACTATCACAGCGAGCTAGTCTATCGACCCTGACACGCAGGGTTGTACAAGGTACAAACTTTATGGCTCTACATTTCTGCTTCAGGTAACCCGGGAGTCTTTATGGCTGTACACAAAGACATTCAGGCATTTAATAGTTCTCCATCTAGGAGGCTGCCAGACAGATTAAAACGCACTGCTTCCACTTTTGTAGTGAAAAATAGCACAATAGAATCCCCACTTGTGTGCAACCAAATCTCCAGCGTAAGAGACCGTTTTAGGCACTAAAGGTGGTTAAAAATTAACACACCCCATCTCTGTGTGTGAAAACGGTTCACAAGACGTGTCACATTTAAATGTAATCTTATGTTGATGTCACACAGTTCAAGTGCACCAGGTTTTGTTTCGATGAAACACAACTTTCATACACACTAACACATCATTGTGGCTCACAACAAATGAAAAAGAGTCCAGTAACATCGTCTGAGGTTACGGCAACGGCACCCTTGAAAATAGGCATGTGAGAGGTGTGACCCAATGTAAAACGTAGATCCAGCACACGGAGAAACGGACTGTTGGAGGTTGTAGAACGAGCTTGCCATGCTGTAGTGGGAGTTGTGGTGGGTCTCCAGTACATGTAAGTTAAGATTCAACCCCCTCCCCTTTCTATGAGTAGTAGTGATTGCACCATCAAGGCGGTGTCACTGCTCTATAGGTTCACTCAATAACCAGAAGTACAATACAACCTGTCCCACCCAGTCTTGCCATAGGTATATTGTATTGTATTGTAATTGCATTTATATAGCGCTTACTACCCCTGATGAGGCGTCAAAGCCCTTTTTCGGCGAGTAGCATGCTACTACGGACCCCTCGAAGGATTAGTGTTGAATTAGTATAGTGAAACATGCAAGTGCATTTTAAGTGGTGGATAGGTTAATCAGTTATTTGGATTTGAAATGGTAGCAGAAGGAAAGAGGAGGACAAAGGTTTGTATTTATATAGCGCTTGTTGACGCACGCTATTCAGGAAGCCTACAAAGGATTAGTGGTGAATTAATATGGTGAAATGTGAAGTAATTTCAGTGGTGGATATTAGTCAGTTACTTGGAGTGAGAAGGATAGCGGAGGGATAAAAGGGGAAGAAAGATTTGCATTCATATAGCACTTGTTACCCCTGTTGGATGTTGAATAGCTTTTCTGGTGAGTAGCACGCCACTCCAGAACCGTACCATTAACCATGCAAAACTCACAGTAGTACAAATGCAATGCAATAGATTTCGCAATTACAACAAAGTGAGCTATTGCCATTTTGCATTACACCGTTTAATTAATGCTTCACGAAAGGAAAAAAAAAACACTAACATTTTCAATGCCAATAGCTCAAAACAATATAATTGCGAGACCTATTGCATTGTAAATGCTTGTTCTTGTTTGCTTTGGTAACGATCACAATGTAATGTCAGATGTGCCTGACTGATGTTTCCCTATTAGCTGAAAATCAATAAATACATTTTTTTTTAAAAAGGTGGTGGGCAGGGGGCCTTGCCGCAGCCCAGGCACTATACCTACCCCATCTCGCACATAACTTCGCGTGCCACGTAAGGTATCCTAATAACCCATTGATTTATATTACAAACCCTAGGAATTCAATGACATAACCAAAGGTTAAAGTGATGGTATAGCTAGGTATGGTAATCATATCTTAATATATATTTTAAAGAAACCTTTCAAATTCACAGAAAAAAAAACGAAAGGTTGAAGTGACATTATAGTTAAGTGTATATGTCACTTACAACATAGCATTTAAACAATAAAACGCTAAAATCCACTAACTATAGTTAACTGAATTAACTATAAACTTGCGCCATGAAGTAATATAACCTGCACCCTCGCCATGCACTGCTTTTACAGTCACATATTACATCACTCAAGTGACGGCACTGATAAAATCACTGATGACATCTGACATTATATCATTTAAGACAACAATGTGTATGGTGGGGGCACTAGTCTTCTCCCACAAGAAAACAGTTACAAAGTTTAAAACTATTCCTAACATGTTGACATTTCAAGTGATATAATACTAAAACAATGGCAATCATAAACTCACAAAGCAGATAATGAATAATATTTAGGAAATCATCCCTTTTGCCAAGTCTCAAGATATTGCCAAGTCTGCTCTCAACTTGGTAGTGGAGTGAGCAGGAGAGTGCCAGGCTGTGCCTCTGTTCTGAAGCTCCTGTCCTTCTCAACGTGTGGTTTTACTGGGAATGGGCCTGCAATTGAAGAAAAAAAGAGAACTGGTGTTTCTGGACCTGAAAATGTTGGATCTGAAAAAAACAGGATACGTGTAGCAGTGTGGATCAGTGTCTCTCCCCCCCCATGGAACACCACTACGCACTACTTGAAATGGGGTCTCGAGTGGCTAAATGTGCACACCAATTTGACTCAGCCTAGCTACCATCCAATTGACCAGGCAGGGTAAGCTGTGAGTGTCATGGAATTTAGTGCCCCATGCGGGAAGATGTCCTGAGGGACACTTGGGTTGTATTATACATTGTGCCCTTGAGGTGCAACTGGAGTGTGTGCCATCACCCATGGGGCACAATGACATTACAGAAGGGATGTTATATGCTTGTGTTTCCTCCTCTATAATACTGATATATATATATATACTGATACTAACCTGATACTAAAAGGTGGCGCAGTGTCAGTGCACCTCCTAAAGGCAGGCCTCTGGGGGGAAAGTCGAAGGACCCCCCAGCCACCCTTTGCAGGCAGACGCAGTCACTCACTGCACCTGCCTGCAAAGGGATCGCTCTTCCCTCTGCAAAGTGCAGGTAGCATGCTGCCTTCACTGTGAAACACGGAGCAGATTTCACTTGAATGAGCTGCCCAGAGGGCAGCGTGACTTCATGGCTATCCTGAGGGAGCACATTCTCTCTAATATGGCGCACTGTCCCTGTTTGAAGGAACATCGTCCTGCACATAAACAATCAATAATGGTGGTTTGCTCATTCTATGTGTGCTGCAGAATGCAGCACACATTAAAAGAGCACAAAGCAAGGAGAAATTAATCATTTCTCCTAGTATTGCCATTCTAGACCAGCTTTCCCCTGGCCTTAGTTTCTGGCTCTGCCCCTGCCTTGTAAATCTGGGGCAGCGTAAAAAACAATGGGTGTTGTGGTGGAATTCCCACAGCAATACCCATTGCACGACCTTTCACGCTGAGTGATGCTAAAAGTGACATTCTGGTGGCGATATCCTCTTGTACATATGCACCACAGTCTGCTATTTTAGCCTTAAAGGTCTGTCTACTTCTGTTTTACACAGTCTTAGAGTGTGATCATTTTTACAGTGTCTCTCTCCCAAGGAGATTTTTAGTCTTAAACTATAATTGACAATCCACTTAGAAGGGGCTGTATGGAAAAAAAGAAAGAAGTATAACATATAAGTAATGATAGATGCTGTATTCATTTGAAAAACAAAAACGTCATGTAAAGTTGCATAACCATGTTTTACATGTTCTGTAATATCAACAGGCGATAGATAAATTGTAGTGAAAGTTTGCTGAAAATTCAATTTGCCACCAATTTCTAACGTTTTTAGATCACTGAAAACACCTAATACTCCTAGTGAGCTCCAGGCTTGTTTGGTATACAGTGTCTTTTTTAGCCAATTTCTAAAGAGCACTACAACCAAGTCCCGGGCACTCATATACAATAGTGGATAAAGAAAAATGTCAGTGTAAGTCCATAGAAAAAGGTCCATTAATAACAATTGCAGAGGAGTTGTTCCATATTCCTTTTAATTTTCTGTGTTGTAAGTCACTCAGCATAGAACAACCAGCCGACACGTGTTTCGTCAGGTTGTCAATTAACCTCTGACTCTTCAGGGCTGGGAATGATACAAAAAGTGGCGTGAGCACGACTAGATGGAGAACAACTCACTGGGGAATCAGACTCCTTAGTCTGGTGACATTTATGCATATCTCCCATTATACGTGGAAACCCTAAACAATAAACCAATCGAGCAATACACTTTGGACATGTGTGTGCGCAACATCTGGCTACATTTGCTTTTCAGGGGTGCTACAGGGTGTCCTTTGGACACCCCTGGCACCCTTGAAAACGCATCCTTATTTGCGATTAGCAATCGCAAATAAGGAAGATGTAGGAATCGCAATATTTTTTGCAATTCCTACATGAATCCCATTTTGCAAGTCCTTAATAGCGATTCCTTATGAATCGCTATTAAGGACTCGCAAAACTGGATAATGATGAATCTAGCTGTATATTTCTAAAGAGCACTTTTTAACAGTGATGTAGGTGGTTAGAGGAGATCAAAGTGCTGAATCTCTCTTGGTGGCTTTTAATTTAATTATATTTCCCCTTCTCCCTTATTCTCTCCCTAATATTATACATTATTTACATCCTAGCCCCAAACCTAACCCTTTTGTTAACTATGAAATGTATTTCATTAAATTAATGTGGGTTTTATTATATCTCTTTACACTAACCCTAATTCGTGTGCTAATGCTTTACCTTTTTTAAGTTTGACAGGATTTTCTTATGTGGTTGTCTTATCTTTATAATTACTTTAAAATAATACGGATGGATTAGCCATATCTGGCATGCATAGAGCGAAGAGCCGGTCATAGGTCTTTCAATCTTTTAGTAGCGGCTATAGAAGTAGGTGACTTTGTTGATAGTATAAGATTGCAGAAGGCATATTTTCATGTTTTTACATCAATAGTTTGACTTTTTTGGTTTAAGATTTAGACATACCCCCCATGATATTACGGCATGAATTTGCATATTTTTCAGTATAAATATGGGAATATTGCAACATCTTTGTGGCACTTCCTTTTGCAATTTATTCAACACCAACCCCAGAGATCTTATTTTTATGAGATATTTTACAACATGAAAGTTTACGCTAAATCACTGCTGCCAGGTTTATCTACTGTGAGTATCATGAATATTTATGTTAACATCACTTTCAGCTTGAGCACTGTGCCGTTGGTACTTATGGATTTGCATACTTTTTTGGGGAGTAATTCGATTGTAATACTTTCCAATGGGAGGGCCTATGTATATTTAGTTTATTTGCTATTTAGACAATTTATTTTGAGTAAAGGGCTACATATATGACATATACCTGTTAATAAATAATGCCCGGGCAACCTGTATGCCTGTCTCTTTAGGTTTTAATCGTGGTCATGTATAAGCAATTCTTCTGAGCAGTCCAAATCTGTCCGAATATTGTGCTGCTGATTATAATTCAAAAACAATAATGCCCGCATGTATTGTTCTGAGAGGGACTGGCGTCTGGCTGACAATATAGTTTTGTAAATGCTGTTGCTCCTTTCAGCAACTGGTCACACAGTCCTTGTACGCAGCTGCAAGCTGTGAAAGGACTGGAATGCACTTAGCCACCCTACACCAAAAGAGGTCAGTGTCGATCACCCCTGAAACTGATGCCTGTGCTGCTTCTGGGCCTACATATTGAAAGTAGAAGTGAAGCTCCTGATCGGGAACTTCACTCAAACCAGGGATGGCTGAATATGTACCCTTGTCCTTATGTACATGCCCACCTTTTCAAAAGAATTTTCAAATGGTTCACTAAGCTAGGCCATCTTTTTTTCTGTGTCAGAGTTAATTTAGCCCCTGCAGCTTTCTCTAGAAATGGTTGCAGTGACTTCAGAGTGAGCACTTAATTGTTTGTGAGGTTCATGTGGAGGTCCTCTAGCTAATCATACACCTTCATACTCACTGGTGTGTGTCTCTGGACTAAGTCCATCAGATTTAAAATGCTTTGACATTTTTCTGCCACAATGTCCAATTGAACTTTAATACAGTTTGTAGGTCACTGTTCAGAATCCTTTGCAGATTTTCAAGGGAATCTGGGGGAGACTTGCTGAGTTGCATCTCAAACTCAACAAACCCGGCATAAAAGTGCTTGCAGTGTGACTGGACAGCAGAAACCAAGAATTCTGGGTACTGCAAGGGCCAGGTGCCATTCGTAGTTTCATTACAGCAAGGTGGTGCAGGATTCTTCATTTTCTGCTACTGGCAATGTAAAAGATTTGTGAGAAGTACAGAAAGAAATCATTTAGCTCCTAAAAGGCTTCATAAACGACTCTCCAACAAGGTTCATGATGAGTGCCAAGCAGGTGATATGTATGGAGTTTGTATAAAGATTTCTCAACACAGTGTTGTCTGCCTTGAGCGTGTATGCTGCATTGTCTGTATTAAAGGAAATACCGTTCTGAAAGACTATGTTGTTCTCTGCGAGCACCCCCCCCCAACTGCTTGTGCTTCAGTCCAATGGTTGCACTGTGAGAGGATCATTGTGTCTGCTAGGTGGGTATGGATGTAACGGCCACCCCGTTGAAGAGACCTCTGCAAATCAAACATTCAACACACATCGCCCTTCGACATCAGGTATTTCATCAAATATAACTCGGATCTTCTGATCTTGCACTTGTTCTTTCAGATTGTTCTTGGCTCCTACATATCTCTCTGGAAGATAACATGCTTGAAGCTGATGACCTCCAGGTATCGCTCCACCATTCCGTACTCGCTCGTGGAGAAACTTGCCCAACACAGGGTGGTCAGTTTTGCTCAGAAGAATGTTCAGCTCTGTGCAGAAGTTGACACACTCACTTATTATTTCCTGGCTTGAGACACGGTCAGCTGCACTCTTTGTGAAAAGTGAGTTCTCAATCATCTGACCTGTATGTTTCGGTGAAGAGTGATGTTCTGGAGCATCTGCACAGCGCTTCAAGTGGTTTGGAACTGCACATACACATCCACTGTGTGTTTCCGGATGTGGTCCACCACCACATTGCACACCCTGCAAAACAGCACTCCACCATTAGCATGCATCATGTCACAGTGCTCTCAGGGCCAATCTGCTGTTATCTGGATAGGTAGATGTGATCAGTGCTTCACAGCCTTCACAAGCTGCATAAACTTCTCCATCTTGCTTATAGTGTGGCGGCTTGTTGCTCCCTTGGAATCCAAAAGAGACTTTGGGGGTTGTTGGTTGCACAGTCACGTAACTCCCCTGCAAATATATTTAGTGTTGCTGAATGTGTTCCAAAGGGAACAAAAGGCATCACAATTGTTGAATGGAAAATTAAGATAATGTAGGGAATCAGTGATAAAAAAAAATGCACTTACCTCTGAAGCACTTCCAGGTGGCAAAAAATGGGAAACATGTTGAAATAAACCACAATGGAAAATGGCACTCCACAAATGGAGTTGGGCAAACAATGTTAAAACTGCATGGTCAGTTGCACAAAGTAAGGGAAACATGAAAAGAAACCTTTTGAAGAAAAGTTGCATAAATGGGGCCTTATGAGGTCTTGCGACAGTTTTGCGCTTCGGCGGCGTAAAACATGCCTCCTGTTGCACCCTATTTACAAAGTGACGCATCTAAGCAGATGCATCACTTTGTAAACCCCTGCGCTACATTATACCTGTGTCAGGTATAATGTATGCAGGGTGGGCGTTCCCACATAAGTAAACCTCGTAGAAGTGACGCAGTAAAATCTACCAGATGTCACAGCGCCACTTCTAGGGTGCAAATGCATCAATATCTTATGCCTGCCTCAGAGCAGGCATAAGACTGACGCAAGTCCTTTCACATGGGGCTTGCCCCATGGGAAAGGGCACATTGCTGGAGCTGCATCACTTTTGTGACACACTCCAGCAATGCGTCACTTTTGCACCATACAGATACTTCAGGAATACTGACGTATCTGTAACTCTTTGCGACATGATGCGTCATACAGTAAATATGACGCATCAAACATGTCACAAGGAGGGAGCACTGAGAAGTGACACATCGCTGCTTCATTGCTGCTTTCACGCAACGATGCGTCACTTCTCATAAATGAGGCCCTTGGAGTCTAAATACATACAGGAAGGCAGAAGTCCTGTGTAGTGAAATGGCACACTTGTTGGTTCCTTTAGGCAAGTCTGAGTCATCTTTATGGGGGTGTGGTGCAATCACTGGACAGGCCTGAAAATATATTTGCTGTTTTTTGATTCGTTCCAAATGGGGAAAAGGCATTGCAATTGTTACACTGAAGGTTTCGAGAATTTAGGAAAGCAGCACTAGCACTAAACTCTGAAGCATGTGCAAATCAAGGGGAAAAAAGGAAAACTTTTTGAAACAAAACCACAATGTAAAATGACAGTCCTCAAATGTAGTTCAGCACCCACACTTTATCAGCATGGTCAGTTGCAAAGAAAGAAAAACATGAAACCTTTTGAAGCAAAGTTTCATACCTTTGCAGGGCAATGGCACCCTTGTTTGGTCTCTAGGCAAGTTTGAGTTGTCTGTGGAGGATGGTGAAGGGGGAAAAGGGGGAGAAAGGGAGGGAAGGTGGGTTAGGTCAACATAAAAAACATGACACAAAAATTATTTAAAAAAGGAACAGAGCCTGCTATCAATCAATCAATCAAGGCATTTGTATAGCGCGCTACTCACCCGAAAGGGTCTCAAGGCGCTGGGGGAGAGGGGTACGTCACTGATCTAACAGCCAGGTCTTGAGCTGCTTCCTGAAGGAGAGGTGGTCTTGGGTCAGCCGAAGGTGGATGGGGAGGGAGTTCCAAGTCTTGGCTGCCAGGTAGGAGAAGGATCTTTCTCCGGCGGTGGCTCTGCGGATGCGTGGTACGGCGGCGAGGCCGTGGCTGGTTGATCGCAGCTGGCGGGTGGGCGAGTAGAAGGTCAGGCGGTCGTTGAGGTATTTGGGGCCCAGGTCGTGGAGAGCCTTGTGTGCGTGGGTGAGGAGCCTGAACGTGGTTCTCTTGTTGACGGGGAGCCAGTGGAGGTCTCTCAGGTGGCCGGAGATGTGGCTGTGTCGGGGGATGTCCAGGATGAGTCGTGCGGAGGTGTTCTGGATGCGTTGGAGTCTTTTTTGAAGTTTGGCTGTGGTTCCGGCGTAGAGGGTGTTCCCGTAGTCCAGTCGGCTGGTGACGAGTGCCTGGGTGACGGTCTTCCTGGTTTCGGTGGGGATCCATCGGAAGATCTTGCGGAGCATGCGCAGGGTGTTGAAGCACGATGAGGAGACGGCGTTGACTTGTCTGGTCATCGAGAGGGAGGAGTCCAGGATGAAGCCCAGGTTGCGTGCGTGGTCCGTTGGTTTGGGAGTGGTACCCAGGGCAGGGGGCCACCAGGAATCGTCCCAGGCGGAGGGGGATGATCCCAGGATGAGGACTTCCATCTTGTCTGAGTTCAGTTTCAGGCGGCTGTTCTTCATCTACTCGGCGACGTCTTTCATCCCCTAGTGTAGGCTGGCTCTGGCGGTGGCGGGGTCGTTGGTGAGGGAGAGGATCAGCTGGGTATCGTCGGCTTAGGAGATGATGTTGAGGTTGTGTTGGCGTGCGATGGGTGCGAGGGAGCTCATGTAGACATTGAAGAGGGTTGGGCTGAGTGATGATCCTTGTGGTACGCCGCAGATGACTTCGGTGGCCTCGGATCTGAACGGGGGAGGCGGACTCTCTGGGTTCTTCCGGCGAGGAACGAGATGATCCACTCCAGTGCCTTCTCTTGGATTCCGGTGTTGCTGAGGCGCTGCACAAGGGTGCGGTGGCAGACAGCGTCGAACGCAGCAGAGAGGTCCAGGAGGATGAGGGCAGCTGTTTCCCCGTTGTCGAGCAGGGATCTGATGTCATCGGTGGCTGCGATCAGGGCGGTCTCGGTGCTGTGGTTGGCTCGGAAACCGGACTGCGAGCGGTCGAGGGATCCGTTCGTCTCGAGGAAGGTGGCGAGCTGTCTGTTGACAGTCTTCTCGATGACTTTGGCAGGAAAAGGGAGGAGCGAGATGGGGCGGAAGTTCTTGAGGTCAGTGGGGTCCGCTGTTGGTTTCTTCAGGAGGGCGCTGAACTCGGCGTGCTTCCAGCTCTCCGGGAAGGTGGTGGTGTGGAAGGAGGTGTTGATGATGTCCCGGAGATGGGGTGCAATGATGGCGTCGGCCTTGTTGAAGATGTGGTGGGGGCAGGGGTCGGTTGGGGATCCGGAGTGAATGGTGTTCATCGTGCGGGTGGTGTCTTCGGTGCTGACCGGGGTCCAGTTGCAGAGGGTGGTGGTGGCGGGCGTTGGTTTCGTGGTTGGGTGCGTGGTCTGTGCGCTGAAGCTGTTGTGTATGTCGGCGATCTTGCGGTGGAAGAACGAGGCGAGTGAGTTGCAGAGGTCTTGCGAGGGAGTGATGTTGTTGTTTCCGGCGCTGGGGTTGGAGAACTCTTTGACGATGCTGAAGAGTTCCTTGCTGTCGTGGGCGTTGTTGTCCAGGCGTTCTTTGAGTGCTGTCTTCTTGGTGGCGCGGATCAGCTGGTGGTGCTTGCGGGTGGCGTGCTTGAGGGCAGACCTGTTGTCTGTGGTCTGGTCGTGGCGCCAGGCTTTCTCGAGGGTGCGGCAGTTCTTTTTGGAGTCTTTGAGTTCGTCGGCGAACCAGGGGGTTTTCTTGCTGCCGGGTCTGCTGGGAGGGTTCTTTAGTGGTGTGAGGTCGTTGGCGCAGGCGGTCAGCCACTGTGTGAGGTTGCTGGCTGCTTCGTTGGGGTCCGTTGTGCTGGTGGGAGGGTTCTGGCTGAGGGAGGCAGTGAGCTGCTCGGCGGTGATCTTGCTCCAGCTCCGGCGAGGAACCTGTTGCGGGTGGTGGTGGGTCGTGGTTCTTCTGAAGCTGAAGTGGACGCAGCTGTGGTCACTCCAATGAAGTCCGGTGCTATAAAGTACATGTACATAAAAATAACATGACAAAGGCAACGGAACCACAATGAAACAACTTTAAGTTGTTTCAAATGAGGTGGCATGGATGGCACAAAAAGGACAAACAAGGGCACAATGATCCACCCTGCAAAAAAAAGGGAAACCTAAAACCATCCAAAACAAATTTGTACAAGCGTACTTTGAATATAGGAGCTCATAAGGCAGGCTTTTGCACTCAGGGGGTGAAAGAATATAAGCAGGCAGCAGTGCTTAAAGGACGTGTTCAGGAAATCAAAACGTTGCTACAAACCACCTGAACAAACCCCAAAACCCCAAAAATAAACACTGAAACCCAGGCGCAATGCAACGATGGTGGTTCCAATGAATGAAAACAAAAGAAAAAAGAAACGCAGTTTAAACAATAATGAAGTGGATTCATTCCAGCACAAGATCAAAACGGTTGGAACATGAATGCATGGGCTCAAAATTGCAATCACCCTCCCCCAAAACCAAACAATTACAAAAACAATTGTATATGGAATGCCTTTTGGCCAAAGGTTATAAATCAAGTGTACCCAAAAGCCCCAAAGACAGTATTAATTTGAAGATATTTTAGACTAAAGTGTTTAAGATACCTTGTCTTCCCCATACAAAAAGAATACATAAAAATGCAGCAAAATAACACAGAAACGTAAATCTCCAGGACAGAAAGAGACGATAATTGGGTGCCTACTTACGAGCAGGTTTGGTTGGCTCTTGAACCACGCAACATGGTGCAAGAGTGACGCAAACTTGACGTGAAATTTATGAATTTTTGCAAGGCCACTTTGTGGGGCCCTTAGTAAAGCAACACAGCGCAAATTGCTGTGTTGCCTTACTCCATGCAAGGGAGGTGTTCCATGGGCTTTGTGTGTGTGTTCCCATGCAACTCCCATGGTTTCAGATGCATTCCTAGATTTACCAGCACTGGTACACCTGGGAATGCGCCAAAAAGATATGCCTTCCCAGTAGAGTCATAACAATTGAGAAATATCTTTATTTCTCCTTGTTACTTCCTCATTCTATGTGTGCTGCATTTTGCACTAGACGTAGAAAGAGCAAAAATGCCTCAGAGGATTGGTTTTTGTGCAGGAAGGTGACCCTTCCTGAACAAAAACAATTCTATATGCAACGCAGGCACCCTTGCTCTATGGTGCAAGGCTGCCTGTATTGGTGCTAGGCTGCCGTAAGAGTGTCAGAACAGAGAAAAAGGCAGGAATGCACTGTATCGCCTCCAATACAACACATCCCTGCCCTTTCCCTGTCACCCAGTGCAGCAAGGTGACTTGTTGGGCTGCACTACATGACTTTTTCATAAATAGGCCCTTTGAATTCTAAAGAATGGCATAAATAATAAGGCAGTAATATAGGTGAACAGCTACTTAAAATCTTCTTAAATGAGGTATACACAGAGAAAAAGGTTAGAAATGCCATATTACATAATTCAAAATGCATTATACAGTGAGCCTTGCCATCATTTGCTGATTTATAGGAGTACTCCCTTCAAGTTGGAGAAGGATTCATGGTCTCCATGTGAGGAAATGGCTGCCGTGGCTCGGCACGCATTAGAAGAGGACCACCGTAAAAGAGAAAACAACAGAAAGACTTAGCTCTTGTTCAAAAGAGATATCTTCCGCTACCCTGAAAACAGTGCAATTCCTATGGGAGTATTTTGTTGCGACTGATCAGCATATATGTTCACCTGAATCACCAAAGGGCCGGGAGCTCTGCACTCATGTAGCCATCACGCCGGGCATCGTAGCCATGTCTTCTAAGGTTTTACCTTTTTAACCCTTTCGCTGCGCCCGTTGGCCAACGGCCGTCGCAAGCACTACCTCAGTAGTGCCGCGCACGTCTGTTGGCCGACGCGGCCACGCCCACTCAATCAAACTGCCCACAGCGGCGGAATTGCCGCCATGGTTAAGTGGTTAAAATTTAAAATCTGTTAGATTATATTTTAGCATAAACCTACTACTAATACTGACACTAACCCTTACTTCTATATATTTCTTTTAAAAATATTTATTATATGTGACTAATCCTTGTACTAGCCCAGGCAAATAATTAATTTTAATATTATTCTATTGTAACTTAATACATACATTTACTGTTTGACCTAGTCTATCATTTCTTCTTTTATACAATTCTACTTTATTTGTCTTAAACATAAAATAGTAAATAAAACACACAGTAAAGTAATCTCTGATCCTTCATCTCTGGCACGTCCTTCTCTTTATGCTAAAATACCAGCAACAAAGGAAGTGATGTCTAAAATTCACTGCACCAGTGTCTAATTGCTTATAATTCACAATTAAGGTGCTTCCACCCCCATAACACAATAAACCTCACTAGTTAACGGAGCAGATGGTAACAAACAGAGGCTATTATGCATTCAACCTATTTTAAATGGAGGCACAACAACTCCCATAGGTCAATTCCTCAGAATCACGCCTCCAAGGCGGTTTACCATATCACAAATCACCTCCTCCATAGAAAGAGCAGCTAAAACTTAAGCACTCATTGGAGACTCATCTCAGTCAGCGCCAACTTGCAGTGGGCAGAAAGTAACACATGTACACAGTATGAACTACCTTAACTTCCAGATTATCAGTCCTTATCAGTCACAAAGTATAATTAATAAAAAAATAAATGTAACCACCCAAATTTTCCTCATTGTAAAACCAAATCCCTATGCTCTCAAAAACATACGGTCAGCAGCCAAACTAACTTTTGCGGTCTGCTCCATCTCAGAACGAATCATTACCGTTTCAAATAAACGCCGCCATCTTACAATAGATATTCTACAGCAAATAACCAATACAATATCTAAATCCATAACCCTCCAAGGCTGCAATTCACCACATACATCGCTAAAACACACACTGCCATTGTATGTTAAAAACCGCAACATGATGGTATAATCTTACTTGTTAAGCTATAGTCAACCTGTCCCAGGCGTTCAATGCTTACTCACCAAATGTTCCGCACTATTGTGCAGGATTTGACACAGAGATACTATGAATAACATAAATCAAACTCCAGTCCAAAATGTTGAGGCATTCTAAACTTGCTTTCCAGAATCTGACCACATATGACAGCCCTAGTGGTACATAAGGTAAACAACATGGACCCAACCATCTAATACTTCCTGTAAACAGTTCTCACATATAACATCTCATATTCACACAATGCTGTTACCAAAATCAAAAATGCAATGCCCTACAGTGATACACTGTTGTACCAGATACAGGAAGTAATACATTTCACCTTCTGTATTCAGTCCCTTCTCCAGGGCCCTCAATCTACTAATCCATTGCAAGGGGAGGGAGATTGAATGTTATAATTGATGTGTTTTGTGCTGTTATGTGAGATTTATAATTGGTTTAAACATGAATAATATTTAGGAGTGTTATACAATAATGTGATAATAAACACTGAGTTAGGTCCTTTGTTAATGTCTGATTAGCTTTATTTATACTACAGTACTCCATATGCATTCTGTGTACAAGGAAAATGTATTAAGGGCATGGTCTGGCCACGAGTTAGGATGTCAGCTTGATCCCGGAGCTCTGCTCAGAGACGGACGCCAGAAGGCGACAGGGGCACTTGCAGCATGGTGGGGGCTTGTTAGCCTGCACCCCATTATCCTAGCACCACCCGGCAATCGGCACCGGCCTCCCGGCAGCTACCCCTGCACCTGTGGCTGCGCCGGCCACCCTGCTTCAGCTTGCTCCAGCTCAGGGTTGCAGGGCCACGGAGCCTGGAGGAGGAAGAGAAGTATCAGCCCACAGAACTACGGCCCTGGGGACGCAAGACACGCTCCTTGGAGAGATGTTGTGCCTGCAGCCACAAGAGTCTCCTCGCAGGACATGGACACTACCACCTCCAACACCGAGACTGCTCACCACTCGGCCCCCTCACTTGCCACTGCTGGTGGCTGTTGGCAAAATGACAATGTGTCCCGTCATCAGGGCAGGGACCCTGATAGAGAGCTGCACTCCCATGGCGACAGAGTGCATGTTCTTCAAGCAGTGCTAGTCCACACTCAAGAACAGGATAGAGACAAATTACGATCTCCCCTGAAACCCCTCCGCCACGGAGTGACTGCCCTGGGACATGTGGTACTGTCCCACAACCGGTGTAGCTGGAGCTGCTGCAGCGGGACGAGGGGATCAGCAACCACCGGATGGCTGAGTATCGCCATGACTGTTTTGTGCATTTGAATATTTGATTGTTTTGATTGCTATCTATGACTACTTTTCCTGTTTTATATGCTATGTGCTCTGTGGGTCGCTCTTACTCTGTCTGTCTGGGTGCACTGCTATCCTCCTCTGCATGCTACACTGGCAGGCCGGCAACAAGGGGTGACACCAAGGTGCCCTCCCCCTGACTCTCCAATCACCCCCCTCACAGGCCCAACCCACCTCTTACTAACAGCACTCTGAGCTGCCATGCCAGTGGGGTCCTACAGCTGCCTAGGACAGTGGAGCCTCTAGGCCCTTCCACCCTCAGCCTTTTGGCTGTTTGTTCCCCCACCTTAGAGGATGCCCAGAGTCACCTTCTTTCACATTCCCCACTCTGCGAACTCCGAGGCCATCCATACCCACCCTTGTCTGTTCACCACCTAGATTTGCCCTGCCTCCTCGAAGGGGCCTTCTCGATGCGCTGCCTTGGCAAGTCGAGACCCTTGGTACCCAGAACAGAGCTCCTTGCGCTGTGCTTACCGGTAGCAGCTTCTACTGATTCCTTCCCCTCCTAACTTCCCCTTCCACCCTGCCATTATCTGCGCATTAGGCGTCCGCAGCCAATCTTCCACACCGACTGGTGTTCAAGGGATCCCTTCCCTCCATGCCAGTCATACTCCCCACCCTTCTCTCTCCTTTCCTCCCTCTCCCCACCCGGCTCACCTGTGTGGCTCTCTATCCTCTTTGCCCCCACCCCACCCTCTCTCACCTTCTACTGCTACCACCCGCTTCAGCCCACCCCCATCCTTGTACCTGGGTCGGTCCGCTTCCCTGCTCTTTCCTCCTCACCTTGGCCTCACCGCTCATTGCGTTGCCTCACCGCATACTCTACCTTCTGCACAACTGAATGCACCCTTGCAATGCCCCTCCTCTTTTCCAACTACAACCCGGCGTGGTTACGGGATCTCTGTTATATGCGCCTCTCATCCACTGTGCAGCCTCTCTTGGAATGTCAAAGGCCTCAAGCACTACACCAAACAAAAGATGGTACTCCCTTATCTTCGGATGAAAAGGGCAGATGTGGCTCTGTTGCATGAGACCCACCTGGATGCCCTGGAATCTGATAAGCTACGCTGCGACTTGGTGGGCAGGGTGATACATAGTAGCATTGTGGCAGGGACGTCCACCGATGGAGGGACACCTCGCAAGTGTGGAGTTGCAATCCTTATCTGAAAATTGATGCCCGTCATCGTTACGAAAACATGGTCAGACCAGGATGACAGGTACGCATTTGCCAAACTATGGCTGGGGGACAGTTCCCTCTGAGTGGGATCAATATACGCACTGACTTGGGCAAAATGCCCCTTCCTCCTTCACTTGAATCGCTTGCTCGTAGAGGTCTGGGCATCGCAGTATGTTATCTGTGGAGCCTGGAACCTTACCTGGGACGCGGTCCTGGACAGAATGAGCCCCTTAGACAACGGCAGAGCCCTGATGGGTGACATGACCTCGGACTATGGTCTGGTGGATCACTGACATCTTGGCCACCCACTGGATACAGAGTATACTTTTTTTTTCCTTGGCCCATGGCACGCCTTCCAGGTTGGACTACTTCCTAATCTCTCGGCGAACTATAGCACTTGTTGGAGAGTCTGGGATCTTGGAAGTGGCACTACCTGACCACTCCCTGGTTCTCCTGTCCCTTGATATGGGCCTGGCCTTCCTACGAATATACAACTATACCTCAGCCCCCGGCAAATCCCAACTGAAAGCTCATGTCTCCACATATATGTTCGACAACAGGAACTCAGTGCTCTCTCGCAGAGTACTATTTTGCTGCTGCAAATGCGACTATCAGGGGCCAACTTTTGAGAGACGCTGCCATATCCAATAGGCAGGTGATCATCTGCCAAACAGAGCTGGAGGGGGAAATAGCTTCCCTTACCTGCCTCTCCTCCATTCATCGTACGTTACCCAATCGCCAACATCTGGAACAGGCACATATGGCCCTTAACAGCCTCTTCACCTCCAAAGCTGAATACGTACTCCAACGCCTAAAGCGGTGGCATTACAAACAGGGGGAAAAAGCAGGCGGCCACTTGGTGGCCCAACTGAGGCAACGGAAGGCCGCTATGGCCATTACTGCCACATACGCTGCAAGCGGGGAAGTTCTCACCCGCTCCCCAGGACATCGTTATCAAGTTTGCCTCATTCTACAAGACGCTATATACCCCAGGGGAACCGGCCTTTGGTCCACTCTTCTTTGGGGGGAGTGGACCTCCCCTGCCTGTCGGACAAGGGTAGGGAGCCCCTGACAGGGGAGATCAGCAAAGAGGAGATAGAGTTAGCCATCTCCAGTCTGCCTTACCATAAGACCCCAGGCGAGGACGGCTTCACCATGGAATGCTATAGATGGTCCAGCGAGGAGGTGGTCTGCACCCTTCATACCGCCTTCCAAGAGACGGAGCAGATGGCCTCCCTGGGACTCTTCTTCAACACTGCAGTGATCGCAGTTCTACCCAAACCCGGGACGCACCCTCTATTGTTTGGCAGCTACAGTCAAATCTCTCTGCTAAACTGCAACATTAAAATCCTGGCCATCATCTTGGATACGCGCCTTGGTAAAGTCATTCCATCCCTGATTGGTCACACGCAAGTTGGCTTTGTGTCGGACAACTCCTCCAGGATCCATCTCCGCATCTTGGCCCAAACCCACTTGGCGGCCAAGGATCTCCCGGGTGACGCGATGGCCCTCTCCCTAGATACTGAAAAGGAGTTTGACCGCATAGAACGGGAATACCTCTTTGCCAATATGGAACGATTCGGCCTGGGAGACAAATTAATTGCCAAGCTGCGCCTGCTTTGTGGTTGTACAACAGCCCAGTTTAATTGCGGGGGTTCCTTTTGGACCCTTTCCCCATCCGAAGGGGCACCCATCAGGGATGTCTGCTTTCCCCTCTCTAGTTCCTCCTGGCCATGGAGCCCCTGGCCTCTGTTCACCAAATATTGCAGGTGTCCCTCTCATGGATGGTTTCTCCAAAATCTACCTCTATGCAGATGATGTCCTACTCCCCCTCACAGATCTCACTCGCTCCCTGAGGGCCCTACTGGAAATCATTGATGGCTTTGCGGCCCTCTCTAGTTACAAGGTAAACTGGGACAAGAGTGAGGCCCTCCACTCTCGACTGGCACCACAAAGGTGGCCCTCCATGGCTACCCTTTTCATTGTAAGTCCTCACATCTCAAATACTTAGGGATCTTAGTCAACAGAGGTCTGGAGGGAAGGGTCTCTGACAACTTGGACCCCTTATTGGCCCAGATGAAAGGGGACTTCTAGAAAGGGTCCCATCTGGGGTTCTCCCTGTGGGGCAGGGTGCAGGCAGTGAGGATGTCCGCACTGCTTCGCTACACTTACACGCTAGGTCTCCCCATATTAGTGCCCTTACCCACTCTGCACCTCATTGACTCCCAGATTCGGTCCTTCATATGGGGCTCCTTGAAACCCAGGCTAGATGCGTCCAAACTCACGGCTTGCCACTCCTGTGGAGGTTTAGGTCTCCTGTCTGTGGACCATTACGCTTTGGCCCTTCACGTCTCACAAATGTCATACCTGCTCCCGGGTATTCAAGTCAAACCACAAAGGGTCCAAATGGAATGATCGCTGCTCCCTGGAGCTGAGGGACTTGACCTTCTCTATGGAAACCATGCCTTGCAGCAGCACCTCTCACACCCTGTACTGCGCGCCACGCATATGGCCTAGCTACACGCTCCCTCCACATGGAAAATTGACACAATAAACCACACCTTCCACTATATCTTTTGACAGAGACCCTCCCCCTCTAAGCAGTGGGCGTGGGAACTACCTGCCCTGATTACAAGTAATTCCTCTCCCCCTTTGCCGTTGGCAATGCTTCTGTACGGCCCTGCTGTCTGCCGCACCCAGTCACTGGTGATGCATCCTTCTCCCCCTCCCTTACAGGGACTATGTACCAGAACTCCTCTTTGCCCCCTCCTCCCCTCCACATTAATGGGCCTCTGGCCCAACGGCCCCTCGAAGCCTGCCTCATGGAGAAACGACTGGTACTGGGCTGGTGAGTTGTCTTGGATCTTGATTCCGTTTGCACCTCGACTTCTCCCCACTCCCCAATTCTCTTTTCTCTTCTCTCCCCTGCTTGGATAATTGCAGTGCACTGTTTAGTGCTCTTATACTCTGATATCAAGCTGTGTTTATGTTGTATGGTTCTGTCTCAATAAAAAATTACAACCCAAAGAAATGAAAACGTAATTAGCATATTTATATGTGAATCTTTATACTTTTATGAAATATTAATTTGGAATCTTTAATCTTTGACTTATAGATATGAATTTAGATGTGTTCAGTCCATTGAATGGTATATGGGTATAACAGAGAATACGTTAATTTTTTAATGCAAAAAAAATTGTTTTGATTTTAAATAGTTTATATGTATGTGTCTTATTTTACAGCCCTGATGAAGTCTTGTTGTAAGAACGAAACATGTTGGCTGGGCTGGACACTTATTCTGGAAGATGCAAGAATAAAGTTGAATTCAATATATATTGGTTTCCTGGAGTCAATAAATTGAATACAGAATGCACGTTTGGTATTTGAAAACTATAGTGTTGATATTATATTTGTGAGTTATTTGGTGATTTCGACTACTTTTGAGTGCTCCCCCTATTGCTGGCGTTACCTCCTCTGTTCCTAAGGTAGTGCCTCAGTTGTGTCTCCTCAGTGCTGAGATATCAGATGTAGTTAGCTCTTCATTACATTTTCAGAATCTTGGGTGACCATTATATTTTGACCCAACAAAGGTAGTCACCATATAAGGGTAGAACCTTCTCGCTGTTCAACAACTTAAAATTCACTGCTGTCTGGATGAACAGCGAAACACAAACTCATGTGAGAACTCCTGAGGCTGAGTGGCCATCTTTGGCATGGCTGGTATTTAACCTACACCCAGGGGCCACCCTCTTTCTTGGGTTTGAGAGACTGTTGTAACCTGTCCTGCTTCTCTGGTGTCTTTGTCCATTACTAGAACTGAGTACTGTGCAGATTATCCACAAGACTCCCAAATTTCTGATATCATCAAACCTGTGTATACTGCAGAAGTTGGTGATGTAGGATAATGGGAAACAGGATTAGGATAGGAAGAAAATCAAAGTTGGCCCAGCAGTTCGAGTAAATAAGTCAGAAGCACACCAACGTCTGTAAAGTAAGGAATTCATTAATATCACAATAAAGTAATAACAGTAATCGAGGTAACTCAAAAGCAGATATACTTACAGCCATTAGTCTTGAAGACAACTTGGACCAGGTGGAAACAGGAGACTGGTTTCTACTGTTAAGACTGGAGAGAGTTAAGTAGCTAGCAGTTACGCCAGAACCCAAAGGAGGTCCTGAAAACGCAAAGATGCACATAAAGGAAGAGAGTCAGGTGAGTGAACCCACTCAGCGGAAGAACCCACTAATTACAACATTTCCAGGCATAGGCTAGTAGGAGCGCTGGCTTAGATACTGTCAGAACCCAATTTAACTCCAAAAAAGGGAGAGTTTTCCCAAGCAAACCCAGAAAGGACCGAGAAATAGCACAATCAAAAAGAGAAATTCCTTTCTGTGTGTTTAAACTCTTATGTACAAATTAGTTACAGAAAACCATTTGTTTAGACCAATTTCACAACTAAACAGAGCCCTATATAAAATTTTGATCACAACATGAACATGTGTGTATCTTAGTAGTTTTTTTATTATGTATTAAAAGAAGTTTAAAATAGATGCATATTTGTTCACAATACATTAAAATCAGTTACATACATTATTCATAATGATAACATTGCGTTCAATTCTTATACAGTTTACTTCAATACATATTTCACAATACACATCATTCTAGAAAAAGATTTTTTTTTGTACATATAAAAAAGTCCGTGTGTCGACGCGTTTCGGTGCTTCGTTTTTATAGAACACCTTCCTCAGGACAGTATTTAAAAACATCAAATCTTCTTTCTAAAAAAGATACATACAATTAATATTACCATCATTGCAGAATTTTTACAATCTAACGGGCTATTTAGGTGAATGGTCATAAACAGATCTTACTTATTGTTAATTATAGTTTTTTGGGTACCAGATGAGTATCCCTGGGATCACAATAGATGAGGAACCTCAGATTCAATCCTCTATTTCATCAGAGAATCTATATAAAAATATTATGCAGTTTCAGTCATAAGTTTTATTCTCTAATTAAAAATGTAAACCTATAGGTCCAATTATACACTTACTGGATGCATAGTATGCCGTGCTTTACTATAGACTACATCAGTCTTGAAATTCTCAGGCTTTATCAGTTTTCGCCTTTGATGGCAGGGTAGAAAAATTACCATCTTATATTAAAGACACCACGGACATGATCTCGAAAGTGGAATGTATTGAGTTTAATGAGGAGACCCAATGGTTAGTGTGCTTGGACATTGAGTCCTTGTACACAAATATACCACAGCAGGACACGATTACTATGATGAGTAACATTTTATGCAATGAGGAGGGAGACCTCTCAGCCCAAAATGCTTTTATCCTTGATTGCATTGAAATTGTTCTGATGAATAACATTTTCTTATTTAATAAAGATTTCTTTTGTCAAATCAAAGGCACAAGCATGGGAGCCACATGGAAGTGAGAAAGATCTAAATGCATTCCTTGAATGGCTTAATTGTGGGGACTTGAATTTAAAATTCACAGCAAACAAGAGTCAAGTGGCAGTTGACTTCTTGGACATCAAGATCAAGGCAGTGGAACGAAAATTGTGTGTGGAGTTATTTGTGAACCCATCTGACAGAAACACGCTTCTCCATCACACAAGCTATCACCGATATTCCGATTACAAAAAGTCAACCTTCAAATAACTCATTAGGCACAGCCTCACCCCCCACGGGGAAGACAGATCTGAGGGATAGTTACAAACAGCCAACCCCCCATACAGAGGGTGTTCAAAGCCCAACCGGCACGGTAATTAGAGCTCAACCACCCCCGGAATTAAACAAAAAAATGAGAGAGCATAGAAAACCAGGGGGAGCAGGCAAGGATCAAGCACCAGAGACTTGGGCTAGTTCAACTAAGGGACTCCTCGCCCCTGGGGGGCAGAAAATGAGGGACCAAGTAGAACAGCCATCCCAAAGTTTGGCCCAGCAGTCGGTCCTAGGCCAATGGACCCATGGCATTAGACGCAAAGAAAGCGGCAGCGAAGGAGAACTATATGATCAGGACAAAGCAAACCAAACCAGTAAAACAACATACGAGGTGATTCTCACCCCCAGATATTACATCAAAGGCAACCATGACATTTTAAACAGGGGCAATTTACTCAGGCTTTTCAAGCACATACCATCTCTTACGGAAATACAATCAAACGATTTAGTCTGGGTTAAATTCTTAAGTCTAACTAGCGACTCTCATGGAGAATCAACCTCAATTGGATTGAGCCGACAGGCTCAAGTGGGGCTCACAACTGATGAAATAGCAATGATGGCCGCCTGGGGTATTGATATAGCATTTCCCATACCTGAGAAATATCCACATGTTTTAGCATTAAACTCCCCAATAAAGGAGGTCTACTCGGTGTTAAAGGGGACGGCAGGCAAACAAACAGGGAAAAGTGCAGCCATGGACCCGAGAATTTACAACGCCTATAAGATAATAAGCTCAGCAGAGCAAAGGGCGGTGTTCCATGTGGAACCAAATAACATCGCAAGGCAAAACACGCTGATGGGTTCGGGAGACATGAGCCCTCGACGGCATACCTAATAAAAACAAGGGAGCCAGCTACTGGAATAAGAACCAAAAATGGGGGAATAATACTCTCCTGTCCATCTTATCATGGAATGTCGCAGGGTTAAAAAGAATGCTTAATTGTAAAGCAGCAATCTTGTACCTTCGAGAAAACGACATACTTTGTCTACAAGAGACATGGGCTACTGAACCTCTAATTCTCTCAGGGTACTACGAGATTCACACTGCAGCAATAAAAAGTAATATCTTCGGGAGAGCAGCAGGTGGGCTTTCAATCTACATTAACCATAACCGTAAAATAGAGGTAAACTCAATAGAAACGAACTCTGAGAATCTCCAAGCAGTCTTGATCTCCGGTCTCAGAAGTAACAATAACGCAATTCGTTTGTTGATAATCAATTGTTACATAAACCCCGCCACAAGGCAAAAAAAGCAAGTAATAAAATTATTATCTCACTTTCCAATCATTGCAGGGGATATGAACATTAGGGGGCTAGGAGATGACACGAGGGACACTTCAAGCATAACAGAATTGGCGCCTCTACATCAGCTGTTGTTTGAGCATAACATGGTCTCCACCCATGCTTCCATGAAAGCAGTGGACCCTCAATGGCATCCCTTGCCCACCTTCAAGAACAAGTCAACAATCGATTATATCTTTATCGTAAAGAAACTTGTAACATATTTCAAGGACTTTGAGGTGGGAGACAGGGAAGAAAGCGATCACAATCCACTGAGGGTCACTTTTGATATAAATGGGAAAACCGCAAAACACCCAGGAACATTGGGCACCTCAACTGAGGAAGAGCACCACACAGCATTGAATAGAATAAAGTGGACCATAAAATCAAGCCCAATGCTCATGGAGTGGGTTATCCATAAAGAGCAGTGCCAAACAATGGCTTCTCCCACGGAACACTGGAAGGATCTACTTCTGGAATTAAAATCAGTCCTAGGACAGGTCAGGTGGAACCCGAAAACTCAAGGCCTTCACCCGCAAAACCACCTATTACAGCTAAACCCCATGGACTTAGAGCAAACCAAACGGAGCCTCTCTAAAGCATTGAAGGCGAGAAGAAAAGGAGTGACAAACCACCTCAGTGCGGAAATAAAAACCCTACGAAGTGAACACAGGAAAAAAATATGGGAAATCCGAACCAAAAAAATTGAGACAGAGTGGCTGAAAATATTTAATATGCTCAAAGAAAATGGCCACGTCCGATTCTAGAGACACATCAGACAATTAAGCCACACCGACCAAAGTAAAGAAAACAGCGTGGCAGCCACGGAGTGGGTCAAGTACGCAAAACAATTGTATACAACAGAGCAGGTAATGAGGGTCACGCAAGAACAACAAAATTCATTACACTATGAAGATGAGGACAAGTGCTTGTTCATAAACACAAGAGAGATAATCAACTTGATCAAGAAAATGAGGATAGACAGCGCACCGGGCCCCAATAGAGTCCCAGCGGCTGTGTTCAAAGAGGCATACGGATTTTGGGCAGACCAGCTAACCCCACTCTTTAAGCATGCTTTTGAAACGGCCTCCATTCCAACATCGTGGAAAGGCTCAATACTCTGCCCCATATATAAAAAAGGAGACCGCACAAAACCTGAAAACTATCGGCTTGTGGCCTTGCTAGACATCGAAGCAAAGGCATATGCTAGAGTGCTGTTGAAGGAATTAGAAAGCTGGGCGGAGGAGCACAACATCCTTCCACTTTTTCAAACTGGATTCAGACCACAATGTTCCACAGTAGATAATATCATAGCACTGGGATACACGTCCAGACGTGCGACTCAGCCCGCTCAACCTCCTTTGTTTTGCTGTTTTGTGGACTACAGCGCAGCATTTGATCGAGTAGACCGTGGCATATTATGGAGTAAACTCACCAACTGGGGCATCCCCGAAAAGCTGTTAAAGGCAATAAGGTCTCTACACGATGGGACCTGGGTACGGATTAAGACCAGTCAAACGTCGCTGACCAACAAGGTCCTAACAAATAACGGCCTTAAACAAGGGTGTGTACTTGCACCGCTTCTGTTCAACATCTACACATCCGACCTGGGTCAAGCATTGGAGGGGGCAAACTTAGTCATTCCAAAGCTGGGGAATGTGCGGCTCCAAATCCTTCAGTACGCTGACAACCTTGTAATTTTGGATCATACCAGGATAGGCTTACAGAAAGCCCTAGACGCGCTATACAGGTACAATCAAAAGAATAATTTAATTGGTAAACCAGGAGAAGACCAAGATTCTTATCTTTGGGAAGTACCATTGAAAGCATATAGCCCAATGGCGCCTGGGTGACCAGCAAATTAGATCTTGCAAAAATTATAACTATCTGGGCCTCAGGCTAACGGAGGGGGCAAAGTCAACAGCTCACTTGAAGCATCTAAGAAGTAAAGGGGCAGGAATCACCCGCAGTCTAGGAAGCCTCAATCGAAAATTACACAGTCCATCCACGGAATCTATCTTGAAAGTCTTAAAAGCAAAAATAGTGCCCTCAGTAAATTATGGCCATTTAATCTTCCCCGAAGCCCTTACCAGCTTTTATATGAGTTTTCAAATTGCGGCATATAAGAAAGTGCTGGGCATCCCACGACAGGCCAGGAGAGCCAGAGTAAGGCTGGAGCTGGGGCTCTCCCGCCCCGACATCTCTTGCCTGGGAGACACAATAAAATATTACATTAGCACCTTGCGAGCCCCAGCAACAGCATTGAAAGCACAAATTAAAACAATCTTCGAAGAAAGCGGCTCCCCATGGCAAGCGCAACTGGCAGTAGCCAATCAATTGCTGGAAATAGAGCTGCAAAACCTGGCCAATACGAATATTTCAATTCCAGCATGGAAAAGAGCAGTGAACCGACAGGTAAAGCAAAAATCATTCGCAAGAGACCTCGTTAGTCTGCATCATCACCCAAATCTCTCCTCACTGGATGCTTCTTATAAAGTGGGAAAAGCACAGCCCTATCTTGAGCAAGCTCTGTCCGTTCAAACTCGAAAAAAGATCACTTATATGAGGCTCCTGGCATTTCCCATAGTGGAGTTCAATCAAAGCTGGGCCCGAGTGGATAAATCAGTAGCATGCAGACTTTGTGATTACCATCAGGAATCCTGGTATCATTTGTTGTGTTGCTGCCCAAACCTAGCCAGTGAGAGGCATCGTTTGGTCATTCCAATCTGCAGAGCTCAGGGCCTCAACCGATGCTGCGAAATTTCGGACCTGTGTTTTTCGTCTACAACAAGTCAAACAGTAGCACGGCTGGGGAAATTCACAGACCTAATTCGTATAGGACTGTCCGCCAATGCAGAGCCGCAAAAAAAGAAAACTGTAGGTTTGGAAGGAGGGGAGAGGTGTCATATCTCCCATTTAAAAAATAAATAAATAACGCACTTTGTTTTTAAACTGCATAGCTAGAATATGACATTTTACTGAAGGTTTTATGTTGAACTGACTGGATAAAAAATTAGGGAATATAACTTATGTCGTTTTTTAGATGACTATTTTTATATTGTTAGCATATTGTAATGATTTTAAATAATCGAACAATAAAAGCTTTTTCACTTTTCACTTTTTTACAGGTAAACCCCAGAGGAAAACACCAGAGCCAAAGAAGAATCTGAAGAACAAGGTCCAAGTAAACAGCATAGAGTCGAATGGCCGTAAAGGAGGAAAGCCATACTAGCACACCAAAACCAAGTAGAATCCTCAGAACAGAGTCAGTGTAAACAGGTAAGGAGGTCAAGGAATCAAAAAACCTGAAAGGGTGAAAACAAAAAAAGGTGAAAGATGGGAACTGTGGATGAACCAGCAACAGCGAAGAGCCAACACAATGCGAAGTTGCCACTTTCCAATGTCTTCCTGAAGTTTAAATACCGCGGCTGCCTGTTATGACTAGGCCAATGTAAAATTTTATCAGAGTAATTTTGGTCATTTTGCGTTACTCTTATGATAGAAAATTATTGAAAATTACCAAATTATGCCTGTTCGTGTAACTGTGAGTAATTTGGCACAAATATTATACCTCAGGAGCACAGGAACAACAAACTTCGTGAGCGCAAGCAACTTCTGGCTGCTGCCTCTCTTGTTCTGTTGCATTTAGTGCTATTGTCTTTGTGCAAAAGTCATCTACGGGTACATTTTAGACACAAGAGTGCATTTTGCTTCAAGAAAATAGCGATAAATCATTGGTTATGTTCTACCTGTGGATCGGTGTAATTTTCCATAATATTAAAGTAATTACACTACAGCAAAGTATGGGGCATATTATTAACGCACAGCGATAAATATTGCTGATCGAGATTAGCGCTATTTTCCTTATCGCCGGCTATCGCTGGATTAAATCGCTGAGATAACGCGTTATCATCAATGTTTATCTCCACAGCGATAACAAATCCAGCGATGGCGGCAAAATTAGGGGACATCGCTGGAAATCCAGCAATACAAATGCGGTGATAAGGGAATTCTTGGTAATCCGGAGAATCCACCTCCCTTTATAAATATAGCTAAATCTGACATTTTGCAGACATTAGGTTACGGTGATAACCGCACTCAGCGCGGCTTTTTTTATCGCTATGGGTGTCCTGGGCCGGCTTGGCAATACGAAGAAGTGCAGTTAGCGAGATTTTCTGTGTGATTTTGACACGAAACGCCCACTTTGCATCTCATTACAGATACAAAGTGAGGCGTCGGTAACAAGGCTGCTAACATGCACTAATGCATGTGAGCACTGCCTTGTTTTTGACACGAAACGCCCACTTTGCATCTCATTACAGATACAAAGTGATACAAACAAGGCTGCTAACATGCACTAATGCATGTGAGCACTGCCTTGTTTTTGACACGAAACGCCCACTTTGCATCTCATTACAGATACAAAGTGAGGCGTCGGTAACAAGGCTGCTAACATGCACTAATGCATGTGAGCACTGCCTTGTTAATAGGGCGAAAACATTATCTCCGCTTTTTTGGCTTTTAAGCTAAGGTCCTTGATAATATTCCCCTACATGAGTTACACACACCCCTTTTTGTCACCCAAAATACTCGCTCTAGACACAGGCTATCTAGCTATTCATGATGCCACAGCCTTAAAGGGAAACACTTCGCTAATGTTCTCGTAGTCCTTCCAAAACCTTGGACACCCTGCTGATTCCTGAGAAAGGGGCCATCAGCACCGCAAGGTGAAAATGGAGAAGCAGGCTGCAACCTTCTGCTGACCCTGGAGTTCCTAGGAAACCCAGCAGTATGTCCTGAAGCCTGAGTTCTTACCTGGATTGTTGGCCTTGAACTGCACAGCTCTTGGAGCTCAGCTTGTAATCCAGAACCATAGTTCTCCATCTTCCTTGCTCAATCCGGAGTTTAAAACAAGTGAGGCAAGTATTCATATGTTAGTGCTGCACTAACATATATACAGTGGACAATATCAATAAACTAAAAAGGTGAAACAGTATACATATATTAAAAAGCAGTGATTTTGCTGTGGATAATATTTTTTAAGAAAGATTACTCTTGGCGTATCATGAAACCTTTGAGAGTGAAAGATCACTTTGTGCAGAATCATTGAGGCAAGGTGGCAAATTGTAAAAGAGATGAATACTGTTGCCTGTAATGTAAAAGAGAAATAAAACTAATTCTTAAAGGTTTTCTCATAGAGAGCAATATAATATCACTTACTCAACAAGTAGACTGAACTGAACTGCTAAGAACTTGATTTTTATCGCCGTATCTGTACCATTTCCCCTGATCAGCAGATTGAACGCTGACGTAGGCAGGGATTTCCAGCTGCACCGACGTGATTGGCCGGTCGCCAGAGACACGCCCACAACCATAGCCACGCCCCCCTTTGTTCCCATTCTCCATTACTACAAAGCATGTGTCCTTACCGGAAGCGCAGCGGGCGCGACGATTGCGCGCCGAAGGCGCGCTTAAGGCAAGCTCGTCTGCGCTCGTCCGCGCCAAGGCCGGGCCTATGGCACTCCCCCCTATCTGTCCAACATCGCCCCTCGAAGTGCTCAGATACAGTAGGGAAACACTTATGCTATTAAACCCACGGGCAGATAAAACCGAGTGCCCACGATTAGCCCCCAATATAATACATAAGGACGAAAATGTATGCCCCAATTGCCGAGGACGGCTACCACACATTAATCCCCTCCTCCCCAAATCCATATTGAAACCCAATCCAACCTCTGACAAGTCTTATTCCCCACCAGCCCATGCGGGACCCAAGCCTAGCACTAAGGGAAAACTAATTAGCTGACTTCTAAATGTCCGATCCCTTCCGAAACATACTACTGAAATACAGCTTCTGATTGAGTCCATTAACCTAGATATCCTCTTTCTAACCGAGACATGGATGGCTGTGGGAATAGAATCAGAGCTAGGTTCAGCATGTCCAGCAGGATATAAGATCATTCATAAACCCAGAAATACAGGACGAGGAGGAGGCCTGGGGATCATTTTTAAGGATGAGCTAAACATCACAACTTTGGACGCTGACACCGTTTCCTGTGTCGAAATCCTCGGGATTTACATAAAACATGATTCCGAACATTGTCTTACGGGCCTGATTTGCTATAGGACACCGGGGCATTTCAATGCCTCACAACAGCAGGAATTGATCACTGTTATAAATAATATTTCAATCTCTCACAGCAGGCTGCTGATACTGGGTGATTTTAATATATGGGACAATGACCAACTACGCACAGCTTTGTATAATATCACTCAATCCTGCCACAATCTGGGGCTGAAACAGTGGATAAATACTCCCACAGATATACTAGGAAACACACTGGACTTAATATTCGCGGCAGAAGACCTAATGACCATGGATACTATTCTTCCAGTAGGTTGGTCAGATCATCACCTCCTCATATTTAATATCCATATCCTGACCCACACAGGATCCGCAACGGCACAGACCAGAACCTTCATAGGTCGTGACTGGAGGAACCTGATGAAAAGGAAAGAGGAAGGAAAGTCCGACCTTCGTCAGGTTGGGACCTCGTTCAAACTAGAGAACGATGTCACTACAAACTATCTCTCATTTTGTAACGAGATAACTAAGAAACTTGACGCTATCATTCCGCTGAAAACAATCAAGAAAAGGGGAAAACCCTCCGCGCCCTGGTATACGGACAAACTGAAAGAACTGAAAAATACCTGTAAAAAGGCGGAGAAGCTCTGGAGGAAAAATTACTCAGAACAGGAGAAAGTGCGATGGAGGCTCACTATTGTACAATATAAGAAGGGAATAACTATAGCTAAAACAAGCCACTTCGCAGACCTAATTCTCAAAAGCTCTAATAAGTCCCGCGACACTTTCAGGATTATTAGAGAGCTTTCCCATCCTGCTTGTGCTGATAGCCAAATCAAGCCCTCACAAGAACTCTGTGACGGCCTAGCAGTGTTCTTTCAGGAAAAAATCAGTAAAATTGTCGAGGGAATGAATAGTAAGTCTATCCCCACAATGCAGGATGACAGCAATCAAGCAAACAGAGATGAGAAGGTGGAATATGCTAGAAACCCCTCTCCAAACGCCATTCTGGAAAACTTTGTGGTCCCTTCAGAACAGGAATTTCTAAGAACAGCTCTCAATACGTCATCAGGATCCCCTCTAGACCCTCTTCCCCATAGAATAGCTAAGAAATTCGAAGATGATATCTTCCCAGTCCTGCATCAGCTTTGTAACCAGTCTCTTTGCACAGGCTCCGTACCAAAAAATTGGAAACTGGCAGTTGTTACCCCGCTATTAAAGAAACCAAATCTGGGCCCAAACTGCCAAAAGAACTACCGACCTATATCCCTCTTACCATACCCGATAAAGATCATAGAGCGATGGGTCAGCAGATCCCTAGCCCTCTTCCTAGAAACCAACAACATCCTGGAAGAGGAGCAGTTTGGTTTCAGACCAGTTCATGGAACTGAGTCAGCTTTGCTGACAGTCATGGATGACCTGCGAATGAGGGCGGACAGGGGAGAATCAGCAATTCTGATTCTGCTGGACCTGTCCGCCGCATTCGATATGGTGAACCACGACATCCTGATAAAAAGATTAAAGAACATCGGAGTTGGAGGTATCGCGCTCGACTGGTTCCGCTCCTACCTGACGGATAGATGGCAGGCAGTAGCTATCCCTCCATATCAATCAGAGTTCATTAAAGTCCCGCATGGGGTCCCACAGGGGTCTGCTATCAGCCCCATACTTTTTAACATTTATATGCAACCCCTGATGAAGATCATCAAAAGCCATGGCATCAGCGTGACAAATTACGCAGATGACACCCAGCTAATGATCTCTCTTGATGGAGCCCATGCAAACTCACTGGAGACTTTCCACACTTGCATGCTGGAAATGTCACTCTGGCTCAACCAGAACTCACTACAATTTAAAAGTGACAAAACTGAAATACTGCACTGCGCAGTAGGAAAAATCCCCAAAAGTCTACCTTTAGACTTCTGGCCTCAGCTGTTAGGGGACTCACCTACCCCAGTGAACTCAGTAAGGAATCTCGGAGTCACTATTAACAACAGCCTGAGCATAGAGACTAACGTCAACAAGCAGGTTAGCAGCTGCCTTGCCTTACTGCGAGGACTGCGAAAGCTGCTACCTCTCCTGCCCCCACAGACCAGAGCTAACATAATCAGGAGCACCATCCTCAGCCGCCTGGATTACTGTAACGCCCTCTTGCTGGAATCCCCTGCGTATCTCATTTCCAGACTTCAAAGTATCCAGGCGGCAGCAGCTAAACTGGCACTCTCTCGGGAACGAAGATCTTCTACCACTCTTGCCTTGGCCGACCTACACTGGCTGCCTATACACCAGAGGATCTGCTTCAAATCCCTATGTATTGTCTTCAGGGCAGTTCACGGGCTAGGCCCCCGACCACTCCAAAACTAATTCAACTGGTATGAGCCTACCCGGTCTCTTCGATCCTCATCTCTAAACTTTATCAGCATTCCTAGGATTAAGAAAGCCACCTGTGGGGGAAGAGCTTTCAGTATAGCCGCAGCCCACTTATGGAACAACCTCCCTACTGACATCAGAAAAACAAACAAATTGATGGCCTTTCGTAAAAAGGTGAAAACATGGCTCTTCCCAAAAAAATCTCCCAAAAATGTTTCCAAAAAATCTAACTGATCAGCACCTTGTCCACTGTCCTCTTCTGTTCTACAGGGTTCTCAGCTATATGTACCTAGCGCCAGGATGCCCGTAGGGTTACAGAGCGCTCTACAAATGCTATAAATAAATAGACAAGATTAGAATTTCATCTCATATTCCAATCTAATAAATTTTCATACGCTTTTATAGCACATTTTTCAACAATATATCCATTTTATACTGAAAACATCTTTCTAGTGTTACTAAACCATTAAACAAGCGTAAATACAATATTTCCATACATAGAACATATATCATCAAAAATATCCAGCCAACATGTTTCACTGCTTACACTCTTATAAATCTAAATGTTATCCTGCACGCACAAGTAATCTTATTGACTGGTTTTATCAAAATGTGTACTCATTGTGTGTGCTGCCTCATGACGGAACCTGCTTGTCTCCGTTAATGTCTGTCTACCATCTAAGTACACCATTCGGTGTGCTGAACACAATGCGCACAACTGTTTTTTAGCCCATGGGCGCACTTGTGATACCAGTGTTTATTTACTCAAAAAATATAAATCCATCTACTGTATGTACATACTTTTAATAATTTTCCTAGTTGGTTTTGTTACAATGGTTCTGTATCATACATTCATTGTACTTTTGAATACATGAACTTCCTTCAATGTTACTTCACATTGTTTGTACTGAAAGCATTGACCTCATTGTACAATAAATATGACAGGACTTGTATGCGATTTCCCAATGCATTTCTGGTGGCTTCACCCTTCTTCAGGGGAGGCTGTGAATATAATAATGATTGTGTTACCATACTTTTAGGAACAATGCTAATTTTTTTAACAAAAAAGTAAAAGTGAAAAGACTGGTTCCTAGTTTCTGAATGGAAATACGCTATTACGTAATATTCATCACCATGTGTTGCTGGTTATTATTTTAAACATGTTATACATCATGCACAACGATATCTGTTATTTTTGGTGATTTCATGAAAACTCTGAAGAAACACAAATTGAGGGAAGGAAAAGAAAAAGAAAGCAAAAGAAAGAGAGAAGAACCTCCCGAGTTGTGCTCAGCAGTCAAGGCCAAAAAGACTACTTGACCTCATAGTATACCGTAAAACTACAGAAACCTGCATGCACCAGGACCTCACGCGTCATGCTCAATGGTCAAACCAAAAAAAATCTGTATCCTCATGGTTTCCCTAAAACACTACCGATGTCAGCAAGCCCCAGAGTTCTTACTTTCTTATTGAAGTCACACTCTTGGTCTCGTTGTGAAAAAAAAAAATTCTGGACTCCGTGTAACTGTGTAAGATGTATTTTAACACTTCTATACAGTCTACGTGCTATATGTATATTGGTCCTCATGCGCACAGTAAAAAACAGATACTCACAAGTGGAAAACGAGGCCGTGAGTCCACTGAGAACGGAAAGCTGACACCAACACTATCAAAAACTAGGGGTTTCTGTGGAAAGCCAACATGCAATTATGTGTCTACCAGTTGTGAGTGCACTATGAGAACCTTCTCACTTCCTCTTTTACCCTGTTACATTTGCCAAACGATTCTGCCTGTTTCACAGTGTTCACTGTGCCAACGGGAACGTCGATGTAGCCCGGTGGCTGTACGTTATTATAAACTTCCGGAGTGAAATGATCTCCTATCCAGCAGACCACAAGAAAAGCCATAATTCTGGTATGTCCTTCTCAAAAATGACTAGAACGCTTACACCATAAATAAACAATAACGTATAAATAGCGATTACAGCACAATGTGTGCATGCAAACTATGAAAAAAAACAGAAAAATAAAGATTTACTTGGTCCTGAAATAAGCCACGCCTCCCTCTATGGAAACGTATTACACCTAAATACCTCCATTTGTATTTGTAGAGCACATAAATCACCCGTAGGTCTCATAGCGTTAGCAGATGCTCAAGGGAGGAGACAGATAGCCAGGCAGAGCTAGAAAAGCCAGGTTTTTAAGTTTCTTCGGAATTTCTGGTGATTGGGTTCTATCCTGATGTGTAGAGGCAGAGTATTTCAGGTTTCTGGGTCTATTTTAGAGAAGGATCTGTCGCCGTTTCTAACTGTGCGGACTTTGGGAACAGTTAGGAAAAGCTTGCTGGTGGATCGGAGGGTTCTGGTCGGGCGATAGTCCGTAAGTTTTTTTGCTAGGTATTTTGGCCCCGACCGTTGATGGTTTTATGGACTAGACAACATAATTTGAAGTTGATTCGTTTTTTTATGGGAAGCCAGTGTAATGTCCTAAGTCTGGGGACAGAGGTGGTGCGGGGGGATGGTTGAGTACCATCCTGGCCGTGGTGTTTAGCAGGACCTGGAGTTTTGTCAAAAGGCTTTCGTTTATGGAGGCAAGCAACGCATTGCCATAATCCAGACGGTTTATGATTAAACCCTGAACTAGGGGCATGCGGGACGGAAAACATTTCTTAAGGCTGCGCATCAGCCCAAAACTGTGGGCTGTGGACGTAGGAGAAGGGCAGGGACCCAAGGCCGGTGCCCACCATTCATCTGTCCAATATTTGTGAGCATTTCCAAAGATCAGTATCTCTGTTTTGCCGGCATTGAGCATCAAATAGTTGTTGGTCATCCAGTCCTTTATTGACATCATGCATTGTTGGAATCTTAGTTTGGTGTCACTGGGGTCTGGGCCTATGGTGATAAGCAGCTGTGTGTCATCTGCGTAAGACATGGTTTCAAAACTGTGTGCTCTGATTACCTTTGCCAGTGGGGATAAATATGAATTAAAAAGTGTAGGGCTCAGTATTGATCCCTGAGGGACACCCTTGACGTTTTCCTGGTTTGTTGAGGATAATTATCCTATTTGGACCTTTGAGTACCGTCCAGTCAGGTAGCTTTTGATCCAGAGTAGGGCTGAGCCTTTGACACCAACCTCATCTAGGCGTTCTAAGAGAATGCTATGTGAGATGGTGTTGAAGGCAGCAGACAGTTCGAGCAAGATCAGAATGGCGGATTGTCTTGCATCGAGTGTCAGCCTTATATTGTCCACGATCTCGAGTAAGGCAGTTTCAGTGCTATGAAACGCTCGGAATCCTGATTGGGATGGATCTAGCAGCTTGTTGTCTTCTAGATGTTTGCATAGTTGTTTATTTATTAAGGATTCCATGACCTTTCCGAACAGTGGCAGAAGGGAGATAGGGTGATAATTGTGTAGCTGTTTTGGGTCGGCGGTGTTTTTTTTTTTTTTAATTGGTCTGATTATGGCCTCTTTCCAGTGAGATGGAACAGTAGAGAGGTAAGGATTTTAGTCAGGTCGGGAAGCAGAGCCGGCGCAATTTTGGATAGAATTTGAGAGGAGGATGGGTCAGCTGGAGATCCTGATTTAATTCTGTTAATTGTGAGGGCTACTTCTTCCTCTGCAAATGTACGGAATTCTTTAAGAACAGTGACGTAGGGGGGAGAAGACTCATTGGTAGTCTGCTCAGACGCTGCTTTCATTAGGGATGTGTCGGTTGGTTGGGGAAAAGTTTATGGATGTCATAAATTTTGTCTTTAAAAAAGGAGGAAAGAGAGTTGAGCCATTCTTGGGACTTGGATGAGTGGGGGCTGACAGGCTGGGGGATTTGTAAATTCTTTGACTATTTTATACAGCTCTCTGTGTGAGTTTGCTGCCTGGTTTATCCTGTTCCCTAGATAAACTTTTTTTTCTACGGCTATCACATTCATGTAAAGTCTGTGTGCTTCTTTGTATTGTTGTATGTCTGTTAAGTTTTTTGTTTGTCCCCATTTGCTTTCGGCTGACCGGGCAGCGAGTTTGGTTATTTTTAGATTTGGGGTGAACCATGGGGAAAGTTTATTAGGACATCTAGTTAGCTTCCTAGGGCCAATTGTGTCTAAAGTAGAGGTAATGGCGAGTTCTAGGTCGATTGCTGCCTTGTTAGGGTGGGTAAACTCTGTGATGAGGAGGGGAGAAAAATGAGTAGAAAAGGAATCCAAGCTGATCTTATTCCAGGATCTGCTCAATTTCACTTCTTTTCTCGATTGGGGTTGGGTTAGGTTTACAAGAATGCTAAACCTGATAACATGGTGGTCTGACCATAGGACTGGGAGTAGCTGGTCAACCTCTACTTTCGGTGAATTCATGAATAGGAGATCTAGAGAGTGGCCAGCGATATGTGTGGGGCCGGTCACTAACATTTTTAGTCCTAGTGTGTAAATGCTGGTAATAAGATCGTTGTTGTGGGGATCTTGTGTTAGTTTAGCATGATAGTTGAAGTCCCCTAATAAAAGAAAGTCACCGGATGCGAGGACGTGTGGAGCTATTATCTCCATGAGCTTGTTGACAAAGTATGCTTTGTTTCCAGGGGGCCTGTAGAGGAGGGCGCCTTTCCATGACTCCTTGTTCCCCATCTCTCTGGTGAAGATGCAAATTTCGCCCCAGTCCGCTAGGTGGGTGTCAATGACATGCAGTTTGATATTTGTCCTATGGACAATTGCGGTTCCCCCTCCTCTTTTTTCAGTCCTGTCTAATCTAGACATGTTATAGTCAGGGGGGAGGGCTACTGCGACGTCTGGTAGAGATGAGTATTGGAGCCAGGTTTATGTGACAAAAAAAAGGTCTGGTTTTTCTGTGTCTAAGAGTGACCAGATTTCTAGTGCGTGCTTAGGAAGGGACCGAGCATTGCAGTATAGACAGGTTAGGTGTTTAAGTGTTTGGGGGGGGTGGGCTCATTTTTCATACACTTAATGCTGCTGAATGCATTTATATATTGCCGACTAAGTGGGGAGGATTCCTGATTTGCGTGGTCGTCAGTCGGTAGGGGAGGGGGATTATCCTGTGGGTGGTGGGGTGCTGTGTTTAGGGAGTGGTGCTCCTGACTCGTATATTTAAAGATGGCCATTTGTGGTCAGAGGAATCTAGGTGTAATCGGGCAGGGTACCTGGTGACTGGCGACGGTCAGGCGTGGACTGGCGCAGATGGGCTTGCTTTTGGCGCGCCGCTTGGCGCGTCTGCTTGGCGCACTCGCTTTTGAGCAGGCAGAGGGCGGGACCACGGCAGCAGTGTTTGGAACGCTGAGCTTGCGTTCCACGCAAGTGAGTACTTTGGCGGTCCAAGATGGTGTTTTAGCCCCTCCGTGCAATCGGCACAAGCTGCGACGGACCACGGGGACACCAAGGACACAGGTAGATGAGAGCGGCTTTGAGGTTAGCTGGTACAAATTTCCAAGTAAAGTGCGGTGTGTGCAAGTACAATTTAAAAAATTTACTGTAAAAGATAGTTTTTTAAAAAACCTGACAGGGTCAGTGCCTGAAAGTCTGTGTAATTCTCGCTGGGCTGAGTTCGGTCTGCTGCTGCTCCATAATAACTGATGTGTGATAACAAAATGTGAGCATAACATTAGAGAAAACGGACAAAGATGAAAAAATGGTTGAAATGCACATGGTTCAAATCAGTATTAAAATTACTTGAAACAGAGATACGATGGTTCAAACAGGTATTACCTTGCCTAATAATGTGAATTGCATTGACCAATGAAGAACATTTAACCATTTGTGATGGACAAAATGGCGTGAGTGATAATGCTTTCATACATTGTGGCTTTAGGTACCAATTAACCATGTTTATAAGAAACATAACATTTCTAATTTGTCATTTAATCCTTTGAGAATTAAACTGTCCAGATATCTGATCCAAAAAGTCTCCCTTTGCACTAGGGTTTTTTAGGGCTCGGCCTACGTCACCACGAAGTGGGGCGGAGCTCCGAGCTCCTATTGTTAAAGAAAAAAAAAAAGTTTCTTTAGGGCTCGGGCCAGAAACATTCCTTAGTGCGCGAGTTTTTTTTATGGCATCTGCATAGTGATTCGTCTTCGCTGTGCTGTCTTTTTAGTAGCCTTGACGCGATAGGCTATATGTAATTTTCGTCCGCCATTGTTGCCATTTTCTGTGTGGTTACGCGCACGGCAGTCCATTAATTTTAATTAGGAGCTGTCAGGGTGCTCCTCCAAATGCAATCCAGATGGTGGGAGCGCGTTCACCATTCAGCATTGCATTGCATGTATCAGGCGCGCGTTCGTCTGCATCGTGTAATGTCTTTTTGTTAGGCGCGCCCAGGCCCGTGCACGGCACACTCACCCACACCCCGACTCTGTTACATTTTAGTAATGTGCATTAACGTTTCACTGTTGAAGCAGAGACACGCTGCTTTACTGCAGGGATACTAGAGTACAGGGTACGGTAACGGAAGCAGCTCTGAATAAAGCCAACTTAATACTCAATGTAATATCGGTCAAGTGGAACTAGATACTGGTTGGGGGATGTGAAAAAGCTGTTGTGCTGAAATAAGTAATAATAAAAGCGTGCAGCGGGTAAACAGCAAGTTATTTAAAATTCTTTTGATGCTGAAACATTAGTTTGTTCCGGAGGCGCTCAGTGGGAAGGTTAACCGATGACATGATGGCAATTAGCAAAGCTAATTTCCGAGGTGGCAATGTGTGTATTTCTAAATTAGGTGCTCCAGGCACGGGACGTAGGGAAATTGTTCGTGCTGAAGTTTACAAAAGGCAGAGGGCGAGTCACTGAAACCCATAGGAAAACGTCATCGACTGGCCATTCACGGCAATGATTGTTGCGTGAAGGCAACGTGGACGATAGGTATGTGTGACATTTTCATAATTTTTGAGTAATTTTGAGTGACATTTCAATGACCATGAGTGACACTTTCTCACCAGCAAAATAAATCAATGAAGAAGAGGGAAACATAAAAATACCATAATGTAACCCACTTCAACAATGAGAAAAAGATGATTTTAAAGCTGCTTCAAAGCACCAGATATTGAAGGACAATAATCTAGTGCCCCTTGCAATCAGGTCGTACTGTTAAACTGGGCTGGATGCCCCGTGCTGGGGAGATCGTTGTTGTATTCGGCGCACAGCGACGCCCATGGCGCTATAGTCCGGCAAATTGCATGTAGCGCTAGTCCACTAGCACGGCACACTCACCCACACCCCGACTCTGTTACATTTTAGTAATGTGCATTAACGTTTCACTGTTGAAGCAGAGACACGTTGCTTTACTGCAGGGATACTAGAGTACAGGGTACGGTAACGGAAGCAGCTCTGAATAAAGCCAACTTAATACCCAATGTAATATCGGTCAAGTGGAACTAGATACTGGTTGGGGGATGTGAAAAAGCTGTTGTGCTGAAATAAGTAATAATAAAAGCGTGCAGCGGGTAAACAGCAAGTTATTTAAAATCCTTTTGATGCTGAAACTTTTGTTTGTTCCGGTGGCGCTCAGTGGGAAAGTTAACCGATGACATGATGGCAATTAGCAAAGCTAATTTCCGAGGTGGCAATGTGTGTATTTCTAAATTAGGTGCTCCAGGCACGGGACGTAGGGAGATTGTTCGTGCTGAAGTTTGCAAAAGGCAGAGGGCGAGTCACTGAAACCCATAGGAAAACGTCATTGACTGCCCATTCACGGCAATGATTGTTGCGTGAAGGCAACGTGGAGGATAATGTTAATGACGTTTTGCAGGGGTTGACAGTTCAAACTTCTTGAAACCCTTTCTCCCCTGTCCGACGGTGTGAACCCCGACGTTCCCCCCAATAGTAGTCACTTACTGCGGCCCCGGCAAAGAGTGTAAAGGTAACGCGGGTCTTGTCAGTCAAGCCTGACTAACTACACGGTCGTCCAGCGGCCACGGCGGTGAGCAGCACAGGGTAACTGTGGTAACGGGGTAATGGCCCCACTGGCACACATGTCATGGCCCCGCCCCGGGTGTTTAATCGGTAGAGTCAGTGAGTGTGGTCGACAGCCTGGCGTGCGGCACCGCGGTCGGGCCGGGAATTAATTAATTAATGGAGCTAGGCTGGCGGGCGGCTGAGGCCGCAAAGGTAACATTGTAGCACTGCCTCCAGCACTCTCAGTGACTCACTTGGCCTGAGCTGGGGAGAACGAGAATTTAACTATTTATGAGCCACACTGCCAGAGCTGCTTGAGGCAAGTCTGGTACAGCAGAGGCAGCATGCTAGCACCAGTGCGGTAGCCTGGCTGTTTTAGTGGCATTTAAAATGCGTGACAAAGCATTTCAGTGCGATGATGCAGAACACCGCACCGAAATGCGTTAGTGGCACACGTGATATGTGATACTTGGCAGGACTGTGCGATGCCAAGTCAACGGCAGATTGTGCGCTACACAAATGGCAAATCAAAAAATACATAAGAGCAGAGCGCGAGGGCACCAGCCTTTCATGCAAGGTGTCGGGTGGAGGCGGAGTTTTCACTGTACTTATCATCTGCACAGCTGTATCACTCACTGTAATGCGTTTATAGCGTTTTCTATGTAAAGTGCCCATCCGCGATATAGGAAGCTGTCCCTATGGGCTTCGACTAGTAATTGTTTTTAAGATTGTAAATTGATGTTTTTGTTTCGTTTTCTGTCTTCTCCTGCGTAAAGCGCTCAAAAGTCACCCTTTGCTCCACGTAGCGCTGCGCTGAAGAGGGTAGCACAGTATAACGCGTGCCAGGTGCTGCGATGCCAAGTCAATGGCAGATTGTGCGCTACACAAATGGCAATGCAAAAAATACATAAGAGCAGAGCGCGAGGGCACCAGCTTTTCATGCAAGGTGTCGGGTGGAGGCGGAGTTTTCACTGTACTTATCATCTGCACAGCTGTATCACTCACTGTAATGCGTTTATAGTGCAGAGTGACAGTGCGTGCAGAGTGACAGTGAGTGCAGAGTGACAGTGAGTGCAGAGTGACAGTGAGTGCAGAGTGACAATGAGTGACAGTGAGTGTAGAGTGAGTGCAGAGTGGCAGTGATTGCAGAGTGACAGTGAGTGCAGAGTGACAGTGAGTGCAGAGTGACAGTGAGTGCAGTGTGACAGTGAGTGCAGAGTGACAGTGAGTGCAGAGTGACAGTGAGTGCAGAGTGACAGTGAGTGCTGAGTGACAGTGAGTGCAGAGTGAGTGCAGAGTGACAGTGAGTGCAGAGTGACAGTGAGTGTAGAGTGACAGTGAGTGACAGTGGGTGACAGTGAGTCACACACCACCAGCCATCAGTGCACGCATCAATTGTTAACGCATCCACAATTAACTATTGTAGCAATCGCAGTATGGTACACTTTACTTTTAAACATATTCATCTAAAGCACAGCATGCCACCATTGGTAAAATTACAATCCAACCCACATAATTCCACTACACACCACATGCACACACTCCATAACACATGGCGAAAAGACCTTGCCATTTACAATGCCATTAGCTCAAACTCAAATAAATCCGAGCCCGATTGCATTTCTAATGCTTGTTGTACATTGGTATGAGGTTGTATGGTTAGTCTCTAAAAACTGTGAACCGTAGTTGTGCTATATAGTGATTGTGATCCAGCCAGTGGGTGACTAACCTGAAATTGTGCTTCTTGGTTTTAATCATGCTCTTATGTTCTGTGGTTCTTATCTTAACTTTGTGTTCAGTCTTACCAACGTATAGTTGGCAGCAAAGGCATTAGATGGCATAAATCATGTGTTGGAATTGCAATCCGATATGTGGAATAACTTGAAGATTTTTCAGGTGTATGGATGTGATATTGTGTTTCCTGTTATCACATTACTGTAGTGGATGCAATTAAAGCATTTATGCATTCATTTGTAGTTCACTGAACGAGAAAACAACTGTGTCATTAACATTTCTTTGAGGTTCCTGATGTGTGTGTGAGCAAATAGTGGCTTCTCTTTGAAAAGTTCTCAAAAATCCGGCTCTTGTTAAATCACCTCCCACCTTTTATTGATGATTTGTTGGATGGATTGTTACTTGGTAGAAAACTTCACTACGTAAACCTCTCTGGATTGACACGTTTTTGTCATTTATGTAAAATGGTCCTGCTCTCCATGGTTTGCACTCTCCGAAGAGTGTTGTCTAATACCTGAGTTGAGTAACCTCTTCTCTGACATTGTGAGTAAAAATCATGTATGGAAGAATTACAAACATCTGTTTCGGAGGTAATCTTTTTGACTCCAATGAACTGTGACAATGGCAGTTGTTGCTTTAGTGCTGGTTGATGAAAGCTGTTGTAGTGAAATGCATTGTTTCTGTCTGTGGGTTTCTTAAAATCTTTGGTCATTAGACCACTCAGTGTCACCTCCAATCGCAAATCCCAAAAAACAGATGCTCGGTTGACTAATGCTGTGTGTGAACTGGATACGGGGATTCTGCAGGTTCAGTTCCGTAATGTTGTGCACCAATTATTCTTATATTGTAATTCAAAATTACCAGAATCTCATCTATGTAACTCATGTATGTTATTAAATTACCCACCCATACTTTCTTCTCATATATGTATAGTTGCTCGAATTTGGCCATGAATATATTTGCATATGAAAGTGCCCTGGAAAAGCTCATGGATGTTCCTGTTCTTTGTAAAAAGAAGGAATTCTCCCACGAAAAGTAACTGTGAAAAAGGCTAAAATGGAGGAGAGGAGTTCCAGTAGAAATATCATGTTGGCTTTTACCCCTTCACTTTTAAGCAACATCCATTCAGCTGCCTCCAATCCCTCTTCACGCGGAATAGGTTGATAGGCGTCAATCCCAAGCCCCGCCCCCCTTCGTACATTATGCTTATGAGTTAGCGGAATGTGTCTAACTAATTACTTACACTTACGCATTTACGTTTATGTTCTCATTATGCAGTTATTCACTTATGCGTGTGATATTGTTTGCAGTGTTCTTAGCTTAGCATGTGTGCCACCATTTTGGATTATTCTCTCTACGTGCAAACTGTACTTGCTCATTCCCCCTCCCGTAGGAATAGGAGTAATTCCTCGTGTCAGCATATATGCATTTCTTGGTTTACTGTAACTGAAACTCCTGCTAGCGAAACTCCTTATCAGGCCGTTCTCATGCGCTGGGGATGTAGCGGCCTGGCTCTGTGTCCTTGGGAGATGATAACAAGTGTTGCTATTGCAGGTGCAGATGCCTCTTGTATGAGACCATTGTCCACATCCCTGGTGGATCAGTACTTTTCCATTATGGGCGTGTTTTACTCTGCCTTCTCGTAATATAATGTATCACCATGATGATGTGAGGCAGTCCTTCTCGGCACACTCTTAGGGGTGAGGTCGATATAGGGCCCTCTCATATGGGAGTTTGTGGCCTAATAAACTTGCTTTGTTTATTCTTCTCCACTGTCCGGCTGACTTATTTTGGGTAACTATAGGTGAGTGAGGTAAGTCACTCAGGTGGATTTGAGCCACGCTTATCAGATGGCGCCCGAACAGGGACTCCGCGATTAGGATCTTTCTCACCCGTAAGTGGGTAGCAGAAGGCCGGAGACCCCCTGGTCGGCACGGTGGGTCCGGGTACCCACTTTGATGCCGAGCTTGGTTCTCGCAGCGCTGCCCCACCCTGCTGATTGGAGGAGGTCTCGGTCCGTGATCCTACGCCGGAGTCCGGAAGGCGGAACCTTGGAGCTGACCGTGTTGGTCCAGCCAGCCGGAAGTGGAGAACGGTAGAGGTCGGGACCGCACACGGAAGGTAAGTGGTCCGACTGGTGATTGAGGGGCCGGAGTGCTCCGTGAGACCGGTGTGTCTCTGGTGATTGAAGGAGCCGGTGTGCTTCTGGGGCTAGTGTGCTCCGGGAAACTCAGGGCGTGGATAGCGCTCTGACAGACTTGATGGAGATTGGGGAACGAGGGTTTGTGAAAAATCCGACTGGATAGTACTGCGGGTTGGTGAGCGGCTTGCTGCGCGAGGATTTTGGGCTCGCCCGAACACCTAATGTGGTGATTTACGGGAGAGTGCCGGGTCCCGCGTGGTGTGGCACCTGCCGATTTGTAGTGCTGCCCGGGAAACGGATTGGTTTCCCAGTCTCGGAACAGCGAGTGTAGGCTGTTCAGTCTGCGGTAGTGTCCAGGTTTCCCAGGACTTGGTCGACGGGCCTTGTCCCATTTTTGTAACACGTGTTTTAGTACGGATTCTGTTTGATTAAATATATGCATATGATATTGTGAATTTTTCCTGTGTTGTTGTGTGTTGTAGGATTACAAAATGCCGTGCTTTAGTAAATGGCGGTGTTTCGGGTGTTGCGATGAGGTTTCAGATGTGAGATTGGCTAAGAGCCAACCTGCCCCTCAGGAAGGTTCTCCAAATTTCGACATGTACGTCAAACACGGCTTGCCTCCTATTTTGTTTTCCTCTTTATGGCATAAGTATACAATGGATAATGTGGATTTTCAGTGGCCCCTACTGGGTTCTTTCGATGCAGAAAAATTAGACTATTTACAAGACAAATTATTTGCTAGGCGCAGCCGCCAGAGTATGTTTGATTCTTTGCGAATGTGGCAGAAGGAGGTACGGGAACGGCAGATAAGGGAAGAGAAGGTTGCTCAGAAAAGATCGGCACAGACTATGGCGCAAAAGGCGAGAGAACACACTAAGAAATAGAATGAACTGCGGATTGAGCGCGCAGATAGGCGTTTTCGGTTGTTGGAAAATAAGTGCTATGTGGTAAAGGAAGAGGACGTAGACGAGATGGAAGATATTTTGAGCGCCCGACCTCCTCCCCCATATGCTCCACAGTCACTGTACCCCGTGCTCGGAGATTCCGCCCCACAGGCGGTGGTTTCAGTTCCCCAAGTCGGTGCCCCTCCCTTGTCCGGTACACCTGCTTCCTCTGCAGGGGGACCTACTTCCCCTTCTACCACGGCACCCTTGCTCCCTTTCTCGGCGGCGAGCCCTGCGTCTGCTGCGCTATCCCCGGTGCTCTCTGCTGGCCCTGCTATCCCCACTGTTTCTGCCAGCGCCACCCCTCAGAGCGCGTTGCGAACACCTGCTAGAGGAGCGGAGGGAGGTCTACTCCATCAGGTACGGAAGTTACTAACACGCGGTACTATACCCCTAGACGAGAAAACAATGGTAGCTAATCAAGCTTGTCAATGGGCCAGGAATAACATTTATTCATTAGAAGATATTTGGTCTACTATGAAGGATTATGAGCCTTTAATGCAGCAGCACGCTTTGTGGCACATGTCAACGACCCTAATAGCGTTATGGGAGCAGGGATATGGCGGTGAGGCGCCGGCGATTCTTCGCGATATTAAGGCTCATGCTTACAGGGCTAATACTGGTGCGGGGGAAGTGCTCCGTAGTCTGAGGTATTTGTTGGAATACAGGAATGAGCTAACGGTAACAGGTGAGACTCACTTCCCGGGGATACATCCAATGCGTGAGGTACACCCTATATTTCACCCTGAGGTATCTGAAATAATAGACCCGACCACCTTGGCAGTAACCAGACCACGTGTAGATGCTCATTTTCAAGAACAATGGGTGTATACGCCCTGGAAAAGGAGCGAGGTATTAGCTCTGAAGGCGCAGTTACCCGACTCTAGAAAAAACCCAACGGCTTATTACAAGGAATTAACAGAGGCAGCATCCTCAACAGTAATGACGTTAGCAGATATTGAACTGTTTTTCGGATTATTGGTTCCCGTGGATGTGTGGAGACAGGTGAAGGGTTCGGAACATAGAGAGGAGTTAGGCGGGACTTGGGCAGAATTTACAGATTGGGATAAGGAACGTAAGCCAGGCGAAAAACCGAAGCCTGAGATACTAGCATTACCCGGGCGCATAATTAAATATATGCATTCACTCATTCCTCCTAAAAAGGTAGATTGGGATAAGTTAACGGCTTGCAAACAAAAAAAGGATGAGGCAGTTTCAGATTTCTTCACTCGCTTTGAGGAAACGTTTATGGATTTTAGCGGGCAGGATATCTCTCAAGATGGTGGGCTGCGTCTCTTTGTCAATAGATTTGTTACAAATTTACTGCCAGAAATATCGGCCCGACTCCAAGCGTCTGAAAGTACATGGACAACATCTACCCCCTCAGGTATTTTAAGCATGGCCCAGTATTATGAACATAGAGAGAATGAGAATAAAGACAGGCAGGAAAAGAAGGCGAAAGATTTGAAGACGAAGGTTTTGTTGCAGCAAGTAGCGAAGGGCAGAGGACGGGGAGCCCCGCCCGCGTCAGGTGGTCGAGGAAGTAGTTTCGGGAGAGGAGAGAGAAGAGAGCGTTTGGGACCCAACCAGTGCGCTAACTGCAAACAGGAAGGGCACTGGTGGAAGGATTGTCCACTACTGCGGTCCCAGGCTGGACCTGGTAGGGGGCGAGGTCGGGGAGAAGCGCCTAGAGACAATAGGCAGTCCGAGGAGGGTAGGAGACCTGGAGGTAATTATTTTGACGGAGGAAGGGATAGACAGCATTCCCAGAGGGAGGGCGATGATGGCAGGGATAGACAGTTCTACAACGATGCGTACGCCGAGGATGATTTCACAGGATTTTCCTATAACTAGGACAGCGTAGGGCAGAGTGAGGGACCTGTTTCTGTGGATGTTGATCAACGTGGGCCTTATGTAACGGCAGACTTGTCGGGATCCCATCAGAAATTTTTATTGGATACAGGTGCTACGAAAAGTTCTGTAGCACGTTCTCAGGTTCCAGGGGCAGCTCTGTCTGGCAAGACTAATGTTTCAGTGGGGTTTTCTGGTACCCCGGTGATTAGCCCCATCTCTAAGCCATTGACACTTACGATTGGCCCCTTTACTGTTGACTCCCCTTTTCTTTTGACTTCGAATTGTGGTGAGAATCTGCTGGGTTTGGATCTGCTAAAAAGATTGCATGCTACGATTTACTGCTCTCCGGATGGTGTGTACCTTACAATGGGTCCTTCAGTCGCGCGTGCGCAGCAATGTTTCTCAAAGGATGAACCCCTCCCAGTTGAATTCAGGGATGTCCCTCCGAGCTTGTGGGCCTGTAGCGATACTGATATGGGTAAGATGGACATTGCACCGGTGTCCATAAATGTTAAGGTGGGAGCAAAGCGGCCTCGCATACCTCAATATAAGATTTCTAGAGATGGAGAGAGGGCTCTGTTGCAGATTATACAGGATTTGATCGGATCAGGGGTGGTCGAGGAGACAGACTCTAACATTTGTAATAGCCCGATACTTCCGATACTGAAAAGGTCCTCAGGTGCCGAGGGTGAGAATACACCTGATGTCTATCGTTTTGTGATTGATTTACGCCATGTTAATAAGGTGGTTGAGCCCCAGTACCCAGTGGTTTCTGACATTACTACCATTTTGACTATGATACCTCCGTCAGCAAAATATTTTTCAGTATTGGACCTTAAGAATGCGTTCTTCAGTATACCCGTACACCCAGATAGCAGGTACCTCTTCGGATTCTCATTGGCCGGACGCAGTTTTAGATTTACGAGAATTCCTCAAGGTTATACAGAAAGTCCCAGTATTTACAGTCAAGCATTAAAAGCACAGGCAGATGATTTGGAGCTCCCACAGGGCAATGTCTTGTTGCAATATGTGGACGATATTCTCATCGCCTCCGACAATGAGGAGGGATGCCGTGAGTCGACAGTTAAATTGTTATACCATTTGGCTCAGAAGGGACACAAGGTGTCTCTCCCTAAATTCCAATATTGTCGACAGGAGGTTACTTATCTCGGTCACCTCCTATCGAAGGACGGGAGAAGGCTGACACCAGAGCGCATCAGGGCAATAACTAACATGACAGTCCCTAACACACAGCGAGAGGTGCGCGCATTCTTGGGAATAACATCGTACTGTCGTCAGTGGATACCTAATTATGCTTTACTAACGAAACCCCTGCTGTATCTGACCACGAAAGAAGTGTGTGAACCCCTACCTTGGACACCTGCATGCCAAGAAGCGTTTGAGTTGTTGAAGACTGCTTTATGTTCTGCACCCGTTTTGGGAACACCCAATTACCAGAAGCCTTTTGTACTCTATGTGCACGAGGCGGAAGGTTGCGCGTTGTCTGTTTTAACACAAGATTTTGGAGGGAAACAGAGACCGTGTGCTTACTTCTCTGCAATGCTCGACAATGTGGCAAGAGCGCTTCCGAGCTGTCTAAGGGCTACAGCGGCTGCTGCAGTCTCGATAAGACAGTCGGCAGGGCTCGTACTGGGTTCAGCTCTTACGGTAATGGTACCACATGCAGTGGACATTTTACTAAACAGAACACAGACGCAGCATTTAACTAGCGCTCGTCTGACAGGATATGAGATGACATTATTTGCCCCACATGTGACGATAAAAAGATGTGCTACCCTGAATCCAGCAACACTGTTGCCCCTCCCTTCGGATGAGGAAACTGGTGAAGTACATGACTGCCTGTTCCGAACGGAGGAGGAAACAAAAGGGAGAGTAGATTTGACGGACAAACCCCTAGATAACCCTGACGGAGAGTTGTATGTTGATGGGTCCTGTTTTAAATTAGCGGACGGCACCACAACAGCAGCATATGCAGTGACAACATTACACACAGTGGTGGAGACTTCTAGAGTCCCGTATAACTCAGCTCAGGCCGCAGAGATAATAGCGTTGATGCGTGCATGTGAACTGAGTGAAGGATTGGATGTGAACATTTATACTGACAGCCAATACGCCTTTGGCGTGGCTCATAGCTATGGAAGACTGTGGGCAGAGAGGGGATTTTTGACATCACACGGACAACGCATTCAACACGGCCCATTGATATTGCGCTTGTTGACGGCTCTAACGCTTCCCAGAAGGCTGGCAGTCATAAAGTGTAGCGCACACAAAGCAGTGGTTGATGATGTGGGACAGGGAAACGCGTTTGCAGATCAGACAGCCAAAGAAACTGCCAGGAACAGACTCCCGCGAATGTTTGTGGCTGGACCGGCTAGATGTGTACCAGACATTAATATGTTTTCAGATACTGTACAGAGTGTGCGAAACATACAGGAGAAAGTGACTGAGGAGGAGCTGAGGGAATGGAAGAATGGAAAGGGACAGCTGGACTCGGATGAGTGTTGGACGGATGTGACTGACAAAAGACGATGGTTGCTCCCAAATGCATATGTCCTTCCAGTGGTGACGATGGCCCATGGACCAGCTCACATAAGTGCTAAAGGAATATGTAAATTATTAGATCCCGTATGGAGTAATAAGAACATTTCCAGGGTGGCCACACGCATGGTACAACAGTGCATGATTTGTCTAAGACACAATCCTGGGAAGGGAACACCTGTCCCTGTGGGTAACTTTGCACCCCCAACATACCCCTTTGAAGTAATACAGATGGATTACATTGAAATGGAAAGAGTGAACAATCTCAAATATGTACTTGTGGTGGTGTGCGCATTCAGTAGGTGGGTGGAGGCCTTTCCAACAAAAGACTGTACAGCCATGTCGACAGCTAAAATGTTGATCAAGGAATATTTCAGCAGGTTCGGGTTACCTAGGGTGATCTGGAGTGATAACGGTACATCCTTCAATGCAGAACTGATTAAAAATATATGTAAGGGATTACAAATCTCTCAAAAATTCCTCGCAGCCTTACACCCACAGGCGGCGGGTTTAGTTGAAAGATTTAATGGTACGTTGAAACTGAAAATGGCCAAGATACAGGAAAGTACTGGGTTGCGGTGGCCAGACGCTCTTCCCCTTGCTCTACTCTCCACACGAGTTACAGTAAATTCCAAGACAGGTGTTTCTCCCCATGAAGTTGTATTCGGCAGGCCAGCAAATGTGTGGGGAGTTCCCAGACCCAAATGTTTCTCAGAGATAGAATATCCTATGTTGACAGACTACTTGTATGCCTTGACTAAAGATCTCCATTCTGTTCACCAGCAGGTAGCAGACACACTGAAGCCGCTGCCTGAGGGGCCCGGTCACGGCATCAACCCAGGGGACTGGGTCGTCGTTAAGAAGTACCAGCGGAAGTCCTGCTTGGAGCCCAGGTGGTCTGAGCCGAGGTTGGTGCTGCTCACCACCCGCACCGCACTTCGAGTGGACGGTCGTAAGGCGTGGACGCATGCCTCTCATGTGAAAAAGGTTCCACTGCCTTTACCCTATGATGCCTGGGTAAGAGGTGGCATTGCAGATCACGAAACAGAATCGTTGCCTAAGTATCTCCCTTTCTCTGATGCTGTGTTGATTGGGGAGGAGCACGACGACAAAGCACGGAAGCCAGACCTGAGTACGAGTAGCAAGGCTTCTATCGGTCACGGTGCTCCGGTGACCGAAGCCACCTCTTGTTCGAACGACCAACCAATTCTGTTTTCAGACCACGAAGTGCGAGGGAGCACTCGCTATAACTTGCGGCCCAGGAAAGAGAGGCAAATGCATTGAGCACTGGAAGAAGGGCTGAGATAGGGTTAGGAGTGGACTATAGTCGATAGGTTAATGCAGCAATAGGGATGGACTGCTGAAAGGAGCCCTGGTGCACTTCTGAGACATTGTTGGATGGAACATTAGAGTCAAACGTGGGCCCAAGTTTAGTGCTCCTGAGTCACTACAGTTGTGTGGCTCCGTCGAGGGAATAGGGTTTGCGAAGCTGAAAGCCTGCCTATGAGGCTTTAACGGACATAGGGAGAATAGCCCATCGAAGGGTGAAGAACCCCTCTGGCCGGTTTTGGAGTGTCTGAACTTTTTAGTAGTGTCCTTAGTTTTTGAACTTTTAGGATATCCCTTGCCCCGTTCTTTAGCAGAAATGTACCCTTTTGGTCGTCCAATACCCGATGAGGAACAGCCTTTTGCTGCTCCCCGCAGACCGGAACCAGATTCACCATGGCGTGCCCTATCACGAAAAAGTAAAATTGTGGTTATTGTAGTGCTCATTATTGTCTTCCTGATCATGCTTGGAATACTGTTTTTTCTATACAAAGCTTACCCAGTCCACAAAATGGTCCCTACCCCTTCTCCCTTACCAGAACATAATATGGTTACTGTCGATTATGGTGAACAATGTATGAGAAAAGGTTACCGTGATAATGTCTTCATAAAAACGTTACATCATGCACACGCAGTATACAATGTGACAGATTGCTGGGTATGTGGGTTGCTCCCTTCTGCAGCGTATAAGAAGGACAGGTTATTGGCACTGCAATTGACCCCTGTGAATAGCTGCGTTGGCTGGTATACCTTGATAGGTAGGGTGAAGTTTTTTCAGCAGCCGGACTCTCTCACCCCACGACTCCCTGGCAGTAGGTCTACACTGACGATGCGGGTTCGCCCTTTGCCTCCCTCATCCCTTGGGCGATTATTTACCGATGGACGTTTTGACCAAACATTCTTAGAGACTTGCTCGAAAAAGTTGGACACGTTTCTGATACCTAATGACACTGATCAGGTACGAGAGAGTTTTCTACAGTTAAACTCTTCTCTAGCATATCGACGCCCTCCTGCTACAAACAGTAGTGGTCATTCTTTAGTGCCCCTAGCAGTAGTGGGACCCTCACCTTATTTCTGTATACAGGGTAGAGGTCCGATAAAGGTGGGTGATAGTGTTTGTAATGTGACCACCTCGATTAGGTTGACCCTTAGCCCTTCGCTTGTCACTCCCCCTAATGTCTACTTTGTGTGTGGTGATAACGGGTACCTGTGGTTGCCTGAGGGTTGGGGTGGGACATGCTACCTGGCGTATTTACTCCCTCCTGTTTATGTAGCACCTTCAGATTATCACAAGACACATAGGAGGTTTGACGCGGGGCAAGGACAGCGAAAAAGGAGGGATCTTCAAGTTGATGACGTCGATCAGACAGACACCGCTGGGCAGCAGTTTAACGACTTTTCTAAAGGTCTGTTGCCATTCTGGGGCCCTATTTTTAATAGTAGATCCATTAGACGTCTTTCACGGGTTATGGAAAAGGTAGTGAACACTGAAGCTGATATTGCAGCTAACATGTCACTAGAGATGCAGGCTATGAGATTATTTACGATTCAGAATAGAATGGTTCTTGACGTCATCCTGGCAGATAGGGGTGGAGCTTGCTGCGTCATCGGGACGTCTTGCTGCGTATATATTCCTGACTCCGCCCCGACTGTTAACTTGGCTGTGCAGAAACTTCATAGGTTGGCTGCTGAACTTCATCAAGATAATGGTACCTGGTCCTTACAGACATGGTTGTGGGGTCTTTTCTCTTCCTGGGGTTGGAAAATATTCATGGTCATTATAGGTGTTGTAGGTTTTCTACTGTCATGCTGCCTCTGCGTTTATTGCCTTCCTCCCTGTTGCTCCATGTGTGCCAGCAATTTGAAGAAGTCTACGAAACGATTGAAACAATACCCTGTCTCCAATGCTGTTGAGCTTACTGATGCGAATTGGTTAATACTGATTCATGATGATGTTATGGTTTAAGTTCCCCTGCCCATAGATTTTTGCTGTAAAGGCCCTCCTTTTGGTTAATAAATGGAAACAAACGTGTTAGCCACAGTCCGCTAAAAGGAGGGTCTGATAGGCGTCAATCCCAAGCCCCGCCCCCCTTCGTACATTATGCTTATGAGTTAGCGGAATGTGTCTAACTAATTACTTACACTTACGCATTTACGTTTATGTTCTCATTATGCAGTTATTCACTTATGCGTGTGATATTGTTTGCAGTGTTCTTAGCTTAGCATGTGTGCCACCATTTTGGATTATTCTCTCTACGTGCAAACTGTACTTGCTCATTCCCCCTCCCGTAGGAATAGGAGTCATTCCTCGTGTCAGCATATATGCATTTCTTGGTTTACTGTAACTGAAACTCCTGCTAGCGAAACTCCTTATCAGGCCGTTCTCATGCGCTGGGGATGTAGCGGCCTGGCTCTGTGTCCTTGGGAGATGATAACAAGTGTTGCTATTGCAGGTGCAGATGCCTCTTGTATGAGACCATTGTCCACATCCCTGGTGGATCAGTACTTTTCCATTATGGGCGTGTTTTACTCTGCCTTCTCGTAATATAATGTATCACCATGATGATGTGAGGCAGTCCTTCTCGGCACACTCTTAGGGGTGAGGTCGATATAGGGCCCTCTCATATGGGAGTTTGTGGCCTAATAAACTTGCTTTGTTTATTCTTCTCCACTGTCCGGCTGACTTATTTTGGGTAACTATAGATGAGTGAGGTAAGTCACTCAGGTGGATTTGAGCCACGCTTATCAAGGTGTATACAATGAAATGATGTAAATGGAACATAGCCAATAATCTTGACCTGTTGTATCCAATTCCATCAGTTGATTCAAACAGTCCATGGCATCACGGATATAAACTTTCCTTGTACTTACCAGCAGCTGGAACAAGTAATCTAAGTATTTGCCAATGGGTTCATGTATCGAAGCACATCCAGAAACGATGGGTCTATATGGAGGGTCCTTTGGATCTTTGTGAATTTTTGGTAACATGGACCGGTGCATTCCCTTGCGATAATCCATTGGTAGGAATTTGTGGTTTCTGTTATCCATCCCTTCTTCAATATTTTGTCCAACATAATGACTAGAGTTTTGACAAATATTATTATTTTATATTATCATTATCCAGCTTTATGTATGTGTCTTTATCCATTACATGAGCGTGGACTTTCTGTTCATAATATATTCTATCCATGACAACGAGAGCTGCGCCTTTCTCAGCTGGCTGAAATGTTATCTCATTGTCACTTCGCAGTTTGTTCAGTACCTTCAGTTCAACTTGAGCCATCTTCTTTTGCTGTGTAGTTTTATGGTGTATATGTTGCAGATCTTTAGTTACCAAGGTTTCGAATACATCTAAGGTTTTTTGTATGATACAGAACCATTGTAACAAAACAAACTTGGATAATCATTAAAAGTATATGCATACAATAGATGGATTTATATTGTTTTGAGTAAATAAACACTGATATCACAAGGGAGCTCACTGCTTACACACACCACTTCTTCACGGATGAAATCATAGACACAAAAAGCACTTTAAATAATTTGCATTATTTCTCCTTTATACTAAAATTACATAAGATCATGCAATGTCATCAAAACAACACATTACATCAAGAACCAACATACCCTAACCAACACATAAGCTCATGATTATCAGACACTACATGCATTCTGTTTCTGTGTCTTTAAGATTTTTTGTCAGTCTAACATATATGTCCGAAAATTCTTTAGAAGAACCAAATTGATCCTGATTCATGCAAAATTATTAATAAAATCCTATGTATTTACACACAAGACCAATAACCTTTGTATTGCTATTTTATATAGCGCAGATATGGCCCAAAGGCATCAGAGCACTTTACAACAAGCAGGATACAAGGGGTACCACAGGTTACAATAATAGCAATTAAACTCAGACGTTTACATCAGTGGGTGTGTTAGCACACGAAACAGTTACAGCAAATGGGCAGGAGGAATGCACAGTTATGCATGGTGAGGTCGTTTAACTAGGGCAGGTCAGATTTCAGTGGGGAGAGTACTTAAGTCAGGTCGAAGGTGAATTAACCAACATGTCTGTCAAAAAAGAGGGCTTTACGTCCTTTTTGAAGGTTACTAGACAGATGGTTAGACGTAGGAAGGGAGACAGAGTTCCACTTTCTCGTGGCACTTACAGAGAAAGACTGGTTTATGTGTCATTCTCAACTGAAGGGGGGTTCCAATAGCAGGGATTGGGCATTTCTGGAACCCCTATTTGCCCTGGTGATTTTCAGTTTCTCGCTTAGATGGGAGGGTGAGGAGAAGTACAGCGCTCTGTGGGTAAAGCAAGCAATTTTGAATTGTGCCTTCGCTTCAGTGGGAATCCAGTAGAGTGTTATCAGGGCAGGGGAAATGTGGTCAAATTGATTGAGACCAAAAACGAAGCGTGCTGCAACATGTAGTGATCATCAAAGTGGCCTAGGTGAAACTTGAGAATGCCTGAGAGAAGGGCAATTCTATAGTCTAGTCTAGAGAGAACGAGAGTCTGCGCCACTATTTTGAGGGCTTGTTCCAGAATCAGTTGTCTGATGCCCCAAAGCTGCATAAGTTGCTATTGTGCATTGTTGGCCATGGCTGTGATGTGGCTGTGAAGATTGAGATGATTACCAAGGGTGATGCCAAGTGATCTGGCACGCTGCACAATGGTGGGGCAGCCATCCAGGGCGGGAAGTTTGGCCATCCATTCTTTTACTGGTGTTTTTGCTTTTGGAGGTGAGATCGGAAGAAATTCTGTTTTAGGTGGGTTGTGTTTTAAATGGTGGTTGGATATACAGTTTTGAATCCTTAATATTGTTTTTGAAAGCAGGGAAATGTCTTCCGGGGATAGAATTTATCAAGTATATTTGGGTTTCATCGGCTTAGAGGTGGAAGAGAATCCCAGTGTTTCTAAGAATCACACATAGAGGTTCTAGGTAGAGGTTAAAGAAAGTTGGAGAGGGTACTAGCCTTGAGGTGCCCAATGGTCAACACTGACTGGTCTCGAGAGTGAGTTGCCCAATTTCACAATTTTGGAATGGTTGGAAAGGTATGAAGAGAGGCAGTTGAGTACAGTGTCTCCACATCCCATGCCAAGTTCAAGAGTATGCAGGAAGTCCAGATGGTGGACAGTGTTGAACGCAGTGGAAAAATCCAGGAGTACAAGGAGGCAGGAGTTGCTGGAGTCAAGTATTCGAAGGAAGTCATCGAATATTTGGAGGATCGCAGTTTCTTTATTGTGACCCTGGCAGCAACCTGAATGGTGAGAGTCTAGGAGGTTGTTTAATCGAATGTGTGAGGCAAGTTGGGATGCTATGCAACTTTCGATGACTTTGCCTAAGAATGGGAATGTGGAGGCTGGGCAGTAGTTGTTCAGTTGCTCTAGATCAAGAGGATGCTTTTTTAAGAGAGGGGGGATTGGACCCATTTTTAGTAATTCTGGGAAAAGGCCCTGATTGAGAGAGGAGTTCACCATGGTGGTCTATATGGGGGGGAAGGTGTGTGGGAAGAGGTTGCTGATGGAACCTCGGATGGTGTCCTGTAGGTGGTTTGAGGGTTTTACTTTGAAGATTGTTCATGTAGGTCCTGTTTGGAGATTAGAGAAGGAGGACCATGATTATAGTGCCTTGCATGGTAGTGTCTCAACCGTTTCAATGGAGTCGTTGATGGGCAATGAGATATAGATGTCTCTGACTTTTTTTATCATAGATATCCACGAAGTCGCTGCAATGGGCCACGGATGACTTAAGACTTTGGTCTATTCTTTGCAGAAGTAACGTTGGCTCTGATATGGGAGGATTTAGCTTTGAGGATATGGTCTTTGTATTGTTTTCTCGCTTTGTGAAGCTTAGTCAAACTCAGGTGAGATGGCACTTATCTCCATTCTTTATCGCATTTTCTGATAAGCTTTCTTTCTTCATAAAGCTCTTTAGAGACCCATGGCCTGGAGGGTTTGGGATAATTTGCACTTCAGGGGTACACAATTGTCGCTAGGGGATTCCATGCAGGAGTTGTATTTGTTAGTGGCCTTGTTAATGTCCAGATGAGGTGTAATCAAATTAGGGTGGGAAGGGCCATAATGGCCATGGCTTCTGTGTCAAGGTTGGATGTGTCCCAGAACTATATTTTCTATTTCTTGGGTTGACCATATATTTTGGTATGTGTGCCGTTTAGAGAGAATGGAATCTGCATGTGATCAGAACAGTCGACTGAGGTGGGGTCATATGTCTTTAGGTAGGGGGAGTTGGAGATAATAAGATCCAGAATGGCACATTTCTGGTGTGTGGGTTTATGGCAGTGTTGTTGGAGTTCATTGGCAATGAGAAAGGAGGTAAAAATTTCCCCATAACTGTTGCCCTTGCCTCCCCAGTGGATGTTGAAGTCACCAAGGAAGATATTGTCGTCTGAGTGGATGAGTTGTAAGATGAAGAAATTAATGCAATCCTCGATGAAGGTGTTTATTTGACCCGGTGGGTGGTAATCACATCCAATCTGCAGTTGGAGGTAGTGGATGTAGACAGTTCCACTGACATGCATTCGAAATACTGAAAATAAGTTGCTGGGAGGGTTCGGCATCTTAGGGTGTTTCGATGAATGAGTGTGAGACCTCCACTGTGTCTATCTTCCCAGGCAGTACACAAAATGGAGTAGTAGGGAGGAAGAAGAAGGTCTACAGCGTGGTTAGAAGAGACGTCGAGCCATGTTTATGTGAGGATCAGGATGTCAAGATTATAAGAGTGGAGCACAGGAACAACAAACTTAGTGAGTGTGTAAATTGCTGCTGTTCTTGTTCTGCTGCATTTAGTAACTTTTTTAAGTCCCTTGAGGAGGCACTGGCCCATCTCACAGTGCAGCATTCTCACTTTATTGTGCTAAGGGATTTCATCCTTCATGCTGACTGTCAAAATGGCCTCTCTTAACCTTCCTCAATTAGTTGATGCCCCTACATATCAAGCTGGCCATAGTAATGATTTCATCTTTTTTAATTCCCCTATGTTTGTTCATTGACTCTGTCCGTTGCTCTGGTCTGATCACTCTCTTATCAGATTTCATTGACTGGCTACATTAAACCTGTTCTGGCCAGTACTGTTGTTTCTGACTCCTACCAATCGTGGAATTGAATAAAGCCTGCTGACTTTAGGAATTAGCTTTCTTGCTCATTGCCTGCCATCTCTGGCAGCCCTTATTCAGATGCTAGGGCATTCAATAGTTGACTCCTCGCTGCTGGTAACACTTTGGCTTTTCTTTTGTGTTGAAAGTCTTGTACTTGTGGAACCTCGGCTCCATGGTTTACCCAGACTCTCGCAGTTGAAAACAGTGCTTGTAAAGGCATGGCTGGAACATTATCACTTGGAAGATAAAGAAATCCATAGAGCAGCCTTGAGGAAATACCACCTGACAATTAAAGTTGGCTAAAACTGAGGGTCATATTATCAAGAAATGGAGTTATAATGATCGCCGCTTTAGCGGCAGAAAACTGCAGCTAAAGCGGCGATAATGGGCTTGATAATATGCCCTTGAGAATTCCAATAGAAGCCCATGTTCTGGTGTCAACATGGTCTTCTATTGGAATTCTCAAGGGCATATTATCAAGCCCATTATCGCCGCTTTAGCTGCAGTTTTCTGCCGCTAAAGTGGCAATAATTTTAACTTTGTGCTTGATAATATGCCCCTTTGTTCTTTGACAGGAAAATTACTTCAGCCACTAATAGGCTACGTGAAATTTTCAAAATAGTCTAGAGGTTTCTATCATCTGTATCCTACAGGTGAGGTTCTCTCCTTCTTAGGTGCTGTGCAATAACCCATCTGTGTTTTTTAAAAATAAAATTTCTAAGAATAATGCTAATTTAGCTATGACCATGGTTTTACTCTGTGACTGCCCATAGGTATTGTTTGCTGCTTCAGTTTAATTCTATTTCCCTAATGGAATCTGAAGCTGCTATTATGGAAATGGAATCTGGATCTCCTGATGATCACTGCCCTACCGTTCTGTTAACTACGGCAGCTGAGAAGGTCAATCCCATCATGAATACGCTCCTGAACTCTTCTCTTTCTATGACCATTGTTCTTTCTGTGGGTTTGACACTGTATCCTATGCTCTCCTTCTACAATACTCTGAACTTCTTTGGGTTGGTGGTCTAGCTCTTGATTGAATGAAATCTCTCATGGAGAACAGAGGGCAGTGTGTCTGGCTGCCCAACTTCTCCTCTGGGCCAAAGCCCCTTTTCAGCCTCCTTTCAGCCCCCTTCCAGATGGAGTGTCTCACGGCTCTTTCCTCAATCCTACTCTTTTTAATGTCTATTTGGCTCCGCTAGTGCATTTGGTTCAATTGTTTGCATTTAAGGTGGTGTCATATGCTGAAGGCACTCAGACCCTCCTCACCTTTGAGAAGGGGGTAGACGTGAGTTGTGGCCCATTCAAGTCCTGCCTTTCTGCAGATTTCGAATGGCTTTGTGTCAGCCACTTCATATTTAATATCGAAAAGACTGTGACTTTCTATGCGGGGTGCTTCAAACCGGCTGGTTGTCAAATTGGTGGCCCAATAGGGCTATGTCAATGCCCGCTCCTTTGGTGGTAGCTCAAAACCTTGGGGTGAGGTTTGACAACATCTTATCTTTCCAACCTGCGGTGTTCGCAGTGGTGGGAGCCTGTTTTGTATAGCTTAGCTCTTTAAACAAATTTCTCTAGGAAGATGGTGGTCCATGCTCTCATTACAGCTAGGTTAGACTATGCCAATGTGCTGTATTTTGCTCTTCCTGAATATCTGAATAAGAGACTCCAGATTGTTCACAATGCTTCCGCTCGGCTCACTCTTAGACACTCTCGTTGGACATTTATGTCCCCTTATTTGAGATCATTGCACTGGCTGCCTGTAAAGAAGAAGATTCGTTACAAAACACTTGTTTTAGCCCATAGGTCAGTTTTTGGCTGGCCCTCAGTGTTTGGAAACTGGACTGCAACACTATTCTCTAGTAAGAGTTTTGCGCTTCTCTCAGTCCTCTTTTGCTGTGGTTCTGAGGGTGAGGAAGGCCACGAAGGGTGGTCCCCCTTCTCTTATTTGGTCACCCTGGCATTGAATCAGCTACCACTCAGGTTCATTCAGTGAGCTCGGAGTTAATTATCTGGAAAAAGCTTAAAACTTGGTTATTTGCAGAGGCATAATTGTTGTCCTCTGTACCATTAGTCTTTCAGCGCTGGAACACTATCAGCAACCCATATGCGCTCTGCACTCCTATTAATTCATTCAATTGTCGAAATACTGCAAGAGGGAAAGGAAAGGCAGTGCTTACAGGTGAGTGGGTGCATTTGTGTGTGAGGGAAATGAGATGCAAGGGGGTATGTGCAGGAGAGAGTAAAAAGAAGGTGCAGAATTGGGAAGAGATGAGATATGAGATATGCAGATAAAGGGTTTCAGAAAGATATTAGGTTATCGGTGTTAAGGGGTGTCTCTCTCATGCAACTGCCCATGGATTTTGATGGAAACCCCTATCTACTGTCATCTGCCTCCTCAAGCAGGCTTTATGGAAACACTTTTTTATCTTTCCAACTTTCCATTTGTGCTCCACTGTGCTGCACAAATACAAAGTGGAAATATCTTAAAGGATAGTTTTATACTGTACAAAACGTATGGTTTACTGAACACGCACTTTTGCACAATGGCACAAGGGTGCGTGCATTGCCACATAGCTGTCAAAAGTGCCTCAGTGCTGGAGGAGAGAATAATGCTGTATAGCTTAGTAGATATGGGGCATTTTTCTCTGCCCCTTTGAGGCAAGGCAGTGCAGCAGCTCTGTTTGCCATGCTTCTTGCGTCAAATATTAGTAAATCTGGGCTGTGGTATATCGAGGAGAACTGAGGCACCCTGAAGACAACTACCCCTTCCACAGACCCTAGAAATTTTTCATTCATAAACTGTTTAAATGTTACATGACTTTGTATCTCTATCAATTTATATAGGTGGATGGATGGATGGGTAGATAGATAGATGGATGGATAATATACACAGATTCCAAGAAACTCAGACACAATAGGAAGTACAGCGGCAGTGCAGGGAAAGGTTCACCAAGTTTTAATGATAAATTACACCAAACAAATTCAGTAACATGACAATATATTAATGTCATTAACCACATTGTCCGTTGTAGGTGGCCCACCACTTTTGTCCGCAGACCCTTGTGTGCCCTCCCTAAAAAATATTTCTAGACTCACCACTGCAAAAATAATAATAGAAATTGTGAATCAAATTCTTAGTGAGTAACTATTAAAGAGTTATTTTTCGTTTCAGATACCAATGCTTCTGCAGTACAGATTGAGCCCAACTGTAAGAACAGGCAGAGTGAAGATACCCAGTGTCTCTGTTTTTCTGTCTTGTCCCATTCCCTTTTCACCAACTCTACTGTTGACCAACATAATATCCCTTGCATAGGTGTGAGTGGGTTCTGCCAAGTGTGCACTACTAAACTAACAATCCTGATGGACCATCAGGAACGTTGAGAATACGCAGGTTGTTTCTTCTGGCGTTATTTTCTAAAACTTCTAATCTTTCAGAGAGAGATGTTTCTTCTTTCTTGAGTGATATAATCTCCACTTCAACTTTCCCTAAATTCACAGAGAGATCAGCCACCGTGCCTTCCAAGGTCACCGTTCTGGTATTCAGCAGGTCAATTTTAGACTCAAGGGTTTCACAGTAGCTCCTAATCTCAGACTGATTTGCTGTAGAGACTTCAAAACCCTTTTTTATATCCAGTGAAAGAGCTTTAAGCAGAGCGCCTACTGCGGTGGATTAGGGATCATCTTCCACCTCCTCCTCCCTCTCCTTCTCTTTATCTGTTGACTTGCCTGGATTTTCCATTGTAAAATGAGGGAGAGCTGAACACCCATCTTGGGGTCCCAAAGGAATCGACACAGCCCCTTGCTCCCCCAGCTTAGACAACTCAACATCTTCTATGGGGGTGGAAGGAAATTTTCTCCGTTCAGGGACAAAGTAGATGCAATTACCGAGGGGTCAGCATATCCTCCATTACCGGGATACCCTTAGAGAGGTCTAATACTTGTGGAAGTACCTTGAAGTATGACCTTAAAGAAGGCGTTATTTTCGTTTTGGAGATAGCAGGATGTTTAACGCTTTTTCCTCCTTTCTCTCGCCTAGCACCAACACGAGCGCTGGGCCCGGCACGGGGGGTGGGGGAGTGGAAGAGCACTTATTACCCGCACAACATAAGCCTCCCTTAGGGCTCTGACCTGCTAAAGCCTCTGGAGAAAGCCGCTCCTCACCCCCACTAGATTTCAAAATCCCCCCTGAAGACTGAGTTTTAGATTGCTTGCCAGCCCGCTTCCTTGATTTCTTTCCTGCAATCGTGGCGGCAGGAGCCGGTCTCACCTTACGCTGACAATCGCCAGACCCTCCGTGTACACCTCCAACCGGGACACTCTCCAGGACACTCTCCACCTGTTCCGGCCCAGAAGAGCCCGTGACCCGTGGCTCCTCGCACCCGGTTTCTGGCCCCGTGGTGAACGAGACCGTAGTAGTAGGAAAAATTGCCTCACCGCTAATGTACTGAGAGCAGGCCAGCTCGGCGGCCACAGCTGCCGGATCGCGGGTTCCACGGATACCAGCCGAGAGAAGATTGCGAACTGCTCGTCCCCTTCGGAGCTCCAGGGCGGCAATACTCCACCGCGATGCTGGAGGCTGTGGCGAGGGCGGGGAGGAAACTACATTGACCGGTACACACATCCAGGCTGAACACCAGCCAGCAGCGCGGATTAAACGGGAGATGAGGTAGGAGAAGGAGGACCTGCGGAGTCAAACCAAGGTAAATACATTATCACGGAAAGTCCATTAAGACGTATTCACAAAGTTTATGCTGCCATTTAGAAAGTTAAAGAGAGATTCTGGGTCTACAAGGGTCAAAGGTGCCGCGACCGCTCACCCTGCCGCCGCCATGTTCTCCTCCTGTATTCCGAGAAAGTTTGTTACACTGAGCGTGTTCACATTCTCTATACGCACAATTTTAGAAACCAGCGCTGCAGCAGTCACATTATTGTAACATGTCACCACCCCCAAGTGTGCCCCACAAATTTTGCAACTATTTCCTGTCTCATCTGCTTCGTTAACTGCTTGGTAGGGGCCAGTGATGTACAAGGCCAGGAGTTGTGTTTTAGTCACAATTGTGTGGAAGAGGTGTGGCGCAGCGGCCAGGGTGCCTGATTCCAGACTACGGGGTTCACGGTTTGATCCCCGGTGCCGGCGGCAGGTTAGCCCAGCACCATGTGACTCTGGACAATAGCTTGCTTAATCTTCCCAAGGGCCCCCAGTGCCAGGACACTACTTCGGAGGTAGCTGTGCGCTTTACAAATACTGGTATTTCATTTATTTCAATCCAGTAATCATGAGAGTGAGCCCGCGTTGTCAGTTCCCACACTTAATTACGGTATAATTTACTCTTCACTGTTTATAAAGGAGGCAACTATGTACAACTATTGGTCCACTCTTGACGTTCTTCTTAGCATAGAGGAGCCCCTGCTGCTAATGCCCACTTCTCAGCAGTTTTCGGCCTGTTATACGGTGATCCCTCAGGCAATCCCCAGTGCATGTGCGTCATAATGTTCAGTCTGCGAGGGTGCGGTATGTAGTGTGTGTGTGTATGTAACTGAAGTACGCATACTCGTAACAGGTATTTCTGCATACTTTGAGTAAATGCTCCAATGCCTGCTTACACTCCTTCCTTCAATGTTGTCTTCCTAGCGCTTCCTCCCGCCTAACGCGTTGTATGGATATATTATCGGAAATCATTGACAAGAATGTTTTACGCAGCCACAACACCAATTTGTGTCCACTGCCAAAAGTTAGTAGGACTTGCTCATGTATTCATAGCTCCAGGTGGCAATGTTTCCCACAGCTGTTGTATAGATCACACCAGCGCTCCGTATACGTGCTTGGGGCAAGCCATCTTCTTCAACCATGCCTTTCAGGGTTTGTAGCCTACTCTTAGAATAGTAATCCCTGTGGACTCTATCCCAGCCAGTGTCTACTGACTCAGTAGTACTGACTGACTGTGAGGAACCCCCATCCCAGTATGGTCAATCCTATTTGTGGTAGTACTGGGGCACACGTCTCATATTCACACTTTTTTTGGCCACAGGTTTCCAGAACCAAAATGCCTTTACAATCAGTTTGAACGGCTTTGACAATTTTAATTGAACTCCCAGCATTAATGCAAGCAAAGCACCTTAATGTGAGGCAAATCACCAATTCCCCCATCTGTTCTGTATTCAGTCTTGAGAGCCACCAAGCCAGGCACTGAATTTGGACTGGTAGAAAGTACAGTACCCAATCGAGGATTCCCAATCCTCTGTCAATCTGGGATTCCCAATCCTCTGTCAATTCGGGATTCCCAATTCTCCGTCAATCCAGGATTCCCAATCCTCCATCTCGCGTTGGACGTCTTAGAATGGTCAACGAGACACAGTGTCATCCCCATCCCAATTCAGCTCCTGTAGAGTGTTCATCACTTTAAAACAACTCAGTGGAATCTGTTATATCCTACATAATTATATAACATGTATTCTAGCCCTGCTGCCTCTAGCTGCTCAGCCAGAGTGTGTCTTGGTTTTAGAATGTTGGTGTGCCTGTGATGCGTGGAATGCCTGGGTGACTGGGTGGGTGAATGTGGCAGTTGGAGATGGGCTGAGCAGCTAGGGAGGCTGCTCCTGGTGGGGCTGCTACCACACTAGGCTGGCTGGAGTCATCTAATATGTAACCTGATCTGAAGACTGAATAAACAAGTCTTGAACATACTACCTGGCTCCTGGTGTCTTTCCACTAAGGACACAACATAATTTTGGTGACGAGGACAGTCTTGAACCCCAGTGACTCTTGGTTCAGCAAAGCAACTAAGTATCTAAGAAACTAAAGAACTAAGAGAGTAACCAAGAGATCCTACAAGCAATTTCAAGAAAAAAAAAGAAGGTATTTTCAGGTAAGCCAGCGCCAGCCCCACCAGTGTCCTTCCTGTGGACAGCCCCAACGAGCAGTGTCACCACCAACTGACACTTCAGCCTGGGAATACATCTGCAACTGTGAGCTGGTGGAGTAGTGTAACTACAAACGAATTTGGGTGGTCCAGCCACAGCGGTGAACAGTGAGTTGGTTGAGTAGTTCAATTTCAGCCTCATCTGGAGTTCCAGCCACTTGGTAACGTACTGAAATGACTGTGAGCTGGATGTAGTAGCTTCTCTACAACCAGGTGTTGGTGTACCAGCCACAACACGCTAATGTGTGAAGTGTGCCTTTCAAGTTTAGTGACAGTAAAGATGTCGTGGCACAATTTGGGATGTGTAGTCAAAAAGAGGCTTTATTTTAATAGTGTGCAGTGACTGCACAAATAGAATTTATATCCAAAGGATGTATGGACATACAGTGTGCTGTTGCTGCATTGATGGAGTTTTTTTAAAGTGAATTATTTACAGCAGCAGAGATTCAAATATTGAAAATCTAACAGTGTACAGCTGCTCCATAAAAAGCACATTACTTCAGAAGAAGGTTTAATTGAATTTGGGACCTTTGTTTATGTCTGCCTTAGAGGTGAGGTGTCAGTTTTAAGTTTTTGGAAGTGGGTTTATAACCTCTGAATGAAGACTGCCCAAGGTATAGTTTTTCTTTTAAAATTTGTCATGTGATGGAATGGAGCAGCGCAAGCCCACTGCGATGGCTTGGTGCAAGAGGTTTCAGCCAAATCGAGACTGTAGAGTGAGTCTACTGCAAGGGGAGCGAAATGTTGTGACAGGGTTGGCACCACTAATTCATTTTATCGGACTTCTGGTGGTGTTTTGTTGATTTTTCTACTTTAAGGATAAGCAATATATAGACCCTCGCTGCTGCAGTTGACATGGAGCAGTTTAATCGCTTTCTCCATTTTCAAAGTTTACACAAGCCATGCGCGCGCGCTTACCTTGTTCAGTCACAGGGTCGTGAGCAGTCCACAGGCTCTGCGTGCAGTTCTCCGCCGTTTCTCCTTGTGATCCAGCATCTTCTGTGAGGTTTACGGCGGCATTGTTTTATGGGCGTTTTGGTGCACGGAGCCACCGTGAGCCACTCGGCAGCAACGTTGTCAGCGTGACACCATCTTGTGTTTGGCTGCCGATGTTGTTTTGGTTCCAGTCTGAGACGGAGATTTCGTCACCACGACTTTCCGCCAACCATGTTGTTCGTTTGTGCTCAATAAAGTTTCAACGACATGGAGATTTATCTGTGAAGGAATGGAATAATCAGCGTGGAGCATTCGGACTACATGATGCGATTTTCTTCTTGGAACTTTGCTGCCACCAACTCATTTTACCCGTGAACACTGCTTCACATGTGTTTGGTCCACGTCATTCGCTCTTTACAGTCTACTTTATTCATCTTGCGAGTGACATTGATTTACTGTTAGTGGTTTTCACCTCGTGGGATCTTCTTGGTGGAGATCTCCGTTTCTAGGGTGTTCGAAACCACGAGATGCAAGTAATATGACTGTCAGTTTCCGGCACAGGTTTGGAAATGGAGAATGCTTTAATCGTTTCGGTAACACAAGTCACGTCTGTTTGGGTTCACAGTTGTAAATGTAATTAATTTTGCTTATCGGTGTGTCCTGTTGTGTTTTCTTTACTTTTCTCTTCTGCAGGGAAAGTGTTTTGTCACAACTCGGGTGAGAGAACGCTCACCGGTGTCTTCCAGTGTGACTATTGTTAGGTGTCCAAATGCTCTAGTGTAAACATTTATTAGAGTGCAAGGTGTTCTTGTACAACTTTCTTAAGTAGTGATGCCACAGGTTAAAGTTGGTCTAAGGATGGGCTTTCTTAGTTTAGTTTCTAATGGGTGGTTTTCACAGTTCCCTTATTTTAGGGATGGTCGTAGGTTCAGGTATTCCTACATGAGTGTGTGTATCCTCTTCCTGGGGTTCAGTACTTGGGTCAGTTCCCATTTTGGATGTTTTCAATGGGACGGTGAGTTATTCCTACACGGGGTAAGTAACCTCTACAAAGGGGTTGGGTCATGGGTTAGTTCCCATCTGTTGTATCTAGGTTAACTCCTACGCGGGGTTGGTTGTGAGATTTAATTGGTTGTGAGATTTAATCTCTGTCTCAGTTGTGCACTGTACCTTTATGGTTGGTAATATGGGTGACGACCCATTTGTTCTATCTTCCCTACTCTTGGGTTTGAATCATAGGTAATTTTACCTTTAGCACTATTTTTGGTTATGCTTTTGGGCATTTGGGTTGTGTATTCTTTTGACCCTTTCGGTCATAGTGCTACATGTCACAGTATTTATGGAACTTAATTCAACGTTCTGATATTTGTTATTATCTGCTCATGAAGTGGGATGGGGGATTTTGCAATTAAATTGTTTTTATCTTAACCTTCCTTCCTTTACAGTATATGGTTCTCTTGTGATGTATTATTATCATCGCTGCATACTTGAGACTAGAAATTTGTTTTCCTTTACGGTATATGGTTCTCTTGTGATGTAATATTAACATCGCTGCATACTTGAGATTAGAAATTTGATCTTTAATGATTTTATCTTCATTGTTGCTTACTTTTATTGCATCCTAGAGAGTAACAGCTTTTGTTGATTTTTATTACTTTTATGATTCCATCTTTGAGATCTGTAATGTAATTGTAATGTGATGTAATAGTTTTCTTTTGTTTAAAGAAAAAGAGGTAATGTTATATCCTACATAATTATATAACATGTATTCTAGCCCTGCTGCCTCTAGCTGCTCAGCCAGAGTGTGTCTTGGTTTTAGAATGTTGGTGTGCCTGTGATGCGTGGAATGCCTGGGTGACTGAGTGGTTGAATGTGGCAGTTGGAGATGGGCTGAGCAGCTAGGGAGGCTGCTCCTGGTGGGGCTGGTACCACACTAGGCTGGCTGGAGTAATCTAATATGTAACCTGATCTGAAGACTGAATAAACAAGTCTTGAACATACTACCTAGCTCCTGGTGTCTTTCCATTAAGGACACAACAGAATCCAAACTGAAAGGTTCAGAAAATGTTGTAGCATGTGAAGCAAGACCACCATTTTGTTAAATTTGACTCTTGCCATGATTGCCAGCTTCAGAGAGCATCAAAAAGCTACAAGTCTCTTCAGTGCTCACAAAGCACCACCTAAATTCCCTTCTCTATTCTTGTAAGCATGATACATTCTAACACTCAAGTATGTAAAAAAAACTTGGGACTCCCATTCAATTGACAAATGGCTAATTGCTGATGGAACTCAAGGGATGCTGGAAAAGCACACGTTTTGTTACAGTTAGAGCATAGATCTCACACCGTCCTCATGTCTTTAACGGCTTCAACACACCATGGAATGCCTGATTTCACATCCCGCAGGTAAAGAAGCATATCATTTGAGTATAATGATATCACATGTTTACCATACCCTAGTGAAATGCCCTTCCCTCTGTCCGCATTAGACCTGCAAAAGGGAAAATAGCCAACCCGAAAAGCATTGGCGAAAGAGAGCATCCATGCCTGGTCCCTCTATCTAGTAGAAATGCCTCTGGTATGCATCACCTAGGTCGGACCCGGGCTCTGGTGCCTGTATACAGATGGGTATCCCACTTGTCCCTGCTAGTTCTAATCTCATTACTGCCATGCAAGTACCCCCAGTGCAGCGTATCAAATGCTTTACATGATTCTATGGCCAATGCCATGGCAGCAGTACCATGGCAGTATGGTGATACTGTTCTGGTGTCTCATTAGGAATGGTGTATAGTCGCCTAACATTATTAGAGATTTTACGTTGGGGGATGACGCTGTTCTGATCTGATGGACAAAACCATTCAGGTATGGTTGAAAGTGTTTAGTTAATACTTTGCTGAGGATTTTATAGTCCAGGTTCAGCATGGAAAGCGACCTCTGAGGCAGCTTCTAGCACATCACATTGAGGTTTGAGAATAGAGATAATCAAAGATTCACTTGTAATGCCAGGCAGGGAGCCACATTCAAATTCCATCTAATAGGCAGTTGTGGATCTAAGTGGGCCAAGTTAGTTTGATAAAACTTCTACCAGTAGCTCATCCATCCCTGATGTTTTAGCCATGTAAAGCTACTTGGTGGCTACTTTAATTTCAGGTTCTGTTATGGGTCCACCTAATGTTTCATGCTCCAATGCCACTAACCACACAAGTGATGCCTTATTTAGGATGGCCTCAATGTCTTCCTCGGGTACAGTGGGACGCTCTCCGTATCACCCCTGATAGTGCTGGGTAATGACCTCATGAATATCAAGCTGGCAGAACACGGTTTCACTGAGTGTATTCTTAATCTGGGTCAGAGTAGCTAAATGTCATCAGTTATCCTTGTTGTTATGCAAGGAGGTGTCTGCATTCGAGTCTGAGCTTTCCAAATTTGATTCTGAAATATGCCCACTGGATGCCAATTGTGACAAGATGCTGGAGGAGTTCCCTATTGCCAGAGCAGCTGACCTTTCTTTTTCAGACTTTCTTTTAGTACCGATATTGTCCAGGGTTCTGCGATATTTGTACTTCAGAAGTGGGGGCCCACTCTACTCCACAGCATCTTTTCCTGCTCAATGCTTCTCCAGCCATTCCAAGGCACCAGTTGGGTCTTCAAAGAATAGAATGTGGTCATCCACAATAAAGTCGTGCCCAGAACAAGAGGATGTACGGCAGGCCTAGCTCCGTCACTACCTTTTTAACCTCTAGTAATGATGCATGTTGTTGCTGTACCTTCACGGTGTAAACAGGGAAATTGTAACTTTGCTATTCTTGACTGAGAAGCAACCAAAAGCTCTGGGGCCCTGCAGAATGAGATCTCTGTCCCGACAGTGGAGTAGGCGTGCCGTCTCTGGTCATGGGTGTGCCCTGTGGGTGGCAGCATTGCAGGCACTGTGGGACCATGTTCCAGTGCAAAAAATGTAGATAGTCCCGGCAGTGCTACTTCCCTCGTCAGCCACTCCTTAAGGTAAGTCCCATTTTCTTTGGTAAGCCCACCTCCCTAAACTTGTTTCTGCACATGCATCCTTCAGTGTCTTCTGCTCTCAGACCTACAAGTTCCACTTTTTTAGTGATCTCTTCTATCTGACCTTGCAGCTTCTCCACTGTTGGGTGCATTGCGCTCATATTAGGCTCATTGTTTTTTAATTTAGAGGCCAGTTTTCGGAGATTATCTTGAAGTACTCCTAAGTCTATTGCATTTTTATATATCTTGTGCTCCAAGACTTCACAGAATTTGTTGTTTGCTTCTAGGATCTGGCTCATTTGCTGGAGGGGCATTCCAACTGGGTCTGTGGAGTGAGTGACAATGTTATGTCAGCAGTCTCCTCTGTGTGAGGTGGTGTACTGTCTGTTCCAAGCTACTATCTACTGCCACCATTAACATCTCTTGAGGGGTTCAGTGATAGAACATTGAGGACACAAATCTCAATGTTACAAATATCGATAAAAAAATATAGACTACAAAAATATCGACTCCCATACCTAAACAGGTAACTACAAAAATATTGACTAAAAAATATTGATGTAAAAATATAGATGTCAAAAATATCGATTTAAATATATAAAATAAAATACTATATATTACATTTTAATATTGTTAACAAAATGTATTTAATTTAATATACATTTTAACAAAATATAACAAATAAACTTAATTTTCAAAAGATAAACACACAAACATAATAATTTATACATATATTTATTTACTTTAAAATAATTTATAAGCTATTCTTTTTTGTTTATTTTAAATGTTTAAAATATTATGAAAATAATATATATATATATCAATAATATATAAATATAAAAAAACACTCTATAATAAATTAAAACATTAAATTATTAAAAATTATTTAAACTTAAATTTCCCAATACAGTCAGTGCAACAGTAGGGAAAGTGTTGGATAGCAGAAAGGTAAAAAATATTATTCCGACTCCAATAAGTACAACAGTAGGGAAAGTGCTGGCTAGCGGAGGAGCAAAAATTACCATTCCCACTCCAATGAGTGCAACAGTAGGGAAAGTGTTGGACAGCGGAGGGGTAAAAATTACTATTCCCACTCCAATGAGTACAACAGTAGGGAAATTGTTGGATAGCGGGGGTAAAAATTACTACTCCCACTCCAATGAGTAAAACAGTAAGGAAAGTGTTGGATAGCGAAGGGGTAAAGTTACTTTTCCCACTCTAGTGAGTGCAACAGTAGGGTAAGTGTTGGATAGTGGAAGGATTAAATTTACTAATCCAACCCCAGTGAGTGCAACAATAGGGAGAGTGTTGGATAGCAGAAAGGTAAAAATGACTATTCCCACTCCAGTGAGTGCAACAGTAGGGAAAGTGTTGGATAGCAGAGGCGTACAAAATACCATTCCCACTTCAGTAAGGGCAACAGTAGGGAAAGTGTTGGATAGCGTAGAAGTAAAAATTATTATTCCTACTCTAGAGAGTGCAACAGTAGGGAAAGTGTTGGATATCATAGGGGTAAATTTAATATTCACACTCCAAGAAATACAAAAATAGCAAATAAATACATTTTTAAAAATCAAAAATAATATTATAAAATAAATAAATGAATACATTTATAAATATGTTAAAACTGTATGTTACATTTATAAAAAAAATACAATATTAATTACATATGACAAATACCTACAAATATTACATAAAATAAAATAATGAATACATTTCCCAAAAATAATTATTTTAAACTAAAAACTTTTGACAAACAAAAACATTATTCATTACATTAATGTATTTATTTTATTTCCTACCCTATAACATCACACAAACAACAAAACATTTCTAAATTTTTTTAATATATACTTCCATAATTAACATAATTAATCATCAATTTTAAAAAAAAGTAATTAAAAGAAAATGTAATTAACTACCCACACTTTAACCCTATAATCCCCTCAACACACACCTAAAGTAAACTGTAATATAATACATTGCACAATTAAAACTTATTTTAAAACAAAAAACTATTAATAATAAACAACTAATTATGAAGTAAGTAAAATTTCTTTAATACCCACCCTTTACCCCTTTAAAAATAAAAAACAACACACAAAAAAAATACCCAAAATAAATATTAAATAATTAACATTAATTAGCAACTACATATTATTACTTAAACACAAATTACTTGTCATCCTTTACCCCTATAAACCCCCAAAACTGTTTCATGCTGACCGGAATGTCTAGGTTTCTTCATTTATATATCAATGACCTCACCCTACTCTTATTAACCTTTATGTGCAACTACTAAATGAAGAATTGAGACATCTAGTTTGAATGTGCATCAAAATACATATCACACTCAGCTTCGTCTAAAAATAAGGTCTGATCAAAACACAGAAACATGGAAAACGGCCTGGCATGGCTCTCAAACCACTTCCTAAAATCAAACCTGGACAAGACATAGAACCTTATTTAGATTTTTGCAGAAAAAGGGACTCTGCTGCAAATATGGCGACTACCCTGTCCACTAAAATCCAGGTTTACCCGTTGTATTTAGAGTTGGGCTAAACATCATGTTTCCACCAGTAGTGCCTCCGCTGAGTCTGCTGGTGGAAACCTTTGACCAAGGCCTGATTGATGATTTATGGCAGACGTTCCGATGTACTTTTTTCCCTATTAGGGACCACCAAGAAAAGAATTGTCGCTCCAAACAGGCAAACACAGAATATCCCTCATAAGCTGGGAGAAAACTGACAGCATGGCAGTGACATTTTTTTCTTTTTCAAAAGAAAACTTCCACTTTACTATTTTGTTTTTGAAAAACAAAACAAAAAGTTGCTCTGAGGGCGCATTGAACATGGCCTCAAGCACACAAAAAAAGGGGGACTAGGAGCAAAAAGGAAAAAATGTCCAGTACCCGAGCTCCCAAAGTCTACGTTTGAATCACAGGAGGGTGACTGTTCCTAGAAAAAAAGGCTGGCCTTTTAGGTCGATGGAAGAATAGGTGAAAGGAACTAAGTGGGTGTCATGCTTTATCATTGGGCATTTCTCCTCATGGGGGTGGCGCTACTGTCCACAAGGGCCCCGCAAGAGGACTCTTTGTCAGAGCTCTTTTTGAGGAATGCCACAGTGATGAGTGTGGGTGTGTGGGGAGTGGTGTGAGTGAGTTAAAAGTATTGCACTGGTACCCTGAAAAACTTTATTCTGGGGTCCGTGTGATATGGTTAAAAACTCGAGCCAAGAGGAATACTCTTGATCTGATAGTCAGGGTTGGGAGTATTTTCCTTCTGCATATCTCAGTGCGTGTGGTGATAGAAAGTAATGGTATCAAGTTGACATGTTTCACACCTCTTGTGGTCCCTAGTGGATCCAGTGGCGATTTTTCAGGATGGTGCAAAATAAAAATATGTGAAGTGAGGTACAGGGGTTTCATACGGCGACACTCAGTACACCCTGTAGTCATACCTAGATTCAGGTGTGGTCAGGGCGACTCTACACCCAAACGGATTCGACCACCTGAGTTTCAATATCCAACCCAAACAGTCGTTTAGGGAAGCCTCATCGGCGTGAAGCGCGACTTTGAGAAGTATACATTGACTTCCGCAAGAAACTCGCTTGTTACCTGCCCACCGCTGCACACTCGCCATTGAACATGGTCCCTGCACAGCAAAGCTTCAGTGCCTTCAATAGCACCGCTGGGAGATGGTTCCTCTAAAGCAGGGTTCTCCAAAGTCGGTCCTGGAGGGCCGGATCTAAGTCAGATTTTTAGCATATCCCCTTTCAGATAAATGGAGTTATCTTAAAATCTGGCATGGATCTAGCTCTCCAGGACCGACTTTGGAAAACCCTGCTTTTATAAAGACACAGAGATCTTTGCTTTCCAGGTGTAGAGGTCTAGATATGCCAGAATGCAGTCCATTGTGCATTCGGGCCGCTTAGGGCTAAATAACCGCCAAATACAAAACACAAAAAACACAAAAGACACCCTTACCCAAATTCTAATCCATGGCTCAAACCGCCTCCGGATGAAGGTTGTAATCAATAGCAAAGAAAAGTTGGGGGTTGTTCTGGAGGATGAACTCTCACTTCAGGATTGCATAAAAGACATAGAGATGAATGCTCAATGGCAACTACATACCTTATGCAACCTTAATTACTTGGGGGTCACACAACTTCTATTAGGGACTGGACTATAGTCTGACTTTGGATCAAAGACCTCAGTACAGCCCCTGGGTCTATCTAGACTAAGGAAGTGCACTTTACACCAGGCTCCTCAATTGTAGGCTTCTTCCACAAGAGTAGCCATGAGCTCACTGGTGACGCTTTTCTTTGCTATGAAAAGACTGTTCACATCTCACCAGTTTCTCGCCTGCTGATGCATTTATAAAATATGATGCCCCACTTACAAAGCCCTGCCCCAAAATGTTCTAACATACCAAGCACAGAGATTAAATGTCCTAGGGAAAAGAAGAATTCAAAGAACGAATTCAAAGCGCAAATTCATGGAACAAAGAAATGCTTACTCTAGTAATCTCAAAAGTCAACATCAGCCAGCCCTGGTTTGGTGAGCATCAATAATATGGAAATACATTCTCACTGCACTCAGAATAACAACATCAACAGAGAGAAGACTGTTAATGAAATAATGCAGGATGAACTACTACAAAAGAGTTATTCTTCTGACACATTTCAGACAGGCTGACCTGATGCCCAGCAGGCCAGTTCACCAACGTCTCCCTCCCCAAAATGTAATACAATTAAATAGATAAAACAAAAAGTCATTGAATTAAATGGATAAAACTGAGGGAATCTTGACTCTCTGACTTCCTGCACCCTTCCTTCGTCTCGCAGGTGCAATTTCACTGGAGGAAAAAAATAAAAAATAAAAAGAACCTTTTAGGGCTAGATTGGACCCATTTCTATTGCAGCATAGAGGAAGGTACTTACCCGCCAGGAATAATATTTTACTGGTAGAGAAAATTGTGAAATGTGTTACTGCACATTCTTCAACGCTTGCACGTGCTGATTCAGCAGACTGTCTTCAAAAGTACATTTTGTGGTGGAAGAGTAGTCCTAGAAAGTACAACTGGTGTAGATTTAGAAGAATAATATTCCTGGGGATTTTGTGAATTTTCAGAAAATCAGCAATTTATTCTCGCGTAGGAGAAAGTACATTTGTAATTGTGAATTGGCCTTTTAGATTTATGATTGCCACACTGTGGGTCCTCCTTGCAAAATCTTTCAGGTTGGGGTGGTCTTTGTCCATCTGTTTCTGCCCTTTGTTCTCCTTCCCAGCATGCTTACAAATGGTACAGCCCACGTCTGACTAGTTGCTACTCAGCCTTACTATTTAAAGAATGGTAACTCCCAGAGTCAGGGCTCTCTGACAGAACAATTCAGAGCTCGAGGATGCCTCTTGTTTCAATGTTTTTTTTCTGAGTCCCATCTGGTAGCCAGAAGTACCTGGAAACATAAGAAGGACATGATATCGATGTATATTCCAAACTGTCCGATGTAATATTTATGTGTATTGCATTTTAACCGTATTAAATCAAATCAAAAGAAAATGTACCGATCACCAATTGATTGATAATAGCAATAAATAAATAAATGAACGATTAATCAAAATGGAAATAAAAGTGTAAGTATGTCAACAGCGAAAAATACCAGCAGTATATTGAAAGAGATTTACGTGTTTGACCAACGAGAGGTAGACTTTAGAAAGAACTTCAAACATAGGAGACAAAGGGCAGAAAATAGAGAGCTAACTGCTGGTGCCAAGTCAAATTAAGGGTAAATTTACAAGCTCCTATCGCCACCACAACGTCACTTTTTTCAGGACCTGGGGGCACATTTACAAGCCCTTTGCGCCACTTTTGCGTCAGTTTTCTCATGTTAAAAATGATGCAAAAGTGGCGCAAGGGGCTTGTAAATCTGCCCCCTGTTGTGGTGGCGAAAGGGGCTTTGTCTTATTTACAAGGCAGAGTTAAGCCACTTAAACTGGCTTAATGCGGCCTTGTAAATAAGGTCCCCTTTCACGCTATACTTAGCGAGAAAGGGGAGGGCAATGGGTGTTGCTGTGGGCGTTCCACCGCAACACCCATTCATTTTGACGCTGCATCACATTTACAAGGGTGGTGTAAATATGGGGCAGCGCCAAAATTAAGACCAGGGAAAACCTTGTCTTACCCTGGCGGAACAAGGAGAAATATTTAATTTCTCCTCGTTTTGTTTTTTGCTGTTTGCATGTGCACAATGCAGCACACCTAGAAACATCAAAATGCCAATTATTGTTTATGTGCAGGAAGGTGTCCCTTCCTGCACATAAACAATAATGTTTAAAAAATGAGGTTTTGCAACTTGTATATTTGCTACACAAAGAAGCACACATAGTAGTTACAAATCGCCATTTAAAGATTGTTTATGTGCAGCAAAGAACATCTTACGGCACATAAACAATCTTCCCCTGCAATGCAGACACCCTTGCACTAACGTGCAAGGGTGCCTGCATTGGCGCTAGGCGGATCACTGAAATATTATCGACGGTCACATTATCGACTAGCAATAATATCGTTGAATAATTATCGACTACAAAAATATCGACTTTGTATACTTATTACCCAAAATACAAAAATATCGACTACAAAATATCGAGTACTTTGAATATCGAGTACATAAATATCGTCTTATTAAATATCGACTACTAATATATCGTTGTTCATGAAATTACACTTAACACTACCAAAATATCGACTACTAAAATATACAGTACAAAAATATCGTTTCTAAACAAATATCGAGTTATTTTTTGTACCCTTTTATGTCTAAAATAACATATTACTCGTCTATAAAAGTCATTGCTCTATACAAAAAACATTTTACATATAATACCTGTTACTTTTATAACATTACTATTTATCATCATTTCCTATACATTATATTAAAATCGTTATATCATTAGAAAAAGAATCTTTACATGTAACTAAAATTTTCATAATATTTTTATACTTACACATCTATTTTATTTAACAACTAACCTGCTTTAATGCGGAAACCACCACATACCACCATTCTCACATCAACAAACACACCAATTAACTTAAAAAAAATTCAAACTAGCCTATACAATTCTTCCTTTCATCCTACAACCAATCAAATCAAAGCACACAAAATACACATACTATAAAAGGGATAAATCCATTCTACCATTTGCTGCTGCTAACTCTATGGAAAGAAGATGCCAACAGCATGAAGATTTTGTTCCTGAACAAACATCTTTAAAGATCCAGCTCACTAGCTAATCATTCAAGTAAGTTACATTGCATTATTTAAAAATCTAAATTAGTAGTCTACTTTTTTACTTATATCTCCTAACTCTTCCACTTATGTAATTTTTATCTCCTCCTACTTTTCTGATAGAAACTACTACAAACAAAATCCTAATACCTGCTCCTATTTCTTCCCCTGCAAAATAAGATAGTAAGTATATATTAATGCTCTGTTCTACAACAACAGCTGTTTTTAAACACTATTTCACTAGATTCATACTTTACTTAAAATATTTTATTCACAGATATTCAGCGATTTTCCGATTTCAACACTACAAATTTATAGAACTACACTAATTAAACATGTAAGTATATATGTTTTTGTTATTAAACAACCAAAATTTAAAATGCTAGTTTCTAAACAACATATCTTGCATATTACATCTTCCCTACAGATCCAATATAAACATCCAACATCAACTATACCAAAAGACAAGACTACCCTTGTTAAAAATGTAAGTATACATCAATTAGTCTAAAACTTCAAAAAAAACAAGAACTATGTTCTTAACACCATGTTATGTATTTTATATTTCCTCTACAGATATTGTGAATACATCATACATCTATTCTACCTACAGCAAAGAAAAGTACATATTTAGAAGTTAGTATACTTTTAAATATTTCCAATTTCCCAACGGTTAAAAATAAATTTTATAATATGTGACATGTATTTATTCTATCTTCTCTACAGATCTAAACTTGACTACCTTGATGTACTCCGCCAAATACTACAACTCAACTATTTAAACAAGTAAGTATATGTAATGTTCACATCAAATGTAGTACTAAGCAAATTAAAAAACTGCTTTCTCCTAGGAAAAACGTGTGTTATGTAGAAACATTAACTTAGCATTTCTATATTTTCATACCAACAGTAAATAAAGAAATACATACAAGAAAGTCCTTCAAAATACAGTTCTGCATTTGTGATTACTACTTTTAGTAAACGTAAGTATAAATTCAACATTAATTATGTTTGCACCACTAAGTGAAATATATGTTATTTGATTTTGTTTCTTTCTACTCTTTCCTAGAACAAGTAAAACAAAATGACAGAAGGTGCAGAATTTGTAATGTCACAGAAAAATAAATTACTGTTATGTTATATGGGTTATGTTTATAGTCAGGAAAGACAAAGTGGTAGAAAAGTTTTCTGGAAATGTACAAAATATTACTCAAACAAATGTTATGGAAGGGCTACTACAGAGGAAACTAATGTGCTATTTACCAGGGAACACAATCATCCCCCCAATGTCACAGAAATTGAAATAAGAGATGCTTTAGAAAGTATAAAGACTGCTAGCACACAAAGTGATAGACCAACAGCACAAATCCTTAAAGAGGAACTGTTAAAAGTCCAAGCCCATGCTTCAGGTCAACTACCCTCTATTGACTCACTAAAACGCACAATTGCATACACTAAAAGACGCACTTCCACAACCCCACCCAACCCTACTACTTTTGAGGAAATTATTATTTCACCAGAAATGTCCATCACACACAATAAAGACAAATGTATCCTTTTTGACAATGAAAGCAGTACAAACAGAATCATAATGTTTGCAACTGCAAGTAATTTAAGAAGAATCCAACAGTGTCCCCAATGGATGATGGATGGCACATTTAAACCATGCCCAAAACCTTTTTATCAACTATATTCCATCCACGGGTTATACCATAACTATAACATCCCTTTCATTTACTGTTTGCTACCAAACAAACAGCAAAACACTTACACAGAAATATTAAATGTTCTCAAAAATGAAATCAATAATAATTTTTCAGAAAAAATAATTATTGATTTCGAATTAGCTATGATTAATAGCATTTTGAAAATATTTCCCCACACAGCAATACAGGGTTGTTACTATCATTTCAATCAGAGCATATGGAGACATCTCCAAAAATCTACTTTAAGTATTTTGTACTCAACAGATAGCACCTTTGCCTATCAAATTAAAAAATTGATAGCACTGGCCTACGTTCCTGTTACCGATGTAGCGGAACACTATAATTTATTAATTGACAGCACATATTACAAGAGAAATGAAGAGAAACTAACCCCATTACTGGATTATTTCGAAGATACTTGGGTGGGAAGGTTGCACAGATCTGGACATCGACGCCAACCCAAATTCCAAATCCCTTGGTGGAATGTCTATCTTAGTACTTTAAACCAAGAGGCAAAAACCAACAACAGTGTAGAAGGGTGGCATAATGCTTTCCAAGCTACCACAAGCAGAACCAGACCCACATTCCATAACCTACTACAAGCTTTGATAAAAGAACAAAGCTATCAAGAACTAAGAATGGAACAATCATTGACCCAAATTGGTCCAAAACTAAGTAAACAAACTAAACAAATGTTCCGACTACTGCAAAGTCAAGTCACACTATACCCTACAACTAGAGGATTAGAATATCTGTCAATAATAGCTAAAACCCTACTATAAAAATGTCTACAAAATATACTAATATCTTCTTACAATAATGGTACATATAACAATCATAAACATTTCTAAGCAATTATAAATAATACATATTTGTTTTACAAACTTATCAAAAATTTGAACATTATTTCAGAACAAATATGCAATATTTATAATTACATCACACATACACATTACATAAAGATCGACATTTCCCACCCAATAAATAGAAATATAAAATTACTTACAATTGTTGTAGATGACAGAGACGTAATGAAGCAAAATACAATCCATACAATCCATTACAAAGTAAGAGAAATCCAATATGGGAAACCATCAAAAACCCGAAAATAATGTTAAAATAAAATAAACGCTCCAGGAAATCCCGAAAACAGTAGTGTGGACACTTTATGATTTAAAGTGATATACACACAACTTTAAAAAAAACGTTGACGCATACCAATGTAGCAATCCAATACGAAACCCTCAAAAAAACCGAAAAAAGGTAAAAATGATTAAAATCCGCTCCTGGCAAACACGAAAAATAGGAGATACACGTAAAAATATAACCATAATAAGTCATACATTAGTATCTCAGAAAAAAAACACGCTTCCTTCCATGTAGTTTTCATGCGAGGAACCGGAACCTGTAAAAAAAATACATAACGAAACCCACCCACAAATAGCACATAAAATTTGTAAATACACTCACAATTAACATTAACCATGTAAGAAGACATTTCCTAACAATTCAAATAACACTAGAACTAAAACATACACGACGCATCTATAACGACGACATTACACCTAAACGCTACATAAACAATTCATACATACACTCAAAAACACAACACAGTTCGAATATACCCTCAAACATTACCACTCAGTCATAAATAGTATATAAAATTTACCTTACCTCTCTCCACACGAAGCAACACCCAACCGCGAGCTTCTCCAGTCCTGAATGAAGCTCAATAACCTTACGCGGTAAAAAAGTAGTCCCCTTAAACCAATTTTGAGAAGGTATCATAGAAAATACAATGTTATAGTCAAAAAATATAATACATACACATTGTTATTGAAACAAATTAATACAGTAGACTCATTATAATTTAAACAGTTTAAAAAAAAATGTATTTAATAATAATTAATATATAGTAATTAATATATATTAATAATATTAAATAAGTATGTAACACTTGCAATAATATATGTAAAAAAATTATTTTTGTGTACATTTATAGGAAAAAATTTGTGTTTCTTTATAACTAAACATGATTAATTGTTTTGTTAATAATTATTAATAATAAATAATATAACTTATTTATTATTATTAATATAAAATTTATAACCATTTACTATATAAATAATTGCCTTAAATAAAGTATTTTTATTTCTCTGAATGTATGTATTTCTGAAAAGAAAAGATAAATGTTTAAGTGAACTAATTAATAATAATAATAATAAATATATATGTTATTATTTTTATTAATTAATTATAAATTTGTAATAATAATGTCAAAGTATTATAAAAGTATATAATTGCATAAATAATCTTTTACCAATACCAGATATTATTATTATACATATTATTCCCCTTTACAGTTATAAAGTTGACAACATAATATATTTATATGTATAATTTAAAAACAACATTGTCAGAAATATGTGTAAAAAAATGTCTTAATTAGTATTTCCATATCTTGAGCAAATATAATAATTGTCATGTTACTTTATACAAATGTAAATATTAAAATTAAATATTTAATAATATTAATATATAATATTAACATTATTAAATATAAATGGAAGAAACAGAAAAATAACTGGTATTTTATTTATTTCAATATAAATACTTGTAACAGAAAGTGATTGATAATAAGATTTTGTTTTGACATAAAAAATGTTGTGAAAATTTTTTGTGTCACAAATTAAAACATGTACATAAATGATAATGTGTTATTCTACAAATACAACATTTCCAAAAATGTTAATGTTATATTTGATAGTGATTGTATTGTATTACACATGAAAAAAAAATTGTAATAAAGTTTTGTGAAAACATCCATTTTGCATTGTCTTGTAATATAATAACACACTAAATAAATTTATATGCAAATGTGCTGGACACTGACCAATTAATAATTGGTATTCCTACTCCAGTCAAAGTATTATCAGAGAAGTTGCTGGACACTGACCAATTATTATTTCATATTCCTACTCAAGTAAAAATAATATTTGGAAAGGTGCTGAAGACTGACCATGTATAAATTAGAATAGCTACTTTAGTATAATGTTATTGTGTAAAAATGTTCAAATATTTATATATATTGTATAAATATTATAAATATTATTTTTTTGTATATTTTTTGCTGAGTAGTTCAAAAAAGTTATTATTAGCATAAAAAATAGCAACTATTTGTCACTCAAAAATTTAAAATATTTGTAATATTTAGAAAAAAAATTCTCACACTTCATATACCCAAACAGACCCTGAACCCTAAAAATACCCCTTTACCCTAAAACTAAAAAGTGTCCATGAACTCAAAAATATACTCCTATACCCAAGAACTGGAAACTGACACTGAACCCTAAAAATACCCTTTTACCCAAAAACTAAAAACTGACCCTGAACCCAAAAAATTCTCCTTTAGCCAAAAACTGAAAACTGACCCTGAACCCTAAAAAATACACCTTTACCCAAAAACTGAAAACTGACCCTGAACCCAAAAAATTCTCCTTTACCCAAAACTGAAAACTGACCCAGAACCCTAAAAAATACCCCTTAATCCAAAAACCCAAAACTGACCCTGAACCCTAAAAATTCCCCTTTAGCCAAAAACTAAAAACTGACCCTGAACCCAAAAAAGACCCCTTTACCCAAGAACTAAAAACTGACCCTGAACCCAAAAAATACCCCTTTACCCAAGAACTGAAAACTGACCCTGAACCCAAAAATATACCCCTTTACCCAAAAACTGAAAACTGACCCTGAACCCTAAAAATACACTTTTACCCAAAAACTGAAAACTGACCCTGAACCTTAAATATACCCCTTTACCCACAAACTGAAAACTGACCCTGAACTCTTAAAATACCCCTTTACCCAAAAATTGAAAACTGACCCTGAACCTAAAAATATACCCCTTTACCCACAAACTTAAAACTGACCCTGAAGCGTAAATAAACCCCTTTACCCAAAAACTGAAAACTAACCCTGAACCTTAAATATACCCCTTTACCCACAAACTGAAAACTGACCCTGAACCCTAAAAATACCCCTTTACCCAAAAACTGCAAACTGACCCAGAACCTTAAATATACCCCTTTACCCACAAACTGAAAACTTACCCTGAACACTAAAAATACCCCTTTACCCAAAAACTGAAAACTGACCCTGAACATTAATTATACCCCTTTCCCCAAAAACTGAAAACTGACCCTGAACCTTACATATACCCCTTTACCCACAAACTGAAAACTGACCCTGAACCCTAAAAATACCCCTTTACCCAAAAACTGCAAACTGACCCAGAACCTTAAATATACCCCTTTACCCACAAACTGAAAACTTACCCTGAACACTAAAAATACCCCTTTAGCCAAAAACTGAAAACTGACCCTGAACATTAATTATACCCCTTTCCCCAAAAACTGAAAACTGACCCTGAACCTTACATATACCCCTTTACCCACAAACTGAAAACTGACCCTGAACTCTTAAAATACCCCTTTACCCTAAAACTGAAAACTGAGCCTGAAACAAAAAAATACCCCTTTACCTAAAGAGAGAAAACTGACCCTGAACACAAAAATGTCCTCCTGTACCCAAATGTAATTGATATTATTTAATTAACTATTAATGAATTATTAACTATAAATAATAAGTTAATATATTAGCAAAGTAGCTGTAATTAATTGAATGTAATTATTTATAATATTTATTCCCAAACAAATATTTAATAATAACAAATTATTAAATAAAAAATTTGTATAAATAATAATTGAATTAACTAATTAATATTAATTAATTACTAATTATTTACTAATGATAAATATGTACAAAATTATATGATTTATTTAAAAAAAAAATATTTTATCGTTACCAATTAATTGATAATATAAATTTATAAGAAACATATCATAATTAATTATTTATTTTAAATTACTCCCCACCCTTATCCCCTATTAACCCAACATCCCGCTCGTAAACATAAAGTACAATTTATACCAATAACAACGATGAAAATATTTTAGCACATTAACTGTAATTAATTTCATTTAATTATTAATGAATTTTTCCCCAATTATGTAACAAACTATAACAACTTTTATATATATAACAATTACTCTAAATAATGTAATTAACTAATTAATATTAATTATTTACCAATTAATTAGTAATACAAAATTAAAACAAAATTATAATAATTAATTAACTAATAAAGAATATTTATTTTCCAATTAACTAATTAATAATAATTATTTACCAATTAATTACTACTTAAAATTTTATTACCAATAATATTAATTAAATAACTAAATAATATTATTCAATTTCCAATTAACTAATTAATAATAATTAATTACCAATTAATGATTACTTAAAATTTTATTACCAATTATATTAATTAATTAACTAATTAATAATATTCTATTTCCAATTAACTAATTAATAATAATTAATTACCAATTAATTACTACTTAAAATTTTATTTCCAATTATATTAATTAATTAACTAATTAATATTATTTATTTTCCAATTAACTAATTAATATTATTTAATTACCAATTAATTACTAATTAAAATTTTATAGAAATTTATATAAATTAATTAAGTAATTATTATTAATTATTTCCCAATTAATTAAAACATAAAAATATTTACAAACATATATAAATTTATTATTTATTTTAAATTACTCCCCACCCTTATCCCCTATTAACCCAACATCCCGCTCCTAAACATTAACTACAATTTATATTACTATTAAAAATTATTATTTTTTTTCTCCTTTTTTCAACATAATATCGATATTTTTTCCTTTCACTATTAATCGATATTTTGTCATGTCGATATTTTTGAGTCGATATTTTTGTACTCGATATTTTATTATCATTATTGTAATCGATATTTTAAACAACGATATTTTTGTTATCGATATTTTATCATATTCGATATTTTTAACTCGATATTTTGTCCATTCGATATTGTGGAGTCGATATTATGTCTGTGCACCGCGCTAGGCAGCTAAATTTAGCGCCAGCTCAAGGGGAAACAGAGGACTGCGCCATATTCTTGTAAATATGGTGCAGCCCTGCGTATCGAAAGTGACGGAGCATGTTGTGAGTCTTCTTGGCTTAACGACACGCTTCGCCACTTTACTAGTAAATATGCCCCTTGGTGCTTCTTTATGGTCACAGATGGTGGAAGTGGCTTTTCCAACAAAGCCAGTGATACCATATCAACCCTGACTCTGAATGGACAAGAAAGAAGGTGACTTCCGGTTGCCAAGCAGTGCTTTTTAGTCACCTCAACAACTTCTGTGTATGCAGATGGCAACAAGTGTCAGAATGTACAGATATGAAGAAGACTTTATAAATTATTTACACTTGTCATGACACAACTAGAGGTCCCTGGGATTGACATGCTTCCACTGGGAGAAAGGTTTGGCTAGTTGGACTGCCACAATCCTTCTCAGACTTTGAGGTGAAGAATTTTAACAGCTCTTGTCTTGCATTTTGGAAAAGCACTGCTTCGTAATCATGGGCCAAAAACCATTTCTCTTCAACTCAAAATGTATTAACATTCCCAAAGTTTGAAGATTTCAAAGTTTTCAAAATTCACCAGACAGGTGCAAATGGTGCTGGACAACTTGTTCGAGTGATGAACAGTGTCAGACTGACCCTCGGGCAATCGAGCAGGGCCCAATGGGCTGGTGTGACAGGCCAGTGTTTAGGCCTGTTTTATGGTCTGCTGGGCATGTTTTTACTGTTGATTTCCCTATTAGAAAGGAACAGTGTCTGCAGTAAGCTGAAATCCATGCAGTCTTCCATACCTTGCAAAACACTTATTCAAGGGGGTTTATTTATTATGATTTTGCACTGCGTTTGCATCAAATACAATGAAGCAAATCAAAGCACAGTCTTTTTTTTTAAATTTACTTTCCAGTGCTAAATTTGTATTGACCTTCAAAGTAGCACAACGCAGTGCCTAGTGCTGCTTTACATTACTTAGTACCAAGGGATCATTCCATGGTTGGTGCATGCGTGAGCGTGAACAATGGTTTTTGACGCAAAACCATTGTTCTACTACAAAAAGTTGAAAGGCTTTTGTAAAAAATAATGTAATTTTGAAAGGTGCTATCAAGAAGAAATGTTTTTACTTTCCCTTTCTTTTCTAACTGTACTGTGTACAGCACACATACATTGCAGGAAAAGATTTAAAGTTAGTCTAAGCATTGTGTTTTGTACTGGAAGGGTGCCCTTCTAGTACAAAACCTATGCTAGACTCATGCAGACACCTTTGCACTATGGTGCAAAAGTGTGTGCATGGCGCTCTGCTGCCTGATTATGTGTCGTCAATATGGAGAAAGGAGTGGAGTGCGATGTGCCATCTCCTTTTTAAGCTACGCAGCACAGCATTTTTGGCTGCTGGGTTGCGGTGCGTGAGAATTTAGTAAACAGACCCCAGCATGTCTTTTACAAGTTCAAATCTGACCTCATTTGCAAATTTGGGCCACATTTTAAACTTTCTAATTCACTAATGAGGGACGCTTTTATTTGGTGCCCAGGCCTATTTTCTGTCCCAGTACAATCCTGGAGATGAATGTACCCATTACATCAAGAGTTGGAATCCTTCCACTCTCCTTGACCACCTCCTCTTGTTAACAAATAGGATAGTTCCACAGGTTAATGCAACTGCTGCAGAATTATATGTCTCAGTTGCAGGGCATGGATTTAGCTCGCAGTTGTACTTTCAGGTTTATAATTAAAAAGTACCACTGAACTAGGAAATAGTGAGACCTGTTGTTTAGGGGGCTGCAAGATTTGTACAGAAGGGTTGCCTGTGAACATAGAGGGGTCGATTCCGATCCGGTAAAATCCCCGTCCGTACGATTCGTATCCGGAGCCGTTTCCGTACGACTCGTACAGACGCCGTACGACCGGACGATTCCGATCCCGATCGGCCGACCCGGACGCGATTCGTACGGTACACGTCGATTCGTACGGAAAAGCGCACGATCACCTACACACCGTACGGCGCGTACCCCCCATGATCGCAGGGGTACGCGCCGTACCCCTGTAGTCATGCGGGGTACGTGCCGAACACCCAGCGTACATGGGGTAAGTGCCGTACACCCACTGTACATGGGGTACGGTGCGTACCCCATGTACGCTGGGCGTACGGCACGTACCCCGCATGACCACAGGGGTACGGCGCGTACCCCTGCGATCATGGGGGGTACGTGCCGTACCCGGGGGGGGGGGCCTTCCGTACCTGTTTCAGCGCGAACTCTGCGTTTACAACTGTTTTTGGCTCCCGTAGGAAAAGGGTCGTACGGCGCGTACCCGACACGGATCGTACTTGCTGGGTCGTAAAAACGTGCCGCGATGTCGCGTACTGCGGGTTCCGAGTGAGATTCGTACGGAGATTTGAGTCGTACGGAGTCCTGTACGACTCGTACGGAGTTCGGCACCCAGTACGGATTGTACTTCATCGTACGTACGGGACGTCTACGGATACGATTCGTACGGGGAAAAAACTCTCCGTACGTCCATTCGGAGCGCATTTTACCGGATCGGAATCGACACCATAGTGTACGGAAGAAACTGTCAAAAATGTTGGGTGAAAATCGTACAAAAATATTTGCCTTCAAAAACGTTGATATGCACCCAATGTCACCCACAAACATTTGCACCCATATATGTTGATGCTGGGGATAAACCACTTCAACAGTAGGTGGACAACACCTTTGGCTAATGTTGTGATTTGTTTTCATGGTTAATAATTTAGCAGCTTGATAATATATGTGTTTGCCATTTTTGAGTGCTTATCTTTGTAATCTGAATTTATAGTCGATTTAATTTTGTCACATTGAACAAACTGCAAGTCCTCATTTAAAAAAAAGTTAGTAATACCATTAGCAGAAGGTTGTTAAGCTATAGCTGCAAAGATGCATCCGTGCCAGGAAAGAGCAAAGGCGGGACAATGTTGGTCCAAAGGATGCTCTTTTTCAACTTGCATTTGTCTAGGTAGCCTCACAGGGCGGCATGGCAAGTGAATGAGGTAAAGCAGAGTAGGGTTCAGAGTCATTGTAAAATCCTTAAAATATGGGAGGAAATTATACATCCAGAGAAGAATCCACCAAGGGAATTTCCTCCACTGCAGAATTAGTATACTGGAGAAAATTTCACCAGAGGCTTAGCTTCTGGGCTTAGTGCACTCTGCAGAAATTGGAGAATTTCCATTACCACCCAGCTCCAAAGCAGGCCCCTTGTCACAAACACAGGTTTATGTTTGATGTCTGCTACTGATAATAAGGTCTAAGCAGGCAACCCTATGCCGTTAGATTATTATTTTGAGTTTTATATAGCGCTAGCTAGACCCGAAGGCTTCATAGTGCTTCACATGTTATGTGATAAGGTTTACATGAGGTCCATGAGGGGATTCATAAGAGTCATAGTTGAGCAATACAGCATTACTTTGTTCTTGCTATCAAGGGGTATTTGTTGTTTTTTGCCCCCCTCATCAGAGTTTATAGAATAAATAGTTATTAAACTGTCCATAAACCAGTATGGCAACAATGTTGAAATGTTATTAGCAGAGTTGACAGTGTGGAGGGATTTCCTGCCATGTTTTCCACACATATTCAGATTACATCCTTGAAGCTAGTATAATGAACTGCATTGACAAAATGTTGCAAGGCGTTATTGAATGGCGGCGTATACATTTGGTAGCCTACGCAAAAGTGATTTACTTATTTGGCCCATGTGTATGTAGTGTGTTGATCCTGCATTTCACCACCTCTTGTTTCAGCAAAGATCTACAGTTGAAAAGAGGGGTAAAATGTCAACATCTAAAGTCCTTGACCCTCACTTTGAGTGGCATGGTGAGTGCTGTTTGGTATGCTACTTACCGCACCTGATCAAATTTGGCAATAATGTGTTCACAATTTATCAAGCTTGATAAATATTGCTCATTGCAAGTTTTTTTTCCCCTTACGATGCACAACTTGTGAATTGTGATGCTTGCTGCACCAAAATCCTCATGCCCTTGAACATACCCGTTTTATAATTATGTCTTTAAATTCCGGCAAGTTTGACCTGCTGAAATTTAACAAGGGTTGCAATCTTAATGCCCCAGGCAATTCTTAAGTGGGATAAACATTTATAATTGCGATCCTTGCATAAAACAGCTCTTAGTAAGAAAGGAACACAATCAGTACGGAAGTACTGGCGTACTGGCAGCCTCCTGTGAAAGTGCTTTTGGTTGAATTTAAAACGTCTACATAGCGCCTAAGACTGTTTTGTAGCCTGCATCTATGAGCTCCCACTTTTAACAAATAGTGGAAGTGAAGTAATGAAAGGTGAAGGGCTTTGCCTCAAACCCGGTATTAGAATGAAGTGGGAAAAGCGGGGTTAGAACCTCAGTTTTCTAGAGCACATGCCTACTAGGCACTTCTGTCCATCAGTCAGGGGTGTATCGATCAAAGTGCAGCAGGTGCAGTGGTACCAGGGCTTAAAGGTTTGAGGTGCTCTTTGATTACGGCTGCACTCTGCTGCCCAACCACGTAAGGAATACGATTTTCCTTGTTTGAGTTACGACCATGGCAGCCATATACTGTACAGTGGTTTAAGAATAGACCCGACCTCCGTGCCACCCTTGCCCAGGGCTTAAGGCGGGATCAGGCCCAAGCCCCTGTGATGCGGGTGTACCTTTCGCAGAGAAAAATACCCGCCGTTTCTTCATGTTTAGGCCAGGAGTTGGTAAATGAATGACTTTGAGTAAAAGGACCCTGCATTCTTTTTTCACATGGCAATTCTGTTTTTTCTATTGCTGAAATAATTTAAAAATACATTTGAAGTCATTTTCTATTTCTAAAGGCAATATATCGGCCTTGCCGGATTTTAACACATTTGTTTTTAACTTGTCTTGACATAGAAACTCCAGCCATGTCAGTAAAATTGCGGCCAGATACGAACCACATTCCGAGGGCGTGGACAGGGATGAGCCGTGCGCAGTTTTGCCCTGTCCGCGTGCCAGGCCTATTCAAGACTGAAGTGAAGAGCCTGCCATGTGAACAACTGCCAGGGGCCTAGCAAACAGTAGTGCAATGATGTCTGTGCCCACACGCCGAGGGTAGATGGCATATTTTTAGGGCCAGGGCACCCCCGCTACTCCCCTGGGTGGGTTGGTGGTATCCCTACTCTATTTAACCCTTCTGGCTCGGTTCCAGTGCTGCGAGCCGCAGCTCTTTCGGCCCGTGAAAGGCTGTGCACTCCCAGCCCCCCCCCCCCTGGTGAGCAGCCTGTCCTGTTCGCTCGGGTTACTACCAGCCCAAACTCGTTTTATTTCAGTCCAGGCGTTTGCACAAAGGATTAGCGAGGCTGTCTCGCCTGCGCCTCACATCAGAAGGGCAAACAGGGACGCGGCAGTATCGGGTTCGGAATGTTTACCCGGAGATCGCGCAGCTGGGCCTCGTGCCACTGGATCATGGCACTGCCCTCTGCTGCCAGCTGCCGGCGTCAAAGCCTTGCTGGGTACAAGTATAACCGCGGCGGCGGCACAGAGAGCCACAGATACCCGTGTGATACATGTGCCGTCATTGTAGGACAGAAACCGAGCGGCTGAGCTGGGCGATGCGGTAGAACCACCTGCCTCAGGTGAGCCTCGGCCTTGGCAGCCTTGCACTGGGCTAACCGCGGACAAACTGTGATTCTGAGCCTTGTGCAAGGCTCGCACCTATTGGAATGGATTAATGCGAATGGGGATCTGCTGGAATGGGGTGGACATGCATACATGACGCGTTGGTGGCTCATCTCTACACAATTTCATAAACAGTGGCGTAGCAAGGTCAGTTGGTACCGGGTGCGGAAAGTTTCTTGTCACACCCAGCTTGACAAAAATGTCAAAAATATGTGTTTAAAACACATATTTTTGCTATTTTGACACCCCCCTCAGTGATGAACCTAGGGTGGCCCGCACCCACCGCCCCCTTCCTACGCCACTGTTCATAAATTGCGTGGATTTGCATATAAGTGAGCTGCTGATGTTTAAAAACGTGGAGGTCGGCAGACAAGTAGGAAGATTTCTCATCACACCGTAATATTTGTTATTGAGTCCGTGTGGTGGCACTGGTGCGGCCCAGTATCAGCAATTTTGACAAATGTTCCCTCATACCTCAGATTTCTTCCCTTTCCTCTGAGGAACATCGTGAAGGTACTCTCAAACCCCAGGTCATGCACCAACGACATCCCGCCGTCACAAGCCCTGTGCGACGCCCTCGCTGCCTTCTTCCACCGCAAGATCACGGACATCCACGACAGCTTCAATCCTCGGACGAACCCCGCCAACCCCACCACGCCGGACCCACCGATCCCCACCGACCACGAACGCCTCACCGCATGGTCCAGCGTGACCACCGAGCACACCGTCAAAACCATGAGCACCATACACTCAGGCGCCCCTTCCGACCCCTTCCCCACCACGTCGTCAACAAGGCCGACAGCTCCATCGCACCCCACCTGTGTAAAATCATCAACCTCTCCTTCGAGACCGCGACTTTCCCTGAGAGCTGGAAACACGCCGAGATCAACGCCCTACTGAAGAAACCCAAGGCGGACCCGAGAGACCTCAAGAACTTCCGGCCCATCTCCCTGCTTCCGTTCCCAGCGAAGGTCATCGAAAAGATCGTCAAACACCCAGCTCACCCGATACTTGGAAGACAACAGCATCCTCGATCCCTCACAGTCAGGTTTCCGCAAGAACCACAGTACCAAGACCGCCCTCATCGCCGCCACAGACAACATCAGAATCCTACTCGACAACGGCGAGACAGCAGCCCTCATACTCCTGGACCTCTCCGCCGCCTTCGACACCGTCTGCCATCACACGCTACGCACACGCCTCCACGACGCAGGGATCCGTGACAAGGCCCTGGACTGGATCACCTCCTTCCTCTCCGACAGATCCCAAAGAGTCCGACTCTCCCCGTTCCACTCAGGAGTCACCAGGACCATCTGCGGCGTCCCGCAAGGATCATCCCTGAGCCCGACACTTTTCAACATCTACATGGCACCACTCGCTCGCATCGCCAGACTTCACGACCTCAACATAATCTCCTACGCCAACAACACCCAGCTGATCCTCTCCTTCACCAAGGACCCACTCACCGCCAAATCCAACCTCCACTGTGGTATGAAGGCCGTCGCCGACCGGATGGAAGAGAGCCGGCTCAAACTGAACACGGACAAGACGGAGATCCTCATCCTCTGGTCCAACCCCTCAGCCTGGGACGACTCCTGGTGGCCCTCATCTCTGGGCACCGCCCCCACGCCAACCAACCACGCACGCAACCTGGGAGTCATCCTCGACTCGAAGCTCACCATGTCCAACCAAATCAACGCAGTCTCCTCAACCTGCTTCTACACCCTCCGCATGCTCCGCAAGATCTACAGGTGGATCCATACAGACACACGAAAAACCGTCACCCACGCCCTCATTAGCAGCAGACTCGACTACGGCAACGCCCTCTACACCGGAGCCCCGTCCAAGCTCATCAGCAGACTTCAAAGAATCCAGAACGCCTCTGCACGCCTGATCCTCGTCGTCCCCCGCCGAGACCACATCACCCCCCACCTGAGAGACCTGTACTGGCTCCCTGTCGACAGAAAAATCACCTTCAAACTCCTGACCCACGCACACAAAGCACTCCACAATACCGGCCCAGACTACCTCAACAACCGACTATCATTCCACGTACCCAACAGGAAACTCCGCTCCGCCGACCTCTCACTGGCCACCGTCCCACGCATCCACAGAGCCACTTCCGGGGGCAGGTCCTTCTCCCACCGCGCTGCCAAGACATAGAACTGCCTCCCCCTCCTCCTACGTCAGACAGAAGACCACAGACCTTCTGGAGACTACTCAAGACCTGGCTCTTCGACCACTAGCTGCAGCCCCCCCCCCCAGCGCCTTGAGACCCTCGCGGTTGTGTAGTGCGCTTTATAAATTCTCTGATTGATTGATTGATTGATTGATTGATTGATTGAGGAAAGGAGCGGCCATTTTTAAAACTCAAGGGCATGGTGTTTGCCTGGGCCACCTCATCTTCCATATACAAACCCTGTAGCAAGACACCCCTACATACATTCACCTTTTCACCTATAATGAATGCGGCACAGAAAAAAACACATTCAGAAAATTAAGTTTTCCCCTCCACTAACTAAACTCTAAAGATGGCGCAAGCAAGGTTGATGATGAATAAGGTAAATTTATTCCCAACCTGAGTGTGGAACAACTGCACCTCATTGAAGAAGACAACAGCAACTGATCATTTAAAAAAATACATTCAAAACAGAAATGAAACAACATAATGACCAGAAAAATGATGCTGAGGGCGAGCCTAGTCGCACTCCTAAGCTTAAGTATGTATTTACAACATAACGCAAACTTAATTCTTAACATGAAAAAACTAACTTACTTGTTGATGTGGGGTAACATTTCTTTGTTCTTGTAAGCTCCATCTTAGTTCGTTATTTTAAATTATTTTAACTTTACTTTATACTACTTTTGTATAAAATTATTAGCTGGACGCCTGCAAACACCATGTACAAAAACATCTTCACTACACAATCACAATGAGGTTGGCAACGGAGCCTTACCTTTCACCACTAGCAGGTTCTTCAAAGTTTTTTTTTTTGAGGGGACGAATTAGCAGTTTGTTATGCAATACAGACAATTAAATTTGCAAACTGTATATTAAGTTTCAAGCATTCATTCAACATAGTAGAGATTTGGTTGTGCAACCAGTTATTTTTCAGCATTAACGATCATGATGTGTATGACTTTGTGTTGCTAATTAATGGGTCATTCAACTTTGTATAGCTACAGCTGACACATGTTTCGCTTGCATCAACTGGGTTCCGAGTATCTAAATATGAAACCAGATCACCGGGGCACCTGTAAACAATGATTATGACAGCTGCCATGAATAATTTTATCTTTTGCTGGCCATGGAGTGTGTGATCTGTGTTTGCTCTGCCCGCACTACTAGTTGGACTTGTTTGCATTTTTCATGCTGAGATGCAATCAAGTGTATTGGAGCTGACTCTGTGAGGTAGCTGCTGAGAGTCAGATTGATGTGGCATTCGGTCATAGTTCCTCTTTTTGTGGGAGGAGTGTGGGAGCTTTTGAGCTCAACGTCCTTATTTTCCCATTATTACCTACTGGTTTGCTGCTACACCCCTATGGCAATTTTCTGGTAACCAGCCTTGCTATCCAAGCCTGGGTAGACCCTGGCACAGTCAAGGTGGATGGTCTCCCTGTGCCCCTCATGGTTAGAGGTACTTGGGCAACTAGCCGGGCAGGCTGGGAAAACAAGCCACCTCTCAAAGGTTAGCTTTTCTCCTAACACTGGTCAGTTTCAGCATTCTCTAATGCACCCTAGTTCTGTGGAGAGAGATAATGTCACATGTAAAATAGTTGTATGTCTCATCCTGCACCAGGGCTGTCCGCTGTTGGCCAACAACAACCGGACCTTTGCCAGATTTTCAGGATATTCAAACATGGTAAATTTAAATACAATAAATCTAAAGCAGAATCAAGTGCATAGCTGGTACTCTGAAAATATGGTATGGGGGCGGCCTTTGTGCAAAGATGTTGGACTCCTACAGCTAGATGGGGCACTCTTTACTATGACTGTAAATATTCCAAGACTTATTCTGGCATGAAGGCCCTTGCTTTGACCAATGCACAAAGTCAGTGATCCACTCCTACCCGGAGGAAGCAATTCTTTCCATATCTGCTGTAACCTATGTAGCGTCAGTCAAAATAAAGGAGGACATACTCAGAGTGCAGGTGTACATACCAAAAGACTGCACTTGTGAGCACGGACTTGAGCTCTTCGTGGAAATTCCTGAGCAGACAGTCTGAAGAGAATTTCCTTTCAGGACTCGCCCCAAATATGCTCCCAAGCATGAGGTGCTGGTAGTGAGGGGGGCCAAAAAGCAGGGTGTTCACACATCACATCCAGAATAGACAACAGTCCTGAGTAATATAGTACCTACATGGATGACGTTTGCAATCATTAATTGACAAGAGCATATGGAAATCATGAGATTTTCCGCTAGTCAAGAAAGACTGGCAGAATCAATCAGGAATATGTTGGCTAATCCTGGTGATTGTATGTGAGGGTATTTATATAGCACAAACCTAGGCCAGAATCATGCACATGACAATTAAGCCTGGTGATTAAATGTGTGTAAGGGTATTTGTCTAGTACAAACCTAGTAGAATAGACTCTACAGGTTAAAGACCAAGGGACGATACAAATAACATAAGACGTGTATGTGGAAAGCAAACATTCGCCAATATTGACCATAAAAGGATGAACGATTGAGTGAACTCACCAGGATTTGAACTTGTAACCATGAGGTCAAACATAGGCCACCAGACTACGCTTTTTACTGGAGACAGCAATAGGTGGATTCTAGCATGTTTGTTAGGGCAGGTTAGGGTTTGGGGGTAATGCACCTTGAAGAGATATGTCTTTAGTTTCATCCTGAATTGGAGAAGGGTCATGGATGTGCTGGAATCAATTGGGATTTTGTGTAGACACGTGAAAACATCAATCTTGGTCTCCCTCCTTGGCTTTCACCCATGAAAAAAGAACAATTCTAACCTAGGGAGTGATGCATTGTAGGATGGGTTAATGTGCCCTGCAGGGATCTTTGTGCAATCTGTAGGTTGCATCTCAGAGCAGCTGATTTACTCTCCCCTTGGAGATGACTTAAACAAGTGGAATTGAGTTAGGCAATAGCAGCACGTGTCATTGTGTACAAAAGGGTTACTAACCTACCCAAGCACACTTCCAATTAAGCCTACCACAACCAAGCTGCCTTGCTCTCCGACAGAAACAGGGATATATCCAAACGACTGATGCATTTATCAACAGAATGCATCACCTTACCCATCATGATCTACCTGACGTGCCATACTAAAAAACACACTAACTCAAAACTAAGATCTGCAACTCTAATCTTGTTTCATCCAAACAGTGCTGTGCCACTTCTAGGTTCCTACTAGGCCCTGTCCACAGAAGGGTCTACCATAGGGCCACTGAACAAATCCCTCACTCCTGGAGTTGAAAAAGCATTGAAGTGTCATCATTCTCATCCAGCCAGAAGATCACAAAGAATTATTCTCCCACTCACCCACAATGTTTTACATAGGTATATTCGATACATGTGTGTCTCATCAGAGGTAACGCAACCTATGAAAGGATAAACTGCTCATCACCATTCTGGACCAAATGGAACAACAAAAGATGCAACAGCATATTCAGGCAACAACCACCAACCATTCTCATCAATCTCATCAAAGGTAATGTAACTAATTGAACATAAATTGCTCAACACCACCAGGGGCCAAATGGAACAGCAAAATATGCAACCACATAAACAGGCAAAAACCATCAACTCTTCTGTCTACAGTTTATGTATAACTCACAGAAAACAGGGAGAGGGAGATTTAGAAGTTTGCAAAATACCCTTCAAATCGTATTTTATACATAAACCCATCGCAAAGCAAACGTATATAACCTTAAAGTATTTTGCTAGACCACCCAAGATATCCTTCTCCAAGGATGTGTGGCACATCTTTATAGAAGGTTACCTTGAGTGGTCTAGCAAACTTCTTTAAGGTAACATAGGATCACTTTACCACCATGTATTTTTTATGTCTATGACACAGGTTCTACAACCTCAGATTGCATGTTACCTCAAAGTCTTCTACAAGTATATTTCTAAAAAAAAAGCCTGCATGACAGTTGAATAGACCTTGAGTTAAATCTATTGATTCCTCTTTGTCCTTTCCTTTCTATTGAATGAGACTCTATTTACCCATATAAACAAAAGGTGGGACGAGAATGGACTATGATTAAAGGGGTCCAGTGTACCTGTCCAGAGAACAAGAAACAAGGTTGTACAAAGTTCCCCTAGGAGTAGACAAGTAATAAGGTCTCTCTCCCAGGTTGCTAAGAGAAAGCAAGGGGGTGTTATTTGCTACGAAGTCAGCAAGTTCCTTGTCGGAACTTAGGAAGCCTCACACAACTGATGAGCTGGATGACATGTCTCATTCAGCCTACTTGAGATGTTGTTTAAATCATCGGCTTCCTGCTCCTACGTCAAGCCGGCGCTGCAATGCCTGACGGGTAACAACAAGTGTCACTCTTTTACGGAGATCTTTTGTTCCTTGCCGTGATATGCTGAAATGTGCGAGGCTAGAAAAAGTGAGGTAGTGAGCAAAAAGTGAGTTAAAAAAAGTAGGATAGTCCACGAAGTAAACTTTATTCATGTGGCTAGCCACTTTATTAAAAAGTGCAGAGAGGGGTATCGAGGACCAAAGTAACCATTAGTATGGCCTCATTTCAACCCTCAGACATGGTCAACATGTTTCATGCCCAAAGGGGCAATTCTTCAGGACCAGATAGTGCTCATATACTCGTTGGGTGCCCAAAAAGTGAGCTACAGGGTATTTGTAATACAACCTGGTGGATCTAGGGATATAGCAGGCTGAGAGTACTGCATCACCGTCAGACCTAGGGATCAAGTAAACATAACAATATCAACATCATCGTTATTTGTTCCAACGCTTACATATTGTGCGTCGTATTTATCCCAAAAGACAATAACGCACCCAGGCATATGTGATCTTCTAGGTGCCGAAAGCATATTTGTGTGTAACATGGTGAAGGGAGAGAGACCGTTATTACATGCATCAGGACATGACCCAGAGGGCAATTGGGACATGTGTGAGTACTACTCTTTAGATGGAGGTATGTTGCTTACTAACAATAATAGCACTTGGGTAGGAAGTTTATCGTTTAATTCGGACAGCCACTTCTCTGGCCCACAACACACTGGGTGGTTGCCCCCAGTACCCCGCACTTGCGGTCCGACTTCGAAATTCCTTTTCCAAACACTACACCTAGCCACACCCCATCTATAATGGAAGATGTACCAGGTCTCAGCTTTGATGATGACGCCATTGACGAAGCCCAGAGGGCGGCACCGAGTTTACTCACCTTATCAGCTACCGCTACCTCTGGTGCTACTAATGACGATTGGGCCATACTCACTGATTTGAAGAAAGAACTAATTAGGATTACGATGCATGGTATAATGATGACCGAATACCTGAGAAATAAAATTGCCCCTCAAGGCCTCATTGTGAATATTATACCCAGACTCTTCCTTGAAGATAAACAATTTAAGGTCGACTGGGTCCAGGTATCCTGGAAATGTACTAAAGATTTACTTTTTCTAATCGTACAAACATCTAAACGGCTGTCAGAGGCCTTACTAGAGAAAATCTCAGCCATAGAAGCCACAATGAGAAGTGCGGTCAATAAGAACACCAAGGCTAACTTCACCACCAAACTAGCGGAGATCAACCAAGAAATGGCAGATCACCACGAATACCTTCTGAACCAAAAAACAGCTAAACTACAGAAAGATATTGCTAAATTTGAGAAGGAGAAAGTGTATCCATATTTAAAGGATGGCTTCAAGAACAAAAAGACAAATTACTCCTCGGATGAAAACACTGAGAACAACAGCCGACGAGGCTCCACCAGCAGTGACTCTAGTGGAGGATATAATCCTAGGAACAACCGGGCCCCACAACATCCCAACTGGCAACCAGGATACCATCAAGGACCAGTGTTTCATGGCCCTCCCCACACGGCACCTCCATGGCAATACCCCTTCTACCAACAGGGTCCACCGCAATTTTTCCCTTCAAACCCGCCACCTTTTCAAGGCAGAGGTTGGGGCAGAGGAAGAGGGCGAAAGCGAGGCGGACAGAAAGGGGTCCAGTGGCAAGACCAACCGACACCACAGACCTCGGTTCTGACGGTGATGCAGTACTCTCAGCCTGCTATATCCCTAGATCCACCAGGTTGTATTACAAATACCCTGTAGCTCACTTTTTGGGCACCCAACGAGTATATGAGCACTATCTGGTCCTGAAGAATTGCCCCTTTGGGCATGAAACATGTTGACCATGTCTGAGGGTTGAAATGAGGCCATACTAATGGTTACTTTGGTCCTCGATACCCCTCTCTGCACTTTTTAATAAAGCGGCTAGCCACATGAATAAAGTTTACTTCGTGGACTATCCAACTTTTTTTAACTCACTTTTTGCTCACTACCTCACTTTTTCTAGCCTCGCACATTTCAGCATATCACGGCAAGGAACAAAAGATCTCCGTAAAAGAGTGACACTTGTTGTTACCCGTCAGGCATTGCAGCGCCGGCTTGACGTAGGAGCAGGAAGCCGATGATTTAAACAACATCTCAAGTAGGCTGAATGAGACATGTCATCCAGCTCATCAGTTGTGTGAGGCTTCCTAAGTTCCGACAAGGAACTTGCTGACTTCGTAGCAAATAACACCCCCTTGCTTTCTCTTAGCAACCTGGGAGAGAGACTCTATTTACCCTCCATCCTCTACAAGCCTCACTATCCCTGAGCATTAACCACAAACTCACCTTCTGTGCAATTATTTCTAGCAATCAATCAAACAAATGTCTTGTAGACCCATAAGGGTCTCAAGGTGCGGGGGGGGGGGGTCACTGTTGATCCATCGAGGGCACTGTGGTTCAGTCGCAGAGCCAGTTCTTGAGCTCCTTCCCGAATTGAGGCAGTGACAGTGATTGCCTGAGGTGGAGAGGCAGGGTGATCTATGTCTTTGCTGCAAGGTAGGATAAGTAGCAATCCAACCTCCTTTAGCCTATCAACGCCTCCGGCCTTCCATTTGCATGAATTCACACTAATGACCACACCTAACTCATATTTACACAATGTACCACATAGAAAATGGAGGAGTTCACAGAACAAATTCCTGAGAGCACAAAATCAATCCAGACAACCAATAATATCCCGATAACCAACAATAACTAATTATAGCTAGTCTAAACACTAACCTTGGGTTACAGAGAAGCGTGCTATCTAGCCACACAACTGGCACAATGAGTACACACCAGAACAGATGACTGTGGTCCTAAGTAAACCACCTTATCGCCCTACTCTGTGCACTGCTACTGTTTCTTTTGTAAAACACTTCCTGTTCAAAGTGCTAAATAAATACATGAATAAAGGAAGTTCAAAAACATACCTTTGTTGTATTGTCTTTGTGTTCCAGCAGGAGTTTGAACAGCATGCATGACCCAAGAACCAGGTTTTGAAAGAAGTCTGCAAAATATTCCTTACATTTCTCAGTTGTCTGCTTTTTATGTAGCTTCAAGTGGAGCCTTAAAAAAATCCATATAAGTGTTTTAAAGGAAAATGAAATATAATGTAATGACAAGTAAAATAGAGCGCAATTTATGTAGTTCTACTAAACTGGTGGCTATTGAAACTGAGTCTTGCTTCTCTTTGTTTTCTGCATTTCTATTGTTTTCTGTGTTGCCGGATTTTTTATTTAATTCCTCAATGCTTCTAATCCTGTCAGTGGTTTTCACTACAGGTCGATCTAGCCTGGTGTATTGCAGCATTCTTTCTTCACTTGAAGGGTCACCTTATGTAAATGGGTGGGTGGTATGTTCTGCTAGGCTGCCGGTGCCCTACCTCGGTGAAAGATAAGTCGCTTTACAATACCACAGGGGCCGCTCCTATGTGGAAGTCCACCACGAGGCCACCCTAGTTGTCGCTGGCACTCCTATGGATATCTGTGAAGCACCAACCAGAAATAATAAGGCACAAGATACGCTCGGCTACATTTCTCTCCTCACTGGGTGGGAGTCATTTCTTTTTGTTTTAATTTCCTACCCAGGGATCTCATGCCAGTGAACGAATACTCCTATCTACCTGGGGGCAGGGGGGCATTTTTCTGTTACAGGGCCACTTATGACCTACCTAAATGGTGCACGTGCCTACGTGCTATTACTTCCATGTCTCAAGTAAACAGGGGCTGTTCTTAAGTGAGAGTCCCAGGTCCCTGAATAATTCACCAGGGCGAGGCAACATTTCCAGCCTGGCATTGCACTAAACAGTGTCTGGGCTGCCGCAAGTGAAAGTCAAACTGAGGAAAGGGTGCCGTTTTTTCATAATAATATTTCTCTACTGTCCCTTTAATGAATCTCTGCTTTAGTTTACAAAATATACTGCATTCTGTTTTAGGACCAATGGCTTATTCTGACATAGATGTAAATATTACCCTTTTTGGTAAAAAAAAAGAAGCACGTTAAGCAGATGTAAAGAAAACATATTTTGAGAGTGCGTATCTCAGACTGTCATGTGGTCTACCCGAGAAAGCTTTGCAGCCGGGGCAGCCATAGCCGCGTGTGTATCAAAAAGCGAATTATTAATGCCAGCCGGTTGCATAACCTCATGCTAAAATTGGAGAGGTGCCTGGGAAAAAAAGTGTTTTCATATGGCAATGAGTAACTGGGCCTTTGAAGGACATCCAAGGAACGCATCCTGATCCTGGAATTGCTTTAGGCAGTGACCAAACAAAGTGAATAGTTATGAGAAAATGCTGGCTAAAATGTGGAGGCATCTGCTGGTCTGGTTATTCTAGCCTTACACACTGGACTCCCTCAGGGGATCAGGATTGCTCACTGTGGCCAGTGCGTGCGTCAGAAATTCTTCTCTCATAATTAAGGAACAATAACGTAGTTGATTTGAGGACATATTTCTCCAAAACAGAAAAAATAGTTATTTCTCCGGGACAGAAAAAATAGTTATCGAGCCAATCAGACATAAGTTGCAGGATCAATTTCACATCTTAATAAGTGCACTATTCCTGGTTTGGGTTTTTAGCCAATGCTCTGTCGTGCCAGTTGGGCAGTGTACAGGGATCAAATTAGTGATTGGCCTAAATATATGAGGCTGGGTAACCCGATCCCATGATTCAAGGTTTCTAAGAAAGTTACTGCTTAGGCTTGCTGCTGTGCAGCCGTGAAACCAGCAGCAGCCGGTCTCTAGCGTTTCTCTGGTCCCAGAAGCCATACAAATTTCAAAGACAGCCCACGATTTTCTGAAAGCATCCAGGTCTTTACAGCTAGGAGGTCTGAGATGAGTTTGATTAATTCCAGGTTCTCCCGGTGACCACAGCTCCTCCTGGCCAGAGCCCAGAGAGTAAAGCCTTTTTCATGGTTTTGGCTCTATGTTCACGGCATATCAAACAAAGGGGAGCAAAGAGGGAATTTAGGAAAAAGGGGAGCCCTCCACTCAGAGCAATTTACTAACAACATGACTCCAGTTTCCTACACCTAGAGACATTTTCTTTTTTCACAAATTAATTAAAGCCCCAAACATAGAACTTTACTGTATGGGGATAAGCTAGTGTGGTCATCTGATCCAAAAAAGACCGGGGCATTCATGGGCAAAAAATAGTGTGAAACTAGGTGCCTACTTTTGCAGCTACACATAATAAAATAGCGGTTGCCTTAGGTAAGCTTGCCCCGCGAGCCACTGGGTAACAAACCGCTAGCTCCGGCTTCTCCTTATTATTGGCGGAGCTCCTTCTGCAGGGAAGACATTCAAAAGTAATGCCAAAAAACACACAATGACTATTTCCAGGGCACCCAAGCTGCCAGGTAGGCACACAGGGCTCCAGATATTTGTGCTCTAAAGAACAGTCAATCCAGACACGGAAATGGGAGTCAGTCAAAGAACTGGCGGTCCAGCCCTGGCAACAGAGCTTCAGGGCCACTGATGCAGGACAATTTTCAGAGTGGGGGTGTTGCCATCAATCTTACATCACAGAGAAATGTGAAAAATTCCAGCTTCGCTCAAATAACAAGTGTCACAAATGAGCCACACCCATTCAGCAGCAGAATGGTAAGGGTGTGGCGCGCAGCCAGAGGTGCCCTTTGGAGCACACTGTTGTAGATACATTACTAACCCATGGAGTAGTAGTGCACTGCTATTTAAAGACAGCACATTTTCCAATGAAATGGGCACTACATTTACACAGATGCACAGTTTTCCTGATAAAACTACACAGCACACAAACACTAATGAGTAAAAGTCAGGTTTCAGCGAATATTTCATTTGCACACCATCAAGTGTATTGATCCATTTTGATCATTATAAAATCTTTATTTCATCACACTTCAGAATTACAAAAAAATATGCTTCATTTGTGCTTTCCTCAGTCATGATACTGTTGAGCTTGATAAATATGATAGCAATGTACATCCTGATGTATGTGCGCATATCATCAGCAGTACCAATAAATGTAATATCGATGTATGCTGTAATCTATGCAAGCCAGGTGATGTCAATACCAGTAAATGCAATGGTAATGTATGCTGCAACCTATGCATGCACAGTGATGTCAATACCAGTAAATCCAATGTCGATGTACGCCATAGCTTAAGCCCGCATAATGGCATCAACCTCAGTGAATGTAATGTTGATGTACGGTGTAACAACTATACGTGTAATAAAAGAATATCGGTAAATATGATATCATTGACTGCTATGTTACACATGTTCACACTCACAAGCTCATATCATTGCTGTCGGATTTATCCGAGATGACCTCTACATTAACCCAAAGCCAGAGATATATGGTCAGACAGGCCCTGTGACTCAAACCAAAGTCTACCGATTGACAGGTCAGATATGAGGTTACACTTAGCCCAAAGACAAACGTGCAACCTGGAAAAACCCTGATCGATCCCACAGATAGATAGTCCCACTACAAACAGCCCCAAGAGATTGGCCCCAATAAAATACGTTTGGCCAAAGGCACGTATTCCCAAAATATCACAAAGTTAGATTTCACATGTAGTTCGGAACACTCAGCCAATCAGGACACGTTTTGTACATCAAGTGGGGTGATCATGCGCTCACTACACTGGACACCAGCTTTCTCCAAGGTCAAGAGCCATCTGTGTCCCCTTATCCGATGTTTTTTCTTGTTTTTTATGACTATGATGCTTTTTAAAGAATGTCAAAGTATTTGCTTGTATCCACAAAATGTATACATGTGCTGCCAAAACGTCTGTACTTTGAGACTGTTTTCAAGTTCACACGCACCTCTATCGATACATTACTGGCCACTGCATTTAACTAAAACAACTTCCTTCTGTTTTGCCAAACGCTTCTTGTCTTTTCGTTTATTTAAGGTAAATTCATATTCGAGCGACAATATATTATGATATATTTGTACAGCCATTTAGCACAAACTTGACCCAAAGGTATTGTAGCGCTTTACATGAGCACCAGTTACGTTACAGAAGGATACATTCATTTTTTGGGAGGCATGGGGAGATTAAGTGATTTGCCCAGAATCACAGGATTTTGAGCCGACACAGAGACTTGAACCTTGTTTCCCAGTTCCAAAGACGGCAGCTCTGCCGCTGGCAGCGCGACACGAAGGGGAGCATGGGCGGGACAGCGCCGTAGTCCCACACGTCGGGCAAGCGGAGCCTGCAGCGCGCACCCCCATGAGCCGCCCCCCCGGACAATAGCCAATGGGGTGGGCTCTCCTGTGGACGGAGGAGGCGCTTCCGGGGGATATATCCAGGCCCAGCAACTAGGCTCGGCCTTTCTTCCCGCGCCTGTCCTAGGCTGCTCTGCGCTGTAAGCGCTAGTTCGAGAGGAGGCGCTTCCGGGGGATATATCCAGGCCCAGCAACTAGGCTCGGCCTTTCTTCCCGCGCCTGTCCTAGGCTGCTCTGCGCTGTAACCCACCCTGAACCCTGACCCAGCTGCAGAGCGGTTGGCACAGTTTTTGAATACCTTAATGATCTTGTTTTATGTTGCAGGCGGAGTCACAGGGCAATCTGGAAGCAGATGGACAGTAGGGGTACCTCTGCGGCAGAAGGATACAGTCTAAATACCTCTGCCTGGCACAGTAGGGTGCCCGAGCCAAGAACCTGGAGCCTAGGGGGTTCCAGGAAACAGCGTCGGCGCCCCGTTAGTCCTTCGGGCGGTCGGGGGGCCTGAACCGACCGGGGGTGTGCCTCATCTCCCGCCCTGACAGGGGGGGCGGGAGTCTAACGAAATAAAGTGATAATGTACTGCACCGTCAGAGCATCGCCTCGCCGTGCAAGATGGCTCCTTGGGCATGCGGGTCAGCGAGAGGCTGCTGCATTGGATCGCCTGTAAGATGACCCACCTATCAGTACCTGTGTTGTACGCAAATAAACCTGCACCACTGGTTTCCCACAAATATGTCTCATGAGTTTCCTTGGTATGTAAGTGTAATGTGCGCAGGGCGAAGCAAGCACTGATGGTGTGGGCACTATGACCCTTACACCACATCCGCTACAGAGAAAGAAAACACCAGCCTCCCTTTTAAAAGATTAAGCAACAATTTGTCAGAGGACATTGCCTGACACTTGACACCTGCTTTCAATGCACAGCCAACATGACAAGATAAATACTAAATTTACAGACACCTTTATTGCTCATTCAGCTTCTGTACTCAAACATGGTTATTTTTGGGATGCCACATCACCCCCGCACCCCTGCTCCCAGCGTCCCTGTTCAGGACTAAAAATAAGTACAGATAGCTCTGTTTGGTTCCTTTGCAAAAGAGTCGGGATATTTAATTTCTGCAAGGCTTGCAAGGGGAGGGGGTTGCTTCATTTAAATGAGAGATATCTCTGCTTGGCAGCAAGAGCTCTCCTTTCCTTTATGCGCCTCTCACTTGTGCTTTGAAGGGAGAGCTGCTGGCAATCAGCACGAGGAAAATACCCTCATCTTATGCTGAGTCTGGAGTCAATGAGGCTGCCTAGATGTTTGTGAGAACAAAACATATATTGCTCAGCAGAATGTAAAAGGCCACTGTCAAAAATGAAAAATGATTCCCCTACTTCTCCTGTGTCTCAGAAGCCACTTACCTATTAATGAATTCCAGAACCCTGAATGTTTCGATTCAAAAGTAATCCATAGTATTCCTACACTGGTTAATAAAGTTTTAGATCCTTATATAACAAACAAGGTTTTAAATATTAATTATAGTTATATAGTTAGTTCAGGCTTCCCATAGAAAAGGCATTTTGTAAATAACTATGGTGCCTTTTGACAAATCTGCACATAATTTTCCAAAGGAAAAGTTCATCCACTTTGGCTCCTTCATGGAAAGTCTTGTGCTGGGGATAGGGGGGGGGGAGAAAATATGGGGTCCCAAAACGGCAATTCCCATTTCGAGTAATTTGCATTTAAAAAGAGTTGTGGCGAGCATGAAGGGGTTAGAGATAGCTGTACCATTGGTACAAGGATCCATAGAAGAATATGTGGCACCAGACATCTGATTGGCTGGGACCAACCTCTGAGACAATGTTGCACTGCAATTACAGGACTACGTCCCCAAAGTACTGAAAAAAAGAGAGAAAAGTCCACATAAGGATCCAAGTAGGCCGATGTGGTCTATAATTTTTTTAAAAAAAAGAATAAGTTTGACCTGGGATCTGCAGCACCAGTGCCTCTGTCTGGTACAGTGGAACCCTTCCAGGCACCCAAGCTCCTACACAAACTTCCCTGACTAAAGGAGCCAGGCTGGGGTGGGGCTTGCCTGCTCGCAGAAACTCTTCTAATAGGTGCAAGTTGTCGTGTTCCCTTTCTCACAGATACGCTGGACACGATGTTGCTCTGAGGTAAGCCTTTATTAGATCTTCGTTACAGCTGCATTGTCCTGTGACCTCCTGCCCGAGGTCCTCCTTCGACTGCCCCTGTCCCCCCGTAGCTCCTCCCCTACACCGGACGTGGTGTCCAGTGTCCCTTGGCCTCTGCCCTTTGCCCAGGGTCCTGGTGCCCTTGTCCAGGGCACGACATCTCCCCCCATGTTACGAAACAAACATTTCACTTGACGTTACGTGTGGCCGTGGATGGATCGATAGGGAAAGGAAAAAGAGAGACAGAGAGAGAGACATAGAGAGAGAGAGAGAGAGAGAGAGATAGTTTCTACGGCCTCCCACTCTTTACATCTCCTCAATCAGTCTCTTGGTCTTCTTGCATTCTCTTCTTGGTCGTTGTTCTCTGATCTCCTCTTGTGCTGCTTCCTCTTGGGCGTCTTCCTTCGGCCCATGTATCGGCAACTCTTCCTGTTTAGTTTTCAGTTCCCTGAAGTGTGAGCTGTTTCTGGTGATTCGATATTGTCCTGCTGATGCCGTTACCATTGGCCCCTTCACTTCCGTCACTGTCAATGGGTCTTTTGAGAAAACACTGTCTGACTTTCGTAGTTGTCTTTGCCATACTACCACAGTGTCCCCTTCCTTCACCTTCGCATCTGTTGCATGTCTCTTTCGATCAGCATACGCCTTCATTTTTGCTTTCGCTTCCTTGTCCCTTTCGGCTATGTCTTTCTGATCCACTTTTTCCGCTTCTTTCACCTGCGGCAACCCAGTCCTGCTTGATCGCCCCAACACCAGTTCTGCAGGGCACATTCCTGTGGAGCTGTGAGGTGTGTTCCGATAATCCCTCAGCACTTGGCATAGTGCTTGCCCAATCGAGATCTGTGTTAGCTTTGCTCTCTGTATTGCCTTTTTGATTGTCCCCATGAACCGTTCGGCCATTCCGTTGGCCTGTAGCCACAGAGGCGTTATCCTTCGATGATGTATTCCAAGGTATTCCATGAACCTTTTGAATTCTTCCCCAGAAAATGGCGGGCCATTGTCGGTCTTTAGTGTCTGTGGTGAGCCCCATGCTGCGAAGATGTCATCCAGGACTGGTAAGGTTGCGTTTGCTGATGTTGACGCCACTTGTCTCACTATTGGGAATCTGGAGAATTCATCTAAAAAGCGAGGGAAGAATGGGAAAAGCTCAGTACCCTTAAAAAGAAGCAGGTTAGAATCGCGCTCCATGGGGCGCTTATGACTGAATACTACACGGCAGGCGCAGCACCAGCTAGCCTCTTGGTGAGAATAGAGCCCCGTATATTCCTAGATGACAGCAGATTCAGGCGTGACTGGAGCTTTATTGCGAATAAGTGCACGAGAGACTGGCTCATTTCGCAGTGCTGATCATTTTAATTATCAGCACTGCGAAACGGCTCAGTGAGGATTTGCTTAAATAGATCCTGGACTTAGAAGAATCTATACAGAGAGACACCACCTTAGTAGATACAAAGGAACAACTTCAAAGAATCCAGGACGACCTCTCTGAATATAGAAATTATATGGTCACCCAAAAACTAAAGGGCCTTACTCGCAATTTAGAGAGATATTCGCATGAATGGGCTTTTCCTTACGTGCAGGACGAGTATTATACTACACCACAAGAGCCACAAGCCTTTGGAGGAAGACAGAGAGGTCGAGGGGGTAGGCAACAATCCAGACGGACGCCCAAACAGTGGACGTTCGACAATACATCGAGTGAGGAGGAAGAAGAGACACCTCAAGGTAACCGAGTAAGGTTCCAGCAGCAAAATCAGAGTAGTGAAGATCTTGGGGCCCTGCGTAGATCTTTTTTAGCCCAGGGCCAGCGACCCACCAATCGGGGGGGTGGTCAAAGTGGCGGAAGAGGCAGAGGCAATCAAAACAACCAGCCAAACCAACAACGCCAACAATGGCAGACGTTCTCACCGAGGCTGACTCGCAGCAGGGGGAGGACTCAGAAATGAGGAGGGACATTGTAGTCAATCTCTCGGATCACGTCCTCACCACTAGTGAAAGAAGAGTACTCAATAAGGGCCTGGGATTCGTCCCTACGCCAAACCATGATGCATTTAAATGCAAAATCGAATTTCATGAGACGATGAGGAGAATTAAACTGAAAAAGTTTTTTAAGGATAATAGACAACCTGAAGATATCACCTACACCTCTAATCCCAGGAAACCTTCCACTTTCTGTCCACCGACCTCAGCAATAGGCCCTGAAGTGCTGGTTTTTGAATCCCTGGTTCTACGGGATATAGACAAAATTGAACAGTCCCAGGGCCAATATCATCGCAAGAACATGACAAAAGAAGATTGGGAAGCCATAAAAAACCTACAAAATAACGTCGGGATAACCATAAAATCGGCCGACAAGGGCGGCGCGGTTGTGCTTCTCAATACTGCCGACTATGAGGCTGAGGTGCTTCGTCTCCTCAATGTAAGAACCAATTATCAACCACTAAATAGGGATCCTGTGGATGAATTGTCTCAGACCATCCACGACATGGTTGGAGAAGCTAAGGAAAGGAAATGGATTACAGTTAAAGAGGCGGAGTTCCTGGTGAATACCAACCCCAGGACTCCGTCTTTTTATATTTTACCCAAAATCCATAAGCCCCAACGCCCCCCTCCGGGGCGTCCCATTGTCGCAGGGATTCAATCCATCCTTGAACCACTCTCCCAGTATGCAGACTACTTCCTCAGAGAATCTGTTGTTACCCAGAAATCTTTTGTCAAAGATACTACTGACATCTTAAATATACTTGAGGACATTCATTATGATCCAACCAATGAATTTTTTGTCACCATTGACATTGAATCATTGTACACCTGTATTCCCCAGGACGCAGCGCTGGTGGCAGCGGCGCGCGCCCTGGGGAATCAGGAATGGTTCTATGACACTACCCAGGCGTTTGTGCTACAGTGCATAGAGCTAGCTCTTACCAGAAACTATTTCAGCTACAAAGATCAGCTGTACCTCCAAGTGTCTGGGACCTCTATGGGGGCGACCATGGCACCCAGCATAGCTTGTATCTATGTTGGACAGTTTGAGGAGCACGTCATCTATCACAATAACAACCCGTTCCAGAGTCATCTTAGGCTCTGGAAACGATATATAGATGACGTGCTGTGCATCTGGACCGGCACAGAGGAGCGCCTTGTAGAATTCCTCAATTGGCTTAATGTCCAAGATGGCAACCTCAAGTTCACTTGGACATACGATAGACACAAGGCAGTATACCTGGATTTGGATATTGAGCATAATATGGGCACTATCAACACCTGTGTACATCAAAAACCCACAGATAGGAATTCCCTGTTGTTATACGACTCTTTCCACCCCAGGGCTCTGAGGGACAATTTGCCTGTGGGGCAATTTCTGAGATATAGACAAAACTGTTCAAATACCAACACCTTTCTTGAACAATCTGAAACACTGACGGATAAACTAATCAGAAGGAACTACCCTACAAGGACGGTGAAACAAGCAAAAAAGAGAGCACTGAATACACCTAGGAGTGCCCTCTTAGAAAAAACTGTCAAACAGAGGGATGAGTGTGTACCTGTGGTTATGACGTTTGACCCCATGGCTACAAAAATCCGGCAGTCCATCCGGAAGCACTGGTCAATTTTATCAGACAGCAACTTCAATATGCCTCCTCCCAGATTTGCTTTCAAAAGGGCGAGCAATTTAAAAGATAAACTCGTACATTCGAGGGTACCCTCTACACAAACTGATCAACAATCCACCATACCTAAAGGCCACTACCCATGCGGAACATGCTCGGTTTGCCCATTGACTAGAAAGAGCAAAAGTGTGACATTGACATCTGGCAAGGAGTGGTTCCACAACCAATTCAGCAATTGTAACTCCACTCAAGTGGTATATAGGTTAACATGCCAGTGCGGTTTACAATACATCGGTCTGACCAGTCGAAAAATTAAAGTACGTATACAAGAGCATTTGAGCACCATTAGGGCTGGCAAACTTACAACGAGATTGGTCCAACACTGTTTTTCCATGAAACACACCTTCCAGTGGACTATCCTTGAGAAGATCCGAGGTTCCCCCCAAAATCTTGAGGAGATCTTATTAGCTAAAGAATCACGCTGGATTTATAATGAGAAAACAGACAGAACTGGTCTGAACGAGATTATAGAATGGAACCGCATCAAACTGTAAACTTCAAATTTGACCTGAATGTTCTGAAAAGTTTTGCACATTATTAATTAGATCTAAGGGCACCTGGTTATATGTGGTGGGTAATTGACAGCGTATGGCCCGGATATTTACCCCCTATGGAACACCTGGGTGATATTGGCAAGATGGTGAGAGGTGAATGCCACCCCATTTGGACAATGATGAGTTATGGAGGGTTGTACACATGTATATCAAACATGCCTAGATAGGTTTGAGTAGTAAAGTCGGACCCTGAAATACTATCTATGTCGGGTTCCTTTGAATGCTCGGGTTTTGATACATAAGTAGTTAGGGATGAGGTTCTTTGAAAGAGTATACTTCATTACATCCAGCTTCAGGTGGGGTAGGGATTATATCCATCTAGCATAGTTGGTATATTCTGAAATTCCAGCAAGGACGCAGCCTGGCCCTAGATTGTCTCGATATTGCAGGCATATAGGCATATGTTACCACTACTGACTAGGCTATAATGGCCGCCACGTATGATTTCTTTTCTGTGGCAATGACTGAGGGGCGGGGACCCGCCGACACTCCGGCATTGCGGTTCTTTATATTTCTAACCATTTGGTTTGGGATTATTCGTACTTGCAGCAAGGAGACATTTTATCTGTATACACCCATACATATGCAGGCATTTCAATATTAACTAACGGCCACTTGGTTAAGATGGCCGCCATGGAGCACCTGTACTACGGGGTAGTACGTTTACTTGTTAAGCACTGAGGGGTGTTCCCCAGCAAGGACGCAGCCTGGCCCTAGAGTGTCTCGATATTGCATGCAAGTAGGCACAAGCTACCACTATTGACTAGGCTTCAATGGCCGCCACTCATGATTTCTTTTCCGTGGTAATGATTGAGGGGCGTGGCCCCTCCGGTACTCCGGCACTGCGGTTCATTGCAGATTTAACCATCTGGTTTGGGACGATTTGTACTTGAATATAGGAGTTAGTTTATCTGTATACACTCGTACATTTGCAGGCACTTAAATAATAACTTCAGGCCACTAGGCTAAGATGGCCGACACGCAACATCAGTGTCACGTGGTACGCAGTTAGGGGCGGGACCCTGCCGGCACTGCGGTCTTGTAGCCTCGAGATTCACATCGCGTGCACGGCTGAGGAAAGGCGTCTTCCTAGCACGTCACGGTGAGAGGAGGCTCGTGAGAGAATCCGATCAGGGAAGTAATTTGGCTATGAGGAGGTGTGCTGTGTGGGGCATAGATGATGTTGGCGCCATTTATTAGCATGCTACCCGGTAGCGATGGGCATTATACCCAATGAATGAAGCAGTGGCTTCCAAAGTGTAAGGACAACGTGATTTGTTGTTACGATAGCGTTTGCAGTCCGCCCCTAAAAAGGATGGGTGGTATGTGTTAAGATAGTGGTTTTAACATCAGATATAGGCACGCCGTGGATAGGACACCGGTGTAGCAACTAGCGGAGTGTGTTGGTGCAAACGAGTAGACAGCAATACGAAGATTATGTCTCAGGTTGATCATGATACAAATGCATGCACTTTATCGCCTTTCACAGATTTTATACTGGAGCAATAAGGAATAGACTTACATGAGAAGTGTTTGTTGCCCTAGAAGAAACAGGAGCGGCCGGTATGAGTGGCTTGGCTGCCCCCTGGTAATATTCCACATTGTACATCCCATAGTTTACCTCACTCAGTATATCCAGGCTGCGTTGGCTCCTGGTCCAGGTCTACATGTTTTTAATTGGTTCTTTCACCTGTTCCCTCTTGGCAGCACACTACAGAACTAGTGTCCAAAACAGTGAAGTGACATCCCCCGAGTGCAGCCCTGAAGAAACTGCTTTAATATAACATAGCAGTGAAACATGTCGGCACTGGCAGTAGGTTGTGGTAGGCATGATTAACTACCAGCCTTTTTATACAAGCACACAATCTCCGCCCTATGAATAAAATTGGGTAAGGGACGGATTGTCGTGTGTGTTTTTATGCACTTTGTTACGTTATTTTCACTTTGTTTGTGTGTGTTGGTCACCAGCAGATATTTCTGCGCCTTCACTAGTTTGTCACTGTATATGTTGGTTGTTTTGGACACTTCTTTCCTTTAATCTTATTTTTCTTTAAGACGCAGGTGACAACCGATGATGAGACAGGGGCCTGTCTGGAAATTATATACCAGTTACCCCGATGGTGGTGTTTCCGTGAGGTGTCACTTGCGTCTTTCACATTTTTTGCTCTATTAGGAGCAGTGTCCAACGTTGGGTGTGGATGTAGTGGTGATCCCCGATATTCGGGTACACCGAACGTGTGGGTTCTGGTGTGTGGCCCGGGAGAACAGGTTTTTATACGTTGGCGGAGAACAGTGCATAGTGTCTCTTATAAAATTGGTAAGAGAGCTGTAGGGAGTAGGACGTTTTGGAACACCCCCCTCTAGTCACTGATTTGGACGTACGCCGGGGGAGTGGGTCTTTATTGTTTTGCCGTAGAAATCTGCTGCCAGTTCTGTCCACACTGCTTTTGGAAGGCTGGACATTTGTAATGGCTCCTGCTTTGATGGTGGCCCTGTTATTTGGCAGATGTGACAGGGCATCACGATTTCCTCTACCATGTTGTCTAGTCCTGGGAACCATACTTTTTCTCGTAGCATTTTCTTGGTTGCTACAATCCCTCTATGTGATTCATGTGCTAGTTCCACTGTCCTTCTTTTAGTGTTCTGGGCATTACTATTCGGGTGCCTCTCATCACTATTCCGTTCTCGCTTTCTGATAGTTTCTCGCTGATCTTTTTAAACGCTAACAGCTCTTCCTTCAGTACTCCTTCTTCCCAGCTGCTGTTGCTGTTGACGTGCCTCCACCTTTGCTGCTTGGTCACTCTCATTATCGTTTGCATGGTGAGGTCTTGTTTTGTTTCCTGCTCTAGCTCTTCCATCGTTATGGTTGCCGGTGTGTTGTGTTTGAGTGCAAAATTTAGATATTCCTCCGCCATTGTTGTCATTTGGGATGCTTGTGGTAGGGGATGTCTTGACACACCTTCCCGGGCTTGTGTATTATCTTGAAGTTGTTGTCCATTAGTCTTATCCCCCACCTTTCTATCCTGGGCAGTATCTTTGCATTTGGGTTTCCATATATTGTTATCAGTGCTTGGTGATCCGTTATGATTGTGAACGGCTTTCCGTAGATGAACATGTGGTAGTGTTCACACGCCCATACTACCGCCAGGCTCTCCTTTTCCGGCTGGGAGTATCCTTTCTCTACGTCCAATAGGCTTTTGCTTCCATATGCCACCACTTGTCTTGTGGAATCTTTTCCTGGTTGATGTTGTGCTAATATTGCTCCTATCCCCACTGGGTTGGCATCTACAGTCAGGTCCGTGCACAGCCTCGGGTCGAAATATGCCAGGTGAGCCACTGCCGTCACGGCATGTCTAATTTCTTGGAAGGCTTTGCTGCAGTCTTCATTCCATGTGAAGCTTTTTCCTTGCTTTGTTAGCTCCCTCAGTGGTGCGCTTACAGTGGCAAAGTCTTGGATATATCTTGCACAGTAGCTTGCAAGGCCGAGGAATGACCTGACTTCTGCCACGTCTCTCGGTTCATTTGCCTTTTCCAGTGTCCTGACCTTGTTGCGATCTGGCCGCATTCCTTTTTTTGAGAAGATGTGGCCAAAAAAACACTAATTCGTCCCTCTCCAGCTCACATTTGTCCTCATTTAGTGTCAGACCTGCCTGCTCTAGGTGCAAGCATACTTCCCTTAGTGCTTTGTCATGTTCCTCGTCTGATTTTCCAAAAAACTAGAATGTCGTCACTGTAGTTGAGACTGTTTTTTACTGGTCTTATTATCTGTCTTATCGTTTCCTGAAAGATCTCTGCTGCGGACGATATTCAAAAATTCAACCGTTTATACCTGAAGAGACCTAGGTGCGTGGAAAACGTCGTGATGTATCGTGACTGAGGATCTAATTCTAGCTGGTGATATCCCTTACATAGATCTAGTTTTGAAAATCGTCTTGTGCCTGTTAGGCAGCTGATCATATGATCAAGGTGTGGTCCGGGATGTATTTCGCGTTCAATTGCCTTGTTTGGTATCCTCATGTCGACACATATTCTTATCTTTGTTGTGTCTTTCTTTGGTACAGCCACGATCGGGGACACCCATGGAGTTGGTTCTTCTGCTGGCTCTATGATGTCTTGCCTGAGGAGTGCTTCCAGTTCTTCCTCTACTTGTGGCTGAAGATGTATCGGTACTCTTCGATGGTGTTGCGCGACTGGCCTGACTGTTTCGTCAATGTGCAGCGTTATTTGCCGCCCTTTCAATTTCCCTAGTCCCTGTAACAGTTTGGGGTATTCCTTCAGGATGCATCTTTTCTCTGACATGTTGTATGTCATTGCCATGAGACCCATTATCTGAGCTGTGATGTTGCTCAGTAGGCATGGTGCTGGGATTTCTCCCTTCAGCACATGAATGTCTTCTGTGATCTTTTGGTCTTTGTACATCAGTTCTTCTGTAAATTTCCCCATGTTTGTCACTGGTTTCCGTGATCCCCACATGAAGACCTCAACTCGGGACGGTCTCAATGTCGGCTTTGTCTTCATCTTTTCATACTCCGATACACCATTAATGTTACATGTTGCACCGCTGTCCAGGACAAACTTTGTTTTGTGTGGTCCTACTCCTATGGTCACGCACTCTGTCTTCTTCATTTTGCTTTTGTCTATCAGGCATATCCTTTCTTCTATGTCATCTTCATCAGTATGTTTGGTGGTATCATCCGACATAAGATATAGTCGTTCAGTCTTTTCTTCCTCTTCTTCTTCACCTGATTCTAGTGATGAGCTTCTTGTTCCTGTTTCGACATATCTGACATGCCTGGTTGTCGACATTCGTGGTCTTCCTGTTCTTCCCCTGTCGTTCCTGAACTGCACTCCTTGACATACACTGGCGTAGTGATTCCTCCCGTTGCATTTCCTGCATGTCTGGCCAAATGCTGGGAATGGGCCTCGAAGTGGAAATTCTAGTCCACACCTGTAGCAGGTTCCCTCAGGTTGTTTCTTCGCTGCCTGTTAATTTCTGTCTTTTTTCCAGCCGCCAGCGCGATTGTTGTTGGTTATGCGGTGTGCCTGTTCCACTCGCTTGTCTTTTCCTCGCTCCATTTCTTTTGCATGTGCTGTTGCTCTTGCCTCCGCTCTTGCTAGTGACAAGATGTTCTCTAATGATGTTGGCTCTTTCAAGATCCTTGTGCGGAACTCCGTGTCGCGGCAGCCCTCAATGATGCGCAGCCTGATTGCTTTTTCGTTGTCGAATTTATCAAACTCACAGTGAGTCACTAGCTTTCTCAGTCTGGTCGCAAAGTCATCTAGCGTCTCATCTAGTTGTTGAAACGCGATTGCGAAAGTGTATCGTTCAAAATCGACATTTCTCTGTGGGTCAAATTTCACTGTTAAGCACTTTTTCAATCTGTCATAGGTGGCAGTTTCCTCACTTGGCAATGTCACTAATAGGTCTTCAATGTCATCCCCTACCAGATTCAGGAACAGTCCTAGTCGCTTTGCGTCTAACACATCGGTCGCTTCCATGTATCTCTCGAAGCGTCTGATCCACATTTCCCATCTAATTCCTACTTGCGGTTCAGACAAGTTGAATGGTAGTGGTCGCCTGTATTGTGCACTTTGTCTTTCTGGCTTCGTCTTTCCTGTGTTCTTCCTGGCACTCTTATGTTATTTTCCTCTATTTCCTTTACCTATGTCTTCTTATGTCTTCTTTTTCTTCTTTTCTCTTTTTTAAATGCTTTCCTGTGCTTGTTGTTGCCTTTGCCTGTACTTGTTTTTTCTTTTGCTGCCCAAATCGGCACTTTTTGCCTTTCCTCGTGTTTACCTGACTCTAAAATGGCCGCCGCGCTGGTCTCTCTTGCTATTGGCTGATTCGCCTGACTTAAAGATGGCCGCCGGTGGTCTCGCGAGACTTCTCAAAAGTGGGATGGGTATGCTCAGACATGAGTCCCATGCTCTCCACACCACCGGAGTCAAGCTATCCTGGCTTAAGACGGCTGATAGCCAGAAACCGGTCCTAGGATGCTTGATTCCGGTCCAGGAAAGACATGGCTTGGCAGTTCGGGCTGGACTGTTCCCATGAGGCACAGGGTTAAGGCTGATTTGCATATGGCTATGTCTGAACTGGGGTGGTGTGGTGTGGAGTTCAAAAAAACGATGGATTTAGGAACAGATCTCTGTACTGGGGTGAATGCATTGTTCTGCATTCTGTCCATCAACTGTTGTTTTGCATTTGTCACCCCGAGTGGGATGGGTATGCTCAGACGTGAGTCCCATGTTTTTTGTACTTGTATAGCGCACAGCTACCCGCAGTGGGTTTCCCGGCGCTTGTACGAATACCGCAAGGGAACCCTTCCTGGCTTTCCCTGTGAAGTGTCCACTCCTGGGCACCCCCATGGTGCAGACCAGGCATCCCTCGCGTTGTGGGGGCCGTTGGAGTCAAGCTATCCTGGCTGAAGACGGCTGATAGCCAGATACCGGTCCTAGGATGCTTGATTCCGGTCCAGGAAAGACATGGCTTGGCAGTTCTGGCTGGACTGTTCCCATGAGGCACAGGGTCAACGCTGATTGGCATAGGCCATGTCTGAACTGGGGTGGTGTGGAGTGCAAAAAAACGATGGATTTAGGCCCAGATCTCTGTACTGGGGTGAATGTATGACATTGTTCTGCATTCTGTCCATCAACTGTTGTTTTGCAGTTGCGAGACTTCTCAGCCAATCAGCGTTCTGCCTGATTCCAAAATGGCCGCCCGCGTTTCTCTCGCTGTGATTGGTTCTGGCCGCCTGATTCTAAGATGGCCGCCGCTCTTCTCGCGATATCTCGCGTTTCCTTTGTTTTCGAGCGCGCGTTCTTTCACACACTTTTGGTCTGCTTAACGGCTGATGCAGACGGTGCTCTTTTCTTCGATGGCGGTCGGGGTGGGGTCCCGCGCCGCTTCCTCCTCTATTCATGAGACAGGGTGAGCTCCTGGTCTCGATTGTGTCGTCGTCTTTCTCGCGACGCACAGCAGCTCCTCTTCTCTTCAATTTCGGGCATATGATCACACACCCTTCGTCACCAGTTGTCGTGTTCCCTTTCTCACAGATACGCCGGACACGATGTTGCTCTGAGGTAAGCCTTTATTAGGTCTTCGTTACAGCTGCATTGTCCTGTGACCTCCTGCCCCGAGGTCCTCCTTCGACTGCCCCCGTCCCCCGTAGCTCCTCCCCTACACCGGACGTGGTGTCCAGTGTCCCTTGGCCGCCGACCCCCAGAAAATCTGCTGACGGGTGCAAAGCAGAGGGAAGGGTGTGTCTACACCTGAAAACTCTCCTGAAGAGATGCCAGCTTCCTTAACAAAAGTGCCCTCCCATGTAAAACTCCCCTTCGGTGCACATTTCTTGGGCTCAGGGGGCCTGGCTGCGGAGGGGCTTACCATTCTTGAAAACTCTGCTGATAGGTTCAGTCTTCCAGGTTCAATGGGCCTGGTTGGGGAGGGGCTCCATCAATTACTGCAAGGTTCCTGGACTTAAGAGGCTCAGTTGCAGAGTGGTTCACCAGCCCAGGAAAACTCCACTCAAAGTTGCAAGGCTCCCAGACTCAAGAGTCCAGGCTCCGATGGGCCTCGCTCGCCCAGCAAAACTCCAGCGATGGTTGCAAGCTTCTCTAAATGAAAGGAACTGACTGTGAAGTGGTTTGCCTGCTCTTGAAACTACGCGGACAGACGCCAGCTTATGTAACTCAAGGGGCTCGGCTGAAGAGGGGCTGGGGGCCAAAGCCACCTTCGATGGGCGCAAGCTTGCTGGACTTATGAAGCATAGCCGCAGAGGAGCATAGAAACTCCATCATAGGTGCAAGCTTCGCAACTCAAGGGATCTAGCTGTAAAGGAGGCTTGCCTGCCCCCAGTAACACCTCCAATGGATACAAGCTTCCTGGAATCAAGGGGCTCAGCGGCGGAGGAGCGTACCCACCCATGCAAACACAAGGGAAGTTTGCAAACATCCTTATCTCAAGGGGCCTGACTTCGGAGGAGTTGGAGGTGTCAGTTTCCAGAAACTATGCATGTTTCCCAAACTTAAGTGGCCCAGCTGCAAAGGATTTTGCCCTCCCAATGAAACTTCCCCAATGGCTGCAACTTTACCGGACTAAAGGGATCTGGGCTTAGTCTTCACAGACTCAAGAGGACTGGCTGAGGAGGAGCTCGCCTGGCCCTGGAAACTCCGCCAGTAGGTGCAAGCTTCCCAAGCTCCAGGATCCCAGCTGTGGAGGGGCTCACCCACCAGCAGAAACTCTACCAATGTGTTCATACTTACCCGACTCCAGGGGCTTGGCTGCAGAGGGATAGGGTGTGTCCGCCCACCCCATGAAATGTTCTTGACTTGTGAAAACTACCTGGACTTAAGGAGCCGGGCAGCAGAGGGGCTCATCCACCCATGGAAACTCCACCAATGGATACAACCTTCCAAGACTGAAGGGGACCATCTGGGGGCTCAAACAACATCGGAAACTCCGCCGATGGGTGCAGCCCTCCTAGACTCAAGAGGCCTGGCTGAGGTGGACCTTGCCAGGTACTAGAAACTCAATCAATGGGTACAAGTTTTCTGAGGGGCACACACACCCCCTGAAACGTCATCTATAAGTGGAAGCTTCTTAAACGGGCCCACTTTTGGACTGGTTTCCCTTTCCCTTGAAACTCCGCCGATGGATGCAATCTTATTGTACTCAAGGGGCCTGGCTGAGGAGGGGTGGAGGGAATCTCTGCAGACAGATGCAACCTATAGATTCAAGCAGCCCAGCTGCATAGGGGCTCACCCACCCAAAGACACTCTGCTGACTGGTGCAAGCTTTGAGGACTCAAGAGGCTGCAGAGGTAGTAGCACCATCCCCAGTAACTCTGCCAATGGGTGCATGTTTCCCAGCGTCGAGGGGCCCACCTGTGGAGGGCCTTGCCTACCCCAAAACTCAGACGACAGATGCAAACATCCTAGGCTCAAGGGCCCCAGCTGCAGAGCGGCTCGCCCACCCCCAAGAAACGTGGCAGATGGGTGCCTAAGCTTCAGTACTCAAGGGACTCAGCCGCGGAGGGGCTCACCCATCCCCTAAAGCACCACAGAAGGGTGCAAGTTTTCCAGACTCAAGGCTTGGCTGAGAAGAGGCTTGTCCACCCACTGAACCTCTCCTGACAGATGTAAGCTTCCCCAACTCAAGATTCCAGCTGTTGAAGGTCTTGCCTAATACTTAAACAATGTGGACGGGCCCACTATGTGGGTGTCAATACTTGTAGTTGCTGTTTGTGGCATGAGCTAAGACCCATTGGTGTCATGCTTCATCATCGGGGTCCCAACCGGGTGGCCGAATGCCCCCCGGATGTACTACGACACCTGATTACAGCAGAGCGGATGATGGTGCATAAATGTGATGTGAAGTTCTACAGGTAAAAATACCTCTGAGAATCCTTGCCTTAATTTTATTATTGGCGGCTCAGGATATATGTTAAAATATGTGTGATGCAACTAGTAAGGATTAATTACCTATCAGTTGACTATGTGTGGTGGTCTACATGTTTCAGCCCCCTCTGAGTAATTAATGGGGCTTTCTTCAGGACCGAGAAATTGATACGTGAGTGGAGAAAGTTGAATAGAGCCATGTGATAAAACCAATGCGGTACCCACACACTCGCTAAGGTGTGTGGTAAAAAAGCGTGAAAAGAGTGTCGTACTTACTGACACTTCAAATAGGCAAAAAAAATCCTGTAGGAAGCACAAAGACAAGACACAACATATAGAATGAAAACTGTTCGCAACATAAAATGCAATCTTATTGGTTGAATTAAGGTTATGTAGTTGTCTTCAAGGTAGGCCACTACAGTGACTGTTATAATATGCTCATGCGGTTAGTGGCATGTGTCAATACCGTGAGGCATGCTGCTGACTAAGTAAATGCACAGGACGATGTGAGTCAAGCTGCGTTCCTGTGGAAATGGCAATAGTTGTTGGCTGCCATTAGTGTGTTTAAAGCGCTAAAAGTGTCTTATACAGAATTACATGTTGCAATGTGAAGTACGCGTGGGCCACTGGGAGAGGTGCCACGTGGTCCGGAGTGGTCAGAGGCACAAATAGGTGGGGAAGAACGATCATTTTCATTACATTAATGCATTCAGGGATAAAAACATGGAGCACTTGCTACCTGGCTAGTTGTGCACTAATCTAAATCATCAAGGCTAACCAATTAGTCTTCATCCGTCCTCCCACCAATTTTTTGAGAATAATCTCCAAATACTTAATTGCAGTGGCGGCTGGCACAGGTAAGAACGGTGAGGCGGGGAAGGGCGGGAGTCAGGAAAGTCGACAGACAATGGGATAAGTAAAATAAGCATTGCCGAGTACAAGGTAAGTGGTTTTATTTATTTAATTTTACGTATCCCGTCGTCTGTCGACTTCCCCGACTACCACTCTGCTCCGCCCCACCGCCTCACCACTCTAACCTGTACCAGTCGCCACTGCTTAATTGAGGACTCAATTTCCTCCTTCACAGCCAACTCCCTCCTCTTTCGGAGTATACAGTTCATGATCTCTGATCTGTCCGTAATTTTATTTTAAAGCCCAAGATGCTTTCAAATCACTTGAGGCATTTCATGAACACAGACAGCAAGATATTGCGCTCTGTGAGAGATATATAGAAGTTTACTTTGTGTTCTTCATCTTTGAATAGGAATTTCATTACAAGACTGGAGGCTATCATTATGCATTAATCCTTTAATGCTATTCCATGCAGCACTTTAAAGATCAAATTACATCATAAAAAATTGTCAATCCAGAACTAGAACCTTCCTACACACATAAATAGTCCCTTCAAGGAAACATTTTCCTCTTTTATATGTTGCTCCTCATTCAGATAAGTAGCAAATTTATTTCCTTTATAGAACCTTTTTATAGAGAGTTGGTTGCGGTTATTGTAAATGATTTCTAATTTACAGAAACATGTTAGATATATATACTCTATTTTTAATTATTCTGGGTTTGAAGTTAGTAAATCCTTTTGTTAAGATCAAGTATTTAATTTGTGCTGATTACATGACTAAACAAATTCTTTAGGGGATAACAAAAATTCTAAGATGAGATTGATTCCCGTTGCTTAAAAGTATTTTTTACGGTTGCCCCGTTCGTGAGTCTGCTGAAGCAGCAGTTGAGCCAGCACTTGTCTCCGGAGAGCCACTCAGACCTCAGAGCAATGAGCGCATGTTACCAGAGAGACGATTTGGCTTCAGCATATTAAGCGTGAGCAATCAATGTGCTTGTGAGCCACAGGGTGACAAGGGCTCGGCACGTCAGCCGTGCACAGAACAAGGCCACATTGCGGTAGCCAGCCGCTCATGAGTCACTGTTCTGACGGGGGTGGCACAGCTCTTAAAATATGAGGAATGCACTGGGCCACTGTGCATTAGCTGAAATAATATGAGATTTGGATGCCATTTTGGATTGGGCTTGACCCAATATTAAAAAATATAGAATACGTTGCTGATTTTCAGAGCTGTTACAAGGTAATCTGGGTTGAAACGACGGTAGGAGGTTGTTCAGGTCAGGAGAGATGTGATATTTGTAGGAGGCTGGAAATCAAGGATTTTATTATCAAAAACAAATATTTTAAGTTAGATTTGAGGAAAGGTGATCAGACAATTACGTCTGAGAAGGGAAAGGATTTGGAAGCTCTGAGGTGAAGGTTAATGAGGAAATTATAAAGAAACTCATTTAACATGAAATGAGAAGTTGTATGCAGGAAACAATTGACAAAGATATGGAGAAAAAGAAACAGAAAGTAGGTTCATATAATGAGTATTGGAACCTATTAGAGAGAGAATCTGATAATGGTGAAAAGAAAGGTTAAACATATCGAACAAGAGCATATAACCTTAAAAGGAGTAGTAAGTCTTCGCTCCTTAAAGAAGAGAGGTGTCTTGTGCAGCATGCAATCTAGGAAAAAGGGTGTCCTATGCCACACACAAGAGAAAGATGTTATAAGCGGCACACAAGGAAATTAAACTGAGGGTGATGAGTTTTCAGAGGATGATTATTTAAAAGGAGTCAAAGAACCTTATTTGTTAATGAGTACATTTTAGACCTCCTGCAAGAGGATGACGAGGGTGATGATCTGTTTGGAGAGGATGATATTCCCTCCACATCGAAGGATAGTATTAAAAATTCACTAGGACCGACGCCAGGAAAGGATCCTACTCTCTGCACATCCTATCGACCTATTGCCCTCCTGAACACTGATGCAATTTTTTTTACTAAGATCCTTGCTAACCGCCTTGAACCCTACCTACCTGGTATTATAGACCCACATCAAGTCAGCTTTATTCAGCACCACCAAGGGGCAGATAACATCCGCCGTATAGCCCATCTTATCGAAAAGGTACAATGCAGAAATATCCCAGCCTGCCTGGTGTCACTGGAAGTAGAGAAGGCGGTTGATCAAGTGGACTGGGGCTATTCACGCACGGTACTGCATAAAATTGGCCTAGTCCCGGCCATGATCTCTAGACTGACGGCCCCCTACACTTGACCGTGTACATGTATTCGGGTCAATGGCCGCCTCTCTCCCCCAATTTCTATTCTTAGGGGCAACAGGCGAGGCTGCCTGCTTTCCCCACTCCTGTTCGCTCTGGCAGTGGAACCCCTAGCAATAGCAATACGCCAGTCGTCAACCATCTCGGGTATCCCTTTCGGAGGCTGGATCAAAAGATTTCCTTATTCTCTGATGATCTCCTCCTTTCTTTAACTGCCTCGGCTGTCTCCCTCCCTCCTCTAGCCTCACTTCTCCACACCTTTGAAGGTGCCTGGGGCTTCAAGATTAACATAGCTAAATCCCATGCCCTAAACCTTACTATCTCACCTGAGGAGATTCCTGGACTACAGACCCTACTCCCCTTACAATGGACTGCATGATCAATTACGGTAACTAGGCCTCAACCTGACCCCCTCCATAGTCTCTTGGACCCAAGCTAACTGGCCAGCATGTAGGCGTGTCATACGGGAAGAAATACAACAGTGGAAGTACCTCCCCCTGTCTTGGTTGGGGCGATTCAATGCAATAAAAATGCCCCTCCTTCCAAAAGTGCTTTATTTATTTCAAGCCCTGCCCACCCCTATTCCTCAAGAGGATATTCAAGTCCTTCAACGAGACCTAACCACCTTCATATGGGGCAAAGGTCGCCCACGCTTCTCAAATAAACTTCTTATGTTGTCCCGGGGCCGCAGTGGCTTGGCATGTCCTAACCTCCTTGAATACTACTGGGTATGCCAATTACGCTATATCTCGGAATTGGTTTTTCATGAGAGCGAAAAACATTGGTTTCATATTGATCTGGCATTTTCATGTCGGCCTCTATGGGACCTAGCCCCGCTCCACAGATCGGCCCGGCCCGTAGCGCATAGATAGCTACCCCTACGAAAACTGTTCTCATGGATTGGAAAAACTCGCGGTCTCTCTGGGCTTGACTTCATTTCCATCTCCCAACACCCCAATCACGCGTAATCCTATCTTCCCTCCAGCCTCTCACCCAAATGCCTTCTTAGCTTGGACGGGGGGAGAGTGCTGCACAATTCAGGTCCTATTCCACCGGAACACTTTCTCAACCTTTGAGCAGTGTAATACTTTATTTCAAATCACAGACATGGCAAAGATTCAATATTGTGTGTTGTAATCAAAAAGAGAGAGGAGAACTAGAGAGGCTAGTCCGTTTCCCCAGTTTATATGTTAGCAATCAATGAGAACTAGCTCTGGTTTAAATTGTTTGTATGTCTGCAGGTGGAGGAAAACCATTAGGTTTTATGAAGGCCCTCACCCACCAACCTAGTTGGTGGCATGCTTCATCATCGGGCCCCATCCGAGGTACCGAGTGTACCTCGGGTGTGCTTTGACGCCAGATTACTGCGGAGCAGGTTTTTTGGTTCGTGAGGGTGCTGTGAGTTTGCTCTGAGTGAGGTTTAAAATACTGTCCTGGGTGTCCCAACGACTGTTTTAATGGTGGGCCCCAGGCAGTCGATTAAAAAAAAGGCTTTCGGACGTACAGGGTAGGCTTATGGCCTCCGACGTCCTGTGCGGTCAACTAGTTTCAGCCATGCTTTTTCTTCTACTGGCTTTCGTCAGGACCTTATATGTGTAGGGTGTTACAGGGGTTTGTATGAGTTTGTCTGTGCCCTGTGTGTAAAGCACATGCTACGGTGCTTATATGTGTAAGAGGTGTTTCCTCTCGAGTTGTACCTGTGGGGGGGTAAAAAAGGACAGACAAAACATGTAACTCAAGGCTCCTTGTAGTGGGCTAAAAGCATTCAGTGAGGCCGCGCTGGGTGCCTAGAGGTGACCACGGACAAGGCGATAGTGTTGGCGTCAGTGGCGGGCAGTGAAAGTGTGGCCGGTCTCACAATATGCATAATTATATGTGAAATTAGGCCTAAGTACCGGAGTTGGCGTAAACAGTGGTGAAGGAATAAAAACATTAAAATGGAGTTGCTTACACCTGATTTTAGCGAACAACTCAGCATGGAGCTCAGCCGGGGGCCAGGGCATGTGCACTCTAAATTGAGGGAAGAAAAGGAAAAAGGCTGTTGCGGGAGGGGGGTAGTCTGGACCCAACAAGGTAACTGTAAAAGGATGCATACACAGACACGGCCTGGGGCAGCATGAATGGTGGCTGTACCGTAACAAAGTCGAGTTCAGGTACTTACTGCGCGATGCCGCTGGGCCCGCAATGAACCTGTTGTCCAGGCAGAGGCTCCGTGAGAAGTGAGCTTCAGTGTAGAGCGCGCTTAAATACCAGTAGAAAGCGCCAGGTGTTGTTTGTTAGCTGTGTCAGGTGTTCTGGCCTGGGCACGTGTAACGGGGGGTGTTCAGCTTCCTGTTGTCTCGAGGAGATGCCTGTAGTAGAGGAAATAGAAGAAAGACTCGCATGCAGGTGTATGTTCAGCTTCCTGTTGTCTCGAGGAGATGCCTGTAGTAGAGGAAATAGAAAAAAGGCACGCATGGCGGTGTATGTAGCGCTCTCTCTATTTATTTTCATGGCGCAGTTGAATGTCTAGATTGCTTACATGCGGGTGCAATAGTGCGGTCATCTAGAAGAGTGCTAATCCATATAGGGGAGTCACGCTTCATCTGTGCACTATAATGGAGGGGCGCCCTCTCTATTTGTGTATAAAGCGGCAACTAGGCGGGGCTAAGGTGGTAACTTACGCTAATGTGCAGTGATGTTGCTGCATATTGGCTCTGCCATGAGTGGAGGTGATGAACCCACTGTGTGGGGGGCTCATGAGAATGTGCAGGGGGATTACACATGGGGGTTCACGTGCTCTTCAGGGAAGGGACATCGTCGGGTCATAATGGTCTCGTGTGGGTGTATACCCTGGAACAGTGTAGTGGGTCCAGGCGGGCCGTGGGGATTAAGTGCCCTGCCGGGTGGAGTAATGATCATGGGCGGGATCTGGTGTCGTCCCACAGAGTGATGGTTTAGCGCATTTTGAAAAGGAACTGTGAGTGAGTTGGTCAAAACATAGGTGTTAGAGCCAGTACGTCGCACTGAGGACGTTTGGTGCTGGTACATGTAACAGGGCAGGTCATCCCAGGCCCTGCGAGGGCGCTGTTGGTGAGATGGCTCTGGGAGAGTGGAAATGATGTGTCAGGTGTTGACAGAAGGGGGGCCTCATCTGCTGAGGCTATTCCACGGAATATTATCATTCAGTCCCTCCGTGTGGGTTGACGATCTGTAGATCCAGCGTTGTTCTTTGGGAAGTAGCTGCTTCTCGTTGCCTGTAGGGTGGACAGGGATCTGCTCGATGACTGTCCATCTGAGGTCATTGGTGGTATGTCCAAGCCTAAGGAAGTGGTCTGTGAGTTTGCTGATAGTCTTCTTGCACCGAGCGTACTTCTGTGTTCAGTGATTCTGGTGCGTACTTTTCTCGTGGTCATCCCCACGTATCGGAGCTGGCATGGGCACTCAATCAAGTACACTAGGTAGGTTGAATTGCAGTTCAGGTGCTTGCGTTGGTGCCATGTTTTTCCCGTTTCCAGATTGAGGGTTTTGGTATGTGTCGTGAGATGGCAAATGCTGCAATCGCCACAGGGGTAGTGACCTGTGACTTTGGGGGGTTCCACACTTGATGTAGTGTAGGGTTGATGGTGGTTTCCATGGATCTAGGCCGTGTAGAGATGAGTTGATCCCGTAGGCTGTTCGATTTTTTTATAAGCGAAGAGGGGCAGGTCCCAGTCTCGTTTGCCCGTGTTGATGATTCTCCAATTTTTCTAAATGATTTTAGCCACTGTATTGGAGATAGGGTTGTACGTGGTGACACAGGTCAACAGTGTTGTTGTTTCTTGACGGGTCGGTGTTTCCAGGAGGGCGTCTCTATTTTGTTTTTTTTCCCGTTTCTTGGTCCTGTCGATGATCCTTGTTGGATAGCCCCATTGTGGTAGTTTGTGGGAAAGGTCTGTGGATTCAATATTATCAACTCCGCCACTGGCTGCTCTACCCCACTTATATACAGGGAGTGACTAGGGTGCTATTCCCCCTAAAATCCCTAGTCCGGGCCTACAAGTGTTCACAATGTCTAATCTCTCACACATATAAAGTTCTGCAACACTTGCATCAGTCCCAGCCCCACACATACCAGAGGCAATGGAACATGGAGGTTGAACGGGAGGATCTCGCCAGAAAGCTGGGATCGACTTTGGCAGGATATCCCAAAAATCTATTATAAAAGCATCCCCCAACGTGAATCGGCCTACAGAATGATGACACGCTGGTACTAACATGCTGGAGATACCGGAGCGATGTTGGGGACTTTCTCCACATCTGGTGGACATTACCTTGCCTGAAGACCTTCTGTAAGGAGATTCTCAGCCATTTTCAGGACACAGTGGGCTTTCCCATACCAAGCTCTCCTATGGTGACTTTGTTAGGCATTAGACCTCCTCGGTTGCTGGCTATGACCCACTCAGACTGGTGCCTTATTACGCAGATGCTAGGGGCAGTACAACAATCTATAGCACTACATTGGAAAAAGCCTGCACCCCCACCTATCTCAACTTGGCTCCTCTGCCTGTGGTACGTTCTGGCCCTAGAGCAACTAACAGCCTGTCTTAACGACACAGGCACCAAGTTCACTCACAACTGGCCGCCGCTTATAGAACACCTTGCACAGATAGAGAAATCTCGCTTCACTCCCCCTCGCCTGAGAGTGCTGCAGCTGTTCGAAGACTCCTTCATGCCCTACACTCGAGGGGCCCAACACCAACCTTCCCTGAAACATGATCCTGATGAGGCCCTCTATCCTCCTTAACTCGCTCTATCACTTCCCTTTGTCGGCACTTCGAGCAAATCTTCACCTCTCCCACCACATCCCTGGTTGTTGCCCCCTCCCTTTTTTTTAGATAGTAGGTTAACCTGTTGGACGTACGACTTTGGATCTCACTAGCAGAATCTCAATACCCCTTGTGGATGTTCCGTCTGCCACTTTGACTTTCAGAGGAACTCTCTGCACACAAGCATATCATGACCCTCTCTATTCTGGACTCCTATAAGTCGTACCTACCTAATCTGTATGCCCTTCTCACTGTGACACCTGGCAGATTCATGTCACTACTTATAACTTCGCTCTCTCTGTTATTATTGGGTGCTATCTATAATGTATGAGTTCACGCCTGAACTGTGCTAGTTGTGATGACCATTGTTAACTCGAAAAACTTTCTTCTCAATAAACAGATTTGAAATCAAAAAAATCATTAGGGGAAAAAAAAATTCAACCCATAATATAAAGCACCTTGGAAGTGAAGAATGGTGGCCCTTGGAGCATGTGGGCAATTTTATTAAAAAATAGATTAGAAATCCTCTAGAGAAAGACAAGAGGAATGTATTAAAGGCAGAATATTCGAGGTCTGTAATCGATGATACGGTCTGCCTCACCCTGAATCTGGATCCTAAAAGATCATCTTTTTATTTAATATGGGCATTGATCCCCGGAAAGGACTTGAAAGGTCCTTAAAACAGTGCCAGGATAGACTCCTGGATGTTGCCAGTCCATTAGCACGAACAATAGATATGTCAGACTAGGCTTATGTTAAGAACCTTCTGTTGGCCCTGGATCTGTTAAGAGGGTGGAGTCAAAGAACTCTTGATTTTTTGGGCAACGCTAACACAGGCCTTAATACAGACAGTAGGAAAGCAATTTGAATGAAAATAAACCATGTTAGGTGACTTAGCAGGAAAGGAAGTGAGCTAGTGAAAATCAGAAAGGTTTATTGTTTGAAGAAGACATGGTCAAGAGTCTAGGAAAGTGTGTTGCTACCTTCTCTGCCCTAGCCCAGCCTCAGAATAACATATTTAAGGTGTTTAATGGAGATTATTTTGGCAGGGCTGGCAAAAGGGGACTTATTGCCGGTTGTGGACTCTTGAGGTCCCACTAAAGTTAAAGGGCAAGGAAGAAATGGAAAAGGGTTACCAAGTCGGTGCAGAGACATCCTTCTGTTCTCAGACAGGATACTTTCAATGAGGAAGAGGATGTCTGGCCCATGGACAAGTGTCTTCTGGCTTTTAAGGAGAGTACAGTGGTTTCTTCTTTCCAAGGAAGAGTAGGTGGTCAACTAAAATATCTTTCCCACATATGGGAGACTATAACACAAGATCCATGGGCACTGGAAACGATTCAGGGTTACAAATAGAGTGAACATAAATACCAATACAGTATGACCCTCCAAAGGAATTGATTTCCAAAGGAATTGATTTTGAGAGCAGACCAACAGAGTGTGGTAGAGGAAGAGATAAAGAATATGTCAGAGAAGGGTGCAATGGTGGAAGTGAGCAAGGAAGACAACATATTTGTGAGAACACTCTTCCTGGTATAGATAAAGGACAAGGGATGGAGACCTGTTATAAACTTAAGAGACTTAAACAAGTTTCTAGTATACATACATTTAAAGATTGAGGGTATCTATTTTTTAAGGGAGATGCTATTCAAAAACGAGTGGTTGACAAAGTTGGATCTGAAGGATGGTTACTTTATGATACCAAAGGCAAAGAACAGTCAGCCTTACCTTAAGTTCATTTGGCATCATTGAGTATGTCAGTTTTGATGACTTCCTTTTGGTTCGTCCTCAGCACCATGGCTTTTCATTAAGGTAAAGCAGACAGTAGTATTTTATCTAAGAGAGAGGGGAATTCGGATGATCATTTACCTATATGACATTTTGATAATGTTTCAATGTTTGAATTAGATTTTGGAGGAATTGGATATGGTGAAGAAATTACTGGAAAACCTAGGCTTACTCATGAATAAAGAGAAGTCAGGTTTGACTCCAACTCAGACTCTGGATGCTTTAGGTTTCATGATTAACACGATCAATGTGGTTTTATTGTTACCAGTGAAGAAGGTGAACAAAATAAGGAAAAAAAATTGATATGTACTAAAAAGAGACTTTTTTTACCATAGGAGAATTAGCAAGGCTAATAAGTCTGTTATCCTCTTCAATTCGAGCAGTTTGCCTATGTCTGTTATACTATCAAGCACTGCAAAAGAGTAAACCGAGAAGTACGGATGGAGTTAAGTTTGTGGTTAGAAAATGTAATTGCATGGAATGGATGAGCCATTTTTGCGTGCATTCCAGATTTTGTACTCAGTCGAATGCAAGCCTAACTGGTTGGGGTGCACATTTGGGTGTACAGGAGACTGGTGGATTGTGGTCAAGTATGGAACGAGAGCAACACATAATTGTTTAGAGTTGACAGCGGGACTTTATGCTCTCCTGAGTTTTAAGCAAACTTTGCAAGGCAGTGCAGTACTGTTGAAGATGGACAATCTTTCTGTAGTATCTTTTATAAATTGATTAGTAGGCACGATGTCCCATGGACTGTCCGAATTGCAAAAGAACTTGGTTATTTTGCTTGGAACACAAAAATCAGTTTGAAGGCAGAATATGTACCTGGGAAGGAAAACTGCAGATTGGAAGTCAAGATTTTTTAAAGGTTTCAGCAATTGGTGCAGGTATAATGTGATGCAGGCCTCTATAAACTAACGCATTCGGCCCAATGTGTCAGTTTGTAAATATTGAGCAGTGTGGAGCACTGATCGCACCACCGTTGAGTTAAAAAAATGACCCCTCGACTGTGCTAACTCTTTGTAAATATGCCCCTCTGTGTAGTAGATTTCTTGACAGAGTATGATTCTAGAATGGACAATATCGTCTGATGAGTAAATCAATTAATGATCTAATTTGTAAAGCCATTTAAGGCTGTGACTACAGCTACTATTGCAAGCTGGATTAAATGAACTATGCAACATGCAGGTGCTGATTTACAAAAATAAACAGCTCACTCAATGAGCGGTGGAATGGCAAGTCAGGCTTTTTGGAAAGGTGGAAGATTCGAAGGCATAATGAGAGTGGCTGATTGGTCGAATGCTTCTTTTTTTGCAAAACATTATTGCAAGCCATTTGAGCATATGGCAGATGTGGTATCTGAGGGCTACCAGCATGCATAATTATATCCTCCGGTCTTGTAATGAAATCGCGATTCTCCGAATAAGGTCCCTAGAGAATCTAAATTTCATTAATGACATGGAGGCCAGCATTATACCGCCCTTCACTCCCTATTTTTTAGGAGTAAATATTTAAATATAAAAATTGAAGAAAAAAATACCAAGAGAAGAAATTTAAATAAAACTATGATTATTTTATAATTTGAGAGAATATGTAACAATTGATCTTGTTTCAGAAAACAATCAATAATAATAGAGTGGGTGGAGGATGAGGACACGTGTATGGATGAAGGTGCTGTGTAAGATGAGGCTTCCTGCTAGCAGAATATGGAAGAGGAACAAGGTTTTACATTTACAAGAGGAAGATGATTTCATGAAGGGACTATGTGTGGTTTAAGGTTCAACTTCTGGATTGTTAATATTTTATGATGTAATGTGTTCTTTAAAGTGTTGCATGGAGTAGCATTAAAGGATTAATGCATAATGCTGGACTCCATGTGTTTAATGAAATTCAGATTCTCTGGTCACTTTATTTGGAGAATTGCTATTCCCTTATCTCAGCCCTCAAATGTATATGTGCAACCAAAGTTGCAAAGTTCAAGGCAAAGAGTATCAGTGAGTAGAGTTCTACTCTGCAGGCACATCCTATACGAGCGGATCACAATCACACTGATTTGTGCTTTGGGGGCTCTGTAATTAGACAAGATCCACCCTTTCGTCTTCTGACCCAATCCTGACTGATTCCAAGAATTCCCAGCTCACCCTGTTCAATGTAATTTCTCTGTCTGTTTTCAAATATTGTGTCCACCTAGTCTGGCTCCATCCGGTCTGGCAAGACCGTATCCAGGGCTGGACTTGCCATAGCGGACATTGGGCGTTTTTTTTTTTGCCAGCACATTGGTGAAGAAATTGACGCCTGAGTTTAATAGTGCCACAGGCCTGTAAGATCTACATTCGTCTGAGGATTTAAGAATGATCCAGTATCCATTCCTTCGTGCATTGGGGTGAGAGGGTAGGTGTTAGAACCTGCTCTAAGGACTGCAATCTACTATCTCTATCGATGGCCTTAGCAGTGTAAAGAAATCCATTGGACACAATAAATATAATTAATTAATATATCTTTAATGGAGCTTGTAAATCAGCTTCCATATCTGTCCTGGTACATCCTATGAATGTCCCTTCAACATTCTTTATCCTTGACATTCTTTTACATCTCACATTATGATGTCATTTATACATCATTACATTCTCCCCCATCCCCCTAAAATAAGTGAAATAATTTAAATAAATAAATAAATAGATTAACATTGTTCAATATTAAAATTTTTCAATTAGTCTCTCGGGTCTTTTTGAAATTCTTTCTGATCTCCTTTGTATCCACTCATCTTGTTGATCATTTGCTTGTATATTTCTCTGTACATTGTCTGTTGCAACTTTCCTAAAGAAAGACTTGTTTCTTGTAATTATTCTGCTATCATTTTCTGCAGTCATTGCTGTGCCATGTATTTTTGTAACTTCCAAAGGCATTGGATGAAATCTAGTTTGTGATTTCTTAACTTGCTGTTGTTTGACTAAAACTAAATCACCAATTTGATAATCTTTACCTTGATAAGTTTTTCCTTTTTCTGCATAGTACTTCATTTTCTCTTTGGCCTCTTTGTCTTTTTTTAAGACTTCATCATGTACTTTTGGTGGACTTGCAGGTAATTGTAGTAATCGAGTTCTCCTTGATTGCCTAAATATTAATTCTGAAGGGAACTTCCCAGTTGATGGATGAGGGGTTTTTCTATAGTCTCTTAAAATTTGACACAAAGCTTGATTTACTGAAATCTGTGAAGGTTTTGCTCTTTGAACTCCTTTTTTAATTGTTGCCATCAATCTTTCTACCATTCCATTTGCTCTAGGCCACACTGGAGTTATCTTCCTATGTACTATTCCCAAATAGTTCATACATTTTCCAACATCCTCTCCACTAAATGGTGGTCCATTGTCTGTTTTTAATGTATTAGGTATTCCCCATGTTGAGAATATTTCATCTAATATTGGAAGTACTGTTGAAGTAGACGTAGATGATATCAATTTTACAATTGGAAAACGAGAATATTCATCTACCACTGCTAGCAGGTAATGCCCATAATCCAAAGGCCCATAAAAATCTGCTGCCACATTTGACCAAACAGCATTTGGAAGATCTGACATGTGCAACTCTTCAATTCCTTTCTCCTTTACGGTACATTGGCAGACATAACAAGACTGAACAATTTCTTCCACTTGTTTGTCCAGCCTTGGAAACCATAGTTTCTCTCTTAGAAAATTCTTTGTTGCTGATACACCACGATGACTTTAATGAGCCAAATCAATTACACGACGTTGAAGACTGTCTGGTATTATTATTTTAGTTCCTCTGAGTAGTATTCCTGAGGAGGTTATAGATAATTCCGAATTTATATTTTTAAACGCCAACATATCATTTTTCCTAATATTTCTTTGAAATTGACTTCCTTTATTTATCAATCTCCACTTATTTTCATGTATGATTTTCTTCACCTCTTGAAGAGTATAATCTTTCTCCGTTTCTTCAATTAGTTCATTTTCTTTCACAACTCTTGGCATTGCGGATTTCACTATAAAGTTTATGTATTCTTCTGCCTCTAATTGTTGTACGTACTTTTGTTATCCTTTGCTGCTTGCAATTTAAATACTTTTTGTATAGTCAATTTTAAATTACTTACAGTTTGAAATCATCATCAAAAGGGGCGAGGTTTCTGATGAAATTTCCAGTAATCTTTTCCTTATACAAATTTGCGTATTTTAAAACGATTTTCCTGTTGAATAGTTTAGCCCACAGCTGATTTTATGTTTCCAAGCAATCAACAACCAAATATGCAAATCCAGTAGATAGCCAGACGTGTAAATTCCTCTAGAAAATTTCCATAAAATGTTTCTTTGTTGAAAATCTTCACTTTCTTTATAAATGTTCTTATCCCATCCTCGTCGCCATTGTAAAGAAATCCATTGGACACAATAAATATAAATAATTAATATATCTTTAATGGAGCTTGTAAATCAGCTTCCATATCCATGGAGGGACCATCTCACAGGGATAGCCAGGACGGGTTCCCCAGCGGTCTACAGCGCCAGGACGCCTCAGGGCAGCAGTGCGCTTTACAAGACACATACACACATCTGTCCTGGTACATCCTATGAATGTCCCTTCAACATTCTTTATCCTTGACATTCTTTTACATCTCACATTATGATGTCATTTATACATCATTACAAGCAGTAGACAGTGTACCGGGGAAGGGGATAAAAAACCTCTCTTACCTTATTCATCTGTCACCAAATTGCCCTCTGGACACCACCGTTTGGTAATGAACTATCTCAACTCTCAGAGTTAGCCCCAAAAGTCTCTCTGCTTTATTATTTTTTCCATAAAATGTTTGCTTTAGTTGAAGAAGTGTATGTTTTGCTCTGTTTGTTCTCAATATATGTAATTAACCCTCTGAATATTGCTAGCTCCCTGCCTCATTTCCAGGAGGGAGCCTGTTTGGTCCAAGAGTCTTTTTCTTTTATTTCCTGTGATGTACATTAAAACCAAAGAGGGCTTCTATACCTGTTCTAATTACACTTGCCAGCTAGGATGTACCTGTAATATTCTATTTAAATCTAATAGCATATGCCAGCTAGGACGCACCTGTAATACTCTATTCAAATCTAATAGTATATGCCAGCTCGGAAGCACCTATAATATTCTATTAAATTCTTCGAGAGGTTTAATTTATTTTAAATATAAAACATTTTATTACAAAAATATGATCTTCACATTTAGATGGCGTTACTTTTTAAAATTTTTGTGACATATGCTTGCAATAAAATAACATTAAAATAACCACTGTAGCACCTTGCTGAGGCCTGCCCTATTGGCTTTGCCATTGTTGGTATGCTATATAAGGTGCCGGATGATCCCCATCTGGCTCCTCCACCTGACCTTTCAGCCATACATGCCAGTGGCGGCCAGCACAGATAAGCACGGTGGGCGAGGCAGGGCACCGCAAGGGAGGAAGCCTCCAGACAATGGATTCAGTATTATTTATTTATTTAATTATATCTATTCCATCGTCTAACGGCTTCCCTCCATTCCCACCCCGCCCCGCCACACCGCGCTTACCTGTGCAGCCCGCCGCTGCATACATCCAATTGTACTTAAGAGACGTAAACAAGATTGACCAGTTTCCCACCAAATAAAAATGTTTATAAGCCATCATTGTTTGGATATACCATAAGAGTCTCAAGCTACATGAGAATAAGGGGGAGATTCTGGTTTTAAGATGATGGCATAGTACACTCCCTACTGGGAATGCAGTACTTGCAGCATTACACAGATACTGCTACGCTGAAAGTAGCGTTACTGATAATACACCAACTCAGGCAAGCACAGGTGCAAGTTACAGGTTAGAGCAGGGGGTTGGTTGGATTTAGGGTTAGAGTAAGTGATAGTGTTAGGATTAGTGTAAGGGTCCTAACACAAGGGGGCATATTATCAAGAGAATTATCGGCGCTTTAGCGGCCATTTTCGTCCGAAAAGCGGCGATAATTTTATCGCATTATAAACAAGGACACGCTAGCACGTGTATCCTTGATTTATCTCCCGTTTCTGTCACCACTCACTACGCATAGATAATGAGATGCAAAGTAGGCGTGGCTGACAGAAACAACATGGGAAAATATCGCAAAGGCAGTGTTACGCTGGGGGCGGGTAGTGGCGCGGCAGATATGGGCAGCAACCGAGCTCGGGTCAAAGGAGGTTTTATTAACGACAACAAATGGTCAGTACAAGTCTGTCGAACTGAGGGGGCCTCCGGGGTGATCTGCTATGGCTCCGTCCCCGACAATGGACCTTCTCCTTATTACGAAATGCTTCCGGTGTTCGTGGGGAGGGCTCGTCCTCTTCGGAGTCCGTCGCGGCTGGTTCAGGCTCCCCCAAGAAGGGAAACAGAAAACAAGGACAGTGTGAGAGTTCCGTTCACTCAAAGGAACACGGGGACAGGGAGTGAGGGAGGTTTTCACCGGTGCTCAACTTATCAACAGTGCACTAAGGTGAGGGACGGGGAAGTGCACAGGAACAGGGTACCGGGTGGCAGGTTTCCCGTGGAGCGGTACCTATTGTACCTCTACTGCCCACCCAGCCCCGCAACCGGTCACGCACCTGAGTGAGCCACGCACCTCCCCTGGGTGAGTGGCTGGGCGGCTCTTGGGAACGGTGGCCTCCTGGCGTTCCGCCGTCCGTAGCAGGCGCCGACTCTGCTCCTTTCAGGCGATTTTCCTCCTGAACTCCCCCGGCCTCTGATGGTCTTTGCCGCTCTCCGTCGTCCTCCGTCTTCCGGGATGCTTCCTCCAATTTCCCTCGTCTCCCGATCTCTTCTCCTCCTGACTCCGTCTCCGTCTTCCGCAACTCCGCACTCCGCACGCTCCACTCCTCCGACCTCCGGGTGAACAAACACACCTGTGACTCCGGGGTCTCGCCTTTTGCCGGAAACGCGTAGTAGGCCGGCTCCTCCCACTCGGCCTCCTTCCAGGAATTAAAGGGCCACTCCTCATCGGCCGTATCCGCAATGCTCGAGTCAATGTCCTGTGGGGAGGGAAGAGAAACAGGGGGGGTGGTAATAGTACATGGTCGTTCTCTTCCTTGCTTTTCGGGGTGTCCCGAGGGATTCTGGGATGCGTAGGCGGTGGGGACGAGTCGTATGCCTGGGTTCTCCGGTACACCCCGTTACATGCAGCTTCGCGATATTAGCAAGGAGGGGTAGCAATGATAATAATCGCGTTACCTCTGGCCTAACGCAGGAATTTAACGTCTGCTAAATTCCTGTGTTAGGCAAACCTAACATCGGAGGTGGATTATTGGGTGAAGGCCACAGGGCCTTATCACCAAGATCATCGCCGTTTTGGGAGGGACATCGCTGGTTTTAGGGAATGTTTAGCCATTTGCCTGCTATCGCTGGAATGTTTATCGCCTTAGCGCTGAGCATTGGTAATACAGCGCTAGCTTAGCAAGATATTCCAGCGATAGCCGGCGATAAAGAAAAGCACGCTAAGCGTGCTCGGCGATAATTATCGCCAACCCTAGATAATATGCCCCAAGGTTTGTTCACAGAGGAGGCAGAGCTTGTCGGGAAATTGCTGCATGTGTGTGAATAGTCTGCTCTACGGAAGTGCGCAATACTCCTTCCTTGATGACATTTACAGCTTATGCTACTTCTCAAAACTATGCATCCTCTTTCCTGATTGTAAAGCTTTCTTTCACACGTACCATCTGCTCTATAGCACTAAGAGGCAAATTAGATTTCTGGGCGTGCATTGAAATCACACACAGCAGCATAAACATAAAACAGACTGCTTATACATTATAAATATCTCAGTACAGCTGACCAGCCAGGTAGGCAAGGTTTGATCTTTGGGTTTCTGGCCACGCTTCCTGAGATAGGTGAGTACCGGGGTCCGGTCTGAACACTCTGGCGGGCTTTTCCTTGACTCTAATGCCTCAACCTATCAAAAGTCTTAGCACCTATAAAACAAGCATTTACAATGCAATGGTTTCGCCTTTGGAAAATTTAGAGCTATTGGCATTGTAAATGACAAAATTAGTATTTATGTGTTGGTTTTGAAAACAAATAAATAAATGGCATTGTCATTTACATTGCCATTAGCTTAATCTCTCGCAAATGTGAGACCTATTGTACCCTACGGACGAGCTCAGCAGACAGCTCTTACTACCACACACACCCACCTAGAGCCACACACACACACCCAGAGCCACACACACACACACCCAGAGCCAGCCACACACACACACCCAGAGCCAGCCACACACACACACCCAGAGCCAGCCACACACACACCCAGAGCCACACACACACACACCCAGAGCCACACACACACACCCACCCAGAGCCACACACACACACACCCACCCAGAGCCACACACACACACACACACACCCAGAGCCACACACACCCACACACACCCAGAACCACACACACCTACCCAGAGCCACACACACCCACCCAGAGCCACACACACCCACCCAGAGCCACACACACACTCAGGAGAGCAAGCACAGCGAGGGGGCAGGGAAGCAAGCACAGTGAGGGGGCAGGGAAGCAAGCACAGCGAGGGGGCAGGGAAGCAAGCACAGCGAGGGGGCAGGGAAGCAAGCACAGCGAGGGGGCAGGGAAGCAAGCACAGCGAGGGGGCAGGGAAGCAAGCACAGCGAGGGGGCAGGGAAGCAAACACTTTCAGGGGAAGGGGAACCAGGGGAAGGGGAACAAGGGGGCGGGGGAGCAAGCACAGCCAGGGGGCGGGGAAGCAAGCACAGCCAGGGGGCAGGGAAGCAAGCACAGCCAGGGGGCAGGGAAGCAAGCACAGCCAGGGGGCAGGGAAGCAAGCACAGCCAGGGGGCAGGGAAGAAAGCACAGCCAGGGGGCAGGGAAGCAAGCACAGCCAGGGGGCAGGGAAGCAAGCACAGCCATGTTTCCAGTGCTTGGCTATTCTGAACAAACCACACGTGAGGGTGTTACCATCATAAATTGATTACTGCAAATATTCCTCTCATAAATGTATAGCTGCTTGCTCCAGTAATGTGGATGCATATAAATGTTGATATCTTTTAAAAGGAAAAATGTATACAATTAATTTTGAGCTGTTTTGAATTATTCCTTGATCAATTCGTACTGTGATAACTACTTGTACTTTTATGCATTTACTAAATGCGAATAAAGTTATTTGACTGATTGATTGACCTTTGTACCAGCATCAGAGAAACACTCGACATTACCTTTAATACGTAGCTCACACCTGTGACACACCTGGCACATTTCCTCCTTGCCTAGTTAAAATGCCCCCTAAACGCCCATAATGCGTCACATGATGTCATGGCGTGAAACTCAGGGCAACACCGGTGTCATGATGCCAGCCCCAGAGTCACCTTCATCACATACCAGCCGGTCCTGTGGCTATTCCAAGTGACACAATCTTAACACCAACCGCAAAGACCCCATCAGCACATGCCCCTTATGCCAGCCACGCAGACACATTCAGCCCATGCCAGCCTACTCTCATGTCAAACCCAGAAAACACTCTTCGTATGCCATTCCTTGTTAATGCCAACCTCAGAGTAACACTCAGCACGTGGCTTCCTACCTTATGGCAACTGGAAAGACACATTCAGCACGTAATGCCTACCTTAGAGGAATACCCAGCACATGCCATGGTGCCCTCATTCAAACCCATGCTTACTTTGGGCATACCATCTTAACTTAATGACAAGTCATGAAAGACCTTGGTACATTCCATCCTCTCCGTTAAACACCTCTGAACTCTGCCAGGGGGCGATGATGCCAAACCGAGGGTTACATTCTGCACATGATGCGAGCCTGTCTTAATGACAACCTCTGAGGGCACGATCACGACATGCCACTCTGCCCCCCTTACATCTTGCTCAGAGTCACCCACAACACATTGTACAGCCCGGATGCCACTGGAGAGGCAGTTCAGAGTCGGCAAACAAGCACCTCCTAACAGCAGTGCCCCGGGCCACCACCCGCCATCAGCTGCCCCCTTACCGGTCTGGGCGCGCAGCACAGGATCCCAAAGGTGAGCCAGAGCGGGGCTCGCTGCGGCGGTGGGTGCCAGGGTGCCATGGTGGAGCAACCCTCCCGTGCTGGACAGGACTCCGCCTGTCGGCCGGAACTATCCTTGCTCTCCGGACTCCCCAGCCCATCTGTCTCTGAACAGAATATGAGCTACTGTGGCTCTCATCTGAATCTGGAAAAACAGCAGCTAAAACGATGCAAACATTCCCCATGTCTGTGTGTGCAAACCGAAGGTCAAAGGTTCGAATCCTAGTTGGTGCATTGGGTAAAAGTAGCATGTGCTATTTAGTGCTACGAGCTTCCAGTCCGTGACAGAAAGAGCCCTAAAAATAAATGATTGAAAGATCTAGAAGCTGAGTTTATAAAACACGTGAGCCCGTCAGCAATCGCAACTCTCCCCCAAAAATACGATTTTGAATAAAGGACGACAAAGGCACCCCCATTCCACATGCAGTCAGAAGCTTTGAATGGTCCAGGGGCACTTACATTGAGCAGCTCGCGGTCCCTCTGCAGCTACCTTCTCTTTCACCAGCTCTCTTTTGCCGGCTGGAAATGTCCACTTTCCGTCTTTACAGTCTTGCAGAAATTCGGCCAGACTTTCTCCTGGCAGCTTTCACTAGCCTTTGAGGAAACGCCCCATCCCATCCCAGAGCACACCCCCTGCAGGCAGAGCCATTCCAGGCGGCGCTGGTGATATCACAGGCTTTTGTTGTAACCCGAGAGCCGGCATTCCTTCCCTCACAATGTCAACAGAGGCAGCGAGGGGGTCTGTCCGGGGGCTGCTGGAAAACGTACTTTTGGGGAGAGAAGTTTAAGTGTTTCTAAGCTTTATACAGTGCACTAGAGTCAGAAGATGCGCACGTATGTTTGTGACTGTAGTGTATTATTTATTTAGCGATCCCCGTTGCCGCAACATGAAGCTATAAAAGCAAGTTCCACTTCATGTATTAAACAAGCACCTACGGGCACACGGACAGCGGGAGGGAGGGCGGAACGGACAGCGGGAGGGGGGGCGGGAACACGAACAGTGGGAGGGGGGGGAATGGACAGCGGGACATCGCGCAACCCACCCCTGCAAAGGACACTTCCGAAATGGCGAAAACAAAGCTGTAAATAAATAAATAAATAAACACGCCCACAGCCACATGACATAGGAAAAGGGGTGGGATGAGTAAAAATTACGGGAACGCCCACGAATCTGCTCCGGCAATGACGGACAGATGTCTGTTCCAATGGCTAGCCTCCATTTATGGAGCTAGCCAATGGAACAGAGGGGCGGGACTACACACAGCATACTCTAAACAAAAGTTTTTCGCCTTCGCGAAAGTCTTTCGGCGAGGCGAAACCTAAAAAAGTGTAAATGTACCTACTGTCAGTGTCTGTCCCTACAGCTCTCCCTTTGCAGCCATGTGAAAAATACAGTGAATTCTATTCTCCTGACCTCCTGTCCCGCCCCCTTCCTCAATGAGCCGATTGGACATCGTAGGACAACTGACCATCACACTCTCCATGAGATCATTCACATTTTGTGTACAATTGCATCATTCTCAATGCTCTGTAATCATTCCCTTTTGCTTGTTCCCTCATCTTCTCTCTTTTATTTGGCCTGCCCCCTACAGTGCTTTGAGGTGGCATAATCTAAAAGTCTGAGGGTCATATTTACAAGGAGCTAGCGCCGCCTCATCATCATTTTATTTGGCGCAGCGGAGGGCTAATCAGTAGATCACACTGCTCCATATCTTGAAACTGACACATTGGGCTAGCGTTCCATTATACCAGCGCCATTTATAACGTAAGCAGGGTAGGTGTTCCACACGTTAAAAGCCACGTAGAACTGACACAGTGAAATGTACAACTTTTCACTGCGTCACTCTATGACTTGACTGCACCAAAATCCCTACGCCTTCTCAAAGCATGCGTAAGGATTGATGCAGGGTTATTAACATGGAACTCAGCTCTGTGTTCTGATCCATTGCTGGAGTTGTGTCAGCCTTACGACCAACTCCAGCAATGCACTGAAAGTAAATGCAAAAGCAACAATCAGCACTGCTGTGACGCAAACTGGCACAAAGTGTTAGGAAATCTGGGGCAAAATATCTGCAACACTTATTGCACCACCTTGTCTCACGCTATTGATTAGATCTACACATATGAGCAGAATCCATGGCGGTTGATGACGGAAATACAAGATTACGGCCTGATTTAAGGTTGCAGATCTAAGATGGCAATGGATAATCTCCCTACATCTATAAAGAGGAAGTGTCAAGGGAGAATAGATTACTCTCAGTGCAAGTGTGCCCCTAACAGGTTCTGGGAAGCAACAACATTGGTGAAGCCGGTCTCCTAAACCTGGTGCAATTATAATTAGGGCTCCCGGTTTTATGGTATTTATGTTTTCGACATTTCTGTATTTATTTTGTTTTCTAAATAAATAAAGCTGCAATGGGTATTTTTCCACATTTATTTGACTGATGAATGTATACTCGCATTTGAATGCTCAAAAAGGTTCAGCAGTATACAGTGCAATAGTTATCTGCAAAACATTTGCATTGTAGAAGAGCATCAATAATTGTAGATCCGCACTTAGGGGTCGATTAGGATCGCGGACCGACTTGAGTCCGTCCGCGACCCCTGAGGAGGAGGGAACGTCCGCATGGGCTGCGGCGTTCCCTCCGATCAAATTAGGATGTGACCGCCAGGGTGGCGGTCACATCCTCTATCACTAACATTGCGGCGGGTGCAGCTTCAAGCTGCATCCGCCGCAATGTAAAAAATCCATGCACAGCATTTGCGTGCACAAAGCGGCAGGCACCGCGCGGTGCCTGCTGCATTGTGCACGCAAATGCAGGGGGGTACCATAGGTACCCCCCATGTGCACCCCCCACCCCACCTTCACCCAGGGGGCCCGCAACGGGCCCCCAAAGTGAAGGTCCGTATGCTTTTCCACAGCGGTAAAGCCGCCGCGGAAAAGCATATATTTTCAGACATCCTAATATGCCTGGCGGTGTCTGATAGACACCGCCAGACATGTTAGTGCTTTTCCGCCGCGGTCGCCTTCCGACCGCGGCGGAAAAGCGGCGGACAGATTATCAGACCCACCAGCCATCCTAATTTGGCGGTGGGTCTTTGGAGTCTCCGCCGCGGTTTTTCCGCATCCTCCAGGCCGGCGGACACTTCCGCCGGCCCGGAGGATGCGGAAAAACCGCCATCCTAATCGGCCCCTTAATTGGGAAATCTATTGTCTTTTTTCATATCCCATACCTCTCAGTCTGTACTCCTACTGATCTGTCACTCATAATTAACTGTAGAAAAATCATCCAAAGCGGACCTATATTCCGTATTTTTCTGTATTTAAAAATAAATACAGACAGGAAGATAAATAGTTTTCTGTCTGTATTTATCTCTAAAAATCAGTAAAAATGGAAAACAGGGAGCCCTAAATAATCAGTCGCCATCTATAGCATGACCCACAAATGGACTTGTCTGTGGGCACTTACATACCAGATGTTATTGTTACTGAACTCAATGGCCCTCATAGATCAGTCTCGGGAGGATGAAGGGCTCCTCCTTATTGGAACAAGTGACATTACAACCAGAAAGAACTTGGGATAGGCACAGGGTTGTAGAAGAGAACTTTACACTTTCCGAAAGGGCTGATACAGAACATTTGCCCTCGGGTACTGGATTGTTCAGAGAATTGGCAAATGACCACAGAACCCGAGGAATACAAATCTATTGCCTTCTAGAACTGGATGACCATAATAATTAGGGTAGGAATGTAGAACATTTCCTATCTAGGGCGTGTAGCCTGACAATTTCCCCATCTAGGAATAAATGGCTCTGAGAACTGCCATAGGAATACTGAACCTTTCACCTATTAGACGAGGTGGAGTTGACAATGGAAGATTATTAGAATCTATATTTCAAACATACTTCTGGCATTTTTATTCTTTACTTCATGTGTCCATTGACTCCAGTAAGAGCAGTTGTCCTAAACTGGAGCAAGCACTCCCATGCTTTTGACGTTGGTATGAGTGAAACTGACAAGGCCTGGGTGGAATTTCAATTACACTGTAGCAATGGGAGTAATTTTGGTCATTCCGCATTACTCTTTGACACGGAATTACGGATAATAACGCAATGACTACTCGTCATGTAAATAAGAGTAATTTTGGGAAACCACAAGAGCACATTTAGCGAGGGTTAGCAGGCGCCCAAGCTCCCTATTCATGTTCTGCCGCATTTTGTGCTATTTCTTAGCGCAAAATGCAATCTCGGATTCATTTTGGACCCAAGGGTGCATTTTGTCCTAAGAAAACAGCACTGAATGCCAGGAGCAAATTGCGGGAAATCCTACCCCATGTGCACATTTAGTGAGTGTGCGTGGCTGCTCACACTCACAATTCGTCTTTTGTTGAATTTAGCAGGTTTTTTTGTTGCACAACATGCATCCTTGTGTCCATTTTGGACACAAGGGGGCATTTTGTGCAAAGAAATCACACAAAATGAAGAATTATAGTTCTTGCGTAATTTTGCATAACCTTGTAGAATTCCACCTGATTATACTACACAGAATTATATGAGTTACGTCCACCCCTAAAACTGACTTGGGGGCTTACCGCTCATAACGACTTATCAACAAATGTTTTCATTAACAACAATGGTCTCTGAACAGGATACCTTTTCCTCTGGCACCTGTAGCTACACGTGCCAGAGACAACATTATACCTATGATAGTCGCCACATTGTGGCACTACTCATCAAATTTAGAGATGAGCAGAACAACAGTTGTTTATGAATGCAATATAGATTACAAATGTACTAATTCCTGCCTCCCCAGCCATACCATTACTTTGGGGACCTGGAATAATCTGAATTGTCACACTTGCAGGCGATAGTGATGGTTAGTAGCTGTTTTGGCAGCAATGACAGAGGCGATGGGTGGTGCAAGCTGAAGTGGCCTCCTAGTCAGGACCCTGGCACTTATTATTTTACAAATAAAGCACTGGTGACAATATGAAGCTTTCAGGTGTTCTTAATTAGAACCCTAGGAGCTTCAGTCATTAGAACGGGAGTGTTTCATTTAGGTGATGCTTTGTTGTGATTAGAACAGAAAGATGGTTGACTCACAGCTTTGTACTCAAAGCAGCCCTGGAGGGGCTTGTGGCATCAATTCTTATTTCTTGCATGGCATGACACTGGATTTCTTGTCTCCAAGTGGTCTATAAGAAACTCAACATAGTGACGACGATCGGCTCCAAAAAATCAGACTCACCAGCTGCAAAATCCGCCTCCATTATTTACATGAAGATGACAAGGTTAGTGCATTAAGGCAAGATTCGGCATGATAAGCAACATATCGGATCTATATCCAATTAAAAAATATAGAGTACACAGTAAATAGCACAGTAGAGACTACGGTCTTTCTCATCACAGGTCATCATCACTGCAATGAGCACCTAATTAATATTCCAACCAGATTAATCTCCGATCCAAAGTTAATTTCTACTCACCTGATCAACAGCGCAAGCCCATTCCTCTTACCTGATGGCTCCTCCAAACTGCCAACACCACACTCTCATAGACCTCAACACTGTCCGCGGCGCGAGGTGAAGATGCTTCACCATGCGCTCATCTACCCACATGTGTGCAACTGAAGACGAGTACACAGATGAGTCTGACTATTAGGTGTGCTCCTTGGACTCATGCAGCACCTGATAATAAATATAGTATGGCCATGCTGTAACATGCAACATGTTATTATATTCCATATAGGTACACTATATAGGCGCAGGTAACACTGCAACCTTTCACCTATATCCTTCCCTACATTTCATAAATAACGGTTCTTAAGGGAATGACCTTTTACCTAGATACGACACTGCATTCAGAACGTCGGTTTTTCCCAAGTTCGAAACTCATACATTATGCATGAGGCTTCTTGGAAGCACAGCAGGACGAACATCTCCTGTATAATATCTAAGTTAAAGTTCGAGCCCGACGTCATCCTTTAGGCCGACACAGTAACACAGCAAGGGAGGACCCCTGGGGAGACCTGTGGGTATAAACACTCTCCTCCATTTTACCAGCTACCATCCGAGGAGCCAGAAGGAAAGTATTCCGTTCTCCCAGTTCCTTAGGGTGAGACGGAACTGTACCAATTTGAAGGACTATGACACTCAATCAGTTCTAATGAAAAGGAAATTCCTTGAACGGGGCTACCCCCACCGCCTCGTCAGGGAAGCATACAAGAGAGCACGGTTCTATGATCGGGATGCTCTACTCAAATCCCAGAAAGAAAAGCAAGAACCAAAATTAGTATGCATAACTAAGCATTCCACATTGGATGCGACCGTTAGACAAGTCATTAATGCCAATTGGCACCTTCTAAATGTGGATACGACACAAAAAAAGTTATGAAAACCCATGTTTGCACACCGCCGCAATAAAAACCTAAAAGATCTAATAGTTCGATCGCGCTATGCTGCACCAACCAATAACCTTCCATTTATACAGAAATCCATAGACGGAACTAACCCCGTGAGAGGTACCTCCAGATGTGGTTCATGCCAGTCATGCGATGGCATCCTTACAGGAGAATCATTTGATTTTAATCATTTCAGGATTCAAGCTAAGGAACTATGGACGTGTAACACACGTAACGTAGTATATCTGATCATATGCCCATGTAATTTGGGCAATGTAGGAGAGACTTCGCGAGCAATAAAAACGCGATTAACAGAGCATAGGTCCGCCATCAAGACATGCAAGCACTCAGCCCAACTTTTTAGCCATTTCTTGGAATTTAAACACTCTCCTTTGGACATTAAATGGCGCATTTTGGAGAAAATCCATACTCCAAAGACAAATGGCGGTGATAAAATCAGAAAGAAAAAAGAAGTATTCTGGATTTATTCCTTGAATACATTCACCAAGGGATTAAATAACGAATTACCCTGGGAGAACGCCATAATTTAGAGCTTTTAACCTATAGCCACATAAGTACCCCCGTATCGCGGACATCGTAATCACTGTTTTTTACCTGCCCTCTTTACCTGCCCCCTGCATCTTCTTGATTCGGACTCTACTCTATAGTAGGATATATTATTTGCCCCCGATTTCATCTATTATGTATTCTTTAGTGATATATTATCACTTTAGACACATCGATACACAGCCTCTTTTAACTACAGGCAGCCCATGCATATCACTTTAAGAGGCGGTACCGGCATACTCGGTTACCTATTGCAATACAGAGTATATAAACCAATCATGTCTGCGATATCAGACCCGACTGATTCTATGAAGTACTAGACGCCACGCCAAGCTGCTCCATTCAGCCACACGTTTTTTTTATCACAGGTAACAGACGCCTATCCTTTTTTCCTACATAACAGATCTGTAGAATTCTGATATGTAAGCTTGTAGCATAGCCCTATATTTTCTGTGTCCTCAGATAGCCGGTGAGCTGACTTCCCCATTTCGCCTGGTTCACCACGAATATTACTTTTTTTTTATTTTTTTTATTTCAAAAGCTTTTATTGGCATCAGCAAGAATAAAGAACAATACAAAAATATATATATAGGTGGAGTATACATTGGTGGTTTTTTCTATCTACAGTCCATTTGTGGATGCGCGCTCTTTTCGTTTGTTTTCCCCCAGTTAAGAGGAGGGAGAGAAAAAAGAGAAAGAGGGAGAGAGAGAGGAAGGGGGGGGGGTCGTTGTCCTTTACTGGGTTTTCCTCAGGTGCTCGTCGAGTGGGCCCCACATGTGTACTTTGGCGTTGTGTTCTTTCGAGAAGTTGCCTGTGATGTTGTCTGCCCCTCTCAGGAAGGTGACCCAATTAATCCATGTTTTAAAGTTTGCTTTGGCTGTGTTCTTCCAGTTAGTCAGGATTATTTTAAGGGCTGCTGTGAGGAGTAGGTCTAGTAGTTCTCTCTCTTCTCTACTTTTTAGGTTCGCGGTCAGGTGTTCTGTCGCCAGGCTTACGAAGCTGATTATTAGGTCGGCTTTGAGCATTTCGTTTATGAAGGTGTTGATCTGTGTCCAGAACCTCTTGACTTTTGCACAGTTGAAGATGAGGTGTTCGAGGGTGCCTTCTTCTTTCTGGCAGTTCCAGCAATTGCCCGACTCTGCGATGCCGACCTTGTGGAGTTTGGACGGTGTCCAGTAGGCCCTGTGGAGGAGCCAAAACTTTGTTTGCGCTAGTTGTGGGGTGACTTTGTTTGTTGTCGCTGAGCTCCACATTTTTGCCCGTTCTCTTTCATTTAGTTGCCTGCCCAGGAGCGTTTCCCATGTGTTGGTTACTTTCTTGTTCTGCGCCAGTGTGGAGGGGCTCAGGAGCTTGTAGATCTTTGCAGTATGGTGACCTGCTGAGTTGAGCATTTGCATGTATTTGATGATGCTTGGTTCCTCTTTATGTAAGTTCGCTTTCGTTATGGCTGTCTTGATCTTGAGGAAGTTGTAGAGCTCTTGGTTCGGGAGGTCGCCACGCCCCCCACCACGAATATTACTAACGCGGCTCCTAAGACAGGTAACAGCCACCTATCCATTTCATGGCGTAATAAAACTGTAGAATTTTGAAACAGCAATACGTAGCGTTGCCTTAAACTTGTTTTGCTCTTATCTTTAGACAGCCGGTATTTCGACCCTCTTTAATGAGCCTGGATAACTGCGGGTTCCAATACCACTATTCTATCAAGGTTTAACCGACAGCAGAGCTACACGATACCCACCTTTTAGGTAATAGAGGTTTCTTCTCTATGTACCTACGCCAATGAGGACATATTTATTCTTACCGTAGCTAGGGGAATTTTCCTTGCGTCACTTTTTATTAGTTATGCCAACCTCTCTGCAACAAACCTTTCATGTGATAGAGGTTTTCTTTTTGTGTATCCGCGCCAATGTGGACATATCTATCCTCACTATAGCCAGGGGGATTTTTTCCTGTATTTTCTTTTTACCAGTTATGCTAGCTTCCCTAAAACAAGACTGTCATCACTCGCATAATATAAATGGAACTTATTGAACCATGTACACTTTTGATTTCACAGTAGAGGAAGATGTTTTTATGATCATTTGAACCACTACGGGAAACGCTGACGCAACCTTTCAGCATTAGGAGCTATACCATCACGGACCTGCTGTATTTCAGGTACCTGCCTTAAAACAGTAACCTATGTGCAATGTACATATCATACCCTGCATAATAGGAAGTTCACTAACACTATTACGAACTGAACCTCAACGCCGCTCACATTAAATCACCTTGTGTTAGTAAGCCGTAGCATTTAAATTTCCACATCTGAACATAATAACCGCTTTCATCAGTCAAAGCCGTTGAATAAACATGAATCAATGTAGCCCGGGTCAAATTCTGTTATGGTTAACTTTGTCAGCTTGCTTAATACAGTCATAGTTTAAACAGTAACAAGTCAAGTCAAGTCAAATGATCTTTATGCGGACATATAAAACATCCATAAAAGTACAGGGTAACACACAATCCAATAATAAATGATTAAAAACAGTATAAAACAATTAAAATACCAATTGATTGTGAAAGTGCAAAAGTGCAAAAGTATCGAAATGCATGTGCGAGCCACTGACAAATCCTCACAGGGAAAGAAAGAATCAAATTTCAAGGCATGTTCATAGTTGTGCGGGAACGAGTGGCTGATATCAGGAAGCAACTTGTTCTAAAAATAATTTCATCACAATTTAAAAGTAATATTTCCTTAAATGCTAGGTTGAAATCCGTTATTGCATGTTTTTTTAAAATAAGGGATTAAATAGAATATTGAATATCTAGCATAGAAACCACAAAAGAACAAAAAATGCAACAAAGATTGCTTACTACCATGGCTATAGAGGCATTGCATAGACTCTAGATTTTTATTAAAGCCCAGTGGAAAAGATAAGAGAAATCTGATGCTACCATCCCTAAGACGGAAAAGCAAACGCCTGTTCCATCTCCCCAAGTTCTTTGTCAGGTATCTCTGTGGCAAGTTGTTAGGCCTGCTATCATGGACTAGGAGGGGAATATATCTTATGATGGTAGGTTTGTTTAGCTCAGATTTTTCTCGCTCTTTCCGGTATAGATTAAACAGCGCCCCTCTTACCAATTTAGGTTGCATTTTTTCAGTGGCCTGACAGGAAGTAAATAGGTGCCCCATACCCACACTTAATAAACTGTTTTTTACAGCCCTGAGCCATAGTATGTCATGTGCCCTATCGCACTGTAAGCAATATAGGATTATTTCTTGGGTCAAAAAGGCGGCCTGGTTCCGCCATATTTTTAGCCAGAATAATGCTGGTCTCGACCTGATGAAGTCCTCCACATAAAAGAGATTCAGCTCCCTATGACATATATAAGTTGGTGCTGAGATACAAGCCCTCAAGATCTTCCGGAAAAATCTATTTTCTTCAGTCTGAATATTGGCGCTATTGGAGTATCCCCATACCTCTGCTCCATAAGTTGCCGTGGGGAGGCATTGGGTTCTATAGATTTGCAGTAAGGGGCTTACTACCTCAGCACGTTTGGGTTGCTGGAGACTAATTATGGAGTTGATTGCCTTAGCCAGTTTATTCCTCCCGTGAACCACATGAGGCTGCCAGGAACATGTGTTGGAAAACATTAACCCTAGGTAAGGAAAAGTGCAAGTGCTTTTTAGGGTATCGTTCCCTGTGACGATACGCTGGATGTTATGTCTCTTAGGCCCACACGACATTATATAAGATTTATTAAAATTAGGCAGAGCCCGAGGTCCGCCATGTGGGAAACAAAACCAGTTATTAAAGTGCGCAGTGCTTTTGGAGTGCGGCCCATAAGAACCGCATCGTCTGCGTATAAGAGGCAAGGAAGTAAAGTGCCATTAATGCTGGGTACATCGCTGGTTAACTTGGACAGAGAACTGCTTAATTCATTTATGTACAAAATAAAAAGCAGGGGGGCCAAGACACATCCTTGTCTGACCCCCCTGCCAATTACAATGTTCTCAGAAACCTCTCCTTCACTGTTTACTCTCACTCGAGCTTTTAAATCGCTGTGCAAATGAGAAAGAAAATGTACAAGGGCTTTATCCAGCCCATAATTCAACAGGGCCACCCATAATTTGGAGCGATTAACAAAGTCGAATGCTGAACTTAAATCCATAAATCCCAAATACAGAGGGGCTTTTTTGGCTATGATGTATTTGCCCATAATGAGATTCAAGTTCAGACATTGCTCCACAGTCCCCACATTGCTTCTAAAACCTAGCTGACAAGGATGTAAAATTCTATTCTCCTCACCCCAGACCCTTATCTTATTAAAGATGACTCAGCCCAAAATCTTTAAGGTATTGTCGGGATCGAGAGCAGGGTCAAATTTAAGGCTTTATGTTTTATGCATAAAATTCTGACCGGAAAGGCTCCTCTCTATTTATCTGTTCTGGTGCAGCAATATCTTCCACCGCGCACACTTAGGTCCTCCACCCAGAATAAGTTCAGGATTCCACGCATCAAGAGAGCAAAAATGGGAGGCCGCTCTTTTGCTCTGCTGGCGCCCTCTCTTTGGAATTCTTTACCCCCCCCTCTGCGTTCCGAAATGTGTTTCCTTACCTTCCGTAAGGGAATCAAAACCTGGCTTTTTAATATGTAAGTTCGCTGATTTCTATCCCTCCTATCTATAATATTGTTTCACACCCATAGCGCCGGGAAACCTACGGGTAGCTGTGCGCTCAAGAAATGTAATAATAATAATAATAATAATAATTTTCAATTAAAGATATCGGACGATAGCAATTAGGGTTAAGTCTGTCACCCTTCTTAAAGATGGGGACAATGATGCTATTAGACCAGGTTTCCGGGGTGGGGGAGTCAGACAGGTTATTAAAAACATTACACAATAGTGGAGACCAGAATTCGGGCTCTGATTTGATTTGATCGATAGATAACCCATCAGGGCCGGGGGCCTTGTTGCCAGCACTCTGATTTATCGCATCTTCCACCTCCATTATTGAAAAATTAAGACCCATAACTGGATAAATATCGACTGGTGTACAAGGTGCTGCGTAGATACTAGAGAAGTGATCTTCCCACGTTTTGCACGATATATTACAATTAATGGGGGTGATATTTGATCCTATAGACCTCAAAGATTTAACCTCACCCCAAAAACCGGCAACATCTTTTAAAGTTGCTGTTCGGGCAAGAGAATCCCACTTGTCCTTCAGAATTTCTTCTGTCCGAGTTTTGGTGGCTTGTTTGTAGCATGCTCTTAATGATCTTATTAGGGGCTGGTTTCTAGGTTTGCTAAAAGTGCCTCCCTTAATTCCCGATTTGCTTTCGAGCAAGTACTGTCAAACCACTGAGGTTCTTTAGCGGGGCGTCTGACTGGTTTGGAGATCTCCTCTTTAAAAGCTGCGCACAGGCGGGAAAAAGCCACTATAATTTCGGGGCCAGGAACATCAATAGACAAACAAGTGTCGATCAATTGGGGGTGTTTTTTCGAAATACATGCTAAAAGCCCCTTATTATCAATTCCCTTCCAAACGACTCTAAGTTTGTCAGTTGATACCATTAGATTTGTTGCCCCTATTTCTTGTCGCTTGTCCAGTTTTTTAACAGAGTTAAAAGTAGTCAAAATTGGATTGTGATCACTATATATGGTACTGGGAACGTCTGCCCTGGCTAAACAATCCACAAGTAGAGAGGAAACAAAAACATAATCTATGGTAGAAGAGCTCCCACGTCCTATATATATTGGCAGGGGCCGTTCACCCATAGTACTGCAGGCTGTCTCCATGACATTAACTAAGTCATGGGTCGCTATGTGATTAAGCAATTCCTCCCCTCTTTTACAAGAAGGCACCCGTCTAAAAGGGGCAACTGAATTAGAATTGCACTTGTGGATGTGAGCGTTGAAGTCGCCACCCAGTAAGATCCCATCAATTTTGCCATAAATTTGTCCTTCCACAATTTTGTCAATAAAATCAAACAACCTTATAAAATTATTATTGGGTTGGGATAAAAAATCATTATTATAAAAATTAATTAAACATAGCTTAATTCGACCTAGATAGATGATGGCCTGGAAATTTTCATCATGAATGTCCACAGTCTTGGTGTGTCCACCTGCGGTGATTTTTACCCATAGAGGTAAGCCTCCACTGGGTCGGCCCAGCGCCGGGCATGGTACAATTTGATTATAGCAAGTGTACCCATCAAACAGAAGACTACTAGTGCACCAAGTTTCCTGAAACATTAAAATGTCAAAAGTTTTTATCCAATCAGACCAATTGGAAGAGGCCATCTTTGTTTTTAACCCAGCAATATTCCAACTTAGTACAGTGAAACCAGCGTCTAGAATGACGGGAGAGGGAATAGGTTCATCTGTATTTAGACTCCCAGGTAACAGTAACAGTAATAGCTGATCTTGCTTTTTGCTTTCTGATTTCCTTTTTGGTGGGCAATAAACAGACAAAGAAGTCGCGTGTTTACATCCTGACTGCATTCGTTGTAACCAATATTATCTTCAATAACTGCAGATAGAATACATGGTAAGCATTGTCATCCCATACTCTATCCAGCTAAATAATACATTCATCAAGTATGGTATCCTCTGTATATTTACATCGTTTCTACCCATTAGTAATTTTAAAGCAATTCATTGAAGCATGATAAAATGGGTAAAAACGAATCCCTGGCCATCAGCATAGATGTATATTTTAAACCATCGACTGGAGACAGATTAGTTTCCTCTTTTGTCTTTCTTTTTTCCTTTTCTCATTAATAAGTACCCTGGTATCATTTTCATTCTCTCTTCTGGTCTTTATGATCTTCCTTCTTCTCGACTATGTTCTCACATGATGGAACAATAAATGTTTATTCTAATTAAAGCATATCCTGTTAACATTTTCTCAATGACAAAGAAAATAGAATGAACTGCGGTATATCATTGTTTCTTAACATATCACTGGCTTCATTGTCTATATAAAATTTATTAATCAGTGTGTACACTAAATGTATTAATTATTTTCTTTAACACTGCCTAGCACAGAGGCATATTTTTAAAACACTGTTTATCTATTTTTAGTAACAAGATGGTAGTGTCCTGAGGAAGACACTTTTAACGTGTCGAAACCCGTAGACGGAAACCATCTCCTGACTGCATTATTCAATTATACAGACAAAATATGTACATCTGTTGTATATTCATTGAAAGAAAATCTTTTTATTGTCTTTTAATCAGTATGTCAATGCATCATTTCGTGACATTCTTATAAAAAAGTTTTTATTAAATTGAATTTTCTGTGCTAACTTTGTGCTATATATATATTTTTGTGTTTTATTACTTATTATTATTGTATTTTTTCAATTTGTGCCAGTGATTGTGTGTTACCTGGGTATATTACTTTCCACAAACTATTTGCCCTGACCCAGGAACGTTATCCTTATCAGGGGGTCCTTGTTCTCCACATATTGAGACCTGTGGGTATATACATCATGTCTTGCTTAGACAGACAGAGGAGACCGTGCCTTCCCAGCCGACACACTGACCAGAGATGCTGAGGTTCATGCATGCAGACACTACAGCTCGCAGTGGTCTAACATCCCTCGCAGGGTGTCCAACTCAAGACGACGATGGGGTCCCATTTTCTTTCTCAGGTAATGGGGTTAACTAAATCTTAGAGGGATTCTGGCATAACACCTACACAGCTGCTAGGTACATTTAGGTATATCTAGTTAGGGAGGCATGGTAGGAGTATGCACTTTCTCATCATGTGTTTTGTGTACTTGCATATATTCATGATTACTGCAAAATGGTAGAAATGTACCATCCCTTTACTTTCGTAGTACTGCTAATCATATATCCCTGCTGCAGTCTAATGGTTGCTGCAGCAAATCTCTTCTACACTAGAATAACAACTGTTCAATAAATCCTTACTGAAAGGGCCAGACTGTTTATTCTGTGTATCTCTGAGACAAACTAAGTGAGCATGAGTGACTGAGCGAAAAGTAGTATATTGTTTCCACAATCCTGAGGGATCAGGCTTGTCAGGTTCTGAGGGTGCCAGAAACTATTCTCTCCCCGATAAGAGGAGATTCTAGTGGCACTGTGAGCTAGCTAATGTAAACAGGTTTACATATCTGGAGGGGTTGCTCTGAACCAGTCTGCCACCAAACCCACAGTTTATTTATTTATTTATTTGTAGAGTTTTCTATAGCGCGAATCAGACCCAAAGTAGGATATCAGAGTGCTTTACATGAAGAGCAAGGTTTAAAACATATTAGTGAAAACAATTGTATAGAAAAACATAGCATAAAAGTAGCAGCATATAGGAAAAGGGTTCAGGTGAATAGCAGCAGTGGGAATTGTTCTGAAACAATAAAAACAAGATCAAGTTTGTGTTGGTTTATGTCATCCGAACAAGCAGACCCTGTATAGGGTATATACAAACTGTTCTTCAACCTACTGTTGAACAATGTTCTAGAAGTTTTATGGTGAAGTATTTTAAGTTTCTTTAGCTTTTAGGTTTTTAGTTTGTTTTGGGGACTACTTTTATTATTTAAATATTTGCTTTTATCATTTATGTTTGCTAATTTTAAGAAACTTGTAACGTTGGCCAGTCATATAATATTTAGCCCACATATTTAGATATGTCTCACATGTCACCAGCTCCCAATTTTTTACCATTCCCAAGAGAAACTGAAACCCCAGAGGGAAAATGGTTAGAGACCTTTAAGACTTGCATGTTTCCTTTAACATGTGTGAGCTAGTCTGTATTTTAGGCCAAACATGGGATGGTAAAAGGAATTACTCATGATAAAAACATGTCTAAAATTTACTTTAGGAATGGGTGCGTAAGATGAGAGAGTATGAAACATTGGCCAAATGATAAATATTGCTCAGCTACAAATGGTATGTGCATAAAACGCAAAGAAGTAGCTCACTATGCCCAAATGTGTAAATGTATTGGATGAAATAGCAGACCTATCAGAACATTAGAAGTAGTGCCATGATAGACAATGATGAATTTAATGTCTAGAGCAACAAGGTAAAATGAGAATAAGACTGATAAGGAAAGGGAAATGAAAATAAAAGATTGGACAAAGAGATAGAAAAAAGGGGTGATCGACTGTATTATTTATGTGTTCCACTAGTGACAAAATACATAAAACAAGCACACAGCTTTTACAAGCTGTACAATTTCATAAGAAGCCATGGACCAAGATAGCAATAGACATAATGGGTCTCATTGATATCATTGAAGGCCAGAAGAATTCACCATTGTACTCTCAGATTATTACTCCAAAGTAGAGTGTATTGGAGATGTAATAAGGAGGAGTGTCATAAGGTTCAGGAGAAATTATTTCGAAGAGGGTATCAAGAAGAAGTGGCAACCAATAATGGTCCACGATTTTGCTCCAAGTTACAGAGTTATTTATATAACAGAAAGACAGTTGTTTACAGTCCCAAAGATAGTGGTCTTGTTGACAGAATAAACAGAATAATTAAAGTGTACAATTAGGATACTGACACTCCTGAGGCGGAAGCCGGGAGAGACACTCGTTTTTTTAAAAATTGTATGTTTTTTCACTTATTGCTTTTAACCTGATCACTTATTCTTTGGAGGGCACTTCTCCCCTAAAGTTCTCTTGGATATTCCCGCGCAGCGGATGTAAGCGCTGCCGCGGGTAGGGAAATTGAACGCCGCCATCATTCCACAAGACCACAGGCCACGCCCACCCACGTAAGGCCACGCCCCTTTTAAACACCAATATAAGCCGCGCTGAATACTAGCTCGCGCTAGAGGATACTGACACACCTGAGGCGGAAGCCGGGAGAGACGCTCGTGTTTTTAAAAATTGTATGTTTTTCACTTATTGCTTTTACCTGATCACTTATTCTTTGCTGGGCACTTCTCCCCTAAAGTTCTCTTGGATATCCCCGCGCAGCGGATGTAAGCGCTGCCGCGGGTAGGGAAATTGATCGCCGCCATCATTCCACAAGACCACAGGTCACGCCCACCCATGTGAGGCCACGCCCCTTTTAAAAACCAATATAAGCCGCGCTGAATACTAGCTCTCGCTAGAGGATACTGACACTCCAGAGGCGGAAGCCGGGAGAGACGGTCGTGTTTTTAAAAATTGTATGTTTTTCACTTATTGCTTTTACCTGATCATTTATTCTTTGATGGGCACTTCTCCCCTAAAGTTCTCTTGGATATTCCCGCGCAGCGGATGTAAGCGCTGCCGCGGGTAGGGAAATTGATCGCCGCCATCATTCCACAAGACCACAGGCCACGCCCACCCACGTGAGGCCACGCCCCTCCTCTCACCCTATAACAATGTGCATTTCTCGGACGCGCAGCGGACGAGCGCAGCGGGCGCGCCTAAGGCAAGCCCGTCTGCGCCCGTCCGCGGCCGGACGGGGCCAGGGGCACAGCACTATGCCCATTTTGTTTCTTATCCCCCTGAAAGACTATGCGCTTGTCAAGGCCCTTGGGACTTGAATCAAGCAGCATTGGGTCATATTACAGAAGCTGGGATCTTAAGCGCTCACCCCCTACCTTCTCTACCACCCAACCTGCCTTCTTCAGCTCGACCTTCCGCTTGCACTTATTCTCCCACCCCTCAAGCAAGTGACACACCAACCATCTCTGCCTTCTTATTGAACACTCGGTCGGCAGTAAAACACCACCTTGACCTGTTCATTTTCCTGGACACTCAGAAACCTAACTTATTGTTCCTCACGGATACCTGGTTCTGCCAGGACTCCCTGCCCAACCTGCTTCCGGCTCTGCCCTCTTCTTATTATGCTCTTCGGGCAGATCGACCTCCCGGTAAAGCAGGAGGGGGAGTGGCTTTGATTATTCGCTCGGATTTACATTTTCAATTATTACCCCATCCTCCTATCCCAGCAGTGGACTACTTAGTCGTACGTTCTAACTCCTTTCAGACACCTATTACATGTGTTCTGATGTATCGCCCTCCCACAAATATGCCACACTTTCTCCCAGCCTTCCAGGACTTGCTTGCTACATTAGCTGTGAACAAACTCGGCGGTCCTGGTACTTGGAGACTTCAACTTTTGGCCATCTGATCCGGCGGAAGATGCCCCTTCCAGAGACTTCACGGAATCACTTCACAGTCTGAACTTTATATCTCAAATTCATAACCCAACCCACGTTCAGGGCCATATTTTGGACCAAGTCTGGTCCCTTAACATCCCTATCCATGCCCCTACTGTTACCCCTTGCCTTTGGTCCGACCATCACCTGATTTCCTTCTCCTTGGATTTAAGTCTGACCACAAAACCCCCCCTGCCCAAGAACACCTGGGCTCGCAACTGGGGCAAAGTTGATATTCCATCACTTTGCTCCACTTTATTAACCTCTAGTCCAGCCATAGAGGAACATGCCACACCGTTTCAGGCAGAAACTCTAAATAAATGGCTGACTAACGCCTGTGATCAGCTGTCCCCTTAAGACGCATCAGGGTAAGACGCGCCCACGACGTCAACAAATGGTTCAGTCCAGAACTCAAGGAGAAAAAACTGGCCGTCCGCCAAGCCAAACGTGCTTGGAGACGCACTTACTGCACCGCCACTAAATTATTGTACTCCACCACCCAGGCTGAGTACAAGAAAGCCATCCTAGACGCTAAAACTTGCTATTTCTCGAATAAGATCCTCCGGGCAGAGAACCAACCCAGAGAAATTTTCGCCACAGTCTTCGAATTGGCCTCTTCAGACAGGACCACATCCAAGCCGGCCCCTTCCCAGTCCCTGTGCGACTCGCTGAATAAGTTTTTTATTAACAAAATTACAGAGGCCAACATTCCTCCTCCCTCCCCAGCTTTCCTAAACCCTGATCCCCCACCTAACACCTATCATCTTGACCATATAGCCCCGCTGTCTAAAGAAATCTTTCTCTCCCTGCTCCCTTGCATCAAGTCTGGATCCCCTTCCGACACCTGCCCGGCTCATATCTTGCCAGACATCTTTCTAATCTGCCCTCCCCCCCCCCCCACCTTTCTTAATGAGACCCTTAAGTCAGGAACTGTCCCCCGATGTCACAAATCAGCCACCATCATCCCTATCTTAAAAAAACCAGGCGCAGACTCTACTGCGCTAGTAAATTTTCGGCCGATTTCTCTTTTCCCCTACCTAGCCAAAGTCCTTGAACGCCACGTTACTAAAGTCCTCAGTTCTTTCATCGAGGACAGCGGCTATCTCGCACCGTGCCAAGCCGGATTCCGCCCTCTCCATTCCACCGAAAAAGTGGTGGCATCTGTTATAGACACACTCAGAGAGGGGCAAGATACAAATCTTCCACAAGCACTGGTTCTTCTTGACTTGTCGGCCGCCTTCGACACGGTGGACCACACCATCCTTCTCTCCCGTGTCGAGGCGGCAGGCATTGGAGGTTCTGCCCTGACCTGGCTCAGCTCATTTTTGAGCGATCGCTCACAGGCGAATCTGGCGAATTTTTCCTCCTAGGCCCGCAAAATTCAATGTGGCATCCCTCAGGGATCTTCTCTCTCCCCCCTTCTTTTTAATTTATATATCTTTCCGCTTCTTTTTGCACTGCAGAGGATGGAGGTCACGGTGTTTAATTACGCCGATGACCTCCAGCTCATTTTTAACCTCTCTGATTCTCCTGATTCTATTTATAATTTCCAGTCGGTGATGGTCTTTATCAGGGATTGGATGAGATTTAACCATCTCAAGCTCAACCCTGACAAGACCGAGCTTCTTCTCACGGGCGGCAAATTCAACCCTTAGTCTCCCATTTTTTGGCCCCCCTCTTTTGGTCCCTCCCCTTCTCCTTCTCTCTCTGTTAAGACATTGGGGATCACCCTTAACCAACAACTCACTTTAGCCTCTCAGATCAGCACGGTGGTTTCCTCTTGTTTTTTTACTTTGCGCACCATCCAAAAGATCTCACGTTTTTTTCCTTCTCAGCCCTTAAACTGATCCTGATGGCTATGGTCCTCTCCCGTCTAGATTACGGGAATGTCCTGTACAAGGCATGGAATGTAAAAAGCTTGGATGTGAACGAAGGACAGATGGTTAACATCAAATTATCATGGGATGTATGTAAGGGAAAATCTAATATGTTGAGGTGGATGATGGAACAATATGGAACAAAAGAAGACTGGTGATGTATGGAGACAGAAGTGGGAATTGTAGAAATGAGGACAGTGAGTAGGAAGAGAAACACTGTGATATAAATAGGTGAAATATGACAAGACTTATGATGCCACAGAGTTTTAAAGATCAGGTGTGTGGTTAAATTCTGTCCTCCTCGGTCTTTTCAGGAGTTTCTATAAATAGTGTATATTCCAAACCTCAACCCCTCTTCTGTGCCCACCTCCCATCTCATCATCAAACGTGTTTCCTGCAATGATGTGTGTTGTGTTCTGTTTTTTAAAAGGGTGACTTACGAGGTGTTCAGATATTCTTCATCAGAATCCTGGAGGCCTCAGCCATTGGAATTTGAATATGTCATCTAGGTGATGCTCTGTTATGATTAGCCTAGCGCATTTCTCCGCAGCGCTCTAACATTGTGCAGCTTCTAAATTTTAAAATATCGCGTTTTTGCTTTTGTTAGGATTTTCATTTAGGAGCATCCTGTTTAGTTTTTAATATTGTTGGCCACGCTTACCTGCACGCTGCCACCTTCACTCGCACCTTAATTTGTTTAAACACCGCATTTTGCGGGTCCCTCGCCAGAGTCTCGTTTTTGGGGGCCATATTGGTTGAGGGCTGAGTCATCGCGCGGTCTAGTCCTCGTTTAGGAGGCTGGACCAGCATAAATTGCAGGCAAATTCAGGCGAGTGCCCCTACAGCCTAGCGCATTTCTCCGCAGCGCTCTAACATTGTGCAGCTTCTAAATTTTAAAATATCGCGTTTTTGCTTTTGTTAGGATTTTCATTTAGGAGCATCCTGTTTAGTTTTTAATATTGTTGGCCACGCTTACCTGCACGCTGCCACCTTCACTCGCACCTTAATTTGTTTAAACACCGCATTTTGCGGGTCCCTCGCCAGAGTCTCGTTTTTGGGGGCCATATTGGTTGAGGGCTGAGTCATCGCGCGGTCTAGTCCTCGTTTAGGAGGCTGGACCAGCATAAATTGCAGGCAAATTCAGGCGAGTGCCCCTACAGCCTAGCGCATTTCTCCGCAGCGCTCTAACATTGTGCAGCTTCTAAATTTTAAAATATCGCGTTTTTGCTTTTGTTAGGATTTTCATTTAGGAGCATCCTGTTTAGTTTTTAATATTGTTGGCCACGCTTACCTGCACGCTGCCACCTTCACTCGCACCTTAATTTGTTTAAACACCGCATTTTGCGGGTCCCTCGCCAGAGTCTCGTTTTTGGGGGCCATATTGGTTGAGGGCTGAGTCATCGCGCGGTCTAGTCCTCGTTTAGGAGGCTGGACCAGCATAAATTGCAGGCAAATTCAGGCGAGTGCCCCTACAGCCTAGCGCATTTCTCCGCAGCGCTCTAACATTGTGCAGCTTCTAAATTTTAAAATATCGCGTTTTTGCTTTTGTTAGGATTTTCATTTAGGAGCATCCTGTTTAGTTTTTAATATTGTTGGCCACGCTTACCTGCACGCTGCCACCTTCACTCGCACCTTAATTTGTTTAAACACCGCATTTTGCGGGTCCCTCGCCAGAGTCTCGTTTTTGGGGGCCATATTGGTTGAGGGCTGAGTCATCGCGCGGTCTAGTCCTCGTTTAGGAGGCTGGACCAGCATAAATTGCAGGCAAATTCAGGCGAGTGCCCCTACAGCCTAGCGCATTTCTCCGCAGCGCTCTAACATTGTGCAGCTTCTAAATTTTAAAATATCGCGTTTTTGCTTTTGTTAGGATTTTCATTTAGGAGCATCCTGTTTAGTTTTTAATATTGTTGGCCACGCTTACCTGCACGCTGCCACCTTCACTCGCACCTTAATTTGTTTAAACACCGCATTTTGCGGGTCCCTCGCCAGAGTCTCGTTTTTGGGGGCCATATTGGTTGAGGGCTGAGTCATCGCGCGGTCTAGTCCTCGTTTAGGAGGCTGGACCAGCATAAATTGCAGGCAAATTCAGGCGAGTGCCCCTACAGCCGAGCGCATTTCTCCGCAGCGCTCTAACATTGTGCAGCTTCTAAATTTTAAAATATCGCGTTTTTGCTTTTGTTAGGATTTTCATTTAGGAGCATCCTGTTTAGTTTTTAATATTGTTGGCCACGCTTACCTGCACGCTGCCACCTTCACTCGCACCTTAATTTGTTTAAACACCGCATTTTGCGGGTCCCTCGCCAGAGTCTCGTTTTTGGGGGCCATATTGGTTGAGGGCTGAGTCATCGCGCGGTCTAGTCCTCGTTTAGGAGGCTGGACCAACATAAATTGCAGCCATGCTTACGCGCAGCGTCATCGCGCAGCGGGATCGCCGGATCTCCGCCGGAGTTACGCCTGAGTTCAGCCCGTCTGCGCCCGTCCGCGCTGAGGACGTGCTGCAGGACGGGCTGGACATGGTAGGTACCCTTCTACCATCTCACGAGGTACCCAGGCAATACTCCATGCTGGAACTCAGGGCACTTAGGCCTTTAGCGCAACGGTGTTTTCACCGTTTTTCTCCTGCAGGAATCTTACATTCTCAGCAATGTTTCACATGTAGGACTCCCTTTAGCTGCTCTAACTCATGCCCTACCAGATCACAGTCTCGTTCCTTGCGCCGCCCTGTCCCGATATCTAAAACTGGGTTCTTAGTCAATGTGCGATCGTTAATTAAACATAATGTCGCCTTCCACGATTTTGTGGAAGAAAGACAGCCGGACTGGGTCTTTATTACGGAGACGTGGGCTTCGGAGTCTTCTGGACATGAATTACTTCTGGCCGTTCCGGATGGCTACTCGTGTTATAGACAGGACAGACCTCTTCGAAGAGGAGGAGGAATTGCTGTCCTCTGTAAGTCATCGCTCTTTTGTACCATCAAATCATTGTCCAGGCCTGGAGATGGCTTCGAGGCACTCTATTTTAGTATTCTGTGCGCTCCATCCATCTCTTTCACTGGAATACTGATCTATAGACCGCCGGGTCCAAGGGCAAATTTCTCCTTACAGCTATTGGAAATTTTAGAACCCTATTATGGAAAACCTCAGTTTTCTATTTTGGGTGATTTTAATTTTCATTTAGATGACATCAGCTCTAAGGATACCATGACATTAATAGACTCACTCAGAGCCTTTGATCTTGTTCAGCTGGTGAGTAGTTCTACTCATAAGGCTGGCCATATTCTTGACGGAATATTTTCGAGTGACTCTAGGATAGTCTCTGGCTTGCCCCTGCCTTTGGTGTGGACAGACCATTTCGCTGTGCCATTTGACTTTGTCTCCTCTGTTCCCCTCCCAGCCAATTCGGCCGCCTCCTCCTTTATTCTCAGGAGAAATTTTAAAAATATTACTGATGACACCATTCTTCCTCAAATTCGGGCTCTTGAATTCATCTCCCCGAAGAGAGTAGATGAGGCAGCTCAAAAATTCACTGATTCCATCGCCAGTGCGGTAGAAAAGCTTGCCCCTGTCTCTCTTCGTTATGTAGCTCGACAGAAACCCACCGCACCCTGGTTCTCGGAGCATCTGAGACTTCTTAGGCAAGGCTGCAGGAGTAGTGAGAGAAGATGGAGGAAGTCCTGGGATCCGAAAGACCGAGAGTCCCTTAAGTCTGAATTACGAGACTATAAGCGGAGAGTTATATTGGAGAAGCAAGAGTATTTTACCAACCTCACAGGTTCCCTAACTTCATCAAGGGAACTTTTCAAAATTGCTGACTCCCTATGCTCTCTTCAACTCCCTGACCCGGTGGTCAGTTCTCAGGACCTATGTAATAACATCTCCGATTTCTTTCACAATAAAATTCTTGACATCCATACTGCCCTGGAGTTACAGAGGTGCTCCTTGGACAAGGACATTCCTCCTGCCATCTCTAATTTAGATTCCAGGGGTGAAGGCCCTTCCAAACAACTTGAACAATTTCCTCTTCTGTCTTTGGAAGGATTAAATCTCCTACTTGATAGGACTAAATCTTCCTCCCCTATGGACCCCTTGCCACTAAAAACTTTGAAAGAATGCAGAAACAGCATTCTTCCACCTCTGTTGGAGGTTATGAATGCTGCCATCACTCAGGGTTCCTTTCCTTCTGTGTGGAAGAAGGCAATAGTGAGGCCCCTGCTAAAGAAACCTTCCCTGGACCCGGGCACTCTTAAAAACTTTAGGCCCATTTCTCTGCTTCCGGCGCCTGCGAAAATACTGGAGTCACACCGTAACCTACATCTCTCCACTTTTCTAGAAACCAATGAGTACTTGGACTGCACCCAGCACGGATTCAGAAAATGTCATAGTACTGAGTCCGCCCTCACTGTGGTTGCAGATAACATCCGTCGAAAAGTGGATAGAGGCCAAACCACCATACTCGTCCTATTAGACCTCACAGCCGCATTCGACACCCTGTCTCCCGCCATTTTAACATCTCGGCTTAGGGAGGCAGGGGTCTCTGGGTCGGCTCTGAATCTCCTTAACTCCTTTCTCACGAGTAGAGAACAGAGAGTAAAGCTTGGAGACTTTCTTTCCCCTGCTAAGTCGTTGCAATGTGGGGTGCCACAGGGGTCGGCCCTTAGTCCGACCCTGTTTAACATCTATGTGGCCCCCCTTGCTAGACTAGTAAGATCGCAGGGGATGGAGGTGGTATCCTACGCCGATGATACCCAGATCATGGTGTCTCTGGCCCACTCCTCTGATCGCTTGTCTGCCATTAGCTTTAGGTCATGCATGCAGCATGTAGCAGATTGGATGGTCATCAACTCCCTAAGGCTAAATGGCGATAAGACAGAGGTTTTGGTTTTTGGGAAGGACCAAGATGCTTGGTCTAATGAGTGGTGGCCTCTGTCTCTTGGCATTTGCCCCACTCCCTCCCAATCAGCCAGAAATCTCGGTGTGGTTTTTGACACCTCACTCTCCATGAAGCTCCAAGTAAATAGGACGGTGGCCACATGTTGGGGTGTGATCAGGATCCTGAATAGGATCCGTCACTATCTCTCTCTTCAGGCCCGCAAGCAGATTGTAGTGGCTCTTGTAGGATCAAGGCTTGATTACTGCAACTCTTTGTATGCGGAGACTAACAAAGGTCTTATTCATCAACTGCAAATAGTGCAGAACGCGGCAGCACGTTTTGTGCTGGCCCTTCCCTTAGCATCCTCTGCTACGACTGCCAGGAGAGACCTTCACTGGCTTCCTGTCCAGTATAGAGTCTTTTTTAAGATTCTATGTCTCACATACAGAGCGCTCAGAGCAGGTCCGGAGGATTCTCTTGGGTCTCTGCTTTCACATTATACCCCAACTAGATCTTTACGATCTGCCGGGCTGTCCCAACTGGTAGTGCCGCGTATACGGCTAGCCACATGGGGAGCAAGAGCCTTTTCTGTAGTGGCCCCTAAGCTTTGGAACTCTCTTCCAACTGAGGTTAAAGTACTTCCCTCAATTGATCTTTTTAAAAAAGCCCTGAAGACCTGGTACTTTACCAAAGCTTATCAATGATGGACTGTTCGTTGATCTGCTAGCTGTGTCATTTGTTTTAGGCGCCTTGACGCCCATTGGGCTAAGTATGCGCATGATAAGACTTACATCATTCATTCATTCATTAGAACAGAAAGACAGTTGATTTCCAGCTCTGTAATGAAGGCTGTCCTGTGAAAGAAGCTCTATTTCTTGCATTGCATGGCACTGTATTTCATGCCTACAATAGGCCAGTAAGAAACATAAGGATTCAGATATCTCACTGGTCCTATTTCTGTGTCTTATTAGATACCATCAAATGGGTAGGACTACCTTGCACCTCTCCTGAGACACCATACATATACTTAATTCTTCTTTTGTTTCTCTCCCTACTCCTACTTTAGTCTCCTGCATGTTAGGAACTAATCCTGGTCCCCTTTAAATGTATTGATCTCTAGAGAACAAAATCTCCCCTTTAACAAGACATCACTACTTGTGCTGATTGGATTGTGACTGGAATGCAGCACTTCCCTTCTAGATACGCGAGGACTGAATGCCTCAGGACACTCGTACATGTAATTTTGGGATCACATATGCTCAGTATATTCAGTTAAGAACCAAAAGCCTTTTGGTCTGAGGATTTGATGATCCAGGAAATTAGCAGAAAAAGGAAGCATGCTGCATTCAAGGACTGATGGGGCTGTTCAGGGGAAGAAAAGCCCCATTTGGATGAAGGATTATGAGATGTTTTTGCTTGGACCAATTTGTTTGTGGTCAAAGAGGCAATTGTCCGTGTTTAAATAGTTGATTCATGCATATATGTAGACTTTATGTTGAACGTAAATGATTAACTTAATTGTTTACTTTTTACAAAACATTTTTGTAATAATACGGCCCTTCCTGACTTTGGTACTGAGGGCATGCTTAATATAGTTTTTTTTACCCACGTGGGCGGAATCAACCATCTTCCCAATTTATAAAAAGGGAGACCGTCCTATAAAGCGATCTTCCTCCTTGATACCTTAGCAAAGATAGCAGGTCATATTATCCTCAATAGGTTACAGGATTGGGCACATTCTCATGATATTTTGTCAGGCTTACAATATGAGTTGCGCCCTGGGATTGGGACATTAGAGCAGGGCTTGAACCTGAGCATGCTAATCGGTAAGTATACCAAGATCAAATAGGGGACTGTTTACCTGGTCTTTTTCGATTTCTCATCAGCCTTCGACTGTGTAATTTATGCTAAGTTGTGGGCTATCATGAGTGACTTGGGGGGGGGGGGGCGGCATCGATTATCAGCTTTCCAAGAGAGCTGTCTACAGGATGTCGAGCCAGGGTTAGATACTGAACCAGGGAGATTATACACAATCCTTCAGCATAGAGCGAGGGGTAGGATAGGGCTGTGTTCTTGCACCTTTTCTTTTCTCATTATAAATAGTGTAAGTGCCGTCCTAGCCTACCAATGTAAGTATCTTCTGCAGGTGGGACATCGCCCTGTCCCTGCCCTCCTCTATGCTGATGATGCCGTTCTCATGGTCTGAACTCCCCTTGGCTTCTGGAGTCATCTTCCAAATTTTGTTGAGTATATGCAGGACTTAGGTCTGCTAGTCAATCAATCTAATACCTTTATTATGCAATGTGGGGGGAGATCAGCAACTCTGTTCAGATAAAAAAAAAGATATTGGTTTTACAAACACTTTTTCATAATTAGGCATATTATTTGACAAAGAAGGCTCATAGATTCATGATATTTCTACCAGGAAGCTACAATTGAATAAGGCATGCATGGCCCTAGGAAGTTGTGCTACAAGATTATGCACGAACCCCCCAGACAAAATGATAAAGATCTACAAAGCCAACTGTTTAAGGTGGCACTATTGGGGTGGGAGTTTGGGAACACACCAAATGTATGGCACTGCAGATGGTAGAAATGAATTTTTAAGGTATCTTCTTGCCACCCCTAAGAGTTCCTCTGTAAATGTCTGTCAAGCAGAATGGGGGGTTACCTTCCTTACAGATTTAAAAAGTATGCAGCCCATTTTATTATGGCACAAAATTTGGACATCAGAATTTACCTGTTTAAATCGCGCAGTCATTGGGGACTGCCACAAGGCGAGCCTATCCTCGTGTATACCCTGGTTGACATATATTCAATGCTTCTACTATGACCTGGGGCATCCTGATTACCATGAGAAGCCCGAATCCTTAGAATGCCTGAATAGAAAAGATTTGAAAAATGAATGTATGGTTCATCTTGAGAACCTTAGCTTGACCACTGAAATTTCAAAGCTCAGTGTTTTAAAAAATCTACTTATTTTAACCACTTATGAAATGCAATCCCATAATAAATTTGTGTTAAATCCCAGGCATAGATTTATTTTGACCCGCTTAAGATTGGATATCTTTCGCCGCTTGATTAACTTCCCTGAAATGAATGACTGATCTCTAAAATTACCAAACTGCCCTTGTGATTGCCTGATAGTGCAGAGCACTATGCATATAGTCTTTTTCTGTAAATTTTATAGTAACTTAAGAAAGCGCTACATTTTACCTATTTTAAGATCACTTAATTTTACACAATGCCTTCCTGTATATCTTTATTTTCAATCATTGCCTACTTTGGAGATTTGTTGCACCATGTTAAGTTTCTTGTAGGCCGTTTTCTACACTAGAACGAACATTTGACATTACTCTGGAATAGCACGTTGGTACAGTTTAAAGCAAATCAATTGGTTTATGAATTATTTTTATTTTGTGTTTTAAGGTTTTTAAAAATGTAACTTATTGTATTTTAATGAGTTTACTATGAAATCGAATAAAGTATTGAAATTGAAATTAATAAAGATATCTGTTTTTGTAGGTTATGGGCAGGCTACCCTTTTACATAGGTATCACATAGTTGTTTCATCTGGCTTGGGGCGCTAACACTATAAATAAATAACTGATAAGTGTTTGCGTTATATTAGAATATTGATATTTTCAACTTGTACAAATTATTACATACTGGAATTCTATTTGAACTTCTCTGTTTAGTTAAGCAATCCTGTAGTTGCACCTAGACTAGTGAACAATTGTGGAACCATAACACAGAAAGTCAAATGGGTTACACCTTTATTGTGTATTAGACTCATGTTTTCGCTTCATTGGACTTCTTCAGGGAGCTGTAACATGAATCTCTATCATCATCGACTAGTGGGGTACAAGTGAACAAACCTACCACAATTAGGGAGACAAAACATAAATGAAGATGTACTCATGCCAACACTTCAAAAATCACTGCGAATTACCCATATTGAACATTGTCATCAAAGTTATGCAAATCAGTTTAACTCCACCCCATCCCACCCGCACCAAAAAGACTAGACTGTAACCCAGACAAGCTTCAGCCTACCTGGACCTCTTCAGTGAGGCGCAACTTGAGTCTGTAGGCTGGGCACCTACTCTTGACAGACTCAACAGTGAACAAGGCATCGAATGGTTAGTTGTGGGCGTTGCAATGAATTAATTATTCAAATATTCATTTTATCTTTAGCAGTGTCTGTGAGTTTTGTGAGACGCGTTTGAAAGGTTTAAGAAAAATTCTGGTTGATGCATTTCCTGGTGGTGCACGTCTGAGATAAGGTTCCTGTGGGCATTCTCTGTCCTCTTCAATTTATAATTTATTTTTACTTAGGTGTTTTCTAGATCACCAACACCACATTTTGGCCACCGCCACAAACGCTATGTAACACTGTACATATACAAAAATATAAAAAGCACAGTTGAAAAAGTGAATAAATACTATACAGAGATTCACCACAAACAGATGAAGTATGCTTACTACCAGGGTGTAATATGTGGTAGAACCAAGTGAACGAAAGCAGCGTTGGCCACACACCCAGTTACTAATGGTGAGGCTGGTAAATACTGATGTTGCAGAGTTCGGTGCTTACTTTAGGTGCATTTGAAATGTGAGCACTGCAATGGGACATAATGGGATGATGGCAGATGTCTTCCCTCACGCTTAGGTGTGCAAAAACAAAATTAAGCTGTGTGCTTTCCAGGCTTTACCTGGCGCCAATCATGCACCAAATATGGTGCCTCATTTATGAAAAGTGACGCATCGCTGCGTGAAAACAGCGATGCGTCACTTTTCACTGCGTCCTCCTTGCGACACCAATGATGCGTCATATTTACAGTAACACGCATCATGTCGCAAGGAGTTACAGATACGTCACTATTTCTGACGTATCTGTAAGCGCAAAAGTCACGTGTTGCTGGGGTGTGCCACAAAAGTGATGCAACTCCCGCAATGCGTCCTTTCACATGGGGAAAGCCCCATGTGAAAGGGCTTGCGTCAGTCTTACGCCTGCTGTGAGGGAGGCGCAAGATTTTGATGCAACAGCGTCCTAAAAGTGACGCAGTGAAATCTCATAGATTTCACTGCGTCACTATTACGAGGCTTTTTGCGGGGGAACGCCCCCTCTGCATACATTATACCTGACGCAGGTATAATGTAGCGCAGGGATTTACAGAGTGACGCATCTGCTTAGATTTAATTGAATTTAATTGTGGGTTTATATAGCGCTAGAATCAACTCCCGGAGGAGTATCTCCGCGCTTCGACAGCTGGGGAACCCGTCCTGGCTCACCCTGAGAGATGGTCCCTAATGGGTATCTCTAAGGTGCGACCAAGCATCCCCGGCAGTCTGGGGGGCCGTTGTGAAGATGAGGCAAGCTAATGCCCAGAGTTGCCGAGTGTGGTCCCTGACTGGAGTAGGCACCGAGGCGAGAATTATCGAGCCCGCTGACCCTGGTCCACGACCCTGCCGCGTCGGGAATCGAACCCTGGTCCCGGGCCGTCCTCTGCTTACGGGTCTGCCGCCTCTAACCAGTGAGCCACACCACTCCACAATAGTGCGCAACAGGAGGCATGTTTTACGCCGCCCATACGTCACAAAAAGTGACGCAATGCCTCATAAATGTGGCCCATAGTTTGTATGACCAATATGCACCAGACTTGAAGTTCCAATTAGGGCTTAAACTGAAGCTTTCGAATGAAACTGGATTTGACCCCACCTAGAATGAGTCTTTTGCGTTGATTATAAGTGTATCAGTGTCTTCCAACCATTGCTTAAGCCGCTGTTTGCACTGGGGTTGGAATTACGAGTTCATTAAATTACAGTAGGTTTGGGGAGTCGGCCTAACGGCTAGAGCGGTCGCCCTCGAATCTGGGGAACAGGGGGGCATATTATCAAGGACCAGTGTTAAAATTATCACCATTTTACCGTCAGGAAACTGCCGATAAAACTGGGAAATAAATGGTTTGATAATACGCCCTTGTTAATTCCCATAGAAACCCATGCTAACATCAGAACATGGGCTTCTATGGGAATTAACAAAGGCGAATGATCAAGCACCTTATCGCCGTTTTATTGGCAGTTTCCTGCCGATAAAACGGCGATAATGTTAACACCGGTCCTTGATAATATGCCCCTGGGTTCTAGTCTCGGCAACAACGCTGAAAATCCTGTGATTCTGGGCAAACCACTTAATCTCCCCGTGCCTAACCAAAATGAATGTGTCCTCATGTAACGCAACTGGTGCTATGTAAAGCTGTCTGATACCCGATACTGGGTCAAGTTCATGCTATAAAAACTCTGTTAAAAAAAACACTGCTGAAATTTAACAAGGGAAAAGCGTAGACGTCGTAGAGTATATACCGTACCATGCACATTTTGGTGCATTATGTACCAGCGCTTAATTTGTAAAAAATGAAGTGCCAGGGCCCTTCTCAGAAGGCCACTGCAGCATGCAGCACCCATACGCTACCATCGCTGCCAATGGCAGTGCCAGCATAGCACCTAACCACCGCACTCCTACAAGTGTGACAATTTAGACCATATCAAGCCCCACACATCGATGCTAATGGCATGCGAGGCTAGTATTATTCATTTTCAATGTATATTGACTAAATAAAAATGTTTTTTGTGCTCATCTCAAAATTATAAAAAGACAGTGGTGGACTGTCACTAGAATCGGTGCTGGCAATTAAGTGCTGATGCTGAGCACAGTAAACCACCGGCACAAATTAAGCACTGATATGTACCCAAATCTTGACACTATTACCCCAAGACTCCTAATAGGTGCTACTTATTGTAGCTGATAAACAACATACTCCAGGACATCAATATTTATCTGGTGCAATAACAAGCACTTGGATCCCGGCAAACTCGGAATCAGGGCCATACTACCTAACTTTACTCTTGCTGCCCCAAATCTTACTGCATTTTATGAGTCCTACATTTATTTCAAATGTATCTTCTTTTTGACAACTATTTTTGCCTCTGCTGTAATTCATGCTTAACAAGTCACAAGAGTGGTAAATGCAACAACAAGGATGGGATGTGCAATCACTGGACTAGCATTCTGTTTCCAAGCTACCCTATGGTCACAGGGCTGTTGAAAAGGCCAATATATTGGTGCAGGAACGTAGGAACCAACCCGTAGTCTGAGCTCTCAAGCTTCCCAGGTGCATGAGTGAGTAAACTCAGATCGACAAGGCTTTACATTCTGGGATTTAAAGTTCTCTTTAATCCCTTTTTAAAATCGGGTCTGCAATCTCCGAATGCAAGGAAAACTTGAACTAGATGAACTACTCACGCATGGAGCCAGAAACTAGAAAGCTCAGCATTGGTTTTATATAGATGGATTTAAAACGATTAAATCAAATTTGGCCTGGATTGTGACACCACACGCAGCATCCAGCGATTGTTTCTCATGAGCATCTTTTTATTTTAGCAATAATAACAACAACACTAGTAGTGTCTACTAATTCTAATACTACTCTAAGAATAAGAAAAATTGAAATTATGCAAATAAGAGCCAAAAAAGAAAAATGTATTGTTTTTATTTGCTGTGTGCACCGACTTTTCCATTTTCCAGCATGGCAAATGGAAGCTGTTACTGTATCCCGATTGAATTGCTCTTAATTTCTCCACTACTGAAAGCTGGCGGGGTGGGGGATCCTTGCCAGAATTTGTAACTGTGCCCTACAGGCTCCATGAATATTTCAGCAGCCAGTGCTTAGCTCCCTGTGTTATCTTAATGACTACTTTGGCTGCAACTGTTTCTAGCTATGAATTGATAGCTATTAATCATAACCTGTTGTTTACAATATAGTTAGAGTTGATTTTTGGCTCCGCCTCCATCAATCAATGGCTTTCTTTGTAAAGCCCAATTCAGCCATTTGTTCGAGACTTTGTAGGTCAGTTCTTTGCTCAGCTCAATGTACTATTTCTTTCTCACCTGACACTATTGGCTATTAGCAAGTATCTTTCCGTCTCTGATGCAGTGATTACATTGAACTGCATGAGGGACTACTTTACAACTATATTCCTCCATGTCTGTTCCAGCTGACTTATTCCTATATCTCTTAATTTGTGTTTCTACTGTCCACCACTAATCTAGTTCCTCCTTCCCACACCCTTTCTCCTGAGATATCCTCATTTCTCCCTGCCAAACCCTCATGTTCCATCCTCTTACTTCCCTTGTGTGCACAATATGTTCCTCTTTTTTGTTCCAACAGAGCCTTCATACACGACTTCCTTTCTATGGTATAGGAATTAAAGAACTATAATAAGATCTGCCTTGTCATCCAACTTTTATTTTACATAGAAACAAGAACTGGTCCGTATCGAATAAAAGGGAGCCTTAAATGCAGACAACCTTGTGGTTTTTTTTGTCGGCATTAAGGTACTTAGGCCCAGATGTAGGTAAAATAGATTTACCGATTTTAAATTACCGAATCATACCGATTCGGTAAATAAAAATCGGTAAATCTAAGGGGTTGAGATGTAGGAACATCCAGATGTTCCTGCTACCGAATCGGTAAAAATCGGTATTTACCGAATCGGTAAATACCGATTGACACAAGGGTGCAGGGGGTGTCACTTTGACACCCTCTAGCACCCCCAAAAAAGATTCGGGGGCCATGTGGCAGGCATACCTGCCCTAAGGGCAGGTCTGCCTGTCATATGGCACAGGTGTGCATGCACACATGTGCATGCACACCGGAATCGGTTTTTTACCATGAAGTTGGATTTCATGGTAAAATACCGATTCTGTAAGGCTTGTGGGACTCAGAAGAGTCCCACCTACATATCAATAATACCGAATAGGTATAAATACCGAATCGGTATTTTACAGATTCGGTAAATTTACCGATCGATAAATTTACCGAATCTGTAAAATAATGTGTCCCTACATACCGATTACTGAATACCGGTCGGAAACGGCCGAAAATACCGATTTTCGGCCGTTACCGACCGACCTACATCGGGCCCCTAGTCTCCATGCATTAACACATTAAACGGAGTTCTGTTGGCTTTGCCAATGCTTGTTCACAAAAGGTGGATAATAAAGCCCCGATTCCACCACTGAAGGCAAGAAAGAGCATCACTAAAACGCTACTATCGAAGATTACTGTTTTTCTTTTACTTTTGGCGAGCATGTGGACTCTGTTTCAGCTGTTTTTTATATAAAACGTGTGTGATACACTATTATTAAAGGTTGCAGCATTATCAGTCTATAGGAAGGTTATGTGTGTGTCAGCTGTGGCTCGGCATATTCAAGCAAATGATAGGTACTGTAGGATGGCCTTGATAACAGATGCTGTCCTGGACCAGTCTCCCAGCACCATTTTTTGTTTGAAGTAGTTTACAGGAGGCTGTCCATCCATGCCTTAGACACTTCCCCTAAAGAGCTCATTTAGTTACACTTTGGTCCTCAGATGTAGCTATCCCTTTGTTCTCTATGCGCTGTGCCTATTAAAAGCAGGTGTTGACTGCTGACAGTGTGCTTTTACTTTGTTGTTTCGCACATGTGGAGTCTGATAGTTTGTAAAGGGAATTAGGCTGCAAAATGTGAACATCCCCTTTTTCCAGCCACGTAGACATAGCTCATTGCAGATCTTCTATCAAGCCATGAAATTAGAGGCAAATGGTGTAGGAGGCAGTGGAGGCTCCTCCGCTAAGGCGTAGGAGCGTCGCCCCACTGGTTCAGCGGCATGCTGAATCCAAAAAAGAAAATGATAACAAAGTTCGTTATTATCACTTTGTTTTTTGCATTCAGCTTGCAGCTGAAGCCAGGCGGGCGTGGCTGGGCTCCCCACGCGTCACAGGGGTAGGAGTGGTGGCAGCACCTAGACTGCTCATGGTGCTTTGGACGGCCGTCTTGGGACCGCCAAAGCTTCATGCGCACTTTGCATGTTCTCCACACAGGCTGTATTACAGACTGCGTGGAGAGCATGTACAGCCTGCCAGCCCCTGTCTGAACGCCAAACCAAGGCTGTGTGCTTCCTCCCATGCAGAGACGAGGATGGACAAAGAAGAGGCGGTAAAAAGGTAAGTCCATTTAAAAAAAAATATTTCCCAACCGACTCCCAGATCCCCCTGCCCCACCAACCCTGGTCGGTAGCAGCCACCGCTGGTAGGAGCATATATACTGAAGAACAGAAAAAGTGATAGATGGACTGTTTGAATCAATCTCAGCCACTGGCAATTATTCGGGCTGCATCCTAGTCCATCGTTATTCTGCACACCATGCCACCTCTGTTTGTACACAGCCACATGCAAATGAGGTATGAACCTGCTCCAATCAGAACAGTCCAGCCTGAACTGCCAAGCCCGATGCTCCCTAAGCCAAAATACAAGCAACCCAGGCCAGGTTCAGGCCTGCCAACTCACATTGTGCCACTGTATGACACAGTGCCACACCTCATCACATGGCAACTCGACCCTGTGAAGAGGCATAATCACACAATGAGCTGGAAACTCTTCAACAGAAGTGGCTTTCAGCTCAGGTGCAAATGTTTGCAGTGCAGGGTTACATTTTAAACCTCGCCAGGACATCGGAGAGGCTCCAGATGAGTTCATAATTGCTGCAGTGGGGGGCCGAGGGGAAAGGTGGAATATCTTTTTGCAGAGCAGAGAGTCCAGAGCCTCACTCCCCATTTGTCTACTACCTTGTCAATGCCACACCCTTCTCTGAGCGGTAGCCAAACCCCAAATCACCTGAACCCCAATATGTTGAGCATCTTGATTTTTACTTAATCAGTTCAGCTCCAAAATCTCCAGTTGACTTAGTAGTTAGAGACTACACTCCTCATAGGAAATTACACAAATTAGCAAAGTAAAACTGAATAAAATATGTATGCATAAAGGACTGAGTGCTAGGTCAATAGTATGGAAAAGTAAACTTCTTACTAAATTGTTAATATATGCAGTACAGACATTAATGCATGAAACGGCATGAAGGCTCAGATATAGGGTCATAAAACTTAACAAAAATCCCTAATTAGTCAAATCTAGGTAAAGGCCCAACCGTCAAACACCTAAAGAGTACAGGCAGCATCCCAATAGAAAATCTAGGAGCAAATGGACAGAGTCTCCGGAGGAAAATGTCCAAAAACATGAGCCTACAAAAGTAAAAAAGAGCCAAAAAGTCAAAGAGCAAGATCCCAAGACCCAGAGGGTTTTATACAAAATCCATGCAAACTAGTAACATTCTGCAAATCCAGCATGATATGATCATGGTTAGGGTCGCATTGGCAAATCACGAACAGCAACTTATATTTTAAATCTCTAGTACTAACCCATTTCTGAAAGTAAGAGAAATCTTACAATTGCTCCCTCAGCAACTGCACTCCAGAGATGCACAACACAAAATGAAACATTTCTTAAACAATAGCTCATAAAATTAGCGCATCTACAACAGTACGTCCAGTGTAAGCCCTTAAATATGATACTTTGGAATGCCAGTTTGCTTTGTTGTGCCCTGCTGTGGTGGGACTACGTGCCCTAGCTTCACCCTTGGCTCTTCCAGAAAGAGAGGCCAACCTTGCCGTCAACGCTTCTTTAGCACTTCAAATCCCTCTTCCAACTCAGCAGCACAGGATGCCAGTTCTGCTTTGTTGTGCCCTGTTAGGGTGTAACTACCTCCCCCGACTTCACCCTTGCCTGTTCCAGGAGGACGTGCCAACCTTGCCCTCAACACCCCTTTAGCGCTCTTCCAACACATCAGAGCAGGATGCTAGTTCTGCTTTGTTATGTGTGGTAATCTGCATATGCTTTTCTTATACATAAAATGTTAATGTAGAATTGTATATATGTCATATTGGAATGTATCTAATGTCATAGTGTGATGTCATATGCTCTAGAAAACTTTGGAAGTAAACCTGGACAGTTAGTTCCAGGTTGTCCTGTTGGTGGTTGGATGAGATTCTTACTTCAATAAATCTTACAAAGAATTATTCCTGCCTTCATTCATTATTGGACCTGCTTCACTGGCGTAGTCGGCAGTAAGAAGAGACTACCTATGGTGTTGAGAAGACGACCCTCTGGGCCTTGGCAGGATGTTGCCTTGGATATTTTAGGCCCCATTAGTAGTAATGGTACACAATCCTATGTGTTAGCTGTTATTGGCATGTTCTCACGGTGGCCGGAAGTGTTTATTTTATCAAGCATTGATTCGAAGCATATCATTAAATGCTTGAAAGATTTATTGTCAAAAGAAGGGATTTCTGATTCATTGCTGACAGACAATGGTGTTCAGCTTGCTTCGGAGGAAATGAAGAAGTTTCTTTCTTCTAAAGGGATCATTCACAAAATGTGCTCTATTTATCATCCCGAGGGAAATGGCATGATTGAGAGATTCAATCGAGTGATTAAAGACACTATATCTATTGCAAAGTCAGCTTCTGTTGACTGGAAATCTGAAGTTTTGAGGAAGGTTGAAGAATATAGATTGTTTCCTCATTCCACAACAGTGAAAATACCGTTTTTATTCTTTAGAGGTAGAGTTCCCAACACTGGTGTGGAACCGGGATGGAACAACAAGTACGAAATTAGCAGAGTTAAAGAAAATAAATGTGATGGTGTTGAAATCAAAAAGAAAGAAGAAGAGAAGGCTAGGGCAAGAAAGTGTTATTTTGATGCAAAGAAAAGTGTGAAGACAACCAAGGTAATGGTTGGAGATCTGGTTATGATAAAACGTCCTGGTTTAATGGGTCGCGCTAGTTCAAAATTCATGAAACCTAGTAAGGTTATAAAAGTTTTTAGGAATGCTGTTAAAACTCAGGATTACCGTGTATGGAACTTAAATAGAGTGGTTGTTGTTAAAGGCAAGTTGGATCACAGCTTAGGGGTCACGTGGATGGGAGTCATTCACGTCTTGACAATGTTGATGGGATTCGATCACATGCTGGTGTGAAAGTTGGAACACGTAGTTCATCTAGAGTAGGTAAACGACCACTGTATCTCTCTGACTATGTATGAATTATTTAGATTTATTTATAGGAGCATAAGATATTTATTTCAAGTAAAGAGAGGAGGTGAGTGGTAATCTGCATATGCTTTTCTTATACATAAAATGTTAATGTAGAATTGTATGTATGTCATATTGGAATGTATCTAATGTCATACTGTGATGTCATATGTTCTAGACAACTTTGGAAGTAAACCTGGACAGTTAGTTCCAGGTTGTCCTGTTGGTGGTGATCCAGCGCCCCTATAGAAATTCTGTCTCAGCAACGCTACCCTACACCTGATACTCACCATTAATCATAATTCACTCACAAGGCCCATTAACCAACGAGACAGATTTTGGGCAGCTGAATCATGTGACCTAATTAAACAGAACCTTATTCATAAACTATTTACACATTTATATACAATACCATGGTTTGCGCATAAAACATATTAATTAAGTCACTAAGGTAAATGGATCAACTAGTGGTAACAAGACCATAAATAACAAGACCAGCTTGTTGTTCAAAAGTCTTATTTTATTAATTTCATTTCAGAAAGTGCATTTTATTGAGTTCTTTATTAGCAATTTCAGCAACTTTTAATTGAGGATTAGCACATTAGGATGACAATTCAAAGTAAATCAATTAGCATGAATCAATCAAATAAACAGTTTCCATCACCTAAGTTCCCTAACTAAAACTCACTTAGCCTAAAGAAATAGTAATTTACCCTATTGATCCTTACGTGCTCCAAAGGTCCTTCAGCACGGCACGCCTTTCAGGATTCGGAAAGCGAGAAGCGCCCTCCCTCCAAAGGGGTCAGTTTTTATACCTTTTCTGACTAGCTAAAGTATCTTTATCTCACATTCTTTCTGAGAATCCGAGCTTCTAATTGGCTGAGCCATGTCAGTCCACCATTAGGTCATATTTTTCTGACCAAGTCCGGGGCCTCATCATAGACCTTATTGTTCTTAGTTTCTCATCCTTTTGCTTCCTCAAAAAGATACATTCTCCGTGCACAAACTTCTCACTTCCTAATCTTGGCAGGGCATACTGCATCCTGTCCTTGGAAATGTCACCAAGAACACATTCAACTCGACCATGATTGCTTCTGCATTAAACGTTTGTCAGTTCAGCAAAATACTCTTTTTGTCTGCGCATGAGTGAAGGCTTCACTCTGGTCAAGTTTCATACTCTGCAGCACTGCCAGCCATTTTCTTAGGCCCATTCGCCAAAACTAATGTATAAACAAACACAAGACATCAATTAATGAAAGAATAAGAATTCGTTCTGTTACCCACCCTCCTTTGCTAATTATTAACCCATTATTCTATGTTACCTAGCTGAAGCAAAGAAAGCAGCAAATAGGATTCTTGCTCAAAATTGTGCCACATAAAGACGAAAAGACATAACATAAGCACACACAAATGAGCACATGCCATTAATCAAAACCGCCGCATTTAATACAGACTAGGACAATAGACAAGGTTAATTAATTATTTTTCACACACTTGCAGATGCAACATAGAGCACATATGTTAATCTCTTATGTCATGTATGCGTTTTAATCTAAGCTGATTAGTAAAATTCACTCCATGCTTATCAGTACGATTATTTAATTATGGAACTTTAACTTTGCGAGTTGAAATAAATATATTTCTAAATCTCGCTCCATCAACTCCCTCATCTGGTGATTTCAAAATCACCAAACTACACCCAAAAATTTAGCAAAATTATATTTCATGAACATGTTTTGATTTACACTGTATTAGTATTTCTAAAGTCTTGTCTCAGCTGTTTGTCTGCAACTCTCATATTGAGTTCTACGAAACTCTTCCAGTTCTATCTCTCTCTCCTGTTCCTTTCTAAGCTTTTAGATTCTCTTCTTTTCCCTTAAGTACTTCTTTCTCTTGTGTAACATGCAACTGATCTTTAACAAAAGTATCACAAAGACTATAACTAATAAAGGTGTCAGTATTTTGCCTAAGATTGAACTACCTATCTTTTGAAACCAGGTTTTGATTGCTGAAATTCTTTTGGTCAAACGTTCTGAAAAATCTTCCTCTTCTAAAGGTACAATTTCTGAATGAATCTCTGAAATGTTTTTAATGTACATCTCAATACTCTGACTCTTATCTGGGATATAGGTACAGCAGTGTTGAACATGTAAAATGCCACAAACTCCTCCCTCTTTTGCTAGCAGAATGTCTAACGCAAGACGATTCTGCATTACCATAGACCTTATGGCAATAAGCTCTGTATCCACTAATTGAAAGCCACTAGCTGTATCAGTTAACAATCTGTCAACAATTGTGGACAGTTTTCTGATTTTAACTGTATTCAGGGTTATACCTACTAAAGGTATTACTGCTTCAAAGATGTCTCCCAAAATTTCTGAGAAACTCTCTCTTTTAAATCTGCTCAGATGACTGTTAATTTCAAATGAACCCTCTGCATTTCTGTCAACATGAAACATTTTTGGAAAAACCAATCCAATAAAACAAGTCCCATACCAGTGGTCAGGGAGATTGTAATAAGCCTTGTCCCCACATACAAAATAAATTCCAGGAAAAATTGGATCTTTGCCACCTTTGAATCCCCAACCCCCCATGATCTGATAAGTGTCTTCACATTGACTGGCACCCACAAAGTAATTGTCAAACAATGTATTATCTCTCCTAATACAGAATTTTCCACTAACAGGTTTATCTATGTGTATTGCAACATTTCCAAAAGATTTGCCATTTAGCTTTTCATCCTCTATCTGCCAAAATTTCGATTTGGTTTGTTTAAGCATTTCGTTTCTCTTATAAATTGCTCTTCTCTCTTCAACTAAATTCAGGAAAGACTTTTCTTCAGTTCTCAATTTACAAGTCAAATTGTTTTTAAAAGCATACTCATAAGTAAGCTCATTAGTAACAATAAAGAATTCCCTCATCTGTTTGGCTTGTTTATGCTTATATAAGCTTTTGTCAATTTTCAAATTTGCAAAGATTTCGTCATGGTTCGAATAGCAATATTCTAAACGACCAGTTTGATAAAATAAGCTAGCTATCACACTACAAGTTATGCCATAAGTAAGAGGAAGCATATTGTATGTCACTCCCTCTGAAACAGAAGCAGGCAACTTTACACATATATAACAATCTTTAACTTCCATGACTTTTACATACTCAGCCAGAAGCCTTGAAAAATCACCAACAGGTCTATCTTGGTGGATCTCGGTTTGTGATAAATAATTCTGTTAATTTTGCTTGTTACACCATGATTATCTTGTTTAGCCAAAGCTTCACTTGTCATATTTGTTTTATACGTCTCCTTATCGATCCCAAAAGGGAAAATGGCAGCTAACATTAACCAAAGCAAGATTATTAGAATCACACAAATTGAGGACATTTTACAACATCTCCTCAGAATGGAACATCTAGAATGGGCATTAGTATAAGTATAAGGCATCTTTACTCTGTTAACAAAAGCCTTTCAAAGAAAACAAAAATCAAAAATCTCAAAAATTAAAATTATTCAAATTTCTTCTATAACCCCCCCTATTTTTTTATTTTTATTTTTTTTAACACAAACCCTTATTTTCTAACAGCTTTTCTTCGACCTTGCGTCTTACATCAATGTGTTTATCCAGCTAACACAATTTCTTCGACCTTGTGTCACCTAACACAATTTCTGCAGCCTTATGCAAAAAACAAAACCTCAAATTTTACAGAAAATTTCAATCATTGTCACTATTGTTATCTACCTCTTCCTGACTACTGCTGTTCACCTCCACCACAGGTGGGATGATAATGTAAGTCCACTCAGGGGACTTGTACTTCTGATTTGGTTTTACAACTCTTTTTGCCCTACTACTAATGACTTCTATTTTCTTTCCTGCTTCACTTTTCTTTTCAGTGTCACCTTTTTGACTTGATATTTCGTTTACCTGTTCTTTTGATTTGTTCACCAATTTAAATTTCAAGCCTTCTCTTTCACTAGGCCAATTATCACCTTTTCTTGGTAATTTCTTTTTTGGTTCTGTTACATTACATTCTGTTCTCCAAGCTCTTTTTCTAAAATTTCTTATTTGAGATTCTTCATCACTGTCATCTGTTTCGCTGTCAGATATTTGAATTCTGGACTCAGGTACTTCTTTACTCGGCAGCTTCACTCTGTTAGGAACTTTATCCTTATAGCTGGTACTTGGTAACTCGTCTTCTTCATGAATTACTTCTAACTTCTCTTCTGCTTTTCAATACTCTCCTGATCATGTATTGCTTCTTGTTCAGACTCTTTTTCCGCTTCTTTTTCTAGCAGATCTTCATCATTATCAGAGTCTACTACCACAATTTCCAAATCTTTTTCATTCCATGCCTTATTCGCATTTGAACTTTCCAGATGTCGACTTTCTTGTCGATCTTCAGGATCTGGATTTTTCTCAGGTTCTTCCTCAGAGTCTGAGTCTGCTGTAGTATCTCCGTCGTCAGGATTTTCAGGTGGTGGCTCACGAATTGTGTGACTCGCATGGATCCACCTTTTCAAACCCTTACACTTTACTGCATTTGTTGTGACGAGAATCACCTATCTTGCCTTTTGCCACCTGGGCACTAGACAGTTTCTTCTTCGGTGAACTTTTGCTCTTACCCAGTCTCCTGGTAACAGATCATGTGCTTGCTCTTTGTCTCTTGTTATCACTTCAGTTCCCACCTGATGGAACACAGAAGTCACGACGTCAGATAGATTCCTACAGTACTCCAAAATAACGCTATCATTTATACTCATCAGTTTTCCTACAGGTACAAATGCTTGTCTCATGACTCTGCCCATGACTATATCGTGTGGACTTAAACCTGTCTTTTTATCAGGAGTACTTCTTAGTGACATCAAAACAAGTGGAAGTGCATCTGTCCACTTCATTCCTGTAGCTAAACACATTTTTCCAATCCTGTTCTTCATTGTGCCATTTACTTGCTCAACAACACCTGATGCTTCTGGTCTGTAGGCACAGTGCAACTTTTGTTTTATGTTCAATGCTTCACAAATCATTTGTAACAGTGTGTTTTCAAAATGTGTTCCACGATCACTTTCCACAGTCACCGGAAAACCGTACCTTGGTATGATCTCCCTTAAAGGTAATTTTGCAACAGTAACTGAATCATTGTGACGCGTAGGAAACGCTCCAACCCATCTTGAAAACAAACAAATTATCACAAGGACATAACGTAGCTTGTTATGGGGTGGCATGTCAATGAAATCCATTTGCAACCTGGTGAAAGGACCACCCTCCCGTCCTATGGTTCCCATGCTCACAACTGTTTTTCTGTTTGGGTTCATTTGTAAGCATCTCTGGCACAAAGATTCTGCGATTATCCTGAATTTTGGGTTAAACCAAGTCTGTCTGAAAAGCCTAATCATGGAATCCCTTCCAATATGTCCCTGACCATGATATATTCTGGCCATATCAGCAATCATGCTATTTGGTAAAACTGGTCTGTCATCTTTGTAAACCCAAATCCCATCTTCTTCTCGCAGTCTGCATTCTGCTTTTAACCATGAATCTTTCTCCTCTTCACTTGCCTCATCTTGTAAATCTTTTACTCCTTGCCATGTCTCAACTACAGATGTTAGCATAAGTGAACTCAGAACATGTTCATTGTCTTTTTCCTGATTATTTGAAAAATTGTTTTTCGCACAATACCTATCCATCTCGTCTGCATGGGCATTACCTTTTGTAATATAATCTTCACCTTTTTTATGAGCTGCACATTTCACGACAGCAATTTTCTCTGGTAATTGAATGCCATCAATCAATCTCTTGATCAATTTTGCATTTCTGATTGGAGTTCCTGCAGACGTTAAATAACCTCTTTGAGACCAGAGCTGACCATAGTCATGGACAACACCATATCCATACTGGCTGTCAGTCACTATGGTGATTTTTAGCTCTTTTGCTCTTTCACAAGCACGAATCAAAGCAATCAATTCTGCCACTTGAGCTGAACGAATTCCTTCGAGACATGATGCTTCAACCACATTTGCAACTGTGCAGACTGAATATGCTCCTCTCAGAAAACCCTCATCCGTTCTCAGACAAGAACCATCAACAAAGTAAACAAAATCTGACTCAGGCAAAGGAACATCTTTAATGTCCTGCCTAGGCTTGGTACAATAATCTAAAACATCCAAGCACTCGTGATCAATGTCATTTTCATTTTTAATTTCAGTTACAGTACCATCAGGCAATAAGGTAGAAGGATTTAAATTCACACACCTTGCTATTGAGACATTATCTGATCCCAGAATAACTTTCTCGTATTTGGTAAGCCTGTTACTTGTTAAATGCTGAGCTTTGCTTCTAGTAAGAAGAATTTCAACTGAATGGGGCACATAGACTTTTACAGGAAATCCCATAATGATTCCCTCACTTTACTCAAGGCTCACACTTGTTGCAGCTACTGCTTTTAAGCAGCCTGGTAATGCTTTTGCAACAGGGTCAAGAACTGCTGAGAAATATGCTATTGGCTTTCTCAGTTTTCCATGTCTCTGTATCAGAACTAACAATGCACATCCTTCTCTTTCGCTACAGTATAGCTCAAAATCTTTTTCGTAATCTGGCATGCCTAAATCTGGAGCTTCACACAAACTTCTCTTTAGCTTTTCAAAAGCTTCCAGCTCAATTTCTGTCAGAACAATTGGGTCTTTTATGTCAGCTTTTGTTAGTCTCTGCAATGGTTTTGCAATTACTGAAAATCCACTAATCCATTGACGACAATAACCAACCATTCCTAGAAACATTCTGACCTGTCTCTGTGTTTTTGGAGGTTGCATTCCTTGAATCATTTTAATTCTCTCAACCGTCACCTGTCTGATTCCTTTCGCAATTCTATGACTAAGATATTTTACTTCCTGTTTGCAAAACTGTAATTTTGCAGGAGACACTTTATGTCCCTCATCTGCTAGGTGATTTAACAGTGTAATTGTATCTGTAACACAATTATCTCGTGTTTTGGCTGCTACAAGGAGGTCATCAATGTACTGAACTAATGTCGATTCTCCAGGTTAATTTAGATTCTACAAGGACTTCTTTAGCAACTGATTAAAGATAGATGGACTTTCTGTATACCCTTGAGGGATACAACACCATGCTAATATGCGATCCTGGAACCGGAACGCAAACATTTGCTGGCTATCTGGATGCAATGGAACAGTAAAGAACGCATTGCAAATATCAATGACCGTATACCATTCTGCATCATGTGGAAGGTGGTAAAGAATCACTGCTGGGTTTGGAACAACTGGGCAACATGGAACAACTATTTGGTTAACTTTTCTCAGGTCTTGAACTATCCTGTACGTTCCATTTGGCTTTTTGAGCCCCATAATTGGTGAATTACAAGGACTACTTTCAATTTCTTTCAACACACCTTGTTTTATGAATTTGTCAAATACAGGAATAACACCTTCAATTGTTTCTGCTTTCATTTTATATTGAGGAATGTTTGGAAAAGCTATTCCCTGTTTCACTGTAATTTTAACTGGGTCAACATTTTTCATCAAGCCCATTTCACTTCCTGTCAAATCCCAAATTTCAGCTTTAACTGTCTTTTTTTAATTCTTCTGGGAGATTATCTTTGTCAAGTGCAGGAAATAATTTACTTTCCTCTGCTTCAACCATTAACATTGTTAATTTGTAAAGCCCTTCTTCTTCAAATGTTTGAAGCTCAATACCCTCCGGTGAGCAATATATTTTGCAGTTCATCTTACACAATATGTCCCTTCCTAGCAAGTTTACAGGACTGCTAGGAAGCGCCAAGAAACCTAATGGTGTTAGTCGCGCTTAATAAATTCTTTTAACATAACATAACATAACATAACTGCTATTGCAAACTACAAATCTGTGCTTATCTTTAAATGTACCAATTTCAACCTTTACAGGCTCTGTCAAATCTGTTTTAATTTGCTGATTAGCTACGCCAACTACTTGGATTGAGTCCCCAGAGAGAGGCAGGTTTTCTATTTCCACTGATCTTACAGTAGAACGGGTAGCACCAGTGTCCACAAGAAAAGTGATTTCTACATCGTTCACCTTACCATTTATATATGGACCTGACTGATCTACCTCAAGAGTGGCTCCAAGCACACACTCTTCCCCCTCTCTCAGGCACCGTCATAAGTAATCCTCAGAATCACTTCCTCCATTTTCTGTCATCAAAAATTGTTGGGAAACATTTGGCACATTCACCCTTTGCGGTCTGATTAATTGATCACCTCCGCAGAATCCCGTTTCTGAATTGTACCTCTGACCATTCACACAAATTGGAAGTGGCGGTCGTGGAATCTGACTCTGCTGATTCACTACCTGTCGCTGTTGCTGCAGATTCAACTCATTTAACTGTCGCTGTAGCTGTTGCTGCAGATTTACAGCATTCTGCATCTGTGGATTCAATGATGCATTTTTAAAATTTCTGGGCGGATTTTTACATTCACGCTTCCAGTGTCCAATTTCGCCGCAATTAAAACAAGGTAACTTTTGTTTCAGCTCTTCTATATTAACATTAAATTTTGGCTTATTACCTTATATTTCCCTTGATTCTGATTCTGACTAATATTGATATTTTTATTCTCCAAATTTGTGATTTGCTGTTCAGCTACCTTCACCTGTGCCCACATTGCTTTTTCTTTTAGCTTTTTCTGTTTGGCATCTATCTCATCACTGCAGTATTTAGTATCAGAATATCATCAACTGAGAGTGATTGCCAGCCGACAATCCCATTTCTAATTATCTCTCCAATTTCAGGTCTCAAACCATAAACAAACCTGTATATGAAGCGGCTCATGTCCTTTTCACTTAATTTTTCATAGCCACTGTATTGTTTAAACACCAACAGTAATCTTTCATAAAATGAATGTACTGACTCTTTTGGCTCCTGATTTGTTCTGGTTATTTTGACCCAATAAACTTCTTTTGGAGGAATCTTGTTTTTCAACCAGTAAATTACCTTATCATACAGACCCATGACTTCCGATGATGGAGCACCTGTTACTGTATTTCGAGCAGGTTCTACCTTTGGCCAACTTACAGAAACTTTGCATTCTGTCCAAAGATCTGACGGGACAACTATGTCAAAGAATCCGTCAAGATCAATCCACAAAACTTTTGAGACTTTGATGAATCTATCCACCTGTCGATACCATTCCACTGGCTTTTCTCTGAGCCGAGGAAAATCATTTGTAAACAACAAAATGTCCTGTCTTGACCAAGGAACATGCACATATCCACCTCCTGCTATTTCCCTCATCGGATACTGATTTGCCACTATGCCTCTTTCTCTCCTTTCTTCCTCTCTTTTCTTTGTCCATTTCACTCTCCATTTGCTTAAATCTCCCAATCTTTTTATATACACAATCAAATCTTTCATATGCAAAATTCTTCCCATCGCATTGAAATTCTCAATGTCTCTTTCGGGAAAATCTAATCTGTAGTGTTTTCCCAAATTCTTCTGTTTGCTCATGTCAATTTCTAATTCAGTAGCTAATTCTTCTAACTGTTCATATTTATTTTTCGTTTTCCATTGTACACTTTTACAAATAAATAATAATTCATCATCTTGATAATGCTTTAAATTGTCAGGTCCAATTGTGCCGATGATTAATTCCTCTAAATCTGCTTTTAATTTAGCAACATCAAGTTTTGGTGAACTTACATTTGATTTTTCAACACTCTTTTCTGGGGTTTCAGTATCAGATTCTGCACCCATTGGTGTTCTGCATAATGAACCTGGATTAAATGTTAAATCAGGCATCATTGTTTTTTCTCGATATATTTCTGTTAAATCTGAATAAAAATGTTCAGCTACTTTCTGAATTTCTGCATTTAATGGAATAGTTAAACCTGGATGTCTAATTTCTCCCTGATCGAATACTGGTTGAACAGGACCAATTGTTACTGGAACTGTTACTGCTTCCATACCTTTAGTTAACTGTCGAATTAATTCTTCTTTTGATCGTAAATATTCTGAAGCACTTGGAGTTTCTTCTAACCCTGGGCGTAGTTCGCGGAGCCGCACTCCGCGGAGCTACGCGAAGACGCAGTTGCACTCCGCGACCTTCGCGTAGCTCCGCGGACATGCGTAGTAGCTTGCTAGACCCGTTCGCGTGCCGTTTTTCGTCTTCGGGAGCGCGGTGCGCGTGTTCGGGGCGCTGCCTGCATGCTCGAGATAGCTAGCGCGCTAAGTTACTCAAGAGGTTTGTCCCGCCCGCTTGCGTTCCCTTATTTCCTCGTTTCCTCGTTCGCACTGCCAAAGTGCGTGATCGCGTTAAATATCGCGCGAACTTACCCCGGCGCACGCGATAATGTTATTCAGCGTGCGAGAACTACGCTACGCACCGGATCGCGGAGTAATCGACAGCTTCGCGTTCTCCGTAGAACGCGGAGTTGCCAAAACTCCGCAAGCTCCGCGAACGGAGCGTAGTTCTTCGCCCAGGGTTAGTTTCTTCATCTCTTCTAGTTCCCATTTGACTTCTTGAAGTCTCACTTCTTGAAACTGGAGTTTCAGGAAAATTTCTACTTTCACCATATGCACTAGAATTAGTCCTCGTTTCTACTCTTTCAGGAGTTTGCGTATTGTTCGGGTAAAATCTGGGTGATTCTTCATTAAGTGGTGGTGCACTTGGTGTGGTTCCTTTAGAAACCATCGGGGTAGACTATGTACAAGCTGGTTTAAAAGGAGTCTGTTTCCGATTTGTGCTAAAAATGTCTTCTAAAATTGGTTCTTCTAATTCACTTTCTTCCATATTATTTTTCTTTTGGGTATTCTTTTGACCTGGTACTTCAGTAACCATTACTCTCACTGGGTACATACCATTACACATGTCTGCCTTTCTCCAACGACGCATTCTATCTTCATGAGTTTCCCTCTTTATGTCTAATTTTGGACCTCTGATTATACCACTGTTTTCTCGTGCAAGTTCAAACATCTCATCTTCCCACTCAACTAAAGCTTCAAATTGTGTAGGTCTAGGCTTCGGCACAAGAGCCATCATTTTTTCTCTCAAATTTTTCAAAACTCCCATATTAAATGACCCGTCTTCTGGCCATGCTAAAACACCATAATTCTTGGTATAATCCATCCAACTATCAAACCAAAGGCAAGTATGATAACCATATTCACCTTCCATATAGGCTGCAGGTGTTTTGTACTTATGAAGTAACTTTCCAACTCGCGTTTCTATTTTCTTGTCAGGTTTAATAAAATGTTTCAATCTCTGAAGCCATGTAAACTTCTTTTCCTCTTTCTTGTAGAAATAACCCATGTTTTTAATCAAATCCGCTTAATTCTAAATGATCGTAAACGTTTCCTGGTTGTTCCGCAAAACCAGCCAATCCATGCGCGAAACTCACCAACAAGCCAATCAGGTTGAGCTACGTCACCACCTTACTCAACCAATAGAATTGCCGTACTCAGAATGAGCCAATCAGCTAACAGCTTGTCTGAGTCACGTGAGCCAATCAGCGCGCTAGCTGTGACGTATGTTAGCCAATCACAGCGCGAACCCTGTGATGTACACATCCGCTGCAGCTCCGCGTCTCTTGCTCCTAGAGCTTACCCCTCCTTCACAAAATATTTCCACAGCGCCATTTTAAACAAAACTTTTCAATTAATAACGACAGAAAAACAAACCATTTGTCTGTTTCACTAAAATAAAGTGACAGTTTATACAATCATTCAAGTATTCTTTTGCGTTAAATAGACGACGCTATTTTCACAGAATATTCAATCGTTGATAAAGTATCGCTACTTTACCCTTCTAACAGGTAATAACGAACACGTTTCCCTCTGAATGCACATTTAAGTTACAATTCAAAGTTTGACTCGAACGGAATTACAAAATCATTTACGCATTTTCAAACGGAAATTTTCCCTAATTATACATATATGAAATACTGGCAGGACTTTAACCAACCATAGAAATCCACATTTGCCAGTAAGAATAGACAACACTTTCTTACCCTTCACACAAGCTCGGGTAAATGCTATTACTCTATTCACAGTGAGTTTTAAAACAGGCTCCAAGTCCCTATACTCGAAAGCTACAATTTCATAGACAACCCTCACTATACATTCTACCTAGCACACCTAAAATTTCCCTAAACTCGTGTTGTACGTCCACAACACTAGTGATATATGACAATACCACTATTTTGAAACAGAACAAATGCACTGTACAACTTTACTTGTCACACTACTTATATGCCGGCACAACTAGGAATTTTCACACTGCTGGAAAAAACCTTTCGACAACATTTAACAACTTGACAAACTTAACATGTTTTAGTCGTTGATCCTATGTAATTACCATGTAAAATGTCAGTTACCATAGTAACCGAACTCTGCTACCAAAGAATTGATCCAGCGCCCCTATAGAAATTGTATGTATGTCATATTGGAATGTATCTAATGTCATACTGTGATGTCATATGTTCTAGACAACTTTGGAAGTAAACCTGGACAGTTAGTTCCAGGTTGTCCTGTTGGTGGTGATCCAGCGCCCCTATAGAAATTCTGTCTCAGCAACGCTACCCTACACCTGATACTCACCATTAATCATAATTCACTCACAAGGCCCATTAACCAACGAGACAGATTTTGGGCAGCTGAATCATGTGACCTAATTAAACAGAACCTTATTCATAAACTATTTACATATTTATATACAATACCATTGTTTGCGCATAAAACATATTAATTAAGTCACTAAGGTAAATGGATCAACTAGTGGTAACAAGACCATAAATAACAAGCCCAGCTTGTTGTTCAAAAGTGTTATTTTATTCATTTCATTTCAGAAAGTGCATTTTATTGAGTTCTTTATTAGCAATTTCAGCAACTTTTAATTGAGGATTAGCACATTAGGATGACAATTCAAAGTAAATCAATTAGCATGAATCAAGCAAATAAACAGTTTCCATCACCTAAGTTCCCTAACTAAAACTCACTTAGCCTAAAGAAATAGTCATTAACCCTATTGATCCTTACGTGCTCCAAAAGTCCTTCAGCACGGCACGCCTTTCAGGATTCGGAAAGCGAGAAGCGCCCTCCCTCCAAAGGGGTCAGTTTTTATACCTTTTCTGACTAGCTAAAGTATCTCTATCTCACATTCTTTCTGAAAATCTGACCTTCTAATTGGCTGAGCCATGTCAGTCCACCATTAGGTCATATTTTTCTGACCAAGCCCGGGGCCTCATCATAGCCCTTATTGTTCTTAGTTTCTCCATCCTTTTGCTTCCTCAAAAAGATACATTCTCCGTGCACAAACTTCTCACTTCCTAATCTTGGCAGGGCATACTGCATCCTGTCCTTGGAAATGTCACCAAGAACACATTCAACTCGACCATGATTGCTTCTGCATTAAACTTTTGTCAGTTCAGCAAAATACTCTTTTCGTCTGCGCATGAGTGAAGGCTTTACTCTGGTCAAGTTTCATACTCTGCAGCACTGCCAGCCATTTTCTTAGGCCCATTCGCCAAAACTAATGTATAAACAAACACACAACATCAATTAATAAAAGAATAAGAATTTGTTCTGTTACCCACCCTCCTTTGCTAATTATTAACCCATTATTCTATGTTACCTAGCTGAAGCAAAGAAAGCAGCAAATAGGATTCTTTCTCAAAATTGTGCCACATAAAGACGAAAATACATAACATTAGCACACACAAATGAGCATATGCCATTAATCAAAACAGCCGCATTTAATACAGACTAGGACAATAGACAAGGTTAATTAATTATTTTTCACACACTTGCAGATGCAACATAGAGCACATATGTTAATCCCTTATGTCATGTATGCGTTTTAATCTAAGTTGATTAGTAAAATTCACTCCATGCTTATCAGTACGATTATTTAATTATGGAAGTTTAACTTTGCGAGTTGAAATAAATATATTTCTAAATCTCGCTCCATCAGTGGTTGAATGAGATTCTTACTTCAATAAATCTTACAAAGAATTATTCCAGCCTTCATTCATTATTGAACCTGCTTCATTATGCCTTGCTGGGGTGAGATTGCGTCCCTCAGCTTCAGCCTTGCCTGTTCCAGGAGGAGGGGGAAACCTGGAAGTCAATGCTGCTTTAAAACGCTCTTCCAACCCTACAGCCAGGCCAGTCTTAGCCTGTCAAAGGCCAGAAGAGACTGGGCCACCCCTCTTGGTCCTGTGGGATAAGGTACTGTCCCTCAGTAACACTGAGGAGGACATGCGTGATGTACTACCCTGGCTCTCACCCGCTAAAAATATACCAACCAATGTGCCTCTCATTCTACCACAGGCCAGTTACAGTGGTTTAACCCAGCTACCATGAGTGCTGAAGAGGCGGGGCTCAACCTTTGGCCTCAGGGGAGGGACCTGTATATGATCCTGCGCCGCAATCTAGAAGACACGCTGACAGCAGGAAAGGAGCAACGCGGAGAGACGCTTCCTGGATCCTTTACTGAAGACGCTGAACCGCTGTGCAACCGCTGGATGAGGAAGGAATACCGTCGACCATCCTAGGGCCATCTGAAGACACCACCTGGTTTCTGTGACCTGAGCAAGCTGTGGGCCAGAAGCCAGAAAAGCAAGCCGAGGAAAAGGGTGACCGACCAACCCGACGATTTCCTGCAGGTCCAAACCATGCTCCTGAAGGTGCGTGGCTAACTCAAGTGTCGGCAAGGCTCCGGGCTTGGGGGTGGATAGAGGAAAAGGCATGAGGCACCAGTGAGGGCTAGAGAAAAAAGGGAGGGGCTGGCTCGTGTAATTCACACTGAACCCCTTTACACCAAGGCACTTGCAATGGAAGGACATTTCCTTCTCTGACCTAGCACGTGAGTATTTTTTAGCACAGATTCCCCATACACAGACATTCCCTGGGGTAAAAACTGATGGATGATAAAGCATATATCATAACAGGTACCTTACCTGCCTTGTTCTCCGAGGTGATCTGCTGGGAGGACTCCTGGTGCAGTACCTGTAAGTAAGACAAATGGAAAGATAATTACACCTACAGAGGAGCCTGTACAACGTCACCAATTCATTAAAAAAGCCATTTGGATCCCACTACAATACCTGGTTTTATTATTGTCAGACTAAAAGAGGATGGAGAATGCGGTCTTAAGGCCATCTAGAAAAAAATGGAGAATATCATTCATCAACCTAAAGAGGGCCAAAGCATTTGGAATCGGTCCTCGATAAGCAAATGACTCAGGCTGAGATTGATCAGATAGAATTTACTAATGCCATTTGGTCCCAAGGAGAAAACCTGAACAAAATATTAGAAGGGCAGATCCAATTTGCAGCCGGGATCGCCCAAGGCAGAGAACAACCCCAGCCTAGGGCTACAATACCGTTACAAAAATACATCTTGGGTGAGGTCCCAGTGGCATTGTTTCCTAATTCGGGCAGCCAGAGTCAGCACTTGGCCATCAGAGTGATGCCTTCCATACCCAAAAGTGGCTAAGACAACATGCTAGACTAACCATAGACCATGCAGTCAAGATGGCCACCATCTTTGCTCGGGCTCAGTCTCAGGAAGCCCCATCTGACTTTGAGCAACCCACTAAATCCTCACCAGTTCTGGGTCATAAGTATGAGAAAAAGCCATATAGAGCTGCCCAAGAATTCCCCAGGATCAAGATATCCCAATCTGACTCTATTGTTACCCCCGGTCCTTAATGCTATGACTGCAGAGAGTCGGGCCACATTGCCCATTTTTGTAAGATGAGAAAACAGAAAGAAGAAGAGGAGTCTATGGATGTCAGGTAAGCCCACCATTCCATCCTTTATGCTCAAGAGACGAGGCCCATGTATTTTGTGACTCTATGTGTCAATGGGAACTGGTTGACTGATCTTCTGTATTCTACGTGCAGACCGTCTGTAGTCAAAGATGACTTAGTGTAATTATAATCAATAAATATGCAGGGATTCGTTGTGTACATGGGGATACCATAACCTACTCAGTAGCCCATTTAACAATAACTAATACGGCAGGGCAGAAAATTGTATAGTCGATGTTGGGGTGCTTCCATCTCTCCCTGAGAGAATCATTCTTGGGACAGACAATCCTTACTTCCTAGATCTTTTACAAAATAACCTTGATGGTTCAGTTGACTCACATAATGAAGAAGCCAAAATAGGAGCCAGAGAAGGTAGGGAGATCCATCGCCAAGATGCCCTTCTTACTCCTGAGCCATGGGTATTGGATAAGTGTTTTAGGACAGCCCAACTAAACAACAGGTCCTTACAAAACACCTGGCAATACGTTCAAGATAATCAAAACATTCCCAGCACCACTTACCCCCAATTTGTTATAAAAAAGCGGTTGCTTTATCGAATTGACAAAGTAAACGAGGAAGCCCAGCTCTTGGTACCGCATGATTTTAGATACCAATTTTTGTTTTTTGACACTCCAATCTCTTGGCTGACCACTGTCGGCTAGAAAATACCAGCCAATCTATTTTACATTTTTTCTGTCCAGGGATATACGCTCAAATCAAACAATATTGTCCAACCTGCGAAATAAGTCAGAAAAAGAATCTGTATCAACTACCTAGAGCACTTTTACAGTCCCTTCTAATAATAGAAAGCCCTTGGATAGAATAGGGATGGAACCATGCTCAACAAAAGGATTCCAATACATGTTAGTCATCATAGACTATGCCACAGTTATCCTGAAGCCATACCCCTAACAGTTATTACCACCAAGGTTATTGCCCAATACCTAATACTGGTGTTTTCACACATGGCGATTCATACCACAGTACTGCTTCTCTTATGCATCTGTTAAAGAAATTGGTTACTCCTATATTCATCCGACACCCACCTCCTTTCAGTAAGGTGTTTATTTTGCAGACAGACACATCAGATATTGGTATTGGTGCAGTTCTATCCCAGGTGGACCAGGAAGGTAGCTAGAGACCAATTGTCTACATCAGTAGGAAACTGTACCCCCTAGAATGTGTGTACCCTACTATCGGAAAGGAGTGTCTCGCTATTAAGTAACCCATTAAGAAGCTTCATTGCTATCTGGAGGGGTGGTTCTTTGTGTTGTATACAGATCATGCCCCCTTCACCTGGTTGTATCGCAGTTCGGGCAACAATGAAAGGATCCTACGTTGGTTTTTGTCTTTGCAACCATACCATTTTGAGGTTAGGCACAGGAAGGGTAAAGATCAGGGGAACACTGATTACCTCCCCCGCTTTCCCCTTTTCCCTGATCGGGAAAATACAAGGGAGGGGATATACGACACTGAGGAGGACTTGGCTCTCATCCTCTAAAAAACAAATAACGGACGCACCTCTCGTTCTACCACAGGCCAGTTACTGTGGCTTTAACCCGGCTTCCACGAGTGCTGAAGAGGTGGGGCTCAACCTTTGGCCCGAGAGATGGGTCCAGTATATGACCCTGCGCAACAATCCAGAAAATGCACTGACGGCAGGAAACGAGCAACGCTGAAAGACGCTTCCCGGATCCTTTACTGAAGACGCTGAACAAGGAAGGAATACCGACAACCATTCCAGGTCCATCTGAGAACACCGCCTGGTTTCTGCAAACAATCAAGCTGTGAGCCAGAAGTTGGAGAAGCAAGCATATGAAACGGGAGATGGACCAACCCGCTGACATGCTGCTGGTCCAAGCTACGCTCCTGGTAGGGCATGGCTAACTAAGGTACATGCAAGGCTCTCGGCTTGGGGTGGAAGGAGGCAAAGGCACAGGGCACCAGTGAGAGCTAGAGAAAAAAGGGAGGGGGTGGCCCATGTAATTCATGCCGACCTCCTTTACACCAGGGCACTTGAAATGGAAGGATGTTTCCTTCCTTGACCTAGCACATGTATTTTATTAGCACAGATTCCCCAAACACCGATACTCCCTGTGAGGTAAAAAGCATATATCATAACAGGTGACCTACCTGCCTTGTTCTCATTTGTACCGAGGTGATCAGTTGGATGGACTCCTGGCTCAGGACTTGAAAAGAAGGCAAATGTGTAGTATAGTTAAACCTCGAGAGGAGCCCGTACAACATCACCTACTCAATAGAAAGCCATGTGAATTGACCCCCTTCTGTATTCTTTCTGATACCATAAGCAATGCAACCCCCTCACTTTGTGCAGGTTCATCTGGCTTTCTATTACACGTTGTGTTCGGCGCAAATATTTCCACCAAAGCAGCGGATTTTTCCATTGCACAAGTTAACTGCACCATAAATATTATAGCCACACTAATAAACCACCAGCTTGTTAACTTTCATGCTTATGTGGGGTTTTTGTCTAGAGATCGTAGTCTATGTGCGTCCAAATTGGGAAACAAAAGGCTGTAGACAATGCTGTACTGGCCAGGAAAGCTAAAAAACAAGCTAAACATGCTGCAGAAAACTGTTCTCTAGTCTATATGATATTGAGGTGCTGATCTAGGAGGTAGAGGGTCTGCTGCCCGAGAAAGATGAAGAGGGACCAATTAAAATGTCTAAACCAAAGCAGCCAGATATAACATTGTATCTAGTAAAGCCATCCCACACCACGAAGAAAGCCCCAGGCACCCAGGCCGCCTTCTTATAGCAATAGTATCACCAACTACCTTACTAGAGAAGGCAGCTACATGCACTGGGCCTGGGGGTATACAAAACACTGGTTTCATGGTAAATTTGGAATGCAAGAATAGGTTTTCAGTCCTGCACCCTTAATGGGATATCGGCCCCATAGTGACCTAATGCTAAGCGGTCCAGATTCCTCTTTAAATCACCACCTAGAGGGAGATGGCAATGTATCTCAATCGATAGCTTTGAGGGAGGAGTCAGGAGACTTAATAAGACCAGTCACAAATTACCCTCAGTTAACATCGTTATGGGAGTAGAGCTGAGGAGATCTGTCAACCTCCTCACATAAACACTATCGCAGAAAGTGGACAATTTGGCTGCTATAGTGGGAACTCTAAATAGCAGGGGGCCTCTTGATACACCTAAAAACTCTAATTCCAACACACCAGAAAATTCAGCACACATCCCCAGCCCTTCAAAAGGACTGGAATAAAGCCACAGGGGCTGCACTCCCCTCCTCTCAGTGTCCTTACCCAAAAACTTCAATGGTTTCTAGAGCAAGCTCTCTTCTTGCTGCTAATATATTTTAATCCACTGTGTGTGTTTTATTGTGATTTTAAACCGCGCATTTGCACTATCAGGGCTCGAACCCTGCGATATCGCCCCACCGGCCCCGCCATTTTTAGTGAGGAAGACGAGCTGGGCGAGCAGTCTAGTGCTCCGCCCGCCCCTGCCTCCATAAAAGCGCCGGGCGACCACATCCCCGCTGATTGCTAGTGAGTGGTGTGTTATTAGTCCTGAGGTGGAAGCCGGGACTCGAATTACTTACTTTCTCTCTTCTTGCTGCTAATATATTTTAATCCAGTGTGTGTGTTTTATTGTGATTTTAAACCGCGCATTTGCACTATCAGGGCTCGAACCCTGCGATATCGCTCCACCGGCCCCGCCATTTTTAGTGAGGAAGACGAGCTGGGCGAGCAGTCTAGTGGTCCGCCCCGCCCGCCCCTGCCTGCATAAAATGACTCCCTGGCCTAGGAAGCGCAGCGGGTGCGCAGCCGGCGCGCCGAAGGCGCGCCAAAGGCAAGCCCGTCTGCGCCCGTCCGCACCGGACCCGCGCCTAAGGCCGGAACCCCTGGCCAGTTGGATAAAAAATCCGCCCTGCGGCAGGTCTACAACCGCAATACCTTACTGACGATTGGCCGCAATACTGACACAAAATGCTGCCCTACAATGGCCATGGGGGATGATCTGCCGTCCTTTCCCCATCAGTGTATTAACTGTAAGCAGATCCTTCCCAAGGTACTCTGGCAATCCCGGCCAATTTCTACTGACCCACATTATTCCATAAAGATGAAAAAACCTGCTTTTATAAAATGCATGTTACTTAATGCCAGATCTCTGGTAAAACACAGAACCGAACTGGCGGAGCTCATTCAGGACTCTAAGGTTATGATTGCTTTTATAACTGAGTCCTGGACAGATGCAGCATCAGGCCCAGATATAGTTATCGCTATGCCCCCGGACTACATCTGTCTTACACAGAATAGAGAAAGGAAGAAAGGTGGTGGCCTGGCCATTATCTATCATAAATCCCTTAGAGGGATAGTACAGCCTGGTGTAACTAACTTAGAAGAAGCGCTTGTCTTCAACTTCATCTTCTCTGACCATCAGACACTTAGAGGCTGCCTACTTTATAAGCCGCCCGGGGCTAAAGCACCTTCCTTCTCAGCTTTAACTAGCCTGCTAGAAGAAGCCATCTGCGCCAACTCCTTCACGCTACTTGGTGATTTTAATTTTCATCTTGAGAATGGCTCTGACTCGGACACCCAGGATCTCCTAGAACTGTTACACGGGGTAGAGCTAAAGCAAATGGTCCGTGGCCCGACTCATAAGGCAGGGCATACCCTTGACGGCATATTTTCCAATCATCCTAACCTAGTGGTTACGGCAGTTCAGCCGGTCTCCTGGTCGTACCATGCCGCAGTCCATTTTAACATCAGTTTAGCCTCCCCCACCAGACCGAGTAAGGCTAAAAGTGCCCCTAGAAAGATCAGGAAATGGAATAACATAGAAGGCAAGACACTGGATGGCCTTCTGAAATCCTCTATACGGCCCCCAATAAGAAATATGGAGGAAGCAGCTACAGACTACACGAGCTGGCTGGAGACTGCCTGTATGCAACTTGCCCTCCCGACTATCCAACATTCCACTCGCACAAGCCCCTCCACCCCTTGGTTCTCAGAACAAATCAGAGACCATAAAACTCGCTGTAAAAAATTGGAAAGACAATGGCGGAAAAATTATAAGGAAGAGGATAAAAAACTGCTCAATGTAGAGCTGAGAGTCTACAAGGAGATGATCCGCCTGGCCAAATGTGAGTTTTTCTCTAAACGAATTAAGAAAGCTAATAACTCTCCTAAGGAACTATTCAACACCATCTCCTCCTTGACAGCCCCCAAATCAGTAGACATACCACCTAGTCGCCAGCTATGCGAAGACTTAGCTAAATTCTTTCTGAATTAAGTAGAGAAGATCTTTCATCCCCTGGATTATCAAATTACGACCAGTGCCTCTAACACACCCACCTCTGAAACGCATCTGGAGACCAATAGGAATTCTGACATACTAGAGAACTTCTCCCACATCAGAGAGGAAGAGGTATCTAATGGGCTAATGAGGATAAAATCAGGCTCCCCGCATGACCCCTGCTCAGCTACAATTGCCAAACTAGCTCCCTCTACCATCGCTTCAGGTCTTACCCCTCTGTTCAATCTATTGCTGGATAAAGGGGGATTTCCCCTACGTTGGAAACAAGCCTCCATCTTACCCCTGTTAAAAAAACCAATTTGGACGCGACAGACTTAAACAACTTTCGTCCTATCGCCAGACTACCCCTCCCAGCCAAAATCATGGAGGGCATACTAAATAGACAGTTTAGCTCCTTCCTGAGATCAGGAGAGAGATTGGATTCTTCACAACATGGATTCAGGGCGGGACATAGCACAGAATCGGCACTGATTAAATCAGCCGAAGACATACGAAGGGTGCTGGATATGGGGGGCAGAGCCGCCCTGATCTTGCTGGACTTATCCGCGGCCTTCGATACGGTCCACCATAAAATATTGGTGGACCGTCTGAGGGCCAGTGGGATTCAGGATAAGGCTCTCGACATCCTGCGAGCCTTCCTATCCGGCAGGACTCAGTCGGTGGCCTTGGGGGACTTCGAATCTGAGCCATTTGTGCTCCCCTGCGGAGTCCCACAGGGGTCCTCCCTGAGCCCGACTCTTTTTAATGCTTACGTCTCCACCTTGGCGCCAGTGATTAAATCCTTCGGATTCAATCTCACATCCTACGCTGACGACTTGCAGATTGTGGTGTCGCTGCATCAGGGAGAATTGGACAGCACTGCAGACCGGTTTAGATGCTGTATGCGGGAGGTGAGCAACTGGATGGCAGGAAACTGCCTGAAGCTCAATTCTGCAAAAACAGAAGTTCTGCTGTTTGGGTCAAGAGACAACTTCTGGTCCCCTCGGTGGTGGCCAGAAGAAATGGGGGCTCCTCCTTCTCCGGTTTCGAAAGTAAAAAATCTGGGTGTCCTGATGGACGACTCTTTGTCCTTCAGGCCACATATCAATGCACTAGCCTCGGCCACACATTACATCCTTAAAACTATCCGGAAAGTCCTACCATTTCTTCCGGTGGAACACAAGAAAACAGTAGTGACCGGACTGGTGATGTCCTGGTTAGATTACTGCAACGGTCTGCTGTTGAATGCCCAGCCGGGACTTCTAAACAAACTTCAAATCCTGCAAAATGCAGCAGCCCGCTTGATCACTGGCACCCCAAAGTTCACTTCAGCAGCTCAGGACCTTGTAAAGCTACACTGGCTGCCTGTTCGTAAAAGAATCGCTTACAAGTCACTCTGTGTGATTTTTAAGGTTCTGCATGGCCTGGGCCCCCAATGCATGACCCTTCTCTTCCAGTGGTACAAACCAGGGCGAGCTTTAAGATCAGCCGAGCAGGGCCTGGCAGTAGTCCCCAGAGTAAGAAAAGCCCGCTGGGGAGGCAGAAGTCTATCCCTGGGAGCCGCCAGGGCATGGAATTCGCTGCCTTTGAGCCTCAGACAGACCCCCGACCTGCTCACTTTCAGGAGGGCCCCTAAGACCTGGCTCTTCTCACACTAACTCTTTGACAACGCCCTCTAGCGATCAGTCAGCGCCAGGACACCTTCGGGTAACAGTGCGCTTTAAAAATGTCAAAAATAAATAAATAAATAAATAGTGCGGCATTCCTCTAGAGAAGAGCTAAGGAGGAGGGCATATTAATCTCAGAAGATTCAGGGCCCAAATGCCATCTTCTGGCTACTTCAATAGAATGGGAGGGAAGGGCTCCTAGCTCTCAATTACCATGGGGTGCCATGAATACATGCAGCCTCACGCCCAGTGCGAGAGAAGTGATAGAGCACACCTGGGTGAAGACATTTTTTTCACTAATGTTCCCAAGATGGGGGCAATTGAAAATAGGAGCACATTAGTAAACAAGACTATTCACTGGCTGTGTAAAGTGAGCAAATGTAGGTCAGTAATAAGAGAAGACATTTGTACAGCCAGGCGCTATACTAGCAAATGGGACAGCCTTGACCACATTTGTATAAGGTTTGCAGGAAATAGGATTAATAAAGGACTGCTAGCACTGGAGCATAGAGCCCTATTATTGCATGCTTTGAAGATTTGCATCAAACTAAAAGCTCCACCAACTACTCCCTGTGCGACTTATAAAGGACCCGAATCGCCTTCCAGAATGGCTCGTGAACTGAGGGCAGGTAATATAGATCTACCAAGTTGTCAGACGTTGATTAACTCTCTCACAGGATCCGCCATTGGTGGCCTGAAGTAGCCTTTCTATTGCACCACTTGTTTTAGAGGAGATTTGTAGTGAGGGTCAGTACTCGCCTATCACCCAGATTCACCTGGACCCTAGTGCCTCTGAATGGTGAAGTGTAATTAACCCCTTTGGTTTCATTTCAGGATTCTGCCTCTACACCCTTAGGCAGGGAGCCTGATGCTATAGCCAAATGTCTGTCATGGAACAAAGCAGGGCTGCAAGCTAAATTAGTTGATCCTGGTGTGTTTATTGACACCCATCAGATAATGTTATTTCAAGAAACATGGGCTATTGAGCCTATTTATAGTCCAGGCTACCTTACATTTAGGCCTTCCGGTTTTAGGTTCAAACCTATAATAACTGATAAAACCCCACCGGAAGGGAAAAAGCCCTCACCAGTGTAAACATATAAACACTGAAAAAAACTGCTCAACCACAAATCAAATGTCATTCAAAGATAGGAAAAGGAGAGTGAGTCATTTTTATTTCTTCCTGAAGGGCCCAATACAATGTAACTATGTTATATAAGGAAGCCGGAAGAAAGACTGGGCTACCATTATTCTGCTTGAGTTTTGTTGTTTAGGGATGTCAGTAAATTATTGTTTCTTCTTCCTTTTTTCAGTTTTGTGGTCTATGGTCTAAAGATACAGGGGTTCAAAGGATTATTTAGGTGTTGTTTGTTTATTTGATAAACTCTAGAGAATCAGGAAATATCAAAATCATATTTGATTTTTTGGCTACGTTTGAGTCTTTCACTAATAGAACAAATGTAGGTTTTATAAAAATCTTTCCCAATATGTACCATCACCTTTACCCACAGAGAATGGGTAAAAAACCTTGATTCATCAGCCCCCTTTTTGAGTGAGTCAGTATTGATAGTAGGTGAATTGCCAAATGCCCCAGGCTTTAAACATTCAATGCTGGTGAAAACATGAGACCAGACTTTTGGAAAACATGGAATGCAGTGTCACTTGGAATGATGTTGGAAAATGTTCTTACCAAGTTCTACAAATATTGGAGTGTTATTGTTTGTATTTACAGTGATTCAGCCACGTATATGAAAATGTTGTGTGAGGACCTGTCAAAATTGATACTTGAGCTGAAGTGCTTCCCTGTAAGAGATCCTTGCCACTTGTTAGATGGTATCCTGAAAGCATCTTTACAATCTTCAGAGTTAATGAAGAATGCTATTGACTTTTTAGTCCATTCTGGTGCACTGTTTTGTTATGCACAGAAACTAAAACACAATTATTCCTCATTTTGTGCTTTGTGTGGCATCAAAGAAAGAGTCATCCCAACTGTGTCACTTAGCTGGTGGTTCACAGTCCTAGAGGCCATGAATGCTATATTATCCATGTGGCAACCGTTCACAGAACTTTTACTGAGTGATGATGCCAAAGGCAAAAGATGTGAGGATCTTTGGTCACATATTGATAGTGATTTGAAAAAAGTACACCCTACTGCATTTTTTATTTTTACAGGAAATCATGACTGCTGTAGTGGACATGATAAAAAACTAGAGACAGACTGAAAACACCCTTGTCTACCAAGTGTTTAGCATAATTGGTGTAGATGTGAAACATCGCCTTGAGAGTAGGCTGGGCGACACTTTTAGTGACTTTGGCACTGCAACATGTTCCATGTTAGAGTGGTTGCCACTTGGTAAGCAAAGAAATGTTGAGGAGCAATTCAGGAACTTTTATTTTACAATGTATGAGAATTAGCCCTTCACCAACCAGGCATTTGAAGTTAATTTAGCCTCACTGTGGTACTCTGCACAAGTTATAGATCCCTTCCATAAAGGGAAATTTTCTGCGGAGTTTCAAAAGTGCTGCCTCAATTTTGACGGCTTTGATAACTCTGAGGGCATATGCACCCAGTTCAATGCATATGTTGCAGAACCTGTTGCAGAAAATCACATTCTTTAGGTCCACCAGTATTTTACATGGAAAGCTATGTCTGTGACCAGAGTTAGCAAATTGTGTACTGGCTGTTTTGGCGTTGCCTGTCTCAAGTGCCAACGTTGAAGAGGGCCTTTTCACAGATAAAAGTTTACATGGGAAGGAAAGAGAGAGCGTGCATAACCAAAGACTCACTGAAGAAGTATTGTATGGTGTACTACGATGAGTTTGATTTGTAAAAATATATTTGGACCTCATATACACTGTACATACACTGTCTATATACCATGTACTGTCAATGCAGAAAGCAAGCAATAATAAAAGCAAAATGTTCCATAAACACCGGAAAAACACTGTTTCTCTTGTTTTTAATGGCGCAAAAATGTGTAGCAGTGATAATAACCACTGTTTTTTAAGGTATTGAAATCACCTAAAAAGACTGCAAAAACCCCACCAAAAATAGAAACTGAAAACAGGTAAGCCTACTTACATTCTTTGTTAAAGCTAAGTCAGGCAGAGTCTCTGGTGGTCTACTAATTTTATTCAAAAATCCAAATAACTTTAGGGTTAATGCATAGACTTAGGGTCTAAGGACATCCTAGGGATTCACCTTACATTTCACAGAATACTGTATTACTAAAGCACTTGGTGCTAGTAAACATATATGTAATGTCAGTCCTGGCCAATGTAGAATCACTTACTATACACATTCTACAAGCCTCTCTAGAAGATACAATCCAGCACTCTTGGCCTGTGGTAATAGCGGGCGACTTTAATGTCAAATTTGTACCACTCTAATTATTGGGGAGGATGAGAAGAGGGGAAATCCCTGAACTCACTAGCAAGCCAGCTATAAAATGCCCTAAAGTGGCCAGTCAAGCCTTTCACCTTTGCTTAGTTCATGGCCTGAGAGTTGCCAATGGGCGCACCAAGTCTGACTATCATTTGCTTCCCGCATTTAAAAGAGGGTCGTATATGAACCACCTAGATTATATATTTCTCTACCTAAGACTGTAGTACCATATGGAAGATATGAGAGTCATAACCCGAATGGATAGTGACCACAATGCTCTTGTAGCAGACTTTTGCTTGAACCTATTCTGTAAGCCACCGAAGTCCCTTGGTAATACTTTTCCAACTTCTCTAGTTGTAACAAATAATTGCAGGAACATCAAATGAATAAACATTGATAATGACATCATTACTAAGGCAAACATTTATCAATTACTTGTTGACCACTTCGATTGCCAAAATGATAATCTGGCCTCTTCAGAGTTTAGTAACAAACACACCAAACTGTTCCATGCACTATTTTAAGAAGCACTCAAGGGAGCCTCAAGTAAGTGTCTTCAGGTGTACCTGGTTCACCAAAGAGTGTAGGGATGCAAAAGTCAGATTGATTAAAGCTATAAAGAAGGGGCCACATTTGGGTAGAACATGTGCCAGGAAGGATAACAAGCACACTTTGATTAATGCTAAGGGCCAGTGGTGGAATGAGCAGTGGTCACAATTGTTAGAAGCCCCAGAGAAACGTTATCATGGTAGCTTTTAGAGAATCATTGCAAGAGGCAAGAACTGTGGGTCCACCAGTCCTACTGTATTTGTCCCAGCGAAGTATTGAAGTTCAACCACTTTGAAGCAATGTATAGCGAGAAGGCCAACACAAGTCTGAGCCCCTATACATGGAAGGATACTAACTTGGGTTCCTCTTCTACAGAAGTGTGTCACAATCCCTTGTGCCATTACCGCTTCTCCTACATCTGGCACTCATCCACTTGGATTTACATTGGAGGAAATCAAAGCAGCCCGTTCAGATATGGAAAGAGAAAAATCCCCTGATCCCTACAGTATCCCAGTGGACTTTTTCCATTCTGAACCCGATATCTGGATATCATATTTGAATATGTTAAAAAATGCAGTCCCCAAGAGCGGGCAAATTCCTGAATCATGGTGGGATGCTACTCTTGTGCCCATTCGTACGAAGGGTCTTAAAGACACTCCTGCAAATTATAGGTTGATCAGCCTAATTGATACCACTCAGAAAATGTCTTGCAGGCAAATCCTAGTTCATCTGCAGGAGTGGATGGAAGATCACCCGGTACTGTCACACCTTCAGGCAGTTATCGAGAGAACACAGGCACGAATGATCAAATATTCTGCTTGATGACCAATCGTTGGAAGGATGTAACCATTGGCAGGGAACATCAGTATGTAGCATTTATAGACAAGAGGGCTGCCTTTGACCTGGTGTTGAGAAACACCCTGTGAGAAGTACTGGCCGAAAAGGTGACCCATCACGTTCTTCTCAAACTCCTTATTACATTACATACAGCCACTTACACTCCGGTCAGATGGAACGAGCAGGCGGATCCACACTCGAAAACTTTAACTAAGTGGGGTGTGCGGCAGGGTTGCATCTTGGCTCCCACGCTGTTCCCCCTGTTCATGAATGGGATGGTGGACGCACTGACTAACTGTCAGCATGACGCTCCAAAGATAGCAGCAGCAACACACCCATACTACTCTTGCTGCTTTCTTGCACTTCTATGGGTCTTCAGGAACTATTAAATCGTTTTGCAGACTTTTGTAAACCGCGGGGTCCAGAGATTAATGCTAGCAAATCCAATCTGATGGTCATCAACCCTCACAGCTCTTTTAGGACCAATCTGACTGTGGAAGACTTAAGCATCTCCCAGGAACGGAGTTTTGACTGTTTGAGAGTTAGGCTCACGGACAAAACTTCCTGGGATCAATAAGCGCTGAAAAGTAATTCTAGCTTATCCCACAGATCAGCGACCATTATTAGGAGACCTACATTTTCGGCTAACAGGGTGGTGTCGCAAGCGCTTTGCATCAAGGAAAATAAATTTGTTAGAGCTTTGCTGAATGTCCCACTGAGCACCCCATTATTACCTCTAAGATGGGACTTGAATCTCAACAGGGTTGATCACATTGCAAGTCTTGATATACTGGATAAGAATAAGTACCACCCGGGATTTGGCAGCTTACAGAGCCGTCTTACAGGAATCAATCGTCATGAACAAGCGCTGTAGTACTCCTGGGCTCAAAGCTGTAAATTCCCTGTGTAATGGGCTTAACCTTGTGGGAAAACCCTAGGAGGACCAACACAGCCAAGTGGGTTAACGAGGCATCTTGGAACTTTACACTGTAGAAAGTCTGACGGGGTCAGGCCTGATGGACAAGTTTCTCAACCACAAAAATTCTTCTGGCTTTGAATTAATTTTGAATAGAAACACATCCCTATAGTAAAGTCCCTGTATATTCACTTTCGAGTGGGTTCTTTACCACTCAAGTATTTTACAATGAAGTGGGATAAGGAGGGGGAAGCAGTGGGTGATTGACCTTTTTGTCCAAGCATATTGGAAACAGCGGCACACTTTTTCTGGGTTTGTCGCAAATATAAAACTGAGAGATCTAAGTGGATCTTGCCCTTGTGTCTGTCTAAAGGCGCCAGGCAGTGCTGAGAAGCCTTACACCTATTTAGAGGAGACACATCCAAGCACAGAGTTTTTGCACTTTCGAGGTTTTTCAACCGCAAATGGTTTATCAGAGCATCTGCACTTTAAGGGGTTCCACAGGGGCTTTAAGCAAAAGAACGTGCACCTGTTGCTGTGGTCTGCGTTTTGTGGAGGACCTACCATTGGGCTTTTTTAATCCAGTATTGCTAATTTAATGCTTTTTGACTGTTGCAATTTATGTAGCTATTTTTTTAATTCTTTCAATGTTTTATTGTACTCTTTTATTGTTGCATTTTAGGATAATGTTGTACTTTTTAAGGTTGACTGAGACTGAAATAAAGCAATATTTGTTATGATGATGATGATACTTTGTACGATTGTACATCATTCACTTGGTGCTCTCTAGAAACGAGGGGACAAATGGCTTGCAGCAGGACACTGATTAGGAGGAGGAATGAGCACCAGCAACTACATCCAATTTAAAATGAATGGTGTCTCACACAAAGATGCGGCATAATGACTTCACAGTATTAATTACACTTTCATAGCAAATTTGTTTCAAGTGCAACATCATTAATTTATTGGTTACGACTCTATGCATCATTAAAACCATTCATTTTCAAAAGCAAATTTCACACAATATTTGCACATCTGCTCGATTTTGAAAAAGCTACCAAAAATGCCCGACACCTTGCCCAGCCACCGCCTCTTCTCTGTACAATCACACAGTTCAAAACATATCAAGGTTAGTAGGTCTTTGTTTGAATGTGGGTGTCTACTTTTCTTAACTTTTTCTTGCAAGTAATGAAAACCCGTGCCATGCCAGGTTCTCACCTGCATTTTGTACGTCAGTGCATACCTTGCTTAGCTATTACTTGGGAGTGACTCAATACAAATTAAAGTTCCATACAGTGCCTCTTAATTACTTAATTAGACCTTCTCACTGCACCCAAGTTTAGTAAATTCATGCATCTGCAAAAAAACATGTGCGGAACGGAGAGGCAGTGCCAAAGTTAGCAGAGAATGGGATTTCACTGGTTGTGCTAAGTAAACATCAGGTTTAGTTATAGACCATAAAACAAATGGATCCTTTTATTAAAAGACACGGGCTCAATTCCAAAAGGTATGAAAGAGTATGTAAAAGAGTACTCATATGTCTCTTCAAGTGTCAATGAGAAACCTGCTTTTGACGATTGTGACCAGGAGAATGATATGTGTCTGTGTTTAGACTTCCCAGGATGGAAGCTGTGCACATACACAAAGTCGTTGGGAAAAAACGTATAGCCCCTAAAGGGTACCCAGTATGGCTGAGCGTAGAACCCTGGCAGAAGGTTAATCTTTTCTCCCAGATGCCTTCTGGGAAATCATTCCTAGATAGTATGAGTCTTGACTGATTTTACTGGCCTTTTCTTACGAATCAGTGCCCTCCTTAGCTGATGTAATTCCTCATTATGCTTTCTTTATGCTCGAAATGAGTTCCACAGATTCGTGATTTTTGTTATGATCGAGGGGTTGCATTAGGGAAAAGCATCTGTGACTTCCTACACTCCGGCTATTGAATGAATAATAGTTGGTCACAGATTTGATTGGATAGCTGGGGCACAGAATGTTTGCTGTGGTTTGTGGTGAGACGGTCTGGTGAGAAGGTCTCTAAAATCTACTATACCTGGACCTGACAATTCCCCTGTCTGAATGTTCCCAGTGTAGGACTTTCAAATAACCACTAATTGGCCAGAACCCCTGTGGCAATAACATATTTTGATGGCAGCCAATACTGAAATACAGACCTTTAAGGATCGAGTACTCCATAGCGACTAGAAAGCTTACATGGAGACTGGTCAGTCCAGAGGCACTGTCTCCTGAACATTTTCCAGAATCCCGTGCCATTGCGGTGAGGCTCCTGAACAAAGAGACATCCTTTGCTACAGTTGCTTCAGTAAAATGTTCCCAAATTCACTCCCCATCTCCTTCTTGAAAAGTTTAGCGGGAGCACCTAACAGGACTAATTCCTAGAGCTCAGTGGCAGGAGCCGAAGTCTGATCAATGGGCAAGGTGTGTGGAACTGGGCAGCTTGACACTATTGGCATGGTTGGGGCAAGTTGGGATAGTGCAATCAATACCAGTCCTAGGAAGCCGTCTGCCAAGAGAAGCCATGCTTACCTGAGGGAGGGGACCCTTTCCACTCCCCATGCAGATGGAAAAAGTGGTGGGAGTAAGCACTGGTGTGAACACTCTGAACACAAAGCATAACCCCCCCCCATCCCCAATCTCTCTATGGATAATCCTCAGAAGAAAAAGAGGGAACATAAGAAATCATGAGAATCCGAATCCAGATAAAAGCATGGAAGTCGCTAGGCATAGGAGGAAGCACTGGCTATATATTTGACCAGAAGTGGAGTACTCTGAATTAATAACATGGTGTTCAGTATTGTAGAGTCGACGTTATTGCAGGTCGATATTAAAACATCAATATTACAATAGAAGGTTCTCTCTCCATGCCAAACCTCATAAAAACCTTATCTAACCACACATCATCTATCCCATCATGGAACACACCAATGTGCAATACCATTACACTCTCTGAGCCAATCCTCCTTCATAATGTCAATCAATGTACCAACACAACCTACCACCCATGCTGTGCTAAGAACAAAAGACAAGCTCCATCCATGCCTCGTAACACATCAACAAATGGTGAGTCTTTTATGTGCTGCAAAACCCACCAACCTCTAGTACCTTATACGCCTATCACTGCAACTTCAGTTCCCTTGACCTCTTTGACCCCAGACCAAGTAGCAGAATGCCTGGAAAAAACAGCACAAAACTCTTCAAGGACTCCACCGCCTGTCCAATGCACAGCCTCAAAACCATGCACTGACACCCATCCAGTGGTGGCTGGTGACATTTGAAAGTGGTTTGGCGTAAACGTTGGGTATGACTTTTATATAGTGAACGATGTGAACAAGTTCAATGGATAAACCTGGGGTCCAGGGTGAGTCCCTCTCCTGAGAAAGAAATGATTAAAAAAAATGGTAAATGGTGCATTTTAAAGCAAATTATTGTGGCTATCAAGCAAGGGTTATTAAGCAGTGGGAACGTATAGTCTTGAAATATTAAACACATTAAAAACTGCCACATATCCTGCAGAATTTGTTCAACAGTTACAGTAATGTGTAAAATGGTCAGCATGACAACTTTAGCCTTTCAAAATGTATGCTTGGCCAGTGTCTTGCACTGCATGCAGCATTAACTTAAAAATATGCTCTAACCAGACTTCGAGAAGCACCCACAGATGCTAGCTGTAACCAGTCATATAGAAATATGTGCAGACAGGTCTTTAACCCCTTCCACGCTCATGACGAGCTGGGCTCGTCATGAGGTAGCCTCCTCGCACGCTCATGACGAGCCCAGCTCGTCATGAATAAAGGGAATATACAAATCTCAGCACAGGAGGGGAAAATGCATAGCATCGATCTGGTTAAGTGAAAAAAGTGCTCTCTATAAAGGAACATGTCAAATACATTCCTGTGGTTCTCATAGTGTGCCATCAGACCAGTATTTTGGTTTCTCTCTTAGATGTAATTGTATCCAGATAAATGGCACAGCAACTGACATACCCCTAAAGCCTATCAGTATGATTGGCTTTGTCACAGGGTGTTAGCTGTTTAAGATAAATGAGAAACAACAATGATTTCTTTTAAATAATTAACATTGGAAATGTTTAAATTCTAAAATAGTGAGTCTGTGAATTAAATATCATGGAGGCCTGTGGAAGGAGTTTTGGCCTTCAATTATGTGTGCTTTTTATTAGATATGTATCCTCTTTTTCTTTTCTCTGTCTATGTTTTCCATCTGTACATCTTCAACCCCGTACTTTCCTCTTCAGCATCCTCTTTTCACTCTTCCCCGAATGCACTTCCTTGCATCTCTGTCACTTCACCGCCCCCAACATGCACTGCACTCCCTCAAATTTAAGCAATTTAATTTCTCTTTCTTTTGCCTTGCAAATATTTTGACATCTGTGTACCCCCTTCACACACATATCCACAGAATTTCAGGTGCAAATGGAATACACACACCCATCACCCAATGTTCATCACTGCATGCTCAAAGTAATCTCTCCCTTCCTCAACAACCTACAGAACAACTGTACATGGGTAAACAACAAAACAACAACCCAAAAAACATATTCATGAAGGCACTTGAATGAATAACAATGCATGACGCCTCCATAACACTGATCAGAAATAACAACCACCTCGTACATAAACACCTTGACCGCCTAGTCATAACAGACACTTGGTCTACTGAGGAACTGCTTTGCTAGAGTGAATGAATACTGCAAGAATAGCATCTGTAATGAGGACTATTTCTAGGGGTAGATGTAACCTTCTTGTTTGCACAGTTTTGTTAAACTCATGTTACTGATGTTTCAATAAAATATGAAACTTGATATGATTCTTTGGAAACAGGTTGCATCTGGGGTGCTGTATTTGATACCCTGCATATGCAGTGGTCAATCAGGGACCATCTTTCATCCTGTTAATTCACCATCTTCTTGCCACAAAATGAGGAACATCATGTGTGAAATACATTTGTGTTATCCCCACTTGCTGATCACGATCTTGTACCGTCATCCAATAACCCATGTAACGAACAACGGTTAGTTGCTTCCTAGCACTAGATTTACTCTAAATAACTATCAATTCATACATACATGGGCGTGCTGTCATAGTGCCTGGCCATGCTGTCATAGTGCAGGGGACAATCTCTCTCGGCTACAATATAAAAGGGGAGGCAGCAGTGAAACATTAGGAAGATATAACTCTGAAAGACTCAAACTTTGCTCTTTAACAAATGGCGACTGACAACGATGGAACACATTCCTTCCCCATGTATATTCCTCCAAGATGGAAGCCTTCTGCAGCGCCGACATCCCTTGTTAGATTCATTGTCTTACTAAATTGTCCCAACAACCCTATGTGACCCACTCTAGTAGAATGCCTGGAGGCGCTTAATGATCACCAACTTGGGAGAAGGTCCATCTGTGGGTGATCAGCGTCACTGCATGGATTGGAGGCTGATCATCGAACAGGAGGGGTAATCTTTGGAGATTGTTTATATTGTTGTAGCACAACATACCTTTCATTTCATTTTCACACATGGACACCTTTTCTTCATCGGTCTCCGCGCTGTCTTAGCTTGGCCTGGCTATCCTACCATCCTATCCAGCATCAAAGCTTCATGACACACCTCATACTGCACAAGACTTCAGCTACAGTTCATGAAGAGGTGTGACACCCACTAAGGGAACCACTACCTGGGATCACCTGACTGCCACAGGCCCAACAGTCTGCAGCTTGACCCGTCAATGCCTTTGATTTGCTTGACATCCCAAACTCTGGCCACTTAACTTAAATAGGGAAAGAACCACCTGGTTTAGAGAACATTATGAACAAAAACAAAATCATTAAGAGAGTGCTAAAATGAGAAAGGCACTGAAGTTATTTATATGCAGCAGTTCAGATACTGCAGAGCTTCATGTACGAAGACAAAAAACACTCTCCCACGGATTAGCCACCCACTTTCTCACTAAAATAACTTTTCAAGCTGATATATGAAAGGAGAAACCTTTCTATTTTTTTTAAAGCAATGCTACTACCATCTGCCAGGCTCCGTGCGACACCCAAGCTAGACAACTTTTTTAAAACACTCTCACTGACCAAACGCATAGCACTTCACCATTGGATTTTGAATAGCCCACCTATATGGCATAATTGTCCTGTAGTAGTCACACTCTGCTCTTTCACCACACCACAGTATGCCTTACTCTTCTATGATCTAGTTACCAAACTTAGGAAAAGGGATCCTCCATGAATGCTTGCTCTCTGTCCCTACAAAAGCAACTCCTCACACTATGGGGCATATTCTCCAGAACGCATGATAACCATCGCAAAAGTAACTTAATGCAACTGTGCATATTGCAGTCTTTCACGAGAAAATAACACCGTCTTAAAGTCCAATTCCTAACCTAGTGGCACCATGCGATAGTATCATGATAACACGCCAAATGACTGCGCAAAATCCAATGCGACTAACAAAAAATGCGAAACACAAACGCCCAAAAAGTTGCGATGCCACTCAGCGCGATACCAAAATCAACGATGCAATACCCATGCGTCATGTGGGAAAACGCACTATAAAAGCCAAAACAAAAAAACACACCAAAACCAATTCAAACATTGTAGCACCATGGATGCAGCCGGAGCGAATTCAGAGGAGAAGCCTAACCCCACAAGCCCCACGAAGGACCAGCCAGGAACCCTGTGTTCGGGGAAGGACAAGGAGAAGAGGAAGACGGGGTTCAGGCCGCAGGAAGACCGGATCATCATCACAGAGGTGATAGAACACTACCAGCAACTGTTCACCACCTCCACTGGCAACCCAAATGGAAATATGGCAGACCATCGTCACCGACGTCAATGCAGTCGGAGTGGCGAGGAGGTCCATGTAGGAGGTCAAGAGGCGCTGGCTTGATGTGCAAAGGCAGACCAACCAGAAACTCGCCGCCAACATAAGGGCAGCAACGGTGACTGGAGGTGGGAGGCCTGCGCCACAGGAAGAGCTGGATGAGCTGGAGGAAATGGTGGCCACAGTCACCAGTGTGGAGACGGTGGCAGAAGTCGGGCCTGGAAACAGCACAATATGACCTGACCCAACAGCAACAGGGTGAGTGACGACCAGGGACTGGGGGGACGGGAGAGATGGGCATAATGGCACACATGCACGATCATGTGAAGCACACCGCACATGCACAATGACAGTGGAACATGTCCCTGATACCATAGGCACAGTGCAGCACACATAGAAACACCAAGTAGGTCCCCGTCCACCATGTGCACATATGGGCCACCTCCGAATAACCAACGACAATACCAATCCATGCACATGTGATGAAGCCAGAAAAGCAGCTGCTGCGTGAGCCACACGGACGAAGCAAGTGACACTGCATGACCGATTGCATGGCAGCAGCTAAATAAATGAACTTGTGCACAAATCGACATGGAGGTGGCCCAGTGTGTATCACATCCGTAAAGGAGCAAGTCACAATCTGACACATCCACGTGCACCTACAACCCATGCCAGCCAATACACACAGCAGGCATACAATGCACAAGGCCACAAAATCTGTGCAAGAGCACAAATGACCTAAGTCGCAAACATCCCAGCCCTCGAAAAGCACACAATTCAAAGGCACACCACCTCAAAGGGACATGGTCCATGAAATCAGAGCTGCAGGGCTGACTCCCCCACAATGAGGTACACACACGTAGCAACCACAGGACATCACCAGTGATGGCAATGTGAGACAAAGTGCAACACCTACACCAGAGGACAGAGGATACAACAGGTTCTCCTTGTGCGTAGTAACTGGCCACTCACATCTGACATTGCCTGACACTGTGTGATGACAATGTACAGGTACCACCACACATCCGTCATGTACTCGGAAAACCCACTGGCTGCCATCAAATACCCAGCTCCACCAAAACAGTCACAATGTGCATTGTCATGCAGTCTGCATGTAAACATCTGCAAAGCAGCAACATACATGGGAACCTCTGTTAACATGCATCTCCCCTTAACATTGCAGGGGAACAAACAACACTTACTACAGAGCAGACCACAAATTCCATCAGTGATGAGGAAGAAGACAACCTGCACATCTGTCCAGACACCCTCCAATGGATAATGGACACCCTCCACACCCCAACCCCAGGAGCAGGCCAGCCCATCTGCCTCAAGGTCACCCCACCTCCTGCACAGACCACACAGCAGGAAACACACACCACCACAGCTGTCTCCCAGGATGCCCACACACAACACATGGAATTTCATCGCCGTATGTTGGGTTGCCAGTTGGAGTTGGCTGATCAGCTGCGGGTGGGTTTCGAGCTTGTGGCAGCCAAACTCAATGCCATACGTGGGTGTCTTAGTCCCATCAGTGACCACTTACAGTCCCTAATGGACACACACTGTCCGCACCATGCTCCACGACAATCCTTGGCTGACATCGCTGGGGCCATCTCTCAGATACAAGAACTCTCAAGTCAGACAGGCACCAACGATGACAGCAAAGAGTTGGCACAGATGTGCAGTACAATTGAGACCATGGAGCAGATGCAGGCTGGAAGTTTGGCTTCCACGGCTGAACACCAGCGAGATGTAGCTGGGATCTTCCATGCCTTGCACTACATAATCCTACCATTGCTGCCACTGAGCCGGGCACAGATGACTGCAGCGGGATCTGCGACAGAACCCTCTCCAACCCCTGATGTGTCAGAGGCACACAGTGATGCAGCACTATCACCATCACACCCTAATATGTCAGTGGCACCCAGTGATGCCGCCATTACCCCGCCATACACACCGGACACTCCGGACACTGAGGAAGTATCAGAGGACTAAGATGTGGATGGTAATTAGTATGTGAGGAAGGAGGTAGTAGCCTCCATCACCGCCATATGACCTGTCCCTGCCTGCTTCTGCCCTATGCACAATGCCCTGGGACAGCACCTTCCACTGACCCCCAGAACACTCAGCGACATACACCTGGACCACGACATGGACTGGCATCTCTTCACTGGTGGACAATAACACAGCACTCCTGCAGTGGACTGCACTCTCTCTCTCCCAAATCACTTACCAATCCCCGGCGGACTCTCGTTGGCCCACCCCATGGCTCCCATGTAATGTGGGCTTGGCATTGCCATGTACAGCTCCAGCTCCGGAATGCACCAGAATGTGAATAAAACATTCTAAATTACACAGATGTGTCATGACTATGTTCATTCAAGTGTGAAAGTATGTATGTATGTATGGACAATGAATGCACAGGAAGGTACACCTGTGTAAATGACATCAATGTGCATGTTGAACCCTGAGCCACATGGCCAATTGGATGTCTGTGAAGGTGAGTACTAGCTGTGGCCTTGTTGCACATTAACGATAATCTCACTACCCCCAAAGTAGGCACACGTCCATGTATTGAGTAGGGCTGTGTGTAGGAACGACCAAATCGGTAGGAGGCCAGAAGTGGTGTCCTACATCACATGTGTCACCAGAACTTCACGTCGCATACCTACTCACACACATCTGTGTGGACACAATCTGTTTTGATTCATAGCATTGCTCCACATAGTCAGAGTCTGGACACCATACTCACATTGCTGGAGACAGGTAAGTGAACCGGCCTGCCAGCAACAATCCCAAACACAGTGTTTGGCTCACAGAGGTGGAGCAGGCAAAAGTTACCCAACCCCATTGTACAGGCATCACTCAGTCCCTCCCTGTGTAGGGACAATGCTCATTGTGGCACACGATTCGTACATCTAATCAACACTCATCACATTTGGACAGTAGTGAAGTTGCGGAGACTTTATTGGCATGTGCGTGTCAGTACGGACAAGGCAAGGGCCACAACATGCAGGGACATGCTTAAGACACTTACACGCAGCATGGGAACCTGTCGAGGTGCAAGACATGGCGGTTTAAAAATGTACACTATTCGTTACAGATGGCAACGATCTCAGCCTCCTTGCCTTGGTGGACGAGTCATGTGATGTTTGGCTTCTGCCCATTGCCCCGTCTCAGGGGACACGACTCACAGTCCATGGGGTCTGCATACTGCTGTACCACCGTACAGTGCCGACTGTCTGCTTGGCTGACATTGATTAGGTGGGAGGGGCCGACAAGGTCACATGTCATGCTACATTGCCATGTGTGTACTCCCCCCAACAGTATGTCCGATTTGTGAACGTTGCCAAACGACGCTGTCCTGCTCCTACCATGGAAGTGCCTCACCTTGCACAGGTGATTGTACACACATGCATTCTGAGTCCAGGCGAAAGCAGGCATGTCCACTGTTGTGGTGGGATATGTGTGCATTCCCCACGATGCAACAAGGTGTTGGGACCTGTGCTGTGGGTGACAATCCGATGTGGCTGCAGGAACGTAGTTACTCGTCCATGAATGCCAGCACAGCTTCATGGGCAATGTGTTCCAATAGTACGTCGTTGCCGGGTTCAAGGAACACCAGGGTGACCCAATCTGGGCAGATGTGCTCAGTCCATGCCGTTTTCTCAATCCGCAGCACAGCACAATAGGGTAGCGCCTCGATGTGGTCACTGCACATGAGGAGTTGTGCAATCTCCCATGCACAACTGCCAGCACATACGCCAAAGATCAGTGCATCCCATGCATGGGTATCCTGGTGACACTCCTGTTTGTGGGCCAACAGGGGGCGCACTGTCAGGTCATAATCCAATTCAGCTACCATTGCGTTGGATAGGCAGACCTCCATGGGTCCCTCAACTGTTCATGATCGACAGTGGAACCAGGGCTGGACGCAGGTGACGTAGGCAAGACGGAAACTCAGACGGTAACTGATTCGCAACACTGATATTGGCACAGATCCCAACAGATGCAGCATTCGTCCATGGTACAGTTCCACGTGACAGGGGTTGTGCATGCCATTGCAGTTGTTGGTCTCGTAGCACCGGCATTCCTCAGACTGGTGGCAGTACAGTGGACGATATGCCACAGCTCCGGGCAATGTGTGTGCAACGTTTGGACGTATGGGTAGTTTTTGACCAATGTGTCAAGGACATCCCTTGCAGGTGTAAGTCATGCAGGGACAAGTGTGTGTGGAGTGTGGGCACGTTGGTCTTTCATTAGCGCAGTTTGTGGTGTGGGAGTCGTCGGAGGCTGGTTTGGTTTCTCACGCAGGGTCTGCCAGTGGCATTCAGGACCAAGTTCGGAGGGTCGGTTGGCCTGCCGCCTTGTGTGTATGGACAATGCAGCTTTCATTTCTAATTTTAGTGTGACTACTGCTTGCATTTCTGAGATGTGATGTGGCCTGGGATTTGGGGTGCATGTATTTCGAGATACACACAGCTGTTTGCAAGTTTGCATGGGCCAAGGGCACGATTGGCATTGCGCTCCTTGTTCAGTCTCTCTCTTCCTCTCTCTTTCTCTCTCTCCCTGTCCTTTGCTGAGTGCCTGACACACCTTCTTATCTTGAATAATGTCTTGCAGGCTGTGACTCACACATATTGTCCCATATTGCTATTACTCTTGACAATAGTTGTTTGGAGAAAGATGAGTATGTGGCATTTGTTTGGTCTTTCAATGGTGCATGAATGACTCAGGATTTCTGTACTCACTTGTGTGTTGATTGCTGTATTTGTGCGACATCAGGCTGGTGCATTTTTTCATGTTTTAGGCCGTTGATGTGCAGTGTCTTGGTCCGGTGGTCGTGGGTTGTGCCCAGGGTGGGTGCCTGGGGTGGGGGGGTCCTGGGGGTGGTGGCGGTGGGTGTTGTGGCCCTCTTGGGTGTCCGGCCCGCATGATCAGTGGCTCCATGGCATCTGTTGTTCTTCATGTGTGGCTGTGGGCTGGGCTCCCTTTTGTGGTGCAGGCTATGGTCCGACTTTGCACCAGGTCAGAGTTGGTGTTAGTTTCCTGCTGCTAATGTGCCTTATCGCATGTTTCGTGGTATTTTCGTTGATCTGGCTGGTCTTTGAGAATGTTGCGAGTGATGTCGTCGCACCTTTTGGCACTGGAATGCATACTCTGCATCTCATTAGCGATAGTTGTGGGGGTCATCTGTGTTGATGTTTTTGCAGCTGCTATCGCAGGTAAACTAGTGCTATGGGCTGTTAGCACCAGCCAGCTTATGAATGGGGTGAAAAATGTATCGTGACTTTGGCAGCGATAATTGCCGTTAACTCAGCGATAGCTCCTTGAGAATATGCCCCTGAGTCCATTCTCTGCACATTTTTCTGAAATTTGAATGTCTCCTTGGAAGCTATGCCAGCCCCAACATGATTTAAAATTGGCTTACTTTACCACAGTGAAACCCAGATAGCTACAAGGTCCACTTCGACATTCTGTTTCCTGCCAAACTCTACGATTGTCTAGTCTACAAGCACCCGCAGCATTTTCGAGTATCCCATGCCAAGTCGTAAGAGACACTCCAGAAACACAGAATTAGTTCTCCATCCAATATGGGACAACCTCAGGTCTCTAGTGATGAAGACTGATGGCCAAACCCATCAGAAAGACTTTCCCAGTTGAAAACAAATCCATCTTGAGCAATCAACCATCTCAGATGCAAGTCTGTGACAAAGCCTTCATCTACAACTATGATTCCCTGTCGGCCAGAATTCAAATATTGTCCCCTCCACCTTTCTCCTTCTGACCGTGCGCCACTGATGCAGATTTTCACATTGCTTTGTTTTACTCGCCCTCCTATTACATGGCTACCTGACCCTCTCCGTTATTGTGATCTTTATGACACCCCCTAGGATTTCAAACTACAACAGCCAGGCTCTGGAGCTCAGTATCAGACGCATTCACAGAATCCCAAAGTATAGATGAAAGCTTTACTCCAGCATCTCACATTCAGTCCATCTTCAGCTTGAAATTTGACTATTCTTTCTTTGGGGCAGTCAAGAAATGAGAATAACGTTTTTAAACAGATAGTTACAGCCCTATTTTCTGTGCACCATAAAAATCTTGAAAACTGATAGATCTTCTGGGGGAAATTCAATAGCCTCGTCTTGGTATTTGTCTCTTATCGAAATCTATAGCAAAATTGGTAATTTATTTCTCTAGTGCAGACTAAGCAAATTGAGATACTTGCCTAGCAATGCCTTATTACATATGCCTTTAATGCCTTATTACATATTCCACGCCGGATTATAACCTCCAGGCAGCACTGTAATGATAGTCTGTGCTTAAAGCCCCAGACATACAGGTCCAACATAACTTCTACCAGCTGCATAGAAAAGAGACGCGCACAAGCAAGGAGGTCACTCACAGTAAATGGGTCCTAGTTGTCACAAGCTGCAAGTACAGAATGTTGGGCAGCAAGGTAAAGGGGGTGGAAAGAGGTTAATTACAAGTCTCAGACCTTGCTTCTAGAAGCCTGTTCAGTGTTTTCTGTTGTTGGCTTTTGTATAGAGTCTGCCATTAGAACTGCTTTACAGCACTCTCGGCTGCTGAGGGGTGCCCCACCTTGCCATTCCTGGATTTTAATGGCAGAACAGGGTCTCATTGAGCTCTGAATTATCCTTTGAGGACATGTTCTCCGCATTGGGTTTCGGTCCTTCGCGGATTGGGTGCAATCATGTTGAGTGAATAGTTAAAGTGTGGCTTTGGTGTATGAGTGGCATCTTTCAGGGCATTTACTAGTTGCTTATGCTTCTCTCTGGCAGGTAACATGCCCTTTCTCTGACTATATATCCCCTTAAAACTACATAGGCGCAAGACATCTCACCCTTGACTGCAGCTTGTTCTGTAGCCTGCATTGCATCAGCCCCAGAGAGGCCCTGTGCCAGCAGTATAAAAAGAGAGGCTTAGAATGGACCAGACCAGGGTGGGACACAGTATATATATTTTCTAGCTTGCCTCCCTGCACAGACCACTACATAGACCACACCAGCAGTGTGCCTGGATGTAGAGCAAGGACATTTGAATAACATCTGCAGGATTGCTGCTCACAGGCTTCTTGGCTATGGGACCGTCTGAACATTGTGCTCAAGATGGAAACTCTGCCCTGATCTCAGGAAAACAAGTCAGCTGGGACCCAGCCACGTTCCCTTTGCAGAGTTCGTCACTGCCAAGCATGTGGTTAGCCATGAACTTGGGTTCAGTCCAGCTCTCACTCACACAAGCTTTTAATTTATTTTTGGCGTTTTAATTCCCAGAGAAACCCTTCACTAACTAATGTTGCATCATCTCCCAGCAATGTGGGATTATGTAACTTTAGCCAAGACTCATCAAACGCCAAGCAGACCTCTTAATTGCAAACACGGTGAAACAAACAGCACAGTCATCCAGCGGAAAATAGCCTGAAAGAAACAGCACACAACTGTTAGACGGCAAACAACCTCCAACAGTTATCACAACACTGGCACGCCGCTGCAAACAGGATTCACCCGCCTTTTCGGCGAATAACTGCAAACAGGAGAAACCATCAGATTACGATTTAACAACAAAAAACAGGAACCGGAATAGCACAGGCACCAGCCTGCAAACATAGGAAAGCAACAGAGGACAGGTTTCCACTCGCAAACAAGTGAAACAGACACAATGAGGATATTTTACTTTTATTTTTGTAGTTTCCTGTAGGTGGATTTGGCCCAAGGGCATTGGGCGCTTCACAAGAGAGCATGATATGTATTCCGGATGACAAACATCATAGAACAAACAATTAGCAACTGGAGAAACCAAAGGAACGGGCAGTTCATTTCCGTATATGAAAAGTGCCAGAAAAGAAATACTTTAGAAAACCGACATAATAAAATGATAATAGACTGGATAGGCTCGGCAGTCCGGAGCCAATGTAGGTCTTGAAGATGGTGACAAACCTCTGAGTATTAAGGTAGATAATAAAGCAGTTGTACCGCCGCATTCTGAACGATTTATAATCTCATAATTAGGGGCATATTATCAAGGAACGGCGTTAAAATTATCGCCGCTTTGGTGTGAACATGGGCTTCTATTGGAATTCTCTACGGTATATTATCAAGCCCATTATCGCTGTTTTAGCAGCAGTTTCCTGCCGCTAAAGCGGCAATAATTTTAACGCCGTTCCTTGATGATATGCCCCTAAGTTTTTTGTTTCATGTAGAGAATGCTAGCATAATCAAGTTTTAAATAATCACAACTGTCCTTTGGGCAGGGACAGGAAGGAGTCAAAGTGTTTTCCACAAACATGTGAAGATGCCGAAGTAAAAAGCAGCTACCTTGGTAATTTGCTGGTCCATGGGAATCTTGTCATCAAGACAGAAGCCTAGGTCCTTACCCTTCTGACTAGGGATAGGACCAGGGCTCAATTCAACAGGCCAGCAGTGAGGGCCCCAGATTGTGGTTGGTTGCCAATCAGTTTTGGACTTGTTCCCTTTTAACTTTAATGAGTTCTTACTCATCCAGGTTTCCACACCAACCAGGCAAGAATTAAGGCCAGAAGAACTGCGACCTACATTAGGGGACAATGATACAGTGATTGGGTGCCATCCGTGTATGAAAAAAGTTAGATGGTCAAACTCTTCAACTATGTCTGCCATCCGTCGCATATAGATATTAAACAGAATGGGGGCTCATCGTAGAGCCCTGGGGCACCCCAAAAGGTAACATGTATGTGGTAGAATTATACGGTTTAACACAAACTTGAAAGGAACGGTCTTGCAGAAGAGTATAGTCAGTCCAAAGCCAGGCCTTGAATACCCAGATCCTCTAATCTTTGAAGAAGCTCCTGTTGAGAGACAGCATTCAGCCTAGAAATAACCAACGTCTGGACCACTGATCTCAAACCCTCCTCAGCAATGAAGCAAGTCCTCCTTAGCTATGCACCGCCTGGTGCCCCAGAGCAGTCTTAGATGGTGGCTTGCACTTTTACCCATGGCCAAGACTTGCCTCAGAAGGTCCAAACAATTGTCAAGGGTAACACTGAGTGATTTGGCATTCTCCATAATAGTCGGATTCCAGTTCAGGGAGAGAAGGATTCCAGACAATCTTAAATACGAAGGTTAGAATTAAGATTTTATTGTGAGATTTGTAGATTGAATGTCAGGTGGTCAGGCATCCATTTTCGAATGTTGAAGATGATGGACAGGGACTGATGCCTTCTGGGGATGAGTTCTTCAAGTAAATCTGTGTCGCATACGCATATTGATAACATGATTGATTATATTGATTCTACATTTTCTCAGAATCCCACCAAATCATTCAAGTTAGAGAATAAATAGAGATTCAATGACTATACTGGTATCCATGATGACAATGTCCAGGGAAGAGGATTCTGAAAAAATATCCCTGCAGGTGGTTGTATGGCGCTAACAAGAACCGCATTGTTCCTCTGATTGGATTTCAAATCAGCACTGTAGCTTTGAAGTCCTAACAGCTCATCCTCTAATAAACATTAAAGTCTTGAAGGTCATGAAGGTCATAAAATGACTGCGTCTTCATATTCACAGTAATTTGTCTGTTTTTGTGTCTGCACTTTACCTGCGCTTTGTTAGTTCATTGTCTTGACAGGTTGGTATGGAGTCCATATCATACTACCCTGTTTGCAGTTAGACACATATTTTGTGCTTATTTGTGTTGTTTCTAATTAACCGCATCGGTGCGGCGCATTTTCCCGCTGTGCGCTGAAGATTTAAAAATCCCGCGGTTCATGACGAGCTCAGCTTGTCATGAGCGTACGAGAGGTGTACCTCATGACGAGCTGAGCTCGTCATGAGCGTGGAAGGAGTTAAGTACTTCTGTTGTAGCAGTTGCTTCTGTATTGTTCAATTTCTAATATTTATTTATTTATTTATTTATATTTTTATATAGCGCCTGAATCAATCCCCGCAGGGATATCTCTGCGCTTGCGCTCCTGTCAGAAAGCCTCAATCATGATCATATGCTGTTAGCAGAGTGTCTCCTAAGACTGAGTGAATAGATAAGTTTTAAGATTTTTCCTGAAGGATTCTAGATTGGTAATTTGCTTCAGCGTGGGAGGAAGTGAGTTCCATAGAACAGGGCCTTTGTAGGAAAGGGCACGACCACCTTGTCTAGTTCTTCTATACCTTGGGACCTGAAGCAATTGGCGACTGCTGGAGCGTAGGGTTCGTCCAGGGGTGTATGGTACAAACTTTTCCTTCAGGTATCTGGGTCCCGAGCCAAACAGACATTTGTGTATTGTACAACATGTCTTAAATTCTATGCGTTGCCTTATCGGCAACCAGTGGAGCTGACGTAGAAGAGGATGAGAAGGGGTTCTAGGTTGAGCATTGAGGACCAGCCTCGCCGCAGTGTTCTGGACCACTTGCAATTTTTTTAGTTGTTCCTCATTGGCTGCAATAAGCAAGCCATTGCAGTAGTCCATCCTACTGATTACTAACCTCTGGACTAGTGTTTTCCTGTAGTTATCGGGCAAGAATGGAAAAACACGCCGTAGCAGCCCGATAACGCGGAAACATGCTCCTGTAACTTGGTTGGTGTGTTCCTTAAGCAGAAGTGTTTGATCCAGACGTACTCCAAGATTTTTAACAACTTGTTTCGGGCTGGGGACAGGTCCAAACTCCAAGGGCCACCATTCTGGGGACCATAGGAGAGTAGCCCCACCGAACAACATGACTTCCGTCTTGGCTACATTGCATTGGAGGCAATTTCGTGCCATCCAATCTGACACTGCTCTCATCCCATCTGCAAAAGATTTTTGAATTGCGGGCGTGAGGATCTGAAAGGGGAATAGCAGTTGGGTGTCGTCGGCATATGACAACGGGGTGAACCCATATTTTCTTACAATGTCTGCCAAGGGGGCCACGTACACGTTAAAAAGCGTGGGGCTTAGACATGAGCCCTGTGGCACTCCCTTGGTGAGCTCCCTAAGAATGGCATTATGGGAGCCCAACTTGACTCCTTGTAGACGACCCGAAAGAAAGCTTTCCAGCCAGGACAGAGCCGCGCCTCCTATGCCCACCTCCTTCAGACGACCGAGAAGTATTTCATGTGACACCGTGTCGAAGGCAGCGGATAAATCTAACAGCACCAGAATCGTTGATCCCCCTCCATCTAGTGACATCCTGATGTTATCAGTCACTGAGATGAGGGCCGACTTGGTGCTGTGATTGGGCCTGAATCCAGATTGAGAGTGGTCCAGGCCCTCCGCTGTCTCGATGTAGTTTGACAAATGGGTGTTCACATGCCTCTCGGTCATTTTGCTAAGGTATGGCAGGAGGGAGATGGGTCGGAGGTTGGAAAGGTCCGTCCATGGAAGCGCGGCATTCTTCCGGATAGGGTTCACCATCGCTTTTTTCCATTCCCCGGGCACGTGTCCTTCCCTGAGGGAGTGGTTTATTATGTCTTGGATGTATGGTCCAAGATGAGTACTCAGGGGGGCCATCATTTTAGCTGGTAGGAAGTCTTCGGGGGATCCTGACTTTATGCGGCTAATGAGGGAGGGAAGATCTGATACATTAACTGGTGGAAAGGTTGTCAGGGAGACATTTCTTTGTATAGTTGAAGAGATGGAAGCACAAATACTCCTTTGATGGCCAGGAGCCTTCAAGATTTTCTCATAAATCAAGTTGATTTTATTTTCAAAAAACAAAGAAGTGTCGTCGCATAAAGATTGGGAGAAGTCATCTGGGCTATCACAGGCTATCGGTTTTACAAATGCTTGTAATATTTTATATAGCTCCTTAGAGGAATTGCCCGCCTCTGTAAGTTGCTGTGTGAGGCTATTCTTCCGCGCCAACTTTATGTTTTTATAATAATTGGACTGAGCTTCACGATGTGCTCTACTATTTTCTTCTGTGCGTGCTTTCCTCCATTTTTTCTCTATCTTCCTACAACCCTGCTTCTCTACTCTCAGTGCCTCGGTGTACCATTTTTCTTGTTTACTTACAGGAAATGGTTTATGCAGCTTCAAGGGGGCCAGTTTATCTATTGCTACAGGTATAGAATCATTACATTTGGCTAGGGCACCTTCCACATCATCTGTTGACATAAGGTTAGGCCTTTTCCAGACCCTCTGTAACTCTTCCATCGTTACCCTGTGCCACTGTCGACGCCATACTGGTGGCAGAATATTCTTTTTGGGACGTTTATCCACTTCCAATAGGCAGAATTCCAACAAGTAATGATCTGACCAATCTAGCTGGGTAGTGGATTGGCACTGAATTTTGGTGCAGTTAGAGAAGAGCAGGTCTAGAGAATGGCCTCCTTTATGTGTAGGTCCGTTATTCTGCAACTCCAGACCTAAAGTGAATAGGTCAGCGAGTAAGGACTTAGTTTCAGGGAGCTCTAAGGTATCTATATGAGTGTTAAAATCGCCAAGGAGCAAAAAATCTTCATTGGCTCTAAGATAAGGAGCTAAAAGCTCCATAAGCGAAAGAGGAAAACCTGAACTAGGTCCTGGTGGACGATAGACTAACGCTCCCTTCCAGGATGCTCTTGTGGTAGTGATTACTCTAAAAACAATTATTTCTAATTGTGGACTACATTTTTGTTCTAAAACAGTAACTTTCAAATGATCTTTGTATACGATGGCTATTCCACCGCCTACTTTATCTGGACGATCCATATTTAAAAACTTATACCCTTGGGGGACCCCTAAAGCTATAGCAGGTGTTGTGTGGGGTTTGAGCCAGGTCTCTGTAAAAAAAAACAAATCGGGTTGTGATGTATGTAACAAATCCCATATTTGTAATTGGTGCTTGGGCATAGAGCGAACATTTTAAAGTAAGCACTTTATCCCTTTTGTAGGTGCGTTTGTTACCTTATTTACCTTACAAGTAGTGTTTAAGTAGGATGCTTGAAATTGGCATTTGAGACAAGAAATAGGGCCCTCAGGGTATGGCCATTTATCGCTAGCACAGTCAGGCAATGAAGATTGTCTAAAATTTAATAAAGTTTGAGCAGAATACCTGATTGTAGATTTCTCCATAGGGGAGCTGACCGAGCGCGTAAAGCCCATGGCCCCTGGTCCCGTCCTGGCGCGGACTGGTTCAGACGGGCTACTCTTTGGCTCCTCTTAGGCGATCTCTTAGGTGATCCACTGCGCGCGACCGCTGCACGCTCGAAGTGGGAGGAGGCTTTTATGCCCCTCGCACTTGTGAGAGCTAGAGCGCTAACCGCTCGCAGACCGGAAGTGTGTCTGGCTCTCGCCTGTCCGCCCTCCGCTCAACGGTGCTTGTCACCGAGTCGGAACGAGGCGTGCAGGCAGATAATTGAGCCCAGACTCCTTGGGGAGTATCAGTGCGATTCAGTGCAAATCAGTAAGTAAAATGACAGTGAGACAAAATATTAGCGTTTTTTAAAATATGTCAATTTTAAAATATGGCACGATAATTCTAACAGTAAATATGGTCATGCAGCCTTTTCCCAACAGTAGCGCTAACCAGTTCGAAAAGCGGAGAGGGGATACTCTGCCACCGTCCCTACCTCTACCGCAAGCGCCCGCTGCTTCTTCCTGCTTTTATGCCCCTCGCACTTGTGAGAGCTAGAGCGCTAACCGCTCGCAGACCGGAAGTGTGTCTGGCTCTCGCCTGTCCGCCCTCCGCTCAACGGTGCTCGTCACCGAGTCGGAACAAGGCGTGCAGGCAGATAATTGAGCCCAGACTCCTTGGGGAGTATCAGGCCGATTCAGTGCAAATCAGTAAGTAAAATGACAGTGAGACAAAATATTAGCGTTTTTTAAAATATGTCAATTTTAAAATATGGCACGATAATTCTAGCAGTAAATATGGTCATGCAGCCTTTTCCCAACAGTAGCGCTAACCAGTTCGAAAAGCGGAGAGGGGAGACTCTGCCACCGTCCCTACCTCTACCTCTACCTTATGATTAAGTACTTGCTCTGTGTCCTAGTCACATTTACATATAAGTACCTATGATGCGGTGTTCCTCCTGGTTGTATTTAGGCACCTGCAATGTGTAATTGTGTCCTGATTGTACCTGGATACATGTCCTGTGCCAACTTCAGATGGTTCTAATGTTTTCTGTGCTATTTGAAAAGGATAACTGGTAAGCAGCACTCCAGTATAATAGTGCAGAATAACATGTATCAACTTTATGTCCACAGAAAAAAAGAAAGGATGTCAGCTCTTGTTAACTTACCCGTCTTCTTTAGAATAGTCCACAGCGAAAGTAAAAAAAAAACAAGCAGGACATTGATCCTTCCTCTAGCCTCTCTGGCTACCTTTGATCCAGAGAAATAAATACACTGAACCATACAGAATAAAAAGTTCAGTATGTAAATCGTTTGATTAGTACAGTACATGTGGATGCTGACAAGATGGAGTGCCCTCTCTAAGGCGTTGCAGACCTGCGATCTCACCCCTGCTAAGATCCCATATGCTTCAAGGCTTCGAAGGACATATGGTGATTCTCAGAAGGAATGGATCATAGGGATCCCAGAATGAACTCTCATGGCTTCAAAGCTTAAATGCTGCTTTGAAATCCAGTTGGAGACACTATGTGGATGTTGTTGTTCGCACCATCAAGCCATCTGTAAAGGATATTCCCATTCTTGGTCATTGTCACCATGGATGTTAGTTTACTAATGAGATATAAAGAGCGAATGGCCTAGGAAGAACCAACATTGAACCTCTAGGTGAAAGGAGTTGTCTGGTGTCAGTCTATTCAAGAATTAGTCTACACCAGTGGCTCACCGTTTCTGGTGAGTTCAGACAGACAATCCTTACAGCAGGTCAACATCAGCATGCAGTGGAGTGAGTGTTAGTCTTCTTGCTGCCAACTTCCAACAGGGCGGTAGACAATTTCTAGGCATGTTCTTGGACAGGACATTTCCGTTAGTCTTCTCAGGAATTTGCCTTATGTGCCTTATATGTCCAGAGCAGAGAGTATAAGGCAATAATATAGAGGATGGGGAACATGTCTATTTCAGCAGTACTAAGAGATCTTTCTCAGAGAGTGAATGTCTGCAATTTTGAAAATGACCAATTGAACAGATAAATCCATGCATCCTCTTGACGGTAATCATGGTTCCCTTGCTGTATTTAGAGAAGCAGTAACTGCTACGTTTTCGACAGCGAAGCCTTAACTGACTACACCAGCAGAAACCTTTGACAAATGTCCAGTTGGTTAAAAGTATCTCAGACCATCCACCCTATTTAAGGGAGGACGTTCTGACATAATTCTTGTTTAGGACCACCAAGGAAACCCTGGTAATTCAGAACACCAAAATAAATATATTACCCCCACATGCAGGGAGAAAACTTGAAGCGTGTCATGGTCATCCCTTTTTTTTTTTTACAAATTCTCACATTGGTTTCTGAAAAAGATTTTTTAAAACGTTGCAAGGTCTTCCATGGTGGATCCACGCAGAAAAAGTCCGAGTCGGGAAGAAGGCCCTATATACAGGAGACCACGCAATGCCCTAAAGGTTTCAAGATTACATAGGTATGGTGAGGTGGGAGACCCTCTCATTTGCAGTGGGGCTCACTCTATATCTGTTTTTCAGTGACAAATGAAGTAAAGCAGGGCTGTGTCCTCTCCCACGTCGTGTGCAGTCTTCTTCTAAAGATCTGTCCAAATCCCAGTGATTTCTCTGTACCATTCGTTTTTATAAGCGATCCATGTGACCCTAATTATCAGAATAGAATTGCTGTGTCCCGGTGCATGTGATTAAACCAGATACTCAGATAATCTTTATTATATAGTTTTCTCTCTATCACATCGAGTCCACAACTACTGGGGGAGCTTTTCTCCATCCATGCTGTGCCTGTGCTGTCCTGCTTCTCCCCAAACTTCCTGGTTGGTTCCTGGAGGCAGGAAGTGGTTTTTAAAGTCATCAGCTGTAGCCAGGGAGAATTCTGGTCAACAGGGTACTATGTCACGGACAACACAACAAAAATGTTCACTACACGAGTGGAATGGGTGTGCAAATGTTTTTCTGAGAAGGACCTCGATATTGGTGTTTCGAAGATGAGGACCACAATATGGGGCAAAAGACATCCAGCAAAGAGGCCTTTCCTAAGTGAAATGAAAATAAAATTTCTAAAGGGCAACAATTACCTGGAGGTATCTAGGCGCTGAGCCAAGTTGAGGAACTGAATATGTTTATGGAAAGTGATGAGAGCCTTTTTTTGAGAAAAGCCAGTTTTTTTTTATTTCTTTCAGAATCCCAGTAAATTTGCTTTGTTTTTTGAGTTAACTTGCTTACTGCCTGGTTACTACTGCCTTGGTCTATCCTCTCGCTGCAGCCGCAGCGCTCACGGGGACAGCTACAAAGTTTGCCACAGAACTACAACCCCCAGGGGGCTTAGCGATATCGCGGCAGGAGCAGTGCAACACCTCTGCGCCTCCCGGCGCATAAATCAACACCAGGTCACCCGTGGCACAGGACGCGCCCGGGCAAAGCCCGGGCCATGGGCGGGCCCGTCCTTGCCCTTTAGTGTCCGGAAGAGGCTGGGCTGGGCCTAATCTCTTGGTTTTCCTGGATTGTGCAAACTTGTGATCACCTACCAGTTCAAGTAACTCTTTTATTTTCCAAATACTACTGTTGGTTTTTCAATTAGTTCAATTGTACAAGGGGGGAAATAGCAAATCAATAGTACCCCATTGTTTATGATCATCTAGTTCCTATATGTTAAAAGAGCATGTGTATTCTTAAATATTTTGCCGGCCGGAGGGGACAAAGAGATTGATCGGGACTGGTGAAACCAATAATACTACAGACAGTACAGCTCTGTTAAAGGAACTAACAATGGGGAAAAGAAAGCTACCAAGCATTCATCACCAACCAGCAAAATAAGTCACCAGTGATGCACAGCAAACTCTACTGAGCTACCTTTCAGGGGCAATGGGGGCATTGGACAAACAAATATCTTCAGTAGAAGAGCCATTAGAGGCCGGCACGACTTGCGCTATTATTGAATCAGGTAGAAGTCTTGAGACACAAGAGGTCATAGGGTCAAGACCACAGGATAATCTACCTCGTAATGGTTGTATTAAACACGTATCTGAGAAATTATACTTAGGGACTCTGATTCCTTTTCACAACCGCCACAGAAAAAGATAAAAAATCTGAATACAACTGATAAAAGGAATGACGAGTTTGAAGGGGGGGCAGTCCACACAAAAATATCTAAGACATTGGGTACTACCACCTCAAAACAGATCAAGCAGGGGAAAAAAAGAGTGAGGACAAGAAAAGGCTCCCGGAAATCCAAGGATGAAACCCATAGAAAGACCGATTATTATTGTAACGACCTAAAGAGTTTAACAGATCTGGTCGAAAGATTAGATCTTTACCTACGAGTTTCACTAGATAAAAAGGGCGAAAGATTATCTCTAATAGAAGCCTCCTTGACCAATCATCTATATAAAGTTGTGAAAAATATATACCCATTGACCCCAGAAAGGAGAGTAGCGATAACTGGGATAAATGCAGGAATCCGCGGCCGACCGGGGCCAGGGGCCAGAACCCCTGCCCTTGCTGCACCTGTCCAACAAAACATCACCAAATACTCACGAGAGGCACTACTAAATCACGCACATATTACAGGTAATAACCTCTCTCAATGCGCCAGAGCCCACCCCGGATCCACGTTTGGCCCGTTCTCCTGCCACTTCTGTAAATGGTCCAGCATGGGACACAGTCAAATAAGCAGCCAGACTGATCCCAACCTTTCCAAACTATCCTGTATCTACCTTAACGCTAGATCATTTCCTAAACACTCCTCTGACATATGGGACCTCCTTAATGAAAGGAATCCTGATCTTGTCTTCATCACGGAAACTTGGATGGACGATAATAACTCCCCAGATATTGCGAATGCATTACCAGCTAATTACAAAATAGTAAAACAAGATAGGTCTGGCCGCAGGGCCGGAGGGGTAGCAATCATGTTCAAAAACCATCTGACCTGCCAACCCATGCAAGTTGCACCACAGAATGAACATGAAATACTCCCCTTCCAAATACTTAACGAAGGTCTGATCATTCTGGCACGGGCAGTGATCTATAATCCCCCAGGTCACCAAGCTGACCTACGTACCAGGCTACTCACCCAACTCCTCCCAGTCTGCCTGAAATACAAGAACTACATGGTAATAGGGGACTTTAACGTACATTATGAAAACAAAGAAAGTCCAGCCGTCTCTCAACTGGAGAGCGACATGCAGATACTTCAACTCAAACAGTGGACCAAGGGACCTACCCATATAGCCGGCCACACGCTTGACCATCTCTTTTATAATATCGAAGCCACTCGCATCCATGAGATCCAACCTTTACTCTGGACAGACCACTCGCTCATAGCCTTCACATTGGGTTTACCAGTTAAATCAACTAAGCTCTGCAAACCTCGTCAGACATCGAACTGAGCATGGAGGCTTGTCACTGAATCATCATTTCAAGCCCACTTCGCATGCTCTAACGTAGACACCTTAAAAGATCTCCCAGTTTGCATAGGAGTCGCTAACCTTGAGTCAGAGATCTGTACAACACTGGCTCCAATACAGAAACACAAGCAACTGCAAAGACCACACACCGAAAAATGGTACACCCCACAACTTAAAAAACTTAAGAGGAAATGTCAAAACCTCGAACATCTATGGAGATTCTCAAAAAATGAGTCGGACAAAATAAGGTACAAATCAGAACTTAAATCCTACAATCACGCCATAAAAAACGCAAAAAAATCCCACTATGCCTTCCGAATCAATGAAAACTGTAACTCTGCCAAAGAACTGTACAAAATAGTCAGAGAACTTAGCAAACCAGCAAGCATGTCTCAAACTCTACCTCCTTCAGTTGACGCATGCGAAAGAATAATCGACTTCTTCTCAGATAAGATAAAGAAAAGTTACTCCACTTTTAATATTCCAGTAATACTGAGTAAGCCAGATGTAGGTAATCCCAATTTACCTATTCTTAAATACCGAATTTTACCGATTCGGTATTTAAGAATAGGTAAATGGGATGTAGATACATTTTCGGTAAAAAGTACAGAATTTGTAAGATTAGGTATTTACCAAATCAGTATTTACCAAGTCGGTAATTGCCATTCATTCCTATGGGCCAGGAGGCCCATAGGGATGAATAGCAATTACTCAATCGGTAAATACCGATTCGGTAAAATGGGGGAAACATTCAAGGGTGCCAGGGTGTCACTTTGACACCCTGTTGCACCCCTGAATTGTGCTTGTGTGCAGATGTGGCACAAATACATGCCCTAAGGGCATGTATGTCTGCCACATGGCACAGTTGAAAATGCACAGATTTGCATTTTCAAAGGTCCTTATAGGTGAAAAGCACTCACTTGAGTGCTTCCTACATTTCAGATTCGGTAATTTACCTAATCGGTATTTAAGAATTCGGTAATTTCGGCCGTTACCGACCGGTATTAAGGTTCCTACATCGGGCCCATAATGAATAGGGCCCCCTCGATTCCTCATCCAGATGCCACATCAAATATGTGTAATTTCACACCCCTTCAAGAAAATGAGGTCCTAGAGGCCATGAGTGAAGTAAAATCGGGATCCCCGCTTGACCCTTGCCCTCATTTTATTTTTGCTCAGACTGCCTCTGTTCTATGCCCATACATCACCCCACTCTTTAACAACTCCCTCAAAACTGCCACCTTTCCCGATTAATGGAAACATGCTTCAGTAATTCCCCTGTTAAAAAAAGCCGGATCCGATGTCCTCAATCCCGAAAACTACCGTCCTATATCCCAACTCCCCTATCTCTCCAAAGTCCTGGAAAAACTGGTGAACAAACAACTATCCGATTACCTAGAAACAAATAGCCTGCTAGATCCTTCACAGACGGGATTTAGGACAAAAAATAGCACAGAAGCAACACTGCTGGCTGTATCAGACAGCATTAGATCCTGTACTGACCAAGGAGGAGGTGTTGCGTTGATACTGTTGGACCTGTCGGCAGCATTCAACACGGTCTCGCACAAGAGTTTGTTAGAAACCCTCTATGAAAAAGGAATTCACTCAAAAGCACTGAGCTGGATCAGCTCCTTCCTAAGCAATCGAACACAATCAGTTCACCTTGGCCAATATCAATCAAAATTGAACCTCATCAGCTGTGGCGTCCTGTAGGGAGCATCATTAAGTCCCACCTTATTTAATGCCTATGTCTCCTCAGTGGCCAAAATCAGCAGGAAGTGGGGCATTGGCATTTGCTCCTATGCTAACGACACACAGCTGATGGTGACCCTGGATGAAAAGCCTGAGGTCACTAAATCAAAGTTACACAATTGCCTTACGGAAATGGCTCAATGGATGCATGAGCACTATTTAGAGCTGCACTGGCTACCCATGAGACAAAGAGCAGCTTACAAGCTACTCAGCCACGCTCATAAGGCTCTGTTCCGAACCGGCCCTTTAATACTCCAGGAAAAAATCGAGTTTTATGTCCCCAGTAGGAGCCTTCGCTCACTTCATTTAGCTCTGGCCAGAACCAAGCGCATCAGGAAAGTGAGAACTGGAGGGTGATCATTCTCCTATCTGGAAGCTAAGAAATGGAACGAGCTACCTCTTGATCTACGGCTCACCTTGTTAGAATCTGGATTGTGGCGTAAACATTATCGGCGCCATCTTGTCCTTTTCAAATCCATACGTGCGCGTAAGCAGCAGCCATTTTGATTGCCATGGTCTCTCTGCCCACTGCCAATAGCCTGCGCGTCTCTCTCCCCCTCACTCCCCGGCCTCGCAAGCACCCCCCGCGCCCCGACAGCCCCCGGTCTCTCCTGCTTGGGCCATAAACGCACCTCCAGCGCGACCCTGTCCCCGGGCCACATCCCGTGCTGAACCCCCTCACTCTTTCATCTCATTCATAGAACAGGCCCTTTTGATAACCTCTTCCTCCCTGCCCGATTGTCCGGCCTGATCCCAGGCCATCCCCTAGCCCAACAGATACGGTTTATTGCCCCCTCCAGTAAGACCTCGCCTCACATCAAAGGAGCGGGGATTAATCAATGCCTCCACACCCTTAGATCCGACCGATCGCCCGCATTCCTGTTCCCAGCGGAATGTCCAGCTGCGCGATAGCCATCATGCTGAGATTTGGGTGGGGACCCCTACTGTAGATATGTGTGAGAACGGGCCTGAACCGGGGATTCCAGAGATGCCTTTTTTGTACTTCAAAGCAATACCACTGATGTCATAAATGTAATCAAGCCATAAACTTGTGTATAAGAGGCCAGGCCTCAGAGATGCGGTTAAAGCACCTCGAGAAGATACCCTGTTGTCTGATTTGACGTGTTCTGCTCCGTCGGAATAAACTCCTGTTTCCTGCCTTCTGTCTCCAGCGCCTGCCTCTTTGTTTGGTAAATCTCGAATGGTATGAGAGGCGGCTAACGCCAGGCAAATACTGAAGGGCTCTCGGTCGACATCGACCCTACCTTTTTAACAATTGGCATCCCAAACGTGGGGCCCATCAGCGACACGTGGATCCAGTGGGAGAGGTCCCGACGACAGTGTGAACAACTGCAACGATCGGGAAGAGCTCCTGCCCGATAGACCCTCGTCTAGCAGCCGATCATCCGAACTTCACCGGTTCTGAGCAGACCTCTCTCGAGTGATCTACAGTCCTGACTGGGAACCATCAGGAGTGCCACGGCAATTACGGAGAATAGAGGACGATCGGGCGCTGGAAGCGGAAGACGAGAAACCGTCCATGCGGTCCGGGTAAGGTCGTGTAACACGACGAATTGCGAATTGATTGTTTGATTGTTTGAAAATACTAGTATTACTCATTTGATTGTTTCTGAGAGATTCTCTGTCTGCAAACAGGGAAGAATAGGAGTATTCTCTCTTTGCAGATAGTGAAGGGTAGGTAACGCAGGCCTTTGCCCCCATTGTAACCCGTCGTGCCTGCTTCCCTCTCCATTTGATTGATTGTTATCCAAGCATTTACTGTTTTGGAATTGGTTCTCTTTGGATCATTCTCTATTTGCAAACAAGCACAGAGTCGCAATACTCTGTTTAGTCTTTGCAGATAGTGAAGGATAGGTAACTCAGGCTTTTGCCCCCATTGTAATCCGTCGTGCCTATTTTTATCCCTCATTTGATTGATTGTTTATCCGAACATTGATCGTTCGGAATTGGTTCTCTTTGGGTTATTCTCTATTCACAAATAAGCACAGGGTCGCAATACTCTGTTTAGTCTTTGCGGATAGTGAAGGATAGGTAGTGCAGACTTTTGTCCCCTTTGTAACCCGTCATGCCTGTCTTCGCCCCGTTTGTTGGTAGTTGGTTCAGCCCGGACCGCTTATTAGAGGTGAACCATCCGGCTCCACTGGAGGGCACCCCTAATAAGGACATGTTTACTAAATATGGACTAGTCGCCGTGGCTTATAGTAAGCTGTGGCATAAATACACGAGAAAGGATCGGGAAAATCAGTGGCCACTGATAGGATCCTTTGATAACGATAAAATAAACGCACTGGGAACAGCCCTTTATAACAATAAGACAACACCCACTATGCTCGATAGCTTCGGCATGTGGCGCAAAGAAACAGAACAACGGAAAAAGAGAAATGAGGTCAGATTAGAAAAGGAATTACGCAAAGCAGCTCACCTAGCCGCTAACAAATTGAAGGAAGAAATAAAAGAAAGAGAGGAAACCAAGCTAAAACAAGATTCCGAATCATCGGGCCAGTGTCCCGTCAGGACACCCTCCCACTTTACCCCGAGCTACCTTCGAAACAGCGAACGAACGATGATTTACTACTAGGTCCCACGATCATCTGCAAGCCCCCTCCATATGCCCCTTCCCAACCCTTAGCACAGCACCCGCAACCCCCAAAGACAGGCGAGAGTAGTGCCGGAGCCTCGGTCCTCACGGCCTCTGCGCCGACCGAACCCCTTGCACTCAGCGCAGCACAAGCAGCAACTTCAGGTGATCCCGAAGCGGGGAGGAAAGACCCCGCGAGATCGAATAGATTAAGTAAGGACGAACGAGCTGGGATCGATAAGATTGTAAAGACACTGGTGGTGCGAAAGGAAAGTGAGGATTATGTAACGGATATGTACAATACATATGCCAATAGCCACAGACGACACTTTGTCGTACGCCTTTGTTACCACACCCTTAATGCCTACGAGAACCGATACCAAGGAAAAGGCCCTGAAAACCTAACGACTCTGTATAGGAAAATTGATGTCGGAGATGGAGGCGAGTGTGATGTGGCGAACCTCTTCACGCGTACGCTTGAAGTTTTCCGCCACCTCACGGAACTGAAACCAGAGACTAACACCACGACTCCTGCAGCGACTGAAGCCAGAGTAGAAAAAATTGACACTATGATGCCCATAAAGGAGGCCGCTCCCTATTGGGTCCCCCCACGAGGACAGGGAACACACGACGATATTAACCACCAAGATGCGAGAGGGAGGGTTTACAACTGGGTTTACCAACCATGGGATCGGCAAGACATCCTGACTTTCCGAAAGTCCTTGCCTGATCTGCGAAAGAACCCCACAGCCTTCTATACAGAATTAGCCACCGCTTTGGGTTCAACGATTATGACCCTAGCGGATATCGATTTGTTTTTCGGGTTATGTCTGCCAGCTGATGTGTGGAAGCAAATCCGGAAAGTCGACCACCTTGAGCTGTTCGGACATACCTGGATACAACTCGGTGATGTAGACAAACAGCGAGAGCCGGGACAGAAACCTATGAAAGCCATTCTAGACCTACCAGATAAGATCGTGCAGAAATTAAAAACCTTAGTCCCAGAAAGGAAGGTGGACTGGTCGGTAGTAACGGCCTGTCGCCAGAAACCCCAGGAAGACGTATCAGAATACTTCTCCCGGTTTGAAACGGTGTTCTCCGATTACAGCGGCCAGGACATGACCACTGCAACCGGACATCACTTGTTTGTCCAGAACTATGTGAAAGGCCTGACACCAGAAGTCTTGCAGAAACTACAGACTAGCGAGAGTAGTTGGGCGGCCTCCAAGCCCGCAGCTATCCTTCAGATGGCTCAATACTATGAGCGACAAAAGAACGAGAACGATCAAGCGACTGAGAAAAAGAAAAAGGACTTGAAAGAGAGGGTAATGATTGCTCAGTAGCAAGGGGTGACTATAGGAAGGGAACAGTATAGAGGGAACTACCAGTCGAATGCTCCTAGAAATCCACCCCCTAGAGACCGCACACCCGCACCCGGCGCTCCACGAACAGACCTCGATGAGAACCAGTGTGCGTTTTGCAAAGGATTTGGCCATTGGAAATCTCAATGTCCAGCGCTGCAAGAAGCACTCAGAAATAAAGACACGAGAGACGTAGCGGGCGGGCCGAGAAATAGAGGACAGGGACGAGGGCACACAAACAACACCAACAATGACAGACCTGGCAGACCGAACATGTTTGACCGTCCCCGACAGAATCAGTGCCAACAGTCTGACTGCGACAATGCCCACGACTTTGCATAGGACTGCCAAGGGCAAGGAAGGGATCCAGTCGAGCTCTATGTTGACCAGCAAGGTCCTTATGTCACCGCTAAGGTCCTAGGTACGAAGTCTCCATTTCTGGTAGATACTGGTGCAACACGTAGCGCGTTGTCTAAACGATTGATTCCCAGGGCACCCTTGTCTGGCTCACAAGTGACATCAATAGGTTTTGATGGAACGCCCTCCACTAATCCCTTGTCCACACCGATCTCTTTTAACTTGGACAATAACACTACTAACACGACGTTTTTGCTCTCCTCCAACACCCCCGACGCTATTATGGGACTTGACTTGTTGAAACATTTTCGAGCTACTATTAGGTGTTCACAAGACGGAGTTCGAGTCATCCTGTACGACAACCCAACGCTGCTCAGATCTTGTCACACACAACGCATGTTTTCCATCACTGACGCTGACTTGTCCTTACTCGACACCCTACCTCTGTACCTATGGGCAAAGACTGACTCGGACGTAGGACGCATGATGATAGACCCTGTACACATAACTGTTCGACAGGACGCAGTGCTCCCAAAACTCCCACAGTATCGGATATCGCCCGAAGGCGAGAAGGCATTGGTAAAAATCATCCATTCCATGGTAGACGCAGGAGTGGTAGAAGAAGTAGTTAGCAATGTTTGCAACAGCCCTATCCTACCCATTGTAAAGAAGCAGGGTGAGGGAGAGGAAAAAGCGTACCGCTTCATCATTGACCTACGAGAAGTCAACAAAGTAGTCATACCTCAGTACCCTGTAGTCTCAGACATCACCACCATTCTGACTCTGATTCCTTCCACTGCCACCACCTTCACGGTAATCGATCTCAAGAACGCATTTTTCTCCATCCCCATCCACTCAGACAGCCGCTATCTTTTCGGCTTCACTTTAAAATCCCGCTCATATAGATTTTGTAGAGCACCCCAGGGCTACACTGAAAGTCCAAGCATCTACAGTCAGGCCCTCAAGTGACAGCTGGACGCAGTCCAGTTGCCGGATGGAGTGGTATTGATACAGTACGTCGATGATATCCTTTTGGCGGCCGACACCACTCCACTCGCAGTCACAGCCACCATCCAACTCCTGCACTTCCTCGCGGAAAACAGCCACAAGGTCTCCAAGGAGAAGTTGCAATTCTGCCAACCTCAAGTCACTTACCTAGGCCACCTCTTGTCCAAAGATGGGAGAAAACTCACACCCGATCGAATTCAGGCTATTCTAGAGACCCCTATCCCTAAAACCCCGAAGCAAGTCCGCTCTTTGGTAGGCCTCACCTCCTTCTGTCGACAATGGTTGCCAAATTTCAGCCTCATTGTGAAACCACTATTTTCCCTACTGGCTAAAGATGTCCCCTTCCCGCTCCCTTGGACCCCTGAATGCCAATCCTCCTTCAAGGAACTACGAGACGCCCTTTGTTCAGCACCAGTCCTAGGAACCCCTGATTATACAAAACCCTTCTCTCTCTACACTCACGAAAGGGAGAGATGCGCTTTGTCTGTCCTGACCCAACCCATCGGCCCCAAACAACGACCATGTGCCTATTTCTCTGCCACTCTTGACCCTGTAGCGAGAGCTTTGCCTGCCTGCCTTCGAGCAGTAGCTGCTGCTGCTGTCTCTATCCGACAAAGTGAGGGGATCGTACTCTCGAATTCCCTCACTGTACTAGTGCCCCATGCTGTTGACACCCTCCTAAACCAGACCAAGACACAACACCTGACCAGCGCACGACTGACTGGGTACGAACTGACACTGCTCGCACCTCACATCACGTGCACGATGCACCACACTGAACCCAGCCACCTTGTTGCCTCTGCCTGAGAATGATCCCGATGTGCCCCCTATACATGACTGTGTGACCCTCACGGACGAGCAGACTAGGAGTAGAGTGGACCTTCGAGACACAGCTTTCCCAGATCCTGACGGAGAGCTATGGGTGGATGGCTCTTGCATCAAACTCACCGATGGCACCACCTCAGCTGCGTATGCAGTCACCACAGCCCGAACTGTAGTTGAGACCGCCCGCATCACACAGAAATCTGCACAGGCAGCAGAACTGATTGCCCTCACACGAGCTTGTATCCTAGCAGCAGGGACGACAGCAAACATTTACATGGACAGCCAGTATGCCTTCGGGGTGGTGCATCATTTTGGGCTCCTGTGGAAAGAAAGGGGATTCCTGACCTCACACGGCACCCCCATCCTACACGGAGATCTAGTCTCCGCTCTGACCGAAGCAGTTCTCCTTCCCAAACGACTTGCTGTGATCAAATGTCAGGCACACAAAAGGGTGACAGATATTGTCGGACAGGGGAATGCACTGGCGGACATCACCGCCCGGATGACAGCAGAGAATAGGACGACAACACACATATACGTGACCAGGTCACAAACAGAAAAATGGAAGGACGCTAGGGAGACCATTAGGGACATCCAGATAGCCAGTGCACCACACGAATTGACTGAATGGGCACGGGTGGGACTGAAGGACGATGAAGGCTGCTGGCGGACAAAAGACACGAACAAATGGTTGCTACCCAATTCATACTTGATCCCTATACTGACTATGGCTCACTCCCCTGCACACATAGGAGCAGCCCCTATGGCTGAACTTGTCTCCCGAATGTGGCATAACGACAAAATTACAGACGCAGCCAAACGTCTTGTCCAACAATGCCTAGTTTGTCTGCAACACAACCCTGGGAAAGGAACTGTCGTACCCCGGGGAGGTTTCGGGGTCCCCAACCATCTATTTGAAGTCCTACAGATGGACTATATTCAGTTAGAGAGATGTCAAGGACTGAAGTATGTACTTGTTGTTGTATGCACTTTTAGCAAATGGGTGGAAGCCTACCCGACGCGTGACAACACTGCCATTGCCACTGCAAAGGTACTACTGAAAGAGTTCTTCCCTCGCTACGGCCTTTGTCGTATTTTATGGAGTGACAATGGCCCCCATTTCGTAGCCGAGGTTATCCAGCTTATCCTGAAGGGGCTGGGGGTACGACAGAAGTTCCACGCAGTTTTTCACCCCCAATTAGCTGGACTGGTCGAGCGACACAACGCCACATTGAAACTAAAACTGGCAAAAATAGTGGCTACCACAGGACTAAAATGGCCAGACGCTCTTCCCCTGGCATTGCTGTCAATGCGTTCCACCCCCACCAAACACCACTTGACCCCTTACGAGGTTGTTTTTGGCCGACCCATGAGTATCTGGTCTGCACCCAAACCGACATCTATTCACGACGTCCCGGACGTCCTAATGTCTGACTATCTGTATAACCTAACTAAAACACTGTCTGTTATTCATCACCAGGTGCTGCAGGCCATCCCCGATGCTTCCAGGGGCCCCGGACATACCATCCAGCCTGGAGATTTCGTCCTGATTCGGAACTTTCAGCGGGAGAAGAGTCTGGAACCCCGCTGGACGGGCCCCTGGCAAGTCCTGATCACCACCCGAACAGCTCTTCGAGTGGAGGGGAAGCGAAATTGGCTGCATGCACATCATTGCAAGAAAATCTCTCCGACCCTGACGTCGACCGAAGACGTGACCACCCAAGAAGAGCTCCTGAACAAAGACCAACCATCCCCGAGCTGCTACCCTGAGACAGAGACACTCGAATTGGCGGAATTCCCTGATCCCACTGTGCCATCCAGAGAAGGGTATAACCTGCGACGAAAGAAGGGAGCTTCGGCTAAGCAGACCACTGACTAAGTTACAATTCTCAGACTGGTGGCCTAACACTACTAAGGCTGCCAGGAGAAAAGCCCAACGAAGTTTGTGGTTTTGCCCACTACCGAGCACCTTGAAGATGATGGAAACGCCCGATACGAAGATGATGGAAGCAACCGGACATCCGAAGACCCACTACAGAAACCCGAAAACTGACAGGTTGCACAGCTCAAAGACTTTTGCTCTTTTTATCGCTCTTCTCTTTTGCCTCCTCCTCATGACTACCTTCTGGATCGTGGAAGGGAACGCACCGGCTCATAAGACATTTCTAACGACTGAACAGCCTACCACCATGAAAGAACACTACCTGGTCTCTCTTTCACCTCAAATCCAAGAAAGGCGTAAGGAGTTCTGGAACAACTCCTTCGTACAGTTGCTGCACCAACACAACCTTGCTGCCAATACCACGAATTGCTAGATCTGTGGGTTGATACCACATGCCACCGGACATTCCATCCCCTTCATCCCTTCACCTTTCTCTGTTCATGGTTCCTGCCTTGATTGGCTGATCCTCTTGCAAGAGAGCTACAGAGACAATGCCACTTCCAGCAGAACTATGTCGCACTTTTATCATGGGGTCTGGCTGAACAAAACCGGAAGAACTGCTGCTCCCTTCTGCCCTCTATCCTCCAATGCTTCTGTTCACATGGACATCCCCGCCAAAGAAAGGGTGGAGATGCAAGTATTCAACAATCCAGCCAGACCCACCTTCTCCTACCTCCGGAAACGAACGGCTGCCACCCTGACTGTGGCCCTATCTGTCGTCAATGTCTCGGGCCTTGTATGCATCACAGGCCATGGGACACAACTGGTGGGCCACAGCGCTTGCCGCATCACCAGAACTTTGGACTCAACCGACCCGCCCTCTTTTGTCACCTCTCCAAACATGTACTTCGTCTGCGGTACAAAAGCCTACACCTGGCTCCCAAAGGGCTGGGGAGGTACCTGCTACATTGCCTTCATCCTTCCTCCGACCTATGTGGCTCCGGCAAACCATCACCGACAAAAACGAGCAAAGGACATTGAGCAGGCCGACTCCACTGGAGCACAATTCTTGGATGCAATAAAGGGACTTGTTCCACTTTGGGGTCCGATGGCGAACAGTCGTGCCATTCGGCATTTGTCCCAGGCAGTCGAAACAACGATGAACATTACAGCTGGTATCCTCACAAACAATACAGCCGAGCTTCAAGCGGTCCGTCTGGTGGCTCTTCAAAACCGCCTTGTTCTAGATGTGGTTCTGGCGGACCGTGGAGGAGCATGCCGTATCATCGGGTCCAGTTGTTGTACCTACATACCAGACAATTCGCCATCAGTCTACAAAGCCATTGAACACCTCCACAGACTCTCTTCAGAAGTTCATCAGGAACAAGACGGATGGTCACTTGGGAGTTGGTTCTGGAGTGCTGTAAAAGACTGGGGATGGAGGTTGTTCATGATCGTACTGATACCAATCGTCGTGATATGTGGACTCTGCCTGGGTATTCAATGCTTGCCGCCTCTGTGCTCACTGTTTGCTAACTGTATTTGCCCTAAGACTCCGAACTTCGAAGCTGAACGCATGAAAGCTTTGTATGATATCGAAATACGTAATATAATGGGGATAGACATAAATTGACAAGCTGGCTAGATATGTTGAAAAGGGAGGACTGTTAGAATCTGGATTGTGGCGTAAACATTATCGGCGCCATCTTGTCCTTTTCAAATCCATACGTGCGCGTAAGCAGCAGCCATTTTGATTGCCATGGTCTCTCTGCCCACTGCCAATAGCCTGCGTGTCTCTTTCTTCCTCACTCCCCGCCTTGCAAGCACCCCCCGCGCCCCGACAGCCCCCGGTCTCTCCTGCTTGGGCCATAAACGCACCTCTAGCGCGACCCTGTCCCCGGGCCACATCCCGTGCTGAACCCCCTCACTCTTTCATCTCATTCATAGAACAGGCCCTTTTGATAACCTCTTCCTCCCTGCCCGATTGTCCGGCCTGATCCCAGGCCATCACCTAGCCCAACAGATACGGTTTATTGCCCCCTCCAGTAAGACCTCGCCTCAAATCAAAGGAGCGGGGATTAATCAATGCCTCCACACCCTTAGATCCGACCGATCGCCCGCATTCCTGTTCCCAGCGGAATGTCCAGCTGCGCGATAGCCATCATGCTGAGATTTGGGTGGGGACCCCTACTGTAGATATGAGTGAGAACGGGCCTGAACCGGGGATTCCAGAGATGCCTTTTTCGTACTTCAAAGCAATACCACTGATGTCATAAATGTAATCAAGCCATAAACTTGTGTATAAGAGGCCAGGCCTCAGAGATGCGGTTAGAGCACCTCGAGAAGATACCCTGTTGTCTGATTTGACGTGTTCTGCTCCGTCGGAATAAACTCCTGTTTCCTGCCTTCTGTCTCCAGCGCCTGCCTCTTTGTTTGGTAAATCTCGAATGGTATGAGAGGCGGCTAACGCCGGGCAAATACTGAAGGGCTCTCGGTCGACATCGACCCTACCTTTTTAACAATCTCCAACTACACATTGTTTCGGAAAAAACTAAAAACTCATCTGTTCCCCAAGCACTAATTCCTAATCCCGTCACTGTAGCAGGATAGCCGCTACCAGCGCCTTGATATCCCTCGGGATGAGTGCAGCACTTAATAAATAAATAAATAAAAATCCTGATTTGTTAGCAATAAATCCCCAAACCATTCAAAGAAAAGAGGTTGTAGCCCCCTGCATGAGCAATCCCTCCGAAAATATTACTATCTCTAAGACAGATATTCACCAACAGAATATGACTGGCTATTCTGTTAATATTGCAGAGAAAAGTGATAGAAGGGGTCGTAGTAGAGATAAAGTCCCGGACAGTAGGTCCAATTATTCTGCCCAAAATCAACAGATTGGGGAACAACCCAGGGCATCAACTCAAGAACTAAATTATGATTATTCCACAAGACATCAACACCTAGACCTACCACCAGAGGCAACGCCGTATATAGTCATCTTAGCAAATGCACCAAAATTGGGGCTATCTGAAAATGAAAACTGGGAAATGCTAAAAGATAAAGCATTTCACTGGTTAAGCAGGAGGGTTGGGTCCACTGAACAACTCTTCGCAGAGTTCAAGATGGCGAGGAGGGTCCAGTGGGTTGGCAATTGCAGGAAAACACTACCAGGGGATTGCATAGTCTTAACGTTTAAAACACCCCTATTGGTGGAGAATATCCTGTAGAGGGCAGGTAATAATCCCGTATCAACAAAAGGGATTAATATTCTACCATTGGGTTTCTTTTATCCACCACTCTTTAGGGCAGAGAGAGGTGACAACTTCAGAAAAGTGGAGGTAATGCAAAACTTTAGTTATAACCTCCCGATTGCTAACCGGTTTGCCATGCTCTCAGGTTTGGATAAGATAGGTTGACTGGTTCAGTCATATGAAACTCATTCCAAGAATGACGTAGGATATATATCCCCTGGAAGACACTGTACAGACCCCATTCCGAAGCCTAGCTCACAGGTATCACATTTAGAAAATTATCATCTGTTTGAACTGCAGTTTATGTATACAGTAAGTAACTTGGTTAATAGTGGTCCAGTAGTGAACTTAAGCTCAGAGAAAGATCAGGGAATAACCATAGCCATGAGTCAAGCTGTACCCCAAACTAAGTCCATTGTAACCGACTTTAAGTGGGAAGGTACCACTTATGAATTTATGTTAAAAATCTTATTCTGGAACATAGTGGGCCTACGGTAATTGGTAAATCACATATGGCTTGACTTTGTTGGGAGATTTACCGTTCTTTGTTTACAAGAGACATGGGCCACCACTGAAATACATATCAAGGAGTATAAGACATATTATACCCCAGCTATTCCATCTATCTCTTGGAGGGCAAAGGGGGGGTCTGATAGTATATATTTCAAACCTGCTGAAGATCAAGGAAATAATTCTTACAAAATCAGAACCTAACTTTCAAATAATAACCCTCAACATGAATAAGCAAGACATGTATTTTTTGGTTCATTGTTATAACAATATACAGAAGGAACAGTTGGTGGTAATGTTAAAAAAAATCAGAAATGAGCTGTTAGAAATTCAGAATAATTGTACCCAAAATGTTTTATTTTTATGGGGAGGGACTTCACTTTAATGCTATGTGGAAAAAATAATAACTTAACATGTGGTTTAATTGATAAGAATAATAGCAACCTAACCCATTTTCCGCACACAACATATGGTGACTGTTTAAATGAGATGCTATTTGTTTTGGAAATAGGCTTTGTGAACGAACTACTTTCTCCACCAATCCCATTTACACAGACTTTTAATGGAAGAGGAGCGAGCACTAACATAGATTTTATTTTTATATCAAACAGGCACGCCTCCAGTCTGCTGAATTTCACCACCCACAAAAATGCTACTATTGATCATTTTCCAATTAGTGTCCTAATATCTTGTACGTATAAAATTGGCAAGAGTAAGAATAAGAGGAGGTATGGGCAAAAAAACTTGGAAACTGACAAAACAAATTGGTACTCTTTAAAATGGAATAAAGTTGACCCACAGGAGATCACAAAAGTGGTAGTTAAAAATTCTCTAAACTCCATAATGAAGTGCCTAAATCCCTTAACTCCACACCATGAGGTTTTAAGAAGCTTTATTGGGATAACAGACGAAATAAAGGAAACATTGAGAGTCCAACTAAAACAAAGGAAAGATAAATGCACAAAAGCATACGCTGATCTAAAATTTGCCCTACATAAAAAGGAGATCGACAGACAGGAGATTAGACAGCTGCAGTGTCTGCGCATGCGCAGGCTCCCACGCATGCGCAGTTTCCAAAGATGAAGCCGGGAAGGAGAAGATTGCGGGCGCAATAAGGTAAGTTTCATTTAAACTTATATTCAGCCTTTAAATTTAATTTACAAGGCGGGCGGCGGGCAGGCTCGCGAAACAGAAATATCGTGGAGAGAGATTGGTGCAATTTCCGTGCCTCTCCGCGATAGTCCCTTCCGCGACTTCCGCCCACCCCTAATAATAATCCCATATTATGAGCTCATATCCCCAGGAAAGTGTTTAAAAAGCAATGTATGAGCCACATGGAGGAGCTTAGATTTGCCGTTGAAGCAAACAAGCAAACGGTACAAAATAACCTAATGATGCAAACTTGCCCCACAATTCAACCCTATCTAACGTTCATTTTGAGCGGGCATGTTAGGTTTGTGCTAACACGTTTCAGGCTAAATATATTTAATCAATTGGTTACCTTCCCTAAAATGAACGATTGGGCCAAAACTTTATCAACCTGCCCCTGTGATGAGGCATCATCCCAAACATCGATGCATGTGGTTTGTTTTGCAAATTCTAGAAAGAACTAAGAAAAAAATGGATAAAACCTATTTTAAAAATTTGGGGTATGAGACAATGTCGTCCAGCAGATCTTGCTGTGCAATTGCTGGACGCAGAATGTTTCACGAGAAACATTGCACAATTTTTGAAATCTAGTGTCAGGCTCAGGAAAAATCTACAAAAGAGGTTCCTGTTCTAAATTCTGTCTCATGAATAAGATGTTTTTATATATCCTTCTTTTTAACCATGTATTAGTTGTTCTTGAAAACTTTTTGATCAGGGCGTCCACTAATGTTGGTATGAATTTTATGGATTGACCTGAATCTTTTTAAATACCTATTGTATATAGAGAATGAAACATCGCTTTTACTACTACTGTTTTTAAATTGTACTTTTATGGTTTTTGCTACTACTGTATGAAAACCGAATAAAAAAATTGAATTGAATTGAATTGAGTTATGTGGGAAGAGAGTTCCACAGCATCATAGAAAATGTTACGAACCCCTTCCGTCCCCAGTTAACTTGTTTGCATCTGTGGATTACAAGATTTTCACTAGTGGATGAGCGTAGTGAACGTGCTGGAATGTAACGTTGGAAACGTTGTCTCAATCTGGGCCAAGACATACTAGCACTTTGAAGGCAATACAGAGTGCTTTAAATTGGATGCATTCTCCAATCGGAAGCCAGTGTAGTTGGACCAGAGGTTAAGATGCAGATTTGTGTTTTGGGATACCTAGCAGTAACCGCGCTGTCGCATTCTGCAGCTTCTGCAGAAGATGTTTTTTAATAGTAATAAAGACCGCGTTACAGAAGTCCACTATAGAGGAAATTATGGCTGTGACTACCATTTTTCCAAGCTTATTGGAACGTAGGGCAAGACTTTTCTGAGAATTTTCAGGACTGCGAAACAGGAGAAGGTGGTGTGATTTATCTGTCCTTCAAAAGATAACTTAGTATCAATGATCACTCCCAATTTTGTTGCTTTATTGCTTGGGGTAGGCAGGGTTCCCAGTTCTTGAGGCCACCAATTAGGGGACCAAAAAGAGGGGTTATTGCCGAACAGTAGAAAGTTTTTGAGGAGTTCAAAGTCAGGCAATTATTGCACATCTAATTACCAATATGGAGCATGCAATCATGAAACTGAAATACTGTGGCTTTAGGGTTACATGTTACGGACTCAACGTTCTGTGTATCGGCAACATACGAGACCAGCGCAAAACCAGAGGATTTGATCCATGCTGCAAATGGGGTGACATATAGATTAAATAGGGTGGGGCTCTGGGACGAGCCCTGAGGCACCTCACTAGGCAGTGAGAAGGCTAGTGATATAAAGTCACCTACGGAGACGATTTGCATTCGAACAGTTAAGAAGGAAGTGATGAACGTGAGTGCATTGTCTTTGATGGCAATTGATTGAAGTCAGTCAATTAAAAGAGTATGGCTAACTGTGTCAAAAGTGGCCAAAAGATCTAATAGGTTCAGGGCATGGTTTCCCCCACAATTTATTGTGGGGGAAACCATACTTCTTCAGTCGCTGTAATCAGTGCCCGCTCTTTGCTGTGGTGACTACTGAACCTAAACTGTGTTGGATCACTACTCTTATTATTATCTATAAAAGTCGTCAGTTCCTGATTAACGGCTCTTTCAATCATTTTGTCGGGAAATGATAATCAAGTGATGGGCCTTTAATTATTTGGGTTGGCATCATCAAGGTTAGGTTTTTTTAGCAAAGGAAGGATCGACCCTATCTTCCAGTCTTTTGGAAAGTTAGCTGCCCCAAAAAAATTGTGAAAAATGATTGTAAGTTGCATGGCTATTACCTGGGGAAGCAGATGGATTATTCTGGCTGGGCTAGGGTCCCGAGGTGAGCCAGATTTAACTTGATTTACAAATGTTATGTCTGATCTGCTGTCAATGGCCCAAAGTGAGATAGAGTGTTAGTACTGGAGCTGCACAAGCGTCTTGACCGGCTCTTTTTTAGGTCTGCTACTTGATTAGTATTTACGAAGGAGGTATATACTAATTTGACTATATCTTGAAAGTAAAGTGCTAAATTATTGCAGAATTGTTGACTGATGCTGGGGTTTTTTACTTCAGGGAGTTTCTCAACTGTTGCAAACAGTTCCTTTAAGGAGTCTTTTGCTTCTTCTAATTTTGTGGTGAAATGATAAATCTCGTCTGAACAATTTGGAAAGTTTTGGCTACCTACATTGTGTATCCACTCTAGGAAGGTCAACGCTCGATCACAAGTCTTATCCCAATCCGACAATTATTTAATATACAGCACGAATGCAGGTCTCTTAAAGTCCTTTTGAACATTGAAAAATCCATCGAGGGGAAAGCTTCAAATAACTCTGCGGGGAGGATTCTGGAGGCACCGTATGGTGTCAAAACCAAGAACAAAGGACAATGTTTAGAAGAATCACAATCTTGCTTTGCAAAGAAATGGATAATCAAGTAGCAGGTCGTTTAAAAAAAAATGATATCTTGTTGAGCAATCGCGCAGTATGTAACAATCAGTACTGATGCATGAATATCTGAATGGACTAGGGATGGGAAATTATCTAGTAATTGTCCATTCTGTGCAACTGTATGTTCTGTAGATCCAACATATCCCGTTCATTTACCCTTTGAATAGTTCTTGTGGAAGCTGAACAAAGCCAACTGAGGCGGTAGCCCTTGTTTGCGAAAATAGCCACATTGAATGTATAATCCATTTTCTTTGACTTTGTCCTTTCCTCATAGACAATTGCCTCTGCTCTTGTAAGGATGCCTTGTATTACACCACAAAAACGCATACAGTTCATCACTCCAGTAGCCTCTTTTATTTCAGCTCTATGGGGCTTTAAATGCAGATTTATGCAAATGCACTTAAGATTTGTCCAAAGCCATTGCTTTGACACAATGTTCTAAAAAATAAATGTATTTATCGCTGCTTTTTTATTTAACAATCACATATTGCAATGGACTTCAATTATCAATAAGGCTGCAACTGACAATAAATATCCTTAGGCATTTAATTAGAAATGAATCTGTTATTGCTCTCTGCATGTTATCCTATCCCCAATTTGCTGCACTTTTTAATTATCTTTATTATCGAAGAGTCTATGGAGAACGTTTTTTTTCGTTTCAATGTATTTCTTTAAAATTAATTGAAATAATTGTTTGTGCTTTTTCCTATGGAAATGTTTTTATTTTATATATTGTTTTATAAATTGGTGACTCAGATAAACAGATTTGAAATACCACCTCTAGATACTCGACTGTAGGAAATATGCAATAAGAATTTTGTCAGTGACTGAGTGATTCTAGTTATACATTTATTTACTTTATTGAAATGATATATTGCAGACCTTGCTCATGGGAAGAGCGGCGAAGGTACAGACAACAGTCCTACCACCAGTCGCACCTCAAGCATGAGATGTTACAGAGAGAACGAGAAGGAGTGATAGTTGAAATCAGGGCATAGGAACCTGTCCGTGATAGGGAGAAGAAGAAACATGTAATTGAGACAGTACCAAAAAGCACAATATAGAATTGTTGGCTACAGTACACAATTACACATATTTAGTTACACATGCTTGCTATGTGAGGCCCAGGGAGATAAAGTGATTTTCCCAAAAAATCACAACAATTTGGATGAACTGCCTAGTCCAAGAATAAAACTCAGTACTCCAGGTTCTCAGGTATGAACATAGCCACAGTCTGTTGTGTAGCATAAAGTTGCAAATTTTGGAGGAGCTGTGGTCTCGTTTTTATTTTGCATTTAATTGCTACCGAAGGCATGGTCTGCTTTGGTATGCATGAATTTTTTTTATTTTTTTTTAATTTTTAAAGAATTTTATATAGCGTGAAATTGACCCGAAGGTATCAGAGCGCTTTACATGAGCACCAGTTGTGTTACAGATGGACACATTCATTTTTGGTAGGCACGGGGAGATTAAATTATTTGCCCAGAATCACAGAATGTTGAGCGTTCGAGACTCGAACGCAGTTCCCCAACCTTGATGTCGACTGCTCTAGCCATTAGGTCACATCCTCTCCCCGATTGTGAGAGGTTACTGCCTAGAGTACTTCCATAATTTCTCATTCTACTTTTTCTCATCAGTCTGTGGTGAAGAGGAAGATATGACATTACAACGCATGCTTTTACAATGCAGTTTTTACATCGCAACTATCATTACATTGCATGATTTTACAGCATTTTTTGAAAACTACCATTACAACGTATTCCATTACAACGCATACCATTACAACACATAATACTTTTGGGGCAACAGTAGAGTAAGTGTTGTATAGTGTAGGGGTAAAAATTACTATTCCCACTCTAGTGAGTGCAACAGTAGGGTAAGTGTTGGATAGTGTAGGGGTAGGGATAAAAATTGGTATTCCCACTCCAATGAGTTCAACAGTAGGGTAAGTGTTGGATAGTGTAGGGGTAAAAATTGCTATTCCCACACTAGTGAGTGCAACAGTAGGTTAAGTGTTGGATAGTGTAGGGGTAAAAATTGCTATTCCCACTCCAGTGAGTGCAACAGTAGGGAAAGTGTTGGATATTGTAATGGAAAAAATGACTATTCCCATCTAACCCAAAACCCATTCCCACCCTAAAACTAAAAAATCTCCATTACTTACCTTATAATGCGTTGTAATGGTATGCGTTGTAATGGCATGCGTTGTAATGGCATGCGATGTAAGGGCAGCTGCATTGTAAAAGCAGTGTGATGTAATGACTACATTGTAATGGATGTTTCCCAGTGAAGAGCTATTCCCCTACGGGGGACAAGCAACTGTACAGAGAAGTCACTTTACAAGAGTGATATTTTCCGCTTGTTTCAGCACTTGACAGCGCAGGTCCCCATTTCTCCAGGCAGGTGTTGTGGATATGGTGTAGTTGTGCGTACCACTCAGAGATGGCCCAAACCTGTTAAGGAGGGCTGAAACACATCGGGCTTCAGGCAACAGTGCCTGGGATGTTGGAAGGATGTAGCATCCAGTCTGTGGGTCATGTAACCTTAAGAAGTATGGAGAACGCAAGTGGAGAACTATGCTTCCTCAGGGAAGTACTTTGGGTCGAGCATGTAGGGAAGACAACCAGAGATCAGAAAGTAATGGCTTCTATCTAGGGAATTTCAACCAAAATGGCAGCCAAGGTTTTCCAAATCTCTGTCAATGTGGGCCGCTCTGTGAAATGAGTGGAGCTAACATTTCAGAATCTTACAAATTATAAACACAGGATCCTACCTCCAGGATGGATCTCGTCTCACTTAGAAAGACTGTGGCATGTGTTATGGCTTTGAGGACATCTTCACAGGGCATCCCCCACTCTCCTAAAGGGCCGCCACCCACACTTAACCTCCGTCACCTGGTCAGATGATGATCCTTGTGACCTTACCGCAACTGCACCTGTGGCCTGCACCGATAAATCGGCACCGAAGATTAGGACCATAGGCCAGATATTTCAAAGGGTTTTACCCATTCTGTGTCTATGGAAAAATGTGTTCGTACCTATGGCTCTAAGAGTGCAGGTAAGTAATGTGGGCCTCGTACTATTCCCATTCGCAAACCAGGGATGTGCAGTTTTCCCACAAACTGGTTTACAAATGGGAATGCTAACAGCTTGTATCACAAATTGTCCATTTGCAAGGGTTCGCAAATCGTCTTGCCTAATGAATTTTAATTGGGTAGGTAGCAATATGCGACCCCTCCCTGTGATTGGCAGTGAATGCAAGGACGGAAGTCTGCAAGAGACAAAAGACTTCAATCCCTGCATTTGCTTTCTCAAACGAGAGGCATTTTTAGGGCTCGGTCTACGTCCCACGAAGTGGGCGTGGCTTAAGAGTCCTTTTCTGAGGGCTTTGAAAATCTAACCTACCGAATTCCAGAAATCTCGTGATTTTTGCTAGTTATTTTTGGCAGCTGCATGGCGATTGGGCCTCGCATGCCTGTGTTTTTACAAGCCAGCACGCAATAGGCCATAGGCGTTAGAGTTGCTCCGCCTAGTGCATATACCGTGCGGACACGCGCAGCAGAAGGGCATATTTCTTCAATTACCAGCTGTCAGGGCACGCGGTAATTGAAGACAGATGCTGGGCGCGCGTGCACCAGTCTCCAGTTTGTTTTATTTCAGCTGTATGTGTGCGCATGCTGGCTCCCGTCCCGGCCAAATGTTGTTTGTGTAGTGGAAAGCTGAGTACGATGACTGCGCGGCCACTCCCGTTGCACTCACCCCAGACTTCCTTGTCAGAGGCCGCGGTAATTGAAGACAGATGCCGGCTCCCTTCGGCTTCTACCTCACTGTTTCTCTCAGCGCGTGTCTGTGCATCTCTCCACCCCTCGTTTCCCCTTCACCTCCTCTTCTCCCTCGCTGGCTCCCATACTTTTCTCCGACTCTCCCTCTGTATTTGTAGCTCTCTTGTCTTCGCGCGCTCTTCCCGTGAGCTTAGTTCGCTCCATGTGTCTCGCCATAAAAGACCTCACGATCTGTGGCTCTCTCTGGGTACCGCGCGTCGTGCTCCACAACTTTCCCCTTTCCCAATCTCTCCCCGTGTTCTCTCCGCGTTTCCCCGGCCCTCTCAGAGCCCAGTATCTTTTGCGTCTTCTTCTCAGTCTTTGATCTCATTCCCCCCTTCACACCCCCTCTCTCTCTACATCCCTTCTCTCTCCCTGCTCCCTCGGTATTTCTCCATGGTGTTACCGTTTCTCCTCTTTCTTCCTCTCTCGGTTCTCCTTCTCTTCTCTCACTTATCCTCGCTGCGCAGTCTTTTTATGTCTACCACACTTCCCCATGCCCTTCCCTCATGCCTGGCTCCTCTCACTTTCTATTACTCCCCCTATCTGTAGATTATTTTCTCTCTCTCCCTGCCCCCTCTCCTCTTTCATCACTCTCTTTTTTTAAGACATGCCACTATTTCTTCTCGGTATCTAACGATCACTGCGCCCTCTCTCTACATCTCTCTGCCCCCTTTCTCTCTCACATACACCATCTCTACCCCGTGTCCTGTGTTCTTTCCCCTCCACCTCCCCTAACGCCCCTCTGTCCCTATTTCCCTGTCTTTACCTCACTGTCTCTCACTGTCTCTGCCACTTACTTCTCTGTTGACCTCTTCTTCTATCTCACTCTCTTACTAACTCTCCCTCGTTCTTCTGTCGGTGTCTTTCCTCTCTGTCCATCTTCTCTTTCGCGCACCCCCTGTCGAGCTGTTACTTAAGTGACAGTCTTCTGCCCTCCCTGTCGCTCCTGTCATAACCCCACGCACGTGACTCACTCTTTCTACAATGGCAGTCTCTTCTCCCCCTATCACTTGTAGTCAGCCTCTATATCCAGTCAATTCCTCCATCTTTCTCTTTTGCTTTCTCCGCTCCTATCTCTGTTGTTGTTCCTCACAACGTCTCTTCCCCTTCCTTCTATGAGCCTCTCTCCCTACCCTTCACTCTGTCTGCCTCTTTTTCGCGCCCTCTCCCTTCTATGATTTCTTCTCTCCTGTCTTTTCCTTGCTCTCTCTCGTGCCACCGTCAGTCTCGTGTCCCTCTGCCCCTGTCGCTGTCCCTTTTGCTTTCCTCCTGTCAGCCTCCTGCCCTGGGCCGTCGCCCCCTCGCTCCGACAGCCTCTTCTTATTATGAAAAGAACACAAACCGCGGAGAGGCTTAAACGGAGCCGCGTCTGGCGAGCACAGCTTGGCGGGCACCGGCCCCGGGCGCTGGTGTACGCGCCCCGTCACAGCGCCACGAAGGCCCTCGGTTCAGCGCTTTCAATCTAGCGCTCAAAAACGGTTTTCGGTGTTGATTGGTCTATTTATAGATTAAGTAATCGTCGTAAATTTCGATCTATTCACCACCCCCTCCATTTAACCACTGGTAACCAGCGACGTCTTTCAATGGAGCTATCGTTCAAATCTTTTACCAAAACATGTCAGCCTTGCAACGGGTCAACCTACTGAGTGTTGTATGTCAGTTAATCTATCCGGTTAGTAAAATCAAAAAAATGTTGTTTGTGTTCATTCACACAAAGTTTCACCAAACTCATCCACCCAACAATCAATCCATCCATCCACCCACCCATCCACCAGCCCCAACAATCAATCCATCCATCCATCCACCAGCTCCAACAATCAATCCATCCATCCATCCACCAGCTCCAACAATCAATCCATCCATCCACCAGCCCCAAAAATCAATCCATCCATCCACCCACCCATCCACCAGCCCCAACAATCAATCAATCCATCCATCCATCCATCCACCCATCCACCAGCCCCAACAATCAATCCATCCATCCACCAGCCCCATCAATCAATCCATCCATCCATCCACCAGCTCCAACAATCAATCCATCCATCCACCCACCCATCCACGAGCCCCAACAATCAATCCATCCATCCATCCACCAGCTCCAACAATCAATCCATCCATCCATCCACCCATCCACCAGCACCAACAATCAATCCATCTATCCATCCATCCACTAGAAAAACGTCTGGCGTTGGTAGGCCAGCGTTTTTTTCCCCACATTTTTGGGGGAATAAATAAATGCAATAGACATAGCAATAGACATTAAAAGTGCAAATGTAATAAATAAAGCCATTGTTGCCTAAAGGTTATGCACGTACGTTTTCACGAGTGCAGAGTGCAGAGTGAGTGCAGAGTGAGAGTGAGTGCTGCAGAGTGTGAGTGAGTGCTGCAGAGTGTGAGTGAGTGCTGCAGAGTGTGAGTGAGTGCTGCAGAGTGTGAGTGAGTGCAGAGTGTGTGCAGAGTGAGAATGAGTGCTGCAGAGTGTGAGTGAGTGCTGCAGAGTGTGAGTGAGTGCTGCAGAGTGTGAGTGAGTGCTGCAGAGTGTGAGTGAGTGCAGAGTGTGTGCAGAGTGAGAGTGAGTGCTGCAGAGTGTGAGTGAGTGCTGAAGAGTGTGAGTGAGTGCTGCAGAGTGTGAGTGAGTGCAGAGTGAGTGCAGAGTGAGCGCAGAGTGAGTGCAGAGTGAGAGCGAGTGTAGAGTGCAGAGTGAGTGCAGAATGAGTGCAAAGTGAGAGTGAGTGCAGAGTGAGTGCAGAGTGAGTGCAGGTGCAGAGTGAGTGCAGAGTGAGTGTGAGTGCAGAGTGAGTGCAGAGTGAGTGTGAGTGCAGAGTGAGTGCAGAGTGAGTGTGAGTGCAGAGTTAGTGTAGAGTGAGTGCAGCTGCCGAGTGAGTGCAGAGTGAGTGAAGCTGCCGAGTGACTGCAGAATGAGTGCGAGTGCAGAGTGACTGCAGAGTGAGTGTGACTGCAGAGTGACTGCAGAGTGAGTGTGACTGCAGAGTGACTGCAGAGTGAGTGTGAGTGGAGAGTGACTGCAGAGTGAGTGTGACTGCAGAGTGACTGCAGAGTGACTGCAGAGTGAGTGTGACTGCAGAGTGACTGTAGAATGATAGTGACTGCGGAGTGACAGTGACTGCAGTGTGTGAGTGTGCAGGGTGAACAGTGTGTGAGTGTGCAGGGTGAACAGTGTGTGAGTGTGCAGGGTGAACAGTATGTGAGTGTGCAGGGTGAACAGTGTGAGTGTGCAAGGTGAGCAGTGTGTGAGTGTGTAGGGCCAGTGTGTGAGTGTGCAGGATACGAACACTTTAACTAAGTCCACCACACACACATACATAACACCACACACACCACACAAACACCACACACACACCACACACACACACCAGTGTCTCACCACCACACACTCACCACCACTCACCACCACACACTCACCACCACAAACTCACCACCACACACTCACTACCACACACTCACCACCACACACTCACCACCACACACACTCATCACCACACACTCACCACCACACACTCAGTGCAAACTTACACACACTCACCACCACACACTCACCACCACACACACAACCACCACACACAAAACCACCACACAAACACACACCACCAGCCGTCAGTGCACGCTTTCACCAGGCACAAACACCACCAGGCATCAGTGCACGCTTTCACCGCACCAAGCACACACAACACCAGCCGTCAGTGCATGCTCTTACCAGGCGCACTCACTACCAACCGTCAGTGCACGCTTTCACCAGGCACACATACCACCAGCCATCTGTGCACGCTTTGACCAAGCACACACGCCACCAGCCGTCAGTGCACGCTTCCACCAGGCACACACACCTCCAGTTGGCAGTGCACGCTTCCACCAAGCACACACACCACCAGCCATCAGTGAACAATTTCTACAGGCACACACACCAACAGCCATCAGTGCACACATCAATTGTTAACGCATCCACAATAAACTATTGTACCAATCGCAGTATGGTGCACTTTACTTTTAAACATATTCATCTAAAGCGCAGCATGCCACCATTGATACTATTCCAATACAACCCACATATTTCTACTACACACCACATGCATACACTCCATAAGACATGGATAAAACACATTGCCATTTACAATGCCATTACCTCTAACTCAAATAAATCCGAAACCTATTGCATTTCTAATGCTTGTTATTTAAAGCATTGCCTGTCTATTAAAGAAAAAGTTGCTGCTTTAAATAAAAAAAACATAAAACATTCCTCTTTGGGAAGACATTAGTGGAAGTGGGGGGTGTCAGAAGCAGAAAGTGGGCATCTATACCATAGCCTGTTTACCCGAGGCCGCCAACATGATGGGTTGTCACAATCATACAACCTTTCCTTGTGAATCTGGTACAACCCCAGGTGCAGGGCCCTACTGTTCAATGGTTTACAACTAGCATTGGTGCATTGATGAATCATAAAAAGGACGGGGATGCCCTGTTCACGCCCTCTCCTACAAGGATGCAGTTACCAATAGTGCAGTAGGTGCAGTGGCACTTGGTCCTAGTGGTGTGACCCTAATTATGACCCCGAAATGTGTTTGTCTTTTACTATGAAACTGCGGAATGCAGGCCCATTTTCGTCACCTGCGTTAGGGCTGGTGGCACAGTTGATTCAGTAACTACCCTCCTATTTGCAGTTCCTAATGGATTGCAAAACTCCTTTTAAGCCCCAGAAAGACTTTTTCAACTAAAAGGGGGCTTTGCTGAGCTGTAAAAAGGTGTTTTGTTGTTGCAACCCTGTGTATTTATGAATCACATGGTTGTAACCCTGTCTATTTATGAATCACAGAGTTTGCGATCTCAAAAACCCTTTGACATGAGGCCCCTAAATGTTGACTCCTAGCACCCATAGAACCTTCGAGAACAGAGCCGCTTTTATTTTTTTTGTCATTTTTCAACACTACGTTGGGTATAGCGTCCTGACAAGCTGGTGCAACACCTCGAACACTTGAGGCAAGGCGGGAGCCTTACAAATGAAAGCAGATTCAATATTCCGCATGCACGAATTGTTGCAAATAAATCTTATCTAACCTTCACTCGACACCTGAGTGCAAAGTGTGAAAGGCTTTCACACAAGGTTTGCACACAGCACCCCTGCGTTGCACACGTTTTATAGGGGCTATTTGAGGATAATGCCCCCCAGGTGTGAGCCGGCACTGGAAATGTAATCACATTTACCATTCTGAGAAGTGAGTGATGTTGCGCTTGGGGGTTACTTCGCATGTGTTAATAGCAGCGAAGGAAACTCCCAGGCGCGTGGCAGTGCCCCCTACACATACAAATGCTGCATTATTTATCAGCACCACGCCACGCTAGCTTTGGTTCGGGAGCTCGCATGCAGGCTTTTGTGTCTCTGCGTAGACAAAGCGTCCTGCGACTGCTGCCCCCTAGAACACAAAGGGGAGACCAATAAAATGAGGCACAATAAACTGCTGAAATGCGTAGTTACACTGTTGGCACTAAATGCTCCCCCTAGTGCCACCCATTCTGCGGCCTGAGTAGAGCTGCCGATCTGGGGCCCCGTCACATGCAGGGCACACTTTCTCTGTTGGGCGCCACGAAGCACTTCCGAACAGGCGCAAACAGGGAAAGTGCCCGCTACTATATTGAATGTGTTGCCCTCAGCGCAGCAGCGAACTCCAGTTGCCATGGCTGATTGCAGCACATTATTTGGGGGGTTCATGGAACCCTCTTCCCCCCTCAGGGCTGCCTTCAGGGGGCACACAGACAGTGCAGCACATTTTTTCTCGGTCAGTGCGCCTACTGACAGCTTGTTTAACTTTGTGCCCGCATCTCATAATACAGCGCGGGTGCAGAGGTGAAGAGATTCTTTCATTTGACTGTGGCCACGCCCCCATGCAAAAAGGGAACGCCCTCTTAAGATAGCGCTGGCGCTTTATGTGCAACAGGCGATAGGTATTACAGAAGGGTGGCACGAGTGTGTGCGCCCCTTCTCTAACAACAAAGTGCAGTGAGGGCACACAAAGAAGGCACAAACACACGCTGCGCCCCCAGGAAACTTCTGTAATACGCCCCCAGGTGTATTATACAAACATGCTGGCACGGGAAGGGGCATGCCTCCTGGCATGGCAATGTGCTGGGATTAGAGAGCTGCACTGTATGCACAGTCTGCTGCACAGCACACTCCTCAGAGAAGTTTATTGCAAGTGTGTGAGATGCAGGCTAAAGATAACTTTTATATAGCGCTTCGTACCACACTTCTACTGTTTCTAAGCGCTGCCAACACTGGATGTCACTATTATGGCAATTTACCAATCTAAGAAGAATGAAAGGCTGGTCCTGGATTCTAACTAGTGACCTTCAGCTCAGCAGCGAATGCTCAACTCACTGGGTGTTCCTGCCCCAGTAACACACTTTAATAAAAAAATGCACAGCTGCTCCTGTAACCTTCTGGGCAAATCACTTAGGGCCATATGTAGAACGCATTAGTGCAAAATGGTATGTATGAAAGAAATCTGCGTGCAAAATAAGGAGTCGCAAAATTTGCGATTCCTTGTTTTGCGATTCCTTAAATGCAATGTAAGAAGCATTAAAAAAAATGCAAATTTGCCTTCAGGAAGCGCAAATTACCACCAACTTCAAGTTAGTGGCAATTTGCGAATTCCTTGAAAAATGCACTTTTCTGCATTTTTCAAAGTGCAATGCGAAGCACATACATGCCCTTAGGGCATGTATGTGTGCCACATGTGCACCCATGCTAATTTCAGGGTTGCAACAGGGTGTCCTTTGGACACCCCTGCACCCTTGAAATTATTCTCAATTTGCGATTCTCAAATTGTGAATCGCAAATTGAGAATAACTTCCCATTCATTCATATGGGCCTCCTGGCCCATAGAAATGAATGGGAAAGTATTCCTTAATTGCGATTCGCAATTTGCGAATCACAATTAAGGAATACTAAGAAATCGCAAAAAAATTGTGATTTTGTACATACAACCCTATTTGCGATACTCAAATAGCGATTTCTAAAAAAACGCTATTTGAGAATCGCAAATCGGGTTGTTGATACATATGGCCCTTTATCTCATGCAGCCAGATTCATCAAGCCAAAATCAGCTCGCAAAGGGCCAGATTCTGAGAATCCGGCCCTTTGCAAGCGCTATTTTTGCATTTGGGATTCATCATCCCAAATGAAAAAATCGCAATTCTAGAAATCGCTTAATTGCGAATAATTGCATTTAAGGAATCTCAATTTGAGATTCCTTAAATGCAATTCATGAACAATTTTAAAATTGCGAATTCGCAATCTGGGGCCGCTATTTACCGCGAAGTCTCACTACGTGGTAAATAGCGAAAACTTAGAAAAATGCACTTTAGTGCATTTTTCTAAGTTGTATGTTACACACACACATGTCCTTTGGACATGTGTGTGCGCAACACCAGTGTACATTCCCATTTCAGGGGTGCTACAGGGTGTTCTTTGGACACCCTGGCACCCTTGAAATCGCTTCCTTATTTGCGATTCGCTATTTGCTTATCGTAAATAAGGAATGACTCCCTATTCATTCCTATGGGCCTTTAGGCCCACAGGAATGAATGGGACAGCCATTCCTTATTTGCGATTAGCAATTAGCGAATCGCAAATAAGGAAGCAGTAGCAATCGCAAAAAATATTGCGATTTCTACATGCATCCCTTTTGCGAGTCTTTAATTGCGATTCCTTAAAAATCGCTATTACGGACTCGCAAAACAGGACTTTGATGAATCTGAGGGCTAGTGCCTAAAAAACATGAATGTGTCCTCGTGTAATGTAACTGGTGCTCATGTAAAGGGCTCCAATTCCTTCGGGTCGAGTTTAATTATATAAAACTTCAAACAACAAACTGTCAAATTTACCATATGTTTAAAAAAATGTGTTTCCTTCAGGTCATGAATGATTTATTATTTGTTAGGTTTCACTATCAACAGGAATAGCTATCTGTTTACACAGCTGTTCACATCATTACATCAAAAAGAAATATGAAGAGGTACCGACAGAGAGTGGGCTTTGGGTCAGCCCTTTTCTGCCATTAGTTTTCACATGTTTTTTTCTGTTTGCCATTGTTGGATGGGCTGTCCATCAAGTTTTGGCATTTCGAGGATGCTTAAATGAAGTAGTTTTTGAAACTGTTAGTGCAACATGACATGTAGGTTAAAACTAAGCCCCAGTGTGTGCTCTTAGATGTATTTACTTTGCTGACATAACACTACTCTAATTGCCAGTTTAGGACTTTACTAATTGCTGTTCGGATGCCTAAGCCTCCCATAAGATAAAGGCACAGAGCTATACAATGCTTACCTACCATATCTAACACATCTTGCTTACATACTACTATACCCATAATGCCTACATACCATACCCATCATATCTAACTGGCATACTGTACTAAACCTAACATACCTAACCTATACATTCCACACTTACTTACAATAGGTACTTATCTGCCACATCTACCTACCATACCATACCAATCTAACATTACTACCATACATCTGTACTGTAGCTTACACCATAATTACCTACAATTTCTACCACAATTACCCTAATTCACCTATAGCTAACATACTTTCACTACCTACTATCCCTAACCTATCATACCTAACTTCCCACCCATACCTAACCTTCCATATTAATCTATCATATCTACTTACCATAACTAACCAATCATACCTACCCGTCTATCATACATACATACCATACCTACCTCCCACTCATACTATACTGATTTCCTTTATGTAACCATAACTAACCTCAAATCAACTAACCTCTCATACCTGCCTACCCACAATACCTAACAAAGCTAGCATATCTACACAGCACTGCTAACAAACCTATGTACAATACCTGCTTACCAAGTCTAGGCTATACTTACTACACCTAATATAACTATCTTACATAACTATCTATCTACCATATTTACCATACCTACCTACAATACTAAGCCTATTTTACCTACTATAACTAATGTACCACACATTTCACACCTACCATACCTACCTAGCATAGCTCATCTATAGCCCCTAACCTACCTCCTTCTCCCTAACTTAACATACCTTGCTACATCCATTCCAAACCTACATACCATGCCAACTTACTTACTGCCCCTACTTAACTACCAAAGCTAAAATATACCTACTTAACACACCGGACCTACCATAACTCCCATACATACATACCTACCAGACCCATAATACTTTACCTACCATTACTATATTAGTAAAACCAACCTACCAAGCCTAACCTACCAACCACACATACCATACCTAACCACCATATTCAAAGCCCCACCCACCTTTAGCAGTGCATATATCTTTCACCTGTCATAAGAGGAGGGTTTTGTGAAAAGGGGACATGATATGCCTGTGAGTTCTCTTCTAAAAGCCTACAGTTCTGTATCGGGAACGTGCTGGTTGCAGCTTTTGAAACACATGAAAATGTGAATGCCATTGCTTCTTTAAAATAGAGGGGCCAATTTACTTTACAAGCCGTAGTTTTAAATTGAACTGGAACTGTGTGACAACTGCTAACTTTAATGCCTCAGTCAATTTTTGGTCTACAATAGTAAGGTTTGCAATATGAATAGTTATAAGCTATGGTAAGCTGGCTATGTGTAGGGTGTTGGGTAAGCTATGGATGCCCAAAAGCACTGAGGGGGCATTAGAGATGGAAGCGCCGGATGAGAAGAGAGGCAATGCAGAATGAGACAGGGACCTGGGTGATTACCTCCATAATGCTATTATATCTCCATATGGATAATTAGTGCTTTAACATCTAAGGCATTTAAAAGATGGAGGGCTGGGAGAGTTGATGGCAAAACAAGAGGAATCAGGATATGCCAGTACAATCACTGAGCCTAGAACTGCAATACAGTTCAAAGCAAAACTTTGATTACTCTATAAGTTAGACAGGTCTTGCTGTAGTGTGTACAGTACCTAAAGTGAGATATTAATAGTGGCTTTGTGTTTTGCCTTTTGAGGTTGTTATATGTGAAATGCAAGATTTTTCAATTCGGCTTGTCCCTTCTGATGAAGCAAACTGTCATATGCTAATAAATATATTTTGTCCATGTCTACCATAAGTCCCTAACACATACGAACTCACAACGCTGTTCAGATACAGCCCCAAGCTCACTGCTTCTTCACATAGAGCCCCACTCAGCTGGTGGAAGGACATCTCTTTGCCTCTGCAGTGTTCTACTTGGGTGCTAAGCAATGGTGGAAGGGTGTCTAGAGACTTTGGAGGAGGCATTACAGGAGGCTGTACCATACAGGATATTGGGCTGTGGTGTCAAGGGTTTGCTTCATCAGATTGAGGTAGTAGCATTGGAAACGGAAAATTATAGGCGGAGTAGTGCATATAGCAGCACAAAAAAGCAATCAGTGTGGCTGAGCGATTCCAAACCTTGTGGGGAGGGTAGCACATTTTATTGATACCAAACTCAATGACAGTCATTTGATCAAACAAAGAAGAATAAGATCATCCACTGGAAGATAAACCTGGGCCCTTTGGATTACTCACAGTGACAGCATTGAGCAACTGACGTATAATTTACCTTACTATTAAGTAGGCTGTCCTGTTTTCAGTGTTAAATTGTTTGTGGATTTCAATGGTGTTTTCTCAGTGCTTTCCCAACCTTCGAAAATCAGAGCTTATCATTGTTTGTCCAGCTGCATACTCCCTAAAATAGGCAAAAACTGCTTCCCAGTGTTTAGAAACCATGCTGTTGTATAAAGTACATATTTAATTTAAAGGAGACATAATGTAGGGTATGTAGTGTCTTCCCATTAGCAGTGTGTCTAATGGACTAATATTAAACTGTTTCAAGCATAGAAAGCCTGTGTGTTACACCCTCACTCACACTATTATTATTACTATTGTTTATTATTTTCATCAGCGCTGGGACGCTCTAGGGCAGCCATGCGCTTTATAAATCCAATTTCATTTCATTTCATTTCATCTAAGTGCCTCTCACACTCACTCTGGGAGGACTCTGTCTGCTTTACAGGACTATTAATGGTTTTATAAAGTAGGATTGCTATATTGAAATGTTTTAATAAACAAATTCCTAGACACCGTTGGGGGTCAATCACCTACTCCTTACTGAAGATTATGACATTGTGAGGTGGTCAACCCCAACAACAGCATAATACCATGTGAAACCTTTAAACTTTCAAACTATGCCAGATTAATTTGTAGCCCTATATTCCAAGGCACCTGAAACTTAATGCTTTAAGCATGTTCATCACTACCTTTCCGCACTATTTGCCTGACTACATTAAGGTGGTACAGCTGTTGTGTGAACATTCATAGCTGCCAAGTGTTCCCATGACAAATATATTACTTTGAGTCAGTCCTGGCCTTCCAACAGACTTAACATTATATTCTGGGACTTTAAGGTTTGCTGCTAGCAGTGTAGCTATGGGCTCAAAAACCCCAGCTGAAAAGGATTAGTTGACGGTATCACAAATAACAATGAGAAATCTTGCAGCTTTGAATTTTGTTAGTATGTGGAAAGTCTTGTGTCTTGTTTTCACCACTATCCCATGTGCATGGTGACAGTACTTTCACAGATAGCCGTCAGTACGAATTGCACTGAATGTTTAAAGCCTGGGTTGTTTTGCAGTTGACTCCCTATCAGTACTGACTTGTTGGAAAAGGAGGCCAGCAGATCAAACAGTTTTGCCCATTCTGTTCCTGTGGGTCAATGTAATAGTACATATTGGGCAAGATACGTCTGAGCTAGCCATTTCATCAATCAGTGGAAGAACATAACACTGCCAAAATATGATTGAATTATTCCCAGATTCTCTACGGTGTATAAAATAAGTAGATCATACCTAAAGCATGCTTCTAAACCCTGCACCTTTAATTCAAACAAACAACACCGGAGAAAACAAAAGGAAAAAGAAAAAACAATTTAGTGGCATCCCTAAACAACAAACCTCAAGCAAAATAATCTTAGATACAGTCTTTCCTGCTGCTACCTGGTATAACCAAGTTACATTGCGTTGGTCCCCTCAGAAAGAAACAAAAATGACTTCATCTCTCTCACTTTCCTTTCTTTGAATGGCATTTTAGTTTGTGGTTGAGCAGGTGTTAATCAGTGTACATAGATTTTCACTGATGAGGGCTGTTTCACTTTCATTGAGGTTTTATCAGTTGCTATACGTTTAAATCTGAAACAGTACAGCCTACTTATAGGATATCACTGGCTTTCTTTTTTCCCTTCAGTTATACTTTCTTTGACTAAAGCATGTGGTTTGCTTCAGAATGATTCCCAACATGTCTTTATCATTTTCTGTTTGCATTACTCATCCCTGTCCTTTCTTTAGTGTACTGAATAATAGCAGGGAAGAACTGGTGGCGTGCTGCCCCCCAATGGATAAGGCTTGCAGACATAGCATGTCGATCTCTCAAGCAAGCACATGTCATAACTGTTCATTTAGTTGGAGCACGGACGACTTTCGACATGGAGATAGAGGGTCGCTTGCTGGTGGTTGCAGATCCCTAAGTAAACACAAAATTGAAATCGCTGATCTGCTTACGGACACTAAGTTAGACCTCTTGTTTCTTACTGAGACCTCGCTGGATGGCAATTCTGATCCCGATATCTTAGAGGCACTCCCACCCGTTTACTCTATTACTAGAATTAATAGAGCGGTAGGCAGAGGCGGGGGATAGCGATACTCTTTAGATCCTCCCTTAAATGCATCTTGGAACCCATCACAGTACGTGATAGTGAAGCAGGATCTTTTTCGCTCATGATAAGCCCTAACCTTACGGTGAAAGGGCTTCTGATCTATAGACCCCCGGGTTCCCCTATACATTTCTTGCCAAGTCTGTTGGAGGGCATTGCTCACTTAGCCGTAAGGCATGATAAACTCCTGGTTTTGGGAGACTTGAATCTCCACTTGGAGGACCCTATGAATAAGGAGGCAGCTGATCTCCGCCAGGACTTGCAGTCACTACATCTAGGCATGAAATCAGTCTCTCCTACCCATCAGCATGGGCATCTACTTGATATAGTGTTTGTTAGTTGGGAGGATGTTGAAGTGTCTACCCCTCTCCCTGTTCCCTGGTCGGACCACTTTCTGGTGCCTTTTGTGATAAAGTTGCCTGAGAGTGAAAATCTAGTAGTAGCAATGGGTAACCAACCTCGTAGGAGGTGGAAATATTTTGTACAGGTGGATTTTAATAGAGAGCTGAGCGTGGGTGGCCCACCGGGTGGGTTTGATAGTGATACGGCCTCTGAGAACCTGGAGAGGCGTATTAGTAATGCCCTCAATAAGGTGGCACCGTTGCTCTTGAACAAAGGTAAGGGCAGAGGGCAGAAATCGGCCCTTGGTTTACCCCCGCTTTACATCGGGTAAAAGCAGAATGTAAACGCTTGGAGAGGCAATGGAGGAAAGGTTTCCGGAACCAGGATAGACTGACATACAAGGAGGTACAGGGGAAATATCAAGGCCTGCTAAGACGGGCTAAAGCTACTCATTATAAGACCGGAATTGAAACAGCGGATAATTCCACTAAAGAACTTTTTAAAATATATAAGGAAATCTCCTCCTTGGCACCCGGCATGGTACGTAACATACTTGTTCACAATGCCATGATTAACGCTGACCTTTCTGCACAGATTGCGATTGCCAAAACCGTAGCCGAGTTTTATGGGACATTATGCTCATATTGAATAGGTAAGCGGTAATGTCCTACTCACCTCAATCAACACAGTGTGTCTTGAGAGGCTTTGTCATCAATGGGTAACCACTGCGTAACTTTACCCTCAATTTGTCACAGCCAACAGATGACTATTCAAACACCACAATGGGCACTACAACGTTCTCTCTCCACCCATTATACAATGCATGGAAAGGTATATGCTTCGATGTTCACAAAGGCAAATCCGTCTGCCCCCGCCCGCGCCAATTCTGTGCCTAGGGCCATAACTCCTGTGCTTTACTTGGGAGAGCTAAGAAATATAGCGTCTTCAAAAGCTGAGCTATGCAAATTAAATAATTTGGACGTAAGCTCTAGTTGCCCGCTCGTCAAGTTTCAGGCAGAGCCTAAACAGTGTGAACAAAAGCTTAGCTTTTCAAAAATCAAGGCACTTACACCGTAGCAAAACGTAGTAAATAAAGGCTATAAAAATATCATCCCGGATTTTAAAGGAATGCTAATTAATGCACGGTCATTAGTGAAACACAATACCGATATGGCAGAGGTAAAGGGAACACACAAGGTCGACCTGGTATTTATAACGGAAACCTGGGCAGACGAGACATCAGATCCAGAGCTCGCTCTTGCTCTCCCGGCAGAATTTACTATCATTAGAGCAGACAGAACGCTAAGCGGGGGGGTGGTCTAGCGATAATCTTTAGAGAGAGTTTGCGAGTGGTGGGATCCTCAGCAGGGAGTTCTGTGGACTGCGAAACCCTGTCATTTCAGATCCCGATTAGTAATAATTATACTTTAAAAGGCCTTCTTTATATAGGCCCCCTAGGCCAAGGACCCCTCTCCTGAACATCATCAGTCCCTTTCTGGAATCCAGTCTAGGTGGATCAGATTTTACGGTACTCGGAGATTTCAATTATCATTTGGAGATACATGAGGACAGTATCACAGCGTCATTAGTTGACGCAATGACCAGTTTTGTTTTTTGGACCAGATCATTAAGCAGGAGACACATGATGCCGGTCACACGTTAGACGGGATTTTTACCTCAAACTCCACTATTAAAATCATTGAGGTTTTACCCGTAGTGTGGTCGTACCATGGAGCTATAATGTTCTCAGTAAGTGTGGGTCAGCAACAACACACACCCTCAAGCATTCCCGCTTTAGTCACTTACCAAGACTGGGGGAAAATAAGTATTTCTGCTCTTCAAGAATCTCTCCTGACCTCAAAATCAGATCTCCGAACCAACACCAATACAGCAGCTTATAGATGGTCTTCTTAGGTCAAAGCAGCGGTTGATATCGCGACCCCTAAAAAGAGTTTTATACCCAGGAGACTAAATCCCTCCGAGTCGTTTTCTACAGAAAAGCTTAGATTGCAAAAACAAGCGTGTAGGAGGTCCGAAAGGAAGTGGAGAGCCAACTACGATCAGGACAGGAAAACCGAGTGTGCTCAATCATTACTAGTATACAAGAGACTGATCACGGAGGAAAAAAGTAACTACTTCACAACTAAAAGTTTAGATGCCAAAAACTCCAGCAAGGTACTTTTCTCCACAGCAAAAAACTAGCTAACATCTCAGGAAAAGCCCTGGTGATGAGCAGTCCTGAATTTTGCGATACTCTGGGAAAGTTATTTACTGATAAAGTTGCCTCAGTGTATGAGAAACTTTTAAAGACAACTACCATGCCCCCTCGACACAGGCAAAAACTGGGGTTGTTACCTGTACAACTAATACAGGTTTCTGTTACTCCCCCTCTTCCTTAGATCAGATTATCCAGGTGGTGAAAACTACTAAGTCAGGAGCCCCCTCTGATCCCTGTCCCCCTAAAGTTTTCCATAGGTGCCAGGAACTTGTTAGCGGACAACTAAATTTATAATCCACCAAGGTAATCCAATCAGGCCTCTTTCCAGACACTTGGAAAACAGCCTCAGTGCTGCCGCTGCTAAAGAAACCTAATTTGGACCTGAAGGAGCCTAGCGGCTATCGCCCAATTTCAAGGATTCCTTTTACATCTAAGGTGTCAGAAAAGCTGCTCAATATCCTGCTCACAGAATTAATCACCAAAGAGAACCTACTGGACCATGCACAACACGGCTTCAGTAAGGGGCATGGAACAGAGACGGCGCTGGTCATGGCAGTGGAGGAACTCAGGATAATCCTTGATGCAGGGGGGAAGGCCACCTTGATCTTGTTAGATATTTCGGCGGCCTTTGATACCGTTAACCATGAGATTTTAGCCAGTAGACTAGCAGAGATGGGGTTCCAAGATACCTCACTAACTCTTCTGTCATCCTACCTAGCAGAAAGACCCTTTTCGGTGGAACTGGGAGACTCTGCTTTTAAGTCCTTCAAACTGCCTTGTGGGGTACCGCAGGGGTCCTCACTTAGCCCCACCCTTTTCAATTTATATGTGGCTCCCTTGGCCTCTATTATCAGACAGTGTGGTTTTTCAGCTGTCTTGTATGCAGACGACACACAGATAATAGTGTCTGTCTCAAATAATATGGAGGAGACAGCCGACTGTTTCAATCACTGCATGATGCAGGTGAATGAACGGATGCAGTCCAACTGCCTGAAGCTAAACAGTGAAAAAACTGAAGTTATGCTGCTAGGATCCAACCCTTCCTTCTAGTCGCCGAGATGGTGGCCTGATAGTCTGGGCAACTGCCCAACCCCAGTCTCTAAGGTCAAGAACCTGGGGTTTGTTTTTGATGATAAACTAACAGTTAATACTCAGATCAATAAGCTAACTTCTACCGTTTGGCTCATCATAAAAATGAAGAGGAAAAGTCATCCCTTCATCCCTCCTGAGGCATTGAAGACACTAGTTACAGCTCCGGCCCTTTCCAGACTGGACTATGGCAATGCCCTTTATGTTGGGATGCAATTGCAGCTGTTACTGAAACTGCAGAGACTGCAGAATGCAGCAGCCAGATTGATACTTGACATCCCCAGACATGAACCTGTCGCCCATAAACTAGGAGCCCTACATTGGCTCCCAGTGGCCAAAAGAATTATTTTCAAATCCCAATGCCTGGCTTTCAAAGCATTAGAAGGGGCTGGCCCGCAGTTTTTGAAGAAGCATTTGATATGGTATACACCAGGTAGGAGCCTAAGATCAGCTCACTCTAAACTGTAACAAACACCTAAGTTCAAGCAGGTCCGGTGGGGAGGAAGAAGTTTCCTAGTGGGAACAATTAAAATCTAGAACCTCCTCCCAATCTCTATCAAGAGCAGCACTTCGCTTATGTCTTTCAGAAGAGCATTGAAGACCTGGCTCTTCGCAAACAGATATGGCGCATAATTTGCATTACACTATACTGTCTTACTGACTCTAGCGCCCTTGGGCATTCGTGCGCTGTATAAATCAAAAAATATAAATATATAATAATAAAATATATGTGTGTTTGACATGACAAGGGGAGAGGATGTAGTCTTACGGCTAAAGCGGTCGACCTCGACGCTGTGGTACTAGGTTTGAGTCTCAGCAATGACACTCAACATCCTATGATTCTGGACAAATCACTTGATCTCCCCGTGCCTAACAGAAATGAAGGAGTCCATCTGTAACAAAACCACTGCTCATGTAAAGCGCTCTGAGACCCGATGTCTCCGGTCTAGTTCACGCTATAAAAAAAAACAAAAAAACACATAGTGTATCAATATTTGTAATATAATTTACCTGTTTGTTTGTCCTACACCCACTTATATTCATCATTTAACTCATGCTCTCCCACCCCCAACATGAATAATTTGAGTGGATTGTGTGCCTGGTTGCATTGGAAAATTACGATCCACCGATGGGGGGGCCATCGCTCCACATAAAGACAATGCCCCTCGATGGGATTTTTTGTACTTACTGTTTGTATCTCTCTTTTTATCCTTTGTTGTTCTAGATAGGACCATTTTACGGGTCCAATGAGTGGCATTACTAGACTCTACTAAGCCACCACACAAACCCATCACTTACATCAATCCCTCCTGGTCGTGAAGAAGCACGAAGGATCTCCTCATGAGACCCTATCACTGCGCGAAACATGTCGACCCTACCCCTGTCCTAAACGGACTTCACAGATTGAGGACCATTATCACCCTCGAGGAGCACACAACCTTCCGGTTTTTAATGATGACAGAGGGATTTTTCTATTGAACTAAACTACTTCCTCTCCCCTCTAGCCATCTTTTAACATCTACACTTCACATGCATTTATACTCAGGCCCGCACGCACCCATACGGTCGAGCCTCTGAGGTTGTATATGTGCATTTGAGGGTAAACATTACCATGGGGAGAACACTTTGAAAATGTAAGGCTAACTTTGATCTGGGGGAAACTGTGTATGTCCTTGAGTCTTAAAAATGAAGAATTCCAGGCTATGCTGAGAATCTGAGGCTATATTTGTGTATGCATGTGTACTGCAGTGATCTAAGGCTGCATACATATCTTTACACCATATAGCCTTTATTGCCCAGGAACACCCATTAATATGCCTGGCACAGTCTGCAACACCAAGATACCACTCCAAACTTCCAAACAAAGCCCCTCATGTCCAAGAAAAATCATCATATGTCTAGGCATATCTTGAAAATCTCGGGTACAGCCATTATTCTATTCTCAGGAATAAATTATGCTTTCCCACGTGCGTGGAATCTGTTAGCAGCACAATACTATTTGACCCCGAGGCTCACAGAAACATTCAATTTAAAAAACCTTTCACTCATGAAAGTTTGCCTTTATTTTTTTGCATTGTTTCTTTTCATGTGAGCAGAGGCACAACACTTTACAATATCAGGTATTAGTCTTTGATGGGTAACATATTGAAGACATTACAAATCTTTATGAAACTTTAAAAAATCATCCACCTCAGCTCCTTCCTTCAAAGTTTCGGGTGATCCATCAAGCGGGGACCAAGAAAAAAAGGGGGGGAGGTCCCAAAATATGTGTTGACCACATCATTTTCCCATAGACATTTTATGAAGGGTTTTAGAGAAAAATGGCTAAACAGCATTAGACTAAATTTGGCAGAAAGCTAGATTTTTACTCAGAAGTCGTGCTTTTTTTGGTCTCAGCTCTGGAGGGCGTGCAAGCGCTGCCTCAAACCGAGACATGCTCTATCTACTGTTGTGGGCTTCAGCCCACCCATAGGATTCCCACAGGCTGGCATCTTTGTCGCTCTATTTGTCGTTCTCCCCATTTGTTCAGGGCATGCATACCTCATGCCTTTTCCAGTGTTTAGCCCTCCCTGAGAACAACTCCCAACTACTTTTTAAGCAAACACTGCGGCCATTTTCATCCATTTCGTGACTACTTAAAAAAATTATTTAACGGGTGACCGGTCCATCACACCTCAGGAGCATTGGTGTGTTCGCTAGCAAGGAGCGTTGTTGTTTTAAAAACAAACATTTTCCGCTGCTGCCTTGTTTGTTTGCCCCAGCCACCACTTCTTCTTCCCATGCCAGGGACCTGCAGCTTTCATCACTGCCCCCTCCCATCATCCCAACACTGCGCCTCTGCATCAGTCTCTCCCAGACAAAGTACAGGAACAGCTGAACTTTGCTTTACTTACCTTCTAAATGAAGACATCATTTATGCTGTTAGTTTAAGAGCAATATGTATTGCATTGTAATGTTATATTTGTATACAGTTTAGGCCTGTTTATACTGCAGTAAGTCAGCTAGCATCTTCTGGTACGTGGCAGAGTTTCCTTTACTTTTTTACTTTCTGCTGATTGCAACTTTTGCTTTGGTTTCAAACTACCAAATATAAAAGTACACAGTGACCCAAAGCTGTAAAACCCTCATGTGTCCTGGTTTCCCTGAGCTCAAGCCTCTCTACATGGCAGCCTGCCAGGGGTGGTACCTGCAATCCTGCCTCCGGGGTGCTGACGTTCGAGAGGAATGAATGCGTTCTGGTAGAGACTGCTTGATAAAAAAAATCCTGTGAAAAATGTAATTTGAAACATTTATCTGGAAGCACAATCACCATAAGATCGCCTATAAATGTACACGCAACCAAATCATTTACATGTGTGCGCTAAGCAGCCAAATTCTTTTAGTAAGGAGGAGAATAGCCTGCCTGTGCACTGAACATGCAGAACATTGTCAGCAAACATCACTTGTTTGTCCAGTTGGATGGTATATGAATAGGCTTTCCTATTTTCAGTTTCTATGTTTGGTAAATTCTGGTGTTTTTTCCAGTGTTTTCAAGTGATTTCAATACCTTAAAAAAATAGTGTTTATCAGTGGATACACATTTTCACGCCATTAAAAACAGTAGAAACAGTGCTTTTCCTCTGTTTATGGACATTTTGCCTGTTATTATTGATTGCTTTCTGCACCAATAGTGCATGGTATGTAGATAGTGTGCGTATAGTGTATATGAGGTCCAAATACATTTATACAAATAAGTCTTTGGTCATGTGCGCTCGCTCTTTCCTTCCCATGTAAACTTTTATCTGTGAAAAGGCCCTCTCAACATTGACACTTGAGATGAGCTACGCCAAAACAGTCAGTACACAATTTGCTAACTCTGCCCACTGACATAGCTTTCTAATACTGGTGCACCTGAAGATTGTGATTCTCTGTGACAGGTCCTGCAACATATGCGGTGAACTGAGTGCATATGCCCTCAGAGTTATTGAAGCCGTCAAAAATGAAGCAGCACTTTTGAAACTCCAGAGAAAATTTCCCTTTAAAGAAGGGATCTATAACTTGTGCAGAGTACCACAGTGATGCTTCATTGACTTCAAATGCCATGGTTGGTAAAGGGCTATTTCTCATACATTGTAAAATAAAAGTTCCTGAATTGCGCCTCAACATTTCGTTGCTTACCAAGTGGCAAGCACTTTAACATGGAACATGTTGCTGTGTCAAAGTCACTAAAAGTGTCACCCAGTACTCTCAAGGAGATGTTTCACATCTACACCAAATATGCTGAACTCTTCGTAGACAAGGGCGTTTTCAGACTCTATTTTTTTTTATTATGTCCACTACAGCAGTTATGCTTTCCTGTAAAAATCCAAGAATGCAGTAGGGTGTACTTTCTTTCAAATCACTATCAATATGTGACCAAAGATCCTCACATTTCTTGTCCTTGGCATCATCACTCAGCAAATGTTCTGTAAACAGTTGCTACATGGATAATGTAGCATTCATGGCCTCTAGGACTGAGAACCACCAGGTAAGTGACATATTTGGGATGACTCTTTCTGTGATGCCACACAAAGTAAAAACTGAGAAATATTTGAATTTTAGTTTCTGCACATAACAATACAGTGCCCCAGGTTGGACTAAAAAGTCAATAGCATTCTTCATTAACTCTGAAGACTGTAAAGATGCTTTCAGCATACCATCTAACAAGTGGCAAGAATCTCTTAAAGGGAAGCAATTCAGCTCAGGTATCGATTTTGACAGGTCATCACACAACCTTTTCATACACGTAGCTGAGTCACTGCAAATACAAACAATATCACTCCAATCTTTGTTGAACTTGGTAGGAACTTTTTGCAGCAGCATTCCAAGTGACACTGCATTCCATGTTTTCCAAAAGTCTGGTGTCATGTTTTCATCAGTATCCCAGATGCTTGGCAACAGCACTCTTTTCACATATACCTGTACCTTGCATTGAATGTTTAAAGCCTGGAGTGTTTGGCAATTTATCTGCTATCAATACTGACTCACTAGAAAAGGGGGCTGATTTATTAATGGTTTTTACCCATTCTCTGTGGGTAAATGTGATGGTACATATTGGGAAAGATTCTTATGCAACCTACATTTTTCCTATCAGTGAAAGACTCAAATGTAGCCAAAAAATCAAATATGATTTTGATATTTTCTGATTCTCTACAGTTTATAAAATAATTGAACAACACCTATAACATGCTTCAAACCCCTGTATCTTTAGACCAAAGACCACAAAACTGAAAAAGGCAAGAGGAAGAATAAACAATATTTTACTGGCATCCCTCAACAACAAAACTCAAGCAGAATAATGTTAGCCCAGTCTTTCTTACTGCTACCTTCAATAACAAAGTTACATTGCATTGGCCCCTTGAGGAAGAAATAAAAATGACTCTTTCGCTGTCCTTTGCCTTTCATTGAATGGTATTTAGTTTGTGGTTGTGCAGGTTTTTTTCAGTGTTTATATGTATACACTGGTGAGGGCTATTTCACCTACAGTGGGGTTTTAACAGTTATTATAGGTTTAAACCTAAAACAGGACATCTTATATATGAATAAAGAGAATACTCAGGGCCAACCTTTAGCATGGGAGAGATGGGTCGACACCCAGGGCACAGATCTTCAGAGTGGCACAAGGAATGCGTGCAGCAGTCTCACTTTGAACTGGCTGCAAAGAAAAGTGCATTAAACACTGGCAACCGTGTTCACCTTTTGACTATTTTGTCTTGTATACTCCTCCCTCACCTTTCTCCCCAGCCCTCCCATTTTTCAAATCTCCGATGACGGGTCGGAGGGAACGCCCAATTTGGTTTCGTTCAGGGCACTCTTTCACTAAAGGCCAACTCTGGGTATACTGCTCTTTGTATTTCTGAAAAGTAATGGTTAATCTTAGGTGATTCTTCTATTTAGCTTAATTTCTTTTCTGTGTGTTTTTAATATTTGCATTTTAGCCATGACGTTTGTCTAAATGCGCCTGTGTGTAGCATGTAGCCCAAGGTCATAAATAACAAAAACAAATAAAAAATTCTCCAGTTAAATTTTAGGCTGCGGGTTCAAGGTAACTCCTGGTGACACCTAAGATACCCCTAAGATAGGCTATAGGGAGCACTATTAGCAGGGTTCAATGCAACTAAAAGCAGGACATGTACTTTTACGTTTGACATTTCCTGGTAGTGACAAACAGCTACATTTGTTTTTCACTACTATGAGGCCTACTCCTCTGATAGGCTAGCATTGGGAATTCCTTAAAATACTTTTAAGCAGCAACTCCTGATTAGAAAGGAGTAGCTAATTCATGTTTCATTTCTTTGGAATGATAAAGATACATCCTCTTTAGTGGTGAATGGGCATTTGACATTACTATTTAAGAAATGCCACTTTTAGAAAGTGGACATTTCTCTGGTCTAAACTTCGCTCTGTGTGCCTGCAGCCTGTCTGCAATACACCTCTCGGCTAGGTGAGAGCTACACTTTGTGCATTCCCTCTAGACAGCCATAAATACAGGAAGGTGAGGCTCATCTGCCTTCTGAGCCCTTATCTGCATTCATCTACATTCTGGTGGGTCTTCCTGGGCAGGGAGGTATGGGAGTGGATGACACTTACAATTCCATAGGCAGTGTCCTGTCCACACACAAAGCACTGATTCCCCCCCCCCCCCCCCAATAGTTAGTCTGGCAGACAGGACTCGGTTGAAAGGGATCTTTGTGCACTTCAGAGAGCTCCTTTGAAGTCACCCCTACAACAAAGGCTCTTTTGGGTATAAGTACTGCAGCTCTAACCGTACCAGAATAGAGTATACTACAGGACCTGTAAAGAACTCTGCTGGAGTACAGACTGCTGTGCTATAAGGATTGCCACTTTGCTTCACTGACTGTTCTGAGGAACTGCTTCTTTGCTTTGTTGAGCTGCCCTGCTGCCTGCTGACAAAGGCTGGACTCATCTCACTTGAACCCAAAGTGCTTGCTGGCTTGCTTCCTGTTTTCTGAATTGTCAGGGACACAAAAGACTTCCTGCAATCCTGCTGGTTCTGCTGGACTCTGACATCTGTGAGTTCTACCCTTGCCTTAGGTGCCCCCTTCAGTTCTGGGCCTCAGAAGTGAGTGCTGCAGCTGATTTCTGCAAAGGCTGATACATAACTTTGACTGCATGAGAAATTCTGGTACATCGCCTTTCAATGCCCACGCAGACGCTGCCCGACAACATCTGATCCACAGCCTGCACCACTTGTGGATGACGTTCTGCACAGTTCGACAATGACACATTTCATTCACTTCAACAGAGCTCAACGATGGCGCAGGACCCTTTTGCGTGGCTCGACGACAAAGCAGTAGGCTCGAACTTGACACTTGCTCCAGCTAAGGTATTTCTTCAGCAGGACCTGTCTGGGCCCTGTAGCTGGCTTGACTTCCAATGCAGTAGGCCAGAACTTTGGATTTGTGCCGGTCCTTCACTACCTCAAGTAACCTTTTGACCGCTAGTGACTTCTAAGCACTATTTTTGATTACTCTAATAAACTTTATTTCAGTTTGCAAAAACCATAAAAGCAATAGGACATAGCTGATAAAAACTTTTTAAATAAATAAGATACAATACACAAAACATTTAAATCAGTAGTACAAAGCATTGAAATATCAGATTTCTGTTAAAACATTTAGAATGAGATACAGAGCAGTACAATTTCCATCCATAAAATAACTATTGATTAAAGCTATCAGCATGAACCAGAGCAATAATTATGGCATGCCCATTCCTCTCCCTGCCATCTTGGTGGTGCGAATTCTCCATGCCCAGGTTAAGGATCTGGAGACGGCAAAAACATGAATTCTGTGGTGTCACATTTTAGGATTCTTCTCACTTCCCCAAATTGAGATGTACCTAGTAACTTACAAAGAGGGATGGTCCACCTTCTGCGGGGTAAGGTGTAGGTTCGGCAAAAAATACTAGAAGATGGTCATCTGTTTCTGGCATGGTCAAGCAAAACGGGCAATTTAAGGGTGCGGATACTTTGTTGTCCCCTATGCCTGTGAAGGAATCCAAAGACAGATTGCCAAATATAAACTTCATATACAATGTTTTTGCTTGGGGGAGGCAATCCTGTTCAGGTACAATTCAAAACTAAAACAGCATTTGTAAGATAAAAACTTTTCAGTAGTGCTGCCACATTTTTGCTTGTTCCAACCTAACTGCAGGATGTAGTCCTAACATGCTTGTTTCAGTTTGATAAGAATACTTTTCTTTAATGCGCCGGGGATTCCCACACTTCAGGCCTGTTAATTGCTTTGCTTAAGTGCACTATTTCCTGGTTATTCTTTAAAAATTCATATCTCAACTTCTACTGATTGGAATGTTGGCATTATGGTCATGTTTTACTGAGATAAATATTCTAAATTTTTCTAAACCTATGTGGAGTCTTTTTTAGGTGTTTTCATTGTGTTAGTGTGTGTGTGTTAGTGTGTGTTTGTGTGTGTTAGTGTGTGTGTGTGTGTGTGTTTTGGACAAATACTTTACAAATTGCCTTTTTTGATTGTATTGTAATTGTATTTATATAGAGCTTACTACCCCTGATGAGGCGTCAAAGCGCTTTTTCGGCGAGTAGCACGCTACTCCGGGACCCATAGAGGATTAGTGTTGAATTTATATAGTGAAACATGCAAGTACATTTTAAATGGTGGATAGGTTAGTCAGTTATTTGGATTTGGAATGATAGCAGAAGGAGGAAAAAGGTTTGTATTTATATAGTGCTTGTTGACGCACGCTATTCAGGAAGCCTATAAAGGATTAGTGGTGAATTAATATGGTGAAATATGAAGTAATTTCAGTGGTGGATATTTAGACAGGTATTTGGAGTGAGAAGGATAGCGAAGGGATAAAAGGGGAAGAAAGGTTTGCATTCATATAGCACTTGTTACCCCTGATGGGTGTTGAAGCGCTTTTCTGGCGAGTAGCACGCCACTCTGGAACCCATAAAGGATTAGTATTGAAAATTAGTATAGTAAAATATGAAGTAATTTGAGTAGTGGATATGTTATTCACTTACTTGGGTAGAGAAGAGTAGGTGGCAGGATAGAAGAAGGAAAGAGGTTTGAATTTATATAGCGCTAGCTACCCATGATGGGGTTTTGAAGCGCAAGTAGCACGCTACTCTGGAACCCATCAGGATTAGTGTTGAATTAGTATGGTGAAACATGAGAGTAATTTTAGTGGTGGATATGTTAGTCAGTTATTTGGATTGCGAAGGGTTGGGGAGGGGTAGAAAAGGAAAAAGGTTTGCATTTATATAGCACTTGTAACCCTGATGGGGTGTTGAGACTCTTTATTGGCGAGTAGCACGCTACTCTGGAACCTAATAAAAGGATTAGTAGTGAATTAGTATAGTTGAATATGGAATTTGAGAATTGAACATGTTAGTCTGTTAATCTTGATTGAAAAGGATAGTGGAGGGATAAAGAGTGAATGATTTCTTTCTTTTTTTTTACCTCTTAGCAGTAGGAGGAGGCTTTTGAATGAGTAAAAAGGAGTTTTGGAGGGGAGGAGTCAGAGGGAAGAGTTTAGAAAGGTTTGTTTTAGGGGATTGAAATAGTAAAACAGGTGTCAGATGATGCAAGGAGGGGTAGGGTAGGAGAGAGTCTAGTAAGGGTTATTTTGGCGATCATAGTAGTGGTATGGGGTTTGGGATAAATTAGAGAGTGGATGTAGAGGTTATATTGATAGATGTATAGGATGAGAGATAGGGTAGTGCATTGGAAAGAGTAGTAGAAAGAAGTCTGAGATGAGTCAGAAGGTTGGGCTAGAAGATATATTGAGCGAAGTATAGGCTCAGAAATAGGGTAGTGCATTGGAAATGCTAAATTAGAAAAAAAAAGTTAAATATATAGATCCATAAGTACACTGAAAGTATATAGATACATAAAGGAGGTAGGTATATGTAGATTAAAGATATTGAAAGTAGTGGTATGGGGTTTGGGATAAATGAGAGACGGTTGGGCTAGAAGATATATTGAGCGAAGTCTAGGCTGAGAAATAGGGTAATGCATTTGAAATGCTAAATTAGAAGAAAGTGATAAATATATAGATCCATATGTACATTGAAAGTATATAGATACATGAAGGAGGTAAATATATGTAGATTAAAGATATTGATAGGAGGCACAGGATGAGAATTAGGGTAGTGCATTGGATATGCTTTTTCAGTAGAAAAGTAACAGACACACAGATCCAAGTACATGGAAGGTACATAGATG